>NC_139999.1:47267904-47867904 GCF_964263955.1 Coregonus lavaretus
CCTCCTCCCTCTTCAGCTCGATGGAGATGTCACCACACACCATCACCCCATCACTGGGCCAGTACTGGGCACACTTCTCCTACAGGAAGAGAGCAGGGGATGGCGAGAGCGGGAGGTAGAGAGAGGGAGAGACAGACAGAGAGCGAGACAGCGAAACATGGGAGATAGAGCAAGGCAGAGAGAGAGAGAGACAGATGGAGAGAAAGAGAGACAGACAGATGGAGAGATAAAGAGAGAGAGACAGAGTAAGTGAAGCTCCTTCATTTCCCAGGCTCATGGCACTGTGCATTCATCTATAGGAAGTAGTTAAACTAGCAGAGAATTATCTTCTAATCATAAGACAGAACCAGGAAATTGACTAATAAGAGGACTTTCCTATTCCAATCATTGTTTTCTCTACTTCCTCTTTTATAAACTGGGTGGTTCGAGCCCTGAATGCTGATTGGCTGACAGCTGTGGTATACCACGGGTATGACAAAGCATTTATTTTTACTGCTCTAACTACGTCGGTAACCAGTTTATAATAGCAATAAGGCACCTCAGAGTTTGTGGTTTATGGCCTTATTGCTTAATTATAACATACTTTACTGGCATGGCATGACTGGGCTGAGAGTAAAATGTCAATTTCTCTACTCCCTCCATCCCTCTTCACCTGTCCTCTCTCCATCTCTCTACTCCCTCTTCACCTGTCCTCTCTCCATCTCTCTACTCCCTCCATCCCTCTTCACCTGTCCTCTCGCCATTTCTCTTCCCTCCCTCCCTCCCTCCGTACCTGTCCTCTCTCCTCCAGCTCAGTGAGCATGACTATGGAGCAGCTCCTCCACTCCCAGATCATCCTCCAGAAGTCTTCGATGGTGTGCTGCAGCGGGCCCTGGCTGGCCATGTACGAGTCCTTCTGACGGTAGCCCTGGACCAGACACACATACAGAGACACACAGGTCAGCTTAGGCACATGAAACCATACACACACACCTCCACAACAACCATTGTAGGAGCCATTTCAGCCTGTATCTGGCTCATCTGATGAGTTGCGTAACCTTCCCAGACTCTCGCCAAGGGTCTCTACCTCCACTATCACTTCAAGACAGGCTTCTCCTTAAATTCAACCTACATGTGAATACTTACTTGTATTGGTGCTAAAGTTCTGTCCATTTGTCTAATTTAAAAAACCCTCAAGACCCGTAACGCAGTGTGACTGTCTACTCACGTCAATGAAGGAGGCGTTGACATAGTCTGTGCTCTCCTCCCCTCTCTTGACTGGGATGATCACTCTGTTGAACTCATCTACGAGACACCCACAAACAGGTTACATTACACAGAGTTCTATGGTCGACTTTTTTTTAACATTAGATTGCGATAATCTGCTACGCTAAAGCCTAGGCATTAGCTCGGGGAGCTAACACAAGTCTTCAGGTCTCAGTCGAGGTTACTCACATGGGATGATCTGGAGAACTCGGTTCTTCTTCATGTTAGCCGGCAGGTTGCCAGTCCTCATCTTGTCGTTCTGGATCTTGATGGAGGTCAGCTTCTGTGTGGGGAGACAAAACCACAGGCTTAGCTCTAAGAGACTTGAAAAAATTACTCAAGGGAAAAAATGCTCTCAAGTCAACTGCTACTGCAACGGTTTAAACCTGAATCATATTCATAAGTGCACACCGTAGCAAAACATTTTGCAACAGCAAACAAAAACGACAATTTCTTATTGGACATGTTCGGGTAGTCCCTTCCGGTTTCAATCAATTTTCTTCCGTTTGAGTCAAATAGACGTGCTATGGTCAAATTGATTGATTTAGCTTGGACTTTTGAGACTATTCCATTACACCAGGCAAACTAAATCACCTTGAACTCGGCTTCCATGCCCCCACAGCCGGCGGCGGCGGCGGGGGCGTAGAGCTTGGCCAGGTGGGACTCCAGGGAAGTCACCTCCAGCTCTGTGTCTCCGTACAGGTAGTGCTCCAGCATAGCCTGGAAGATGAACACGTACTGCATCTGTGGGGAGAGGGAGGGGGAAGGAGGGCGAGAGAGAGAGAGAAATCATTAGACTTTTAGTATACTTGCGATGCTCATATTACACATCCACAAGTGGTGTCAGAAGAGAACACAACATGAACGGGTAATACCCACACACACTTAAAGCTCCCAATTTGAGACTTGAGTGGAAACTGGTTTATATAATTCATACATTATAATGCTGTGAGTGTGTGGTCTTATTCAAGTCAGGATAATGTTGTGGTCTTATTGCAGTCTGAGTAATGTTGTGGTTAGTTCTTATTGCGGTCAGTACAACTTACGTCTGTCTGGACCATTTGGCAGCGCTGGGCTCTGATGCGCGTGACGAAGCCAAAGACGTCCACCTTTCTCTCGGTGTTCATCATATCCAACATGGCGTCTATCACTATGAAGGTCCCTGTCCTCCCCACTCCCGCACTGAAACACAGTCCGACACACAGTCCGACACACAGTCCGACACACAGACCGACACACAGACCGACACACAGACCGACACACAGTCCGACACACAGACCGACACACAGTCCGACACACAGACCGACACACAGACCGACACACAGTCCGACACACAGTCCGACACACAGACCGACACACAGTCCGACACACAGTCCGACACACAGTCCGACACACAGTCCGACACACAGTCCGACACACAGACCGACACACAGACCGACACACAGTCCGACACACAGTCCGACACACAGTCCGACACACAGTCCGACACACAGTCCGACACACAGTCCGACACACAGTCCGACACACAGTCCGACACACAGACCGACACACAGTCCGACACACAGTCCGACACACAGACCGACACACAGTCCGACACACAGTCCGACACACAGACCGACACACAGTCCGACACACAGTCCGACACACAGACCGACACACAGTCCGACACACAGTCCGACACACAGTCCGACACACAGACCGACACACAGACCGACACACAGACCGACACACAGTCCGACACACAGTCCGACACACAGTCCGACACACAGTCCGACACACACACAGAGGTAGAAAGAGAGAGAGAGCGTGAGTCAGAATCTAACACGCACAGAAAGCTAGTTTGTAGTGTGTGCCTGAACATGGGTTGTGTTAGCCCACCAAGCTTAAGCCTAGGGATTAGCTTGGCATCTAGGCATCAGCGAACTACCTCCGCTGCCACCAATAACACACGCGCACACACACACTGACCTGCAGTGGACCACGATGGGGCCGGCGTACTGGGGGTTGCAGGTCTTCACCTTCTTGAGGAACTTCAGCATGCCGATGGGTGTGAAGGGAACGCCAAAGTCTGGCCAGCTGGTGAAGTGGAACTGGGTCACCAGCCGCTGGGGCTTCTTACCCCCCACATCCCCCACCTAGAGAGAGCGGGAGGGGGGAGAGGGATGTAGAGAAGGAGGGGGAACGGTAGAGACAGAGACACCATTAGTCGGACTGTTTTGGAGTATCAGCTTAATGCTATTTTCACCTTCACTTTTTCTCTCTCACAGTCTCACAAACGTTGCCATCAGTGTACCAAACATATAGAGACCTGCTACGAGTGTTGTTCATTTGAGAATGCTTGGCGTCTGTAGGCAGGAGAACAGAGGACAAACGAGGAGGAGGGAGGAGAGAGAAGGAGAGAGGAAAAGAGGAGAGAGGAAAAGAGAAGGAGAGAGGAAAAGAGAAGGAGGGAGGAGAGAGGAGAGAGGAAAAAAGAAGGGAACGCCAGGGTTACCTGTTGGATGCAGAACTTGCGGATGGTGTAGTCCACCAGCACCATCATGTCTTCCACAGAGACCCGGATGTTGCCGTAGGTCCAGCAGCCCTGGTCCGGCCAGTACTGGGCACACTTACACTGAGACACACAGAGAGATTGCCGCTGTATGGATTTCTTTCAAATGAAAAGAAACAAACACTCATAGTCGTACACTCATACATTCACGTTGGAAATTTGACATGCTGAACATACCCCATCATCTTCATATAGCATCTACTACAAAAGACTTAGCAGGGGTCTTTTCAGGAGTGTCTAATGTTACAGAACGGTTCAGATAGAAATGTATTTCGTAGAACATATATTATAAATGCCTTTAACTGTTAAATAGGCAGCCGTGTTAGCTCTTAGGACATTTCTATCTGCAACACATTCTGAACGTTTCACCTTCCTGAACACATCCCAGTTCTCACCCCTCCCCCTCTTTCTCCTCCTCCCCTACCTCTTTTCTCTCCTTCAGGTTGGTCACCATGACGATGGTGGCTGTGTTCTGTTCCCAGATCATTCTCCAGAAGTCGTTCACAGTCTCCTCCTTTGGCCCTGAGAGAGACAGAAGAGATATTATCATCCACTGGATATTATCATCATTGATTAAATACAATCCTGTATGCTTGCTTTGGCAATGTATTATGATGTCATATTACGATGCCAACAAAGCTCATCGGATTGAATGGAACCGAGAGATGGGGCACGTTGGAAACCAGGGCTACGTAGTGCACTAAATATGGGATAGGGTGCCATTTGGGATGCATGACATAAGCCAATCCCAGCGGCTAGAATAGCCTCCTTACCTTGAGCTGCAATGAACTTGTTCTTCTCTTGGTACCCCTGTGAACAAGAGGAAGACAGAAAAGGAAGAGGGTGAGAAAAAAAGTTTTGTTTGAACGCTGAATCCGTTTAATGACCGTGTCTTGCATTGTTAGGTAATGTTCTGATGTATCGTCCATATTTCTCTACTTTCTGATGTATTGATGTTGTTTCAACCTCATGCGCATTGAGAGTTGGACATGCGTTCTACCTAACCTTTATTTATCCAGGGAGTCCCATTGAGGTCAAAAGACCTCTGACAAGGGAGCACTTGCCAAGGGTTAGCAAAAAAATTAAAATAAATAAAACACAGCTTGTCATTGATGTCCATGGCTTGTGGTGTCACTCACGTTGATGAAGGACGCATTGATGAAATCAGAGTCTGGAACTCCCTCTAGAGACGACAGATGCACCCTGGAGTGATCATCTGAAACACAAAAACAGAACCTTGATTAGATTGAATAGCAAGCCTGTGTTTTAAAGGAGCTACATGTAACATTAACATTTACATCTAGCGCCAAATGTCAAATACATACCGATAGTAGCAAAGGAATAGAAATCCACGAGTGTAAAACATACTTTGTAGAACTCCACTTAATGCTGCTAATTAGCACTTTTACAGAAACTAGCCAGTCTAGCTGTTGTTGTGGACAACTTCCTGAATTACGATTTGTTCTTGTTCGCAACATTGACAACGTCTTTCCAACTGATGTTTTTTGGACTACGATAAGGTAAGAAGCAGTTCTATGCCATGTTAGGTATTTCGAAACAGAATCAGGGTTTAGCTCTGCGTTGGGGACTCACATGGCAGGATGTTGACGTATCGGTTCTTCTCCTTGTTCTCCTCCTTAGAGGCCGCGTCGCATGCCGCCTGGATGGGACACACCGGCAGCGCCTGGACACACAGACGGGTAACATTTATCTTAGCTGAGTGATGCATGTTCCTATTGGTGTGTCCCTAGAGTGATATTCTTCTATCCAATTCCACCCTTGGTGGAAACGAGGAAAAAGCTAATAAGGAAAGGAAGCTAAGGGAAATGGAATGAGGAAGTATTGGCACACAGCTAATAGGCTCTGTGTAGGGGAGTATCACGCCAATCAGAAGCTAGAATCACACGCAGAGCATTCTAGTTGCAACTACTACCCGCCCATTGTCCTGACAGGGCCATAGATGACTGAAATGTGTGTAAGGTGTGTGTATATGTATGTAAGTACATGTGAATGGGCAAGACAAAAGATTT
The DNA here is from genome assembly GCF_964263955.1 of Coregonus lavaretus. Classification (NCBI taxonomy): domain Eukaryota; kingdom Metazoa; phylum Chordata; class Actinopteri; order Salmoniformes; family Salmonidae; genus Coregonus; species Coregonus lavaretus. Next base: position 47,273,731 of record NC_139999.1, read on the forward strand.
AAGTGCCTTTGAACGGGGTATGGTAGTAGGTGCCAGGCGCACCGGTTTGAGTGTGTCAAGAACTGCAACGCTGCTGGGTTTTTCATGCTCAACAGCTTCCTGTGTGTATCAAGAATGGTCCACCACCCAAAGGACATCCAGCCAACTTGACACAACTGTGGGAAGCATTCGAGTCAACATGGCCAGCATCCCTGTGGAACGCTTTCGACACCTTGTAGAGTCCATGCCCTGACGAATTGAGGCTGTTGAGGGCAAAAAAGAAGGTGTTCCTAATGTTTGGTATACTCAGGGTATATAATTGTGTGTGTGTGTGTACAGTATGTGTGTGTATATAGATAGATATTTGTGTGTGTGCGCGGACTCCATACGTTGAACTCCTCCCGGAAGAGCTTGTTGTCGTCAGCCATGCGACGATTCATCTCCTCCTCCAGCTTGTCGACAACAAGGGGCGGGTACTTCCTGTTGGTACTGGGCGAGCGGGCCAATAGCGGCACACTCTGGAGCTCTGGAAAAGCAGGAAGGGAGGGAAGTAATGGGATGGGAAAGATATGTGGTGATTGAGGCCCACAGGGGATGGAGGGGAGGGGAGAGAGAGAGAGAAAACCTTATTGTTGAGACACTGACAACAATAAATTGTATGAAAACAATGATTTTTATATAGATAGATAGATAGATACACATATACACAAAGTATACATAAACAATTGTTACAGTAATAAACAATTACAAAACGTTATGTTGTAACAGCCAGAGTGACAGATTCACCAACCAATGATTATAAACTAAATTAATGAACTATAGAAAATACGCTATATTATGTTAAATATGTTATACATTAAACATTAGATTCTAATCTACACATGCAACTTCGCCAAACTGACTGTGTTTGTTAATAAAAGCCCACAAGGGGGCGCCATAAACCAATCCAACACTGCTAATGAGCCACAATTCATCATATGGAACAACTGCATAGGCCAAGAATCAGTGAATATGACAACATTACCCGTAAATGATCACAAAACCAATGTGATTTTATCTCAACACAGAACAATGGAGAAAGTCCCGGAAAATGGCTCCCAAGTGGGTCTAAGGCACTGCATCTCAGTGCTAGAGGCGTCACTATAGGCCCTGGTTCAATTCCAGGCTGTATCTCAATCCGGCCGTGATTGGGAGTCCCATAGGGCGGCGCACAATTGGCTCAGCGTCGTCCGGGTTTGGCCGGGGTAGGCCGTCATTGTAAATAAGAATTCTTAACTGACTTGTCTAGTTAAATAAAAGTTAAATAAATAAAAAAATGTACGACCACAGACAAAACATGCGTGTTCACACACACACATGCGTATACACACACACGGTTACCTGTATCATCTGATCTACCGTTAGTCAGCCTGAAGGAGTTGGAATGGCTGCCGGCCTGCTTGTACTTCTTAAACCTGTCAATCACACATGACACACACATGAATACATACACAACCTTCAGAAAGTATACACACCCCTTGACTTTTTCCACATTTTGTTGCGTTACAAAGTGGGATTAAAATGGATTTGTCCTTTTTTGTCAACGATCTACACAAAATACACTGTTATGTCAAAATGGAAGAGATTTGCTACTTTTTGTGAATTCATGTAAAACAAAACACTAATATATTGTGATTAGATAAGTATTCAACCCCAATCCCCCACCCAATGTCATCTTGTTAAGCAACTACAGTGTATATTTGGCCTTGTGTTTTAGGTAATTGTCCTGCTGAATTTGTCTCCCAGTGTCTGTTGGAAAGCAGACTGAACCATGTTTTCCTCTAGGATTTTGCCTGTGCTTAGCTGTAGTCTGTTTCTTTTTATCCTAAAACTCCCTAGTCCTTGCTGATGACAAGTATACCCATAACATGATACAGCCACCACCATGCATGAAAATATGAAGAGTGGTACTCAGTGATGTGTTGGATTTACCTCAAACATAACACTTTGTATTCAAGACAAAAAGTTAATTTCTTTGCCAATTTTTTTGCAGTATTACTTTAGTGCCTTATTGCAAACAATATTTTTTTAAATTCTGGACAGGCTTCCTTCTTTTCACTCTGTCATTTATGTTAGTATTGTGGAGTAACTACAATGTTGTTAACCCATCCTCAGTCATTTCCTATCACAGCCATTAAACTCTGTAACTGTTTTAATGTCACCATTGGCCTGCCTCATGGTGAAATCCCTGAGTGGTTTCCTTCCTCACCGGCAACGGAGTTAAAAAGGACTCTTGTATCTTTTGTTTTTTTCTACCAATAGGTTCTTTGCGAACCTTTGTAAAACCTCCCTGGTCTTTGTGCTTGAATCTGTGCTTAAAATTCACTGTGCGACTGAGGTTCCTTACAGATAATTGTATGTGTTGGGTACAGAGATGCAGTAGTCACTTAAAAATCATGTTAAACACTATTATTGCACACAGAGTGAGTCCCTGCAACTTTTTACTCCTGAACTTATTTAGGCTTGCTTATAACAAAAGGGTTGAATACTTAGACTCAAGACATTTTAGCTTTGTAAACATAAACATTTCTAAAAACATAATTCAACTTTGACATTATGGGGTATTTTGTGTAGATCATTGACACAAAATCTCAATTTAATCAATTTAAATTCAGGCTGTAATAAGTCAAGGGGTGTGAACACTTTCTGAAAGCAATGTAAATCCAGAATATCACCCACACACAGTCACACACACCCGTCCATTGCCATGGTAACAACTATAACACTTGGTTCATCAACAGTGGCCTCTATAGGGTGTTTGTGTATGAAAGAACACAAGCAAACCATTTCCTGCTCTGCGCTTTTACAATGTGTAATGAATTGTGTGAGTAGGTGTGGGTGTACGAGATCGTTAGCGTTTTACACGGGTCTCATATCTGACTATTGTATAGCTCTATTTCAAAGATAATCGTGCCTGCAACCATACTTTTCTTTTTAGTTTACAAACGCTTCCCTGAGACATGAAGCTGAAGCCGCGACTGTGGGGGAGAAAACCAGGGTGTATTCATTATGGTACACCATAGCAAAATGCAGCAATCCTTTTTGCAACGAAAACTAATGTTTATTGGAAGTTCAGGAAGCCCCTCCCAGTTTCAGTCCATTTTCTTCTATTTGGTGCCTGATGAACACGATCCAGGGACGAGTTTCCGCTGAACCACACAGGCCAAGTACTACCTCAACTCCAATAAGAGAACAGACTTTTGGTTCAGTTACAAAAAGTTTTGCTACGGCATGCACTACTGAACACAACCCAGATGAGTGGTGTGGGTGGTTTCTGCCTGAGAGGGACATGACTGACCTGAGCATATAGAGGATGATGATGATGAAGACGATGACGAGCAGGGATGACAGAGCCACCATCACCGCAATGATGGGCGTGTCATCTGATTGCGTATCTTGGTCTGAGAGAATGGGGGGGAAAGAGACAGAATTTAACAACATACTCTAACATTTTGAGTAAAAGTTCGATTTAGCATTTGATTGAGCCTGTTTCGAGTGCCAAATGCAGTTTGGGTTGGCACCATTGGATCCATTGCACCAGGCAAGCTCGATCAAGCGCACAAATCAGCTTAAGTATTTGAAAGAAAACCAATACTATTCAATACTGTTAATAGTTAACTGTATGCATTAGACAGGCTATATGAAACTGTTCGCTGACTTCTACACTGATTACAGGAGCTCCTAAGTAAGGACATCTTGGTAACCGTTTTTTGGACAGCTTTGTCATTAGTTTTGCATAACATTTTCATAATAATGACAGAATAGACGCCATTATTTTACATTTTAGTCATTTTAGCAGACGCTCTTATCCAGAGCGACTTAGTTAGTGAGTGCATACATTTTTCATACTGGCCCCCCGTGGGAATCGCACCCACAACCCTGGCGTTGCAAGCGCCATGCTCTACCAACTGAGCTACAGGAGGGCCTGCTCTATATCCGTTGTTATAGAGCAGAAAGAGTCATCACGACACAAACAATGAGACTTTACAGAAGCAGAAATACCAAATACACGAGGACCAGTCATATATTGTATATACTCTAGATTAGAATATAAACTATCGATATATAGTCTTTCTCAATCCATGCAACGTAATATGATGTATTATATACCATTTAGCAGACTTTGAATAAAAGCGTCAGCGACCGATTGTGATCCCAGTGGGAATCGAACCCTCAAATCTGGCATTGTGTGCACTATGCCACCCTTACCAACTGAGCCAAACAGGGCCACATTTGATTTCACGTTGGTGAGACTATGCTATCTTGGTAATGCAGTTTGGAACGTTCAGCTAACAATGTTCAGTGTTCTCTGTGGTACAATGTACACATTGAATGGTGAGGCACCACGTTGGTAGGAAGGTAAGTGAAACTGATGAGGAGTAGAGGAGGAGGACTATTCGGCCCATTCCAATTCAACGGCTCATACTGTGAGATGATGCAGGGCTTGAATACTGCGTGTGTTCGACAAGCCAGTTCAATTATTGGCACGTCGCTGCCACGACTGCTTATGACTTACGGTGCCTTCAGAAAGTAGTCAAACCCCTTGACTTTTTCTAAATGTTGTTGTGTTACAGCCTGAATTTAAAATGGAATACATTTAGATTTTGTGTCACTGGCCTACACACAATACCCCATAATGTCAAAGTGGAATTATGTTTTTATAAATGAATAAAAATGAAAAGTTGAAATGTCTTGAGTCGATACGTATTCAACCCCTTTGTTATGGCAAGCCTAAATAAGTTCAGAACTAAAAATGTGCTTAACAAGTCACATAATAAGTTGCATGGACTCACTCTGTGTACAATAACAGATTTCTGAATGACTACCTCATCGCTGTACCCCACACATACAATTATATGTATGGTCCCGTTCCAGCTCACATACAATTATATGTATGGTCCCGTTCCAGCTCACATACAATTATATGTATGGTCCCGTTCCAGCTCACACAAGCCTTTGCTTGTGCAAGGCTACTTACTTACTACCTCATCTCTGTACCCCACATACACTACATTACCAAAAGTATGTGGACACCTGCTCATCTTACATCTCATTCCACAAACATAGGCATTAATATGGAGTTAATGGTCCCCATTTTCACAATAACAGCCTCCACTCTTCTGGGAAGGCTTTCCACTAGATGTTGGAACATTGCTGCGGGGACTTGCTTCCATTCATCCACAAGAGCATTAGTGAGGTCCGGCACTGATGTTGGGCGATTAGGCCTGGCTCGCAGTCGGGGTTCCAATTCATCCCAAAGGTGTTTGATGGGGTTGATGTCAGGGCTCTGTGTAGGCCAGTCAAGTTCTTCCACACCAGTCTCGACAAACCATTTCTGTATGGACCTCGCTTTGTGCATGGGGGCATTGTCATGCTGAAACAGGAATGGGCCTTCCCCAAACTGCTGCCACAAAGTTGGAAGCACAGAATCGTCTAGAATGTAATTGTATGCTGTAGCGTTAATATTTCCCTTCACTGGAACTAAGGGGCCTAGCCCGAACCATGAAAAACAGCCCAGACCATTATTCCTCCTCCACCAAACTTTACAGTTGGCACTATGCATTCGGGCAGGTAGCGTTCTCCTGCCATCCGCCAAACCCAGTATCGTCCTTCGGACTGCCAGATGGTAAAGCATGATTCATCACTCCAGAGAACACGTTTCCACTGCTCCAGAGTCCAATGGCAGAGAGCTTTACACCACTCCAGCCAACGCTTGGCATTGCTCACGGTGATCTTAGGCTTGTGTGCCATTGCTCGGTGGTCCCGTTCTGTGAGCTTGTGTGGCCTACCACTTCGCGGCTGAGCCGTTGTTGCTCCTAGATGTTTCCACTTCACAATAACAGCACTTACAATTGACCGGGGCAGCTCTAGCAGGGCAGAAATTTGACGAACTGACTTGTTGGAAAGGTGGCAACCTATGACGGTGCCACATTGAACGTCACTGAGCTCTTCAGAAAGGCCATTCTACTGCCAATGTTTGTCTATGGCTGCGTGCTCGATTTTATACACCTGTCAGCAACAGATGTGGCTGAAATAGCCGAATCCACTCATTTGAAGGTGTGTCCACATACTTTTGTATATATAGTGTATAATTATCTGAAGATCCCTCAGTCGAGCAGTGAACTTCAAACACAGATTAATTCGCAAAGAAGGGGAAAACTGAGGATCGATCAACCACATTGTAGTTACTCCACAATACTAACCTAATTGACAGAGTGAAAAGGAAGCCTGTACAGAATAAAAATATTACAAAACATGCATCCTGTTTGCAATAAGGCGCTAAAGTAATACTGCAAAAAATGTGGCTAAGAAATTAACTTTATGTCCTGAATACCAAGCGTTAGGTTTGGGGCAAATCCAACACAAAACATCACTGAGTACCACTCTTCATATTTTCAAGCATGGTGGTGGCTGCATCATGTTATGGGTATGCTTGTCATCGGCAAGGACTAGGGAGTTTTTTAGGATAAAAAGAAACGGAATAGTTGCTTACAAAGATGACATTGAATGTTACAGTTTTGACTTAAATAGACTTGAAAATCTATGGCAAGACTTGAAAATGGCTGTCTAGCAATGTTCAACAACCATCTTAACAGAGCTTGAAGAATTTAAAAAAAGAATAATGTGCAAATATTGCACAATCCGAAGTTCTTAGAGACTTACCCAGAAAGACTGGGTAAGTCAAAGGTGATTCTAACATGTATTGACTCAGGGGTGTGAATACGTATGTAAATTAGATATTTCTGTAATACATTTTCCATACATTTGCTAACATTTCTAAAATCATGTTTTCACTTTGTCATTATGGAGTATTGTGTGTAGAAGGGTGAGATAATTATTATTTTTTTAATCCATTTTGAATTCAGGCTGTAACAACAAAATGTGGAATAAGTCAAGGGGTATAAATACTTTCTGAAGGCACTGTATGTTGTGCTCATCTTAGCTGTATGACCATTCTGCATGACGTTGTAACTCGAGACCACACACACACACACACACACAGTCTTACCTGTGTCGTCTTCTCCACCTGAGGAGGGAAAAACAAGAGTACCATTACTATCCAACATAAAAAACAACATCCTACACCCCACACACACAGCACTGACCTGCTCGCCTTTCACTCTCACAAGCACACACAAAAACACTCAATAAAACACAGATACAGACACACACACCTGTAGTAGTGGCACCACTCGTGTCGGCCGACGCCGCATCCACTGTCGGTTCTGTGGCGGTCTCAAGCGGGGGATCTGTGTGACTGTCCAAGGACGTTGTCTCCGGAGCAGAGGGTGTGGTCCCATTCTCCCCTCCCCCTCCCTGACTGACCGTGGTCGGAGCAGGGGGTGGTTGTGGGTCGGTGGTTGCCCTGGTTGGGCCAGGGGGTGGTGGATTGGGGGCGGGCGCAGGGGTGGCACTGGGGCCTGCAGTCATAATGACCCGCTCCACGGTGCTGGTTGTTGTCAGGGTCGTCACGGCAGCCGTGGGGGCTGCGGTTGTTGGAAGGGTGGTGGTGGTTGTTGCCACGGGAACATTGTGGAGGGTGGTGGCTGGAGGGTCCGTGGGTTTGGCAGTGGGGACTGGACCTTCTACGAGAGAGATACAGTTTATCTAGGCCACGGATTCTCAAACTTTTTGGGTCCTGGGACCCCTTTTGGGATAGCTAATTCATCGGGGACCCCCTCATAATCAGAACATAACTTCAGTGAGATAAGAATAGCATACAAGGAGTTTCACTATGACTTCGGCAGTGCATGGACAGACAAACCAAGTCTCTGGCCCTGGGAAGGAACATTTTAAAGGCCTGCCTCTTCGAGAAAATGTTGACATTTTCAAGTTAATTTTCTGCAATTCTACACATTTTGTCGTGGGGCAGAGAGAACTTTGCAGTTTTAAAGTTTAAATTACAATGCATTTTTTGTTGAAAAAATTATAATTGGTGGAGTACTGTGGATACCAATATCCCCATTTTGCCCAGGGTTAAGAACATAAATTGTAGATTAATAATATTACATTGTATTACACACTCTAAACTTATTCCACAGATCCCCTGGACAAAATTAGTTGAATCTGTTAGTAATATTTATTTATATAAAAAAATATTCGATATAATTGTGTTATATTTAGAGATCTGGCCGCGGACCCCCTGGCGTACCTCCGTGACCCCACTTTGAGAACCCCTGATGTTTGAGTTGAGTAATTTATGCCTCAACTGCAACTTCATTGGAGTTGCAGTGATACAAACAAGTATTTTACAATACACATGTCAAAATGGTGTCAGCGGTAGGATCCAGCTGTTCAGGTGATGTCATGTGGGTCCTCCTTACCTGTGGGGATGAGAGGTGGTCCCTGGGCTGAGACGGAGACCCAGAGGGCCACACTGAGCAGCAGGAGCAGGGGACACACACCCATACTGCCCTGGGAGAACGGGGACACATGCCTTACTGACAACCCAAAAATGACCCTTTCACAGTGCAACTGGTTATGATTGGATTATCAATTCAGATGTGTTGTACTTGTAACTGGAGGCCCAATCCTTGGTGATCACTTTTAGATGTGGGTACATGTTTTCTTAGGATTAACATTTGTGTACAAGAAAATATAAGAGTCTTAAATGCATTGACTATAGGGTAAATCCATTTGAATTCAATCAGAATTCAATCAGTTTAAAAAACAGGGTTGTCAAACTTTGATAATTGCTGGATAAAAAAAATAAAAATGCAAGAAATAATAAAATAGTTTGACAACACTGTTTGTAAGCTATTCAATTATATTAAATCTCAACCATTTATCTTTTCCAGTGATGTCTCATGGTATGGTGGGGTATGCAAAATGGGTCAAGTTTGAGCACGTCTATCTCCTGAATGTTTTGGCATTCAAGTCGAAAAAGTCACTTTGATTACTTCTTCCATGGGCAAACATCAAATCAAATTGTGTTTGCCACATGCGCCAAATACAACAGGTGTAGACCTTACAGTGAAATGCTTACTTACAAACCCTTAACCAACAATGCAGTTAAGAAAAATAAGTGAAGTAAAAAATAACAAATAATTAAAGAGCAGCAGTAAAATAAAATAACAGTAGGGAGGCTATATACAGGGAGTACTGATACAGAGTCAATGTATGGAACGTTTTGTCAAACCAAAAAGGGGAGCAGTCAGAAAGTGAAATCATATGGAACGACCCTATAATGATATGAGTGGAACAAGGAGTTGATCTCTTACCTTAAGGAGCGAATTTGGCATCAATCACTCATTCGCAAAGTGTGGTCCTGGATGCAAACAGAAAAGGAGGAAGACACTTAGAATCTCAAAGAGGTGCTTAGAAATGTTTCACTAGTTAGTTTCACTAGTTTTGTATTATTACTTTAACTTGTATCTTACTGGTTTGCCTGTTGAGAACATTTCTACTATACTGAACGAAAATATAAACACAACATGCAACAATTTAAAAGATTTTACTGAGTTACAGTTCATATAAGGAAATAAATAAATGAATTAGGCCCTAATCTATGGATTTCACAAGACTGGGCAGGGGTGCAGCCATGGGTGGGCCTAGGAGGGCATAGGCCCACCCACTGGGGAGCCAGGCCCAGACAGGGCTTTATTAAATACAAATACTTCTCAGCACCCCCCCACCCCCCCTCAGACGATCCCGCAGGTGAAGAAGCCTGATGTGGAGGTCCTGGGCTGGAGTGGTTACACGTAGTCCGGTTGTGAGGCCAGTTGGACATAGTGCCAAATTCTCTAAAAACGACGTTGGAGGCAGCTTATGGTAGAGAAATGAACATTAAATTCTCTGGCAACAGCTCTGGTGGACAATCCTGCAGTCAGCATGCCAATTGCACGCTCCCTCAAACATCTGCGGCATTGTGTTGTGTAACAAAACAGCACATGTTAGTGGCCTTTTATTGTCCCCAGCACAAGGGGGAGAAATGCTCACCGATATGGATATAAACACATTTGCGCACAAAATTTGAGAGAAATTAGCTTTTTGTGCGTATGGAACATGTCTGGGATTTTCTATTCACCACATGAAACATGGGACCAATACTTTACATGTTGCATTTATATTTTAGTTCAGTGTACATGAAGTCAACAATTGTTTGTACATTTGGTAGAAAAGGCATAGTTGAGGTGTGGAAGGCTTGACTGATCCCAGGTGGTGATTTAGCAGCTTTTATCCAATGTTAGCCTAACACACTACTGTGATCCATGCAGGAATCGAACCCACAACCCCGATGTTGCCAGTACCATGCTGCAACCAACAGCCATCAGACCCGCATAGAACCCCACCATTCTGTGTCTGCTAAATCCCAGTCGCTCGCTCTCTCCTCTTTTCTGGATGTGTTTTGTATCCAGGTGGTGCTCCGTAAAAACATGAATAATAAATGACCACATTATTCTGGGACACAGCGAAGGGAACAAAAAAAAGCAACATCTTATGTAGGCATATATGCATTTCAACTTGGGCTATACGCAAGACGGCAGACAGACTAGTTACCCGAGCTCTGGAGATAAATCGAGAAGTTAGACTGAGAAGGAACGCAGAGACTGGATTGAGACAACTTTGTTCCGATTTTGAATTTGGACACGGACTTGGCAAAATTGCCTGTATTGCGCAATAATTTAAATCAAATGAGTGTCGCATTTCTGCATTGACTGCAGTGGGGCTCACCTCGAAATACAATGAAAGGGAGTCAGTTGAAATGAGGGTGTGTGTGTGTAGGAAAGTGCCTAAAGCGCAGCCTGGGTGGCCTGACTGAATGGTGTCATCCCAACCAGTCCAATTGGGCGCGGCCTCACTGACTGAGCAGTGATAACTACACACACACACACAATGCCTGGTTATCAGGAATTTACTGCCAGAGCCTCAGAATTGGGTGGAAAAGACAGCTACTGTGCCACTTGTATCTAGGGAGAATAACTGTGATCCATCCTTACTGTTTAGGGGAAAGCAAGTGGTTAAGATGGGTCTATCAACTAGTAGTATGTATTCTGTTTTGTTAGGGGCAATTCCACGGTAATGGATTTACGCAGAGACAAAGGTTTTTCACATTAAAATATATGCCAAACAAAATCCATTGATTTCAAAGTTGAACAAACCATACAACACTACCTACAAGGTCTACTAATTTCACAGAAAATTTCACAAAAACACATTTGCTGGAAGAACTGTGCTGATGCAAAGTTGGGTAACAGAATTACGGTAAAATCCCCCTCAGCTTTTTATGCGACCACATTTCCCAGAAAGAATGGGGTGTCAGCTATGACATGACTGACACCTTGAGTTTTACATAATTACGGTAACGGAATGACGTCACGGGTCCCTGATCTGTACTATACAGAAATGCATAATTATGGATATGATTATCATGCTCTTCATGGTGATGTATCCTGAATAGGTACAAAGGTAGAAACAGGCAATACCCTTATTTTGCATATATTTGGGTATTATTCTACACACCGGATATTATTCTAATGAGCTCCGCCCCCAAACAAGACAATAAATGGTTGGTCCGGACCAGACCAAATCTGAACCAATCATAGACGTCTATGTTTCACAAGTTTGGACATCACAGTACAGTGTGCTCTAATGTACTTAACTCTACTGTACAGTAGTGTAATCTACTTTTATTTCCTGTTCTGTATTGTACCGTTCTCTGCTGTCCAAACTTGTGAAACATAGATGTCTATGATTGGTTGAGATTTGGTCCGGCCAGGCGGACTGAACAAATTTCAACTACTTTTCAACATCCATGGACATCCGGTGTCGGTCAGTGCTCAGTGGGCGAGGACGCTTGATACAGTAAACAGAAAGAGGGTAGGTGTTATGGTAGGTGTCACTAAGAACCAGGAGAGGTGACATTAACTGGAGAGAAAGAGAGAAGTGAGAGAGTGGCAGAGAGAGAGGGGTTGTCCAGAATGTTTTCACAGTCTTGCTTTGACCAACAGACGACAGAAAGAAAACAGTTGAGCTGAACATATCAGTATGCCAGTGGAAGGGAGGACAGTAGCAGGTGACCCAACTGTGGTTTGTGACTACTATGATTTCCCATTGTAGCCAATTCAATTGCAGTAATTCCACTACCGATTTGGTAACAGAATTATGAGTTTTAATCACTTAACTATCCATAAACAAACAGTATCAGTAAATACACTAGCTAATTGGAATGTTTACCTTTACTTGTTACTTCTGTGAACTTTCATTATACTCCCTCATGAGGGAGAGAAATTAGAAAATAACTTATCAAGATATGTGGGTTTTTGGTGACGGAATTACAAGGCAATGTTTCTTAAACTTACAGAAGGCAAATAATTTCTCTAAAACGAAATATAAGTGTTGATATTAGTTGGCAGGGGTCTTCAACATTATTGTGTTTTTATGTATTTCTAATACCTTTTAAGATTTTTTCTGGTAGATGTTGTCTTAAGACCCCTTCTCCATCGGTTTGACCATAAATCAAAGCCTTTGCTTATTCCATTTTTTTTGGATGGAAGATGGTTGAAAAATGACTCTTAGCTTTCATTTACATGTTGGTGCTCATGGGTCCTTCTAGATGGAAAAGCCCCTTAGCACATAGAATCGTTTTTAAATGGATTGTGAAAACCACACTTGGTATTCGAGCTTGCAGACTCATGCTGCATATTATTTAGCCTAGCACTGTACCTATCCTTCCCCCAATACTTTCGCTCTTTGCCCGCTTCTGCTCCCCTTCCCCGGTCTTATCCACCCACATTTACGCACCCACAGCTGACAAAAAACATCCACAATTACAGTTCTCCCTTCTATGCACAAACCGTGCCAACCACCTCCACAAAAACCTCAACCAGTGCTGCAGTTTCCCATCAGACCTCAGCCAAAGCTGCTGCGCTGCACACGGGGAGGATTTCACTTGTGCCATTTTCCACCTCTAAACGAGGATAGGGAATCAGGATTCTACAATTTTTACATTTTAGTCATTTAGCAGACGCTCTTATCCAGAGCGACTTACAGTTAGTGAGTGCATACATGTTCATACTGGCCCCCCGTGGGAATCGAACCCACAACCCTGGCGTTGCCGGCCATTCCCTCCCCTACCCTGGACGACGCTGGCTAATTGTGCGCCGCCCCATGGGTCTCCCGGTCGCGGCCGGCTACGACAGAGCCTGGATTCGAACCAGGATCTCTAGTGGCACAGCTAGTACTGCGATGCAGTGCCTTACACCACTGCGCCACTTCCCTGTGCTAAATTTAGAAGAGGTGTTCCTAAATTAAAAGGGTGGCCTAGTGCATCGCAAGTGTTTGTTTCACTTGACTTTAAAGCAGACTAATCGCTGAAGACGGCACTAAGCTGAATCCAGGATAGAACAAAAAGGAAAATAGCCTAGGTCTACAAACTCAACCCACTGGGCAAAAACTGGCTGAATCAACGTTGTTTCCATTTCAACCCAACCAAATCTACGTGATGACATTGAATCAACGTGGAAAACAGATTGGATTTGCAAAAAGTCAACGTATGGGCATTTAGTCTTTTTTTGGTCAACTTTTAACCTAAATCCAATGGTGATTTTTTAATTTTTATTAACGTTAGTTGACAACTCAGCCAAATGTAAATCAAAACTAGACGTTGAACTGACGTCTGTGGCCAGTGGGAACACTTAACTGTAGATTATGCATGTCATACTAAAATTAAATGTATCACATTTCCTTCCTTCCTCCTAAATGGTGTTTTGCTTAATTTAAAAGATGTGCCCAATAACAACGTGCAGAAACGAAGTATGGACAGCCGCAGTCTATGACAATCATTTTACCCCTTTCTCTGCTTCTCTTCCTCCCTAGTAGGCTAGTCTGTCTATCCAGCTGATTCAGACTGCAGGAAAGTGGTAAAACAGCGAGAGCTCAGCACATTGCTTCCTTCCCCTGCAGTCTGGCTGCTAGTACCCCAAACCCCTCGCTCGTCCAAAACCAGCCTGACCCTTGAACCCTTCCTGTACAATGCCCCAGCCTCCCCTCACCTGACCCATAGAGCAACCATCCTCATAACCAATGACTCGGCTATGACAACCATTCCCCATTAACATAAGCAACTTTATATTCACATTAGCCTAATTGAAGTAGGAGCTTCCTCTCTAATTTAGGCTAAATGTAGAATGGTTGCATCAGCTGTCTGGTATGAATCAGCCGTTGTGCTTATGAACCGGCTTGCATCATTGGGAGCCTAAATGACCTTTTTGGACAAACATGACTCACTGCTGTCACCCTGCTGTGATAGGGTGGCGTGTTCATGGTGGTGAGGCGAAGCCATCCCATACTAACTGGAGCTAGTAGCCACATGGATGCAGTTTGTGAGTGTAGTGCCTACCAGTCTGATCTATAGGTCTGAGTGCATCAGTCTATGGCGACCTGGCTAAATGCGTTTTGCCCACCTAAGCAGTCCCCAAACCCTTTCTCTCAGTGGGTGAGTGAGTGTGTGTGTGTGTGTGTGTGAGTGTGTATCCACAGAGGGGTGTGTGCCGTGAGAGGGACGTCCCAGTGACTTAAGTGGAGAGAGGACATTATTAATTCAAGAGGCACTAGTCAAGTGTTTCTACTTCATACCTAGGCCATACTCACACAACACAAAGTGCCATCTTTTATAGTCAAGTAAGAGAACAGCCACCCTTTGGCGTGATGGATCGCTCTATTTGTAGCCGAGACAGTAGAGAAAGGTTACTGAACAATCTCTGGTTGTAGTAGCAGTAATGTTCAGCCTCATCACTAAGCTTATGATAGATCTACTCTATCCTTCTAAAAATAAAAGTTTGACAACAAACGTATATGCCTAGTAGCCTATGCCATGATACTGTATACTGTGCTGCAAAACGTACGTTCTCCTCTTGCACATAAGTTTCCTGTTACGAAAGCTGTGCCGACAGCCATGCCCGACCAAGATATTCTGCTACCGCAGAGAACAAAGAAGTGGTCCACAGCGGCTTCCTCTCACTGCTTCATTTCGGATTGCAGTCTTCCGATATATAGGCCTAGTTCCACACAGGCACATCCAGTTGATCAAGGCTATATTGACCACGTCTATAACGTTCTAGCAAGCTCCTGTGGAACTAAAAACGTTTTATTAACATTCCTCCACCTGGGTCTGCTTGGGCCAGAATCTGCATAACTTTTCCAAAAGTGCCCATTTCTCACTTCCTATGTTCTGATATCTTGCTGCATTTCCATCCATTCTCATCAAAGCAACCCCCTGAGATGAGACGTCTCATCAAGCGGTCTATTTCTAGGTAGCTAAAAAAGTCAGGCGGTGCTCGGTTGTTCTTCTACTGCAAGACTGACTACTGTGTTCAACAGAGCTACTGTTCTACTGTTTTGATGCCACCCCACCTAAATGGAGAGTGAGTGTAGATTCAGAAGTGACTACAATGGAGGATATTTTCTATTATTAGCCTAACTTTCATGCTACTTCATTAATAGTCACATTTGCTATGATAAAGCCGCCCACAAAACACAGTCATTTTCGATACTGCGAAAGTCTGTTTTTCTGTATTTTTTCCTCAAGCTTTGTTTAGTTGCCATCTAATTTCAAAAGGATCGAAAGAGTTGAACAATCTAAAAGAAAACTTGATTTCAATTTTTTTTTGCAATTGTCGGTAGGGCAGGAAGGTGTTTAAGAGCGACAGGGCACGCGTCTAAACATCTTCATATTGGGACAATGTGCCTCCCATATAAACAGCAACAGTGGTCCATACACAGCCCGGGCTCCCGAGTGGTGCAGCGGTCTAAGGCACTGCATCTCAGTGCTTGAGGAGTCACTACAGACCCCCTGGTTCGATTCCAGGCTGTATCACAACCGGCCGTGATTGGGAGTCCCATAGGGCTGCGCACAATTGGCCCAGCGTCGTCCGGGTTTGGCCGATGTAGGCCGTCATTGTAAATAAGAATTTGTTCTTAACTGACTTGCCTAGTTAAATAAAGGTAAAATTAAAATAAATAAAACAGCTGATTCAGAACGCCGTTTGCAGACGATTGCCAAGACATTCCAAAAGCATCATGCATGTTAGTCATTGTTGTTGACGACTGTTGCCTCATTAACAATACACTCCCAGGGGTTAAAGCTGCAATATCTAACTTTTTGGCCGACCCTCCCCAGTACCAAATTCACATAGAAAAATGAGTTATAATGCCTCCCGAGTGGCGCAGCGGTCTAAGGCACTGCATCGCAGTGCTAGAGGTGTTACTACAGACCAGGGTTCATTCCCGGGCTGTGCCACAACCGGCCGTGGCCGGGAGTCCCATAGGACTGCGCACAACTGGCTCAGCGTCGTCCGGGTTACTTGGCTCATCGCGGTCTAGCGAATCCTTGTGGTGGGCCAGGTGCCTGCGGGCTGACCCCGGTCGCCAGTGTTTCCTTCAACATATTGGTGCGGCTGGCTTCCGGGTTACGCTGGCGGGTGTTAAGGAGCGCGGTTAAGCAGGTCATATTTCGGAGGACGCATGACTCCACATTCGCCTCTTCCGAGCCCGTTGGGGAGTTGCAGCGATGAGACAAGATCAAAAGTTGGGGAGAAAAAGGGGGTAAAATACACAAAAAAATTTAATAACAGAGTTATAGATCTGTCATTGTCATAGAAAGCAAGTCTATGAATTAGGCGAACTATTCAAATTTAAACAAACAAGAAATGTGATTTCTGCATAGTGCATCTTTAAAGGGAAAAAAATCCCATGACTGAAATTTAGAATCTGAACTGAGATTGATTTATGACCGATTTGTTTGACAGAAAAATGCAGTTGTTTGAAAGTATATAGGTCCATTATCATGTCTTTATAGTTTTAGATGTTCAAGTGGGGCCTGGAGTTTTTTACCCAAAATAATAATGTTTAAAAAAAATCCACACAAACAATATATACTCTACGGGCATATTGAAGTTCCAGAGTGGGATCTCTGCTAGTTTTTAAAGTTATGGCCCATTTTATACAGAACAATTGGCATACTAGGCTATGTAACCAATCACAGCCCTCTTTTAGGCTTGGGCGGTATCCAGATTTCCATATCGTCACACCGTCCACTTTCCAGGGATTTATGGTATTACCAGCATAGCACACAAGGGAACGCTAAAAACGCAAGAAAAGCCGATTGGGCCTCTTACCAGAATGCTAATAAAATTAGCACAAACTAATAGCAAATTCACAGACACTAGCTAAAAGCAAAGAGTGACAAATCCAGCTCATAAAGTTACACAAGCAGAGCTAGAAGCTACCGAATGTCATTTTCAGTGAGTGTGGACATTTACAAGTGAAAGTGAACGAGAGAAATTGTTCAAATGAACAAAGTTGTGACGCATGCTTTTCTGAAGGAAGAGCAGCATGTGTACACGGAGCAGAGGGGAGAAGAACAGAGGAGAATAATAATGCTAGTAGGAAGCACAGGGGAAAAAAAATCGCAGCTGTGCATACAAGTGTAAACTTCATCACCTCATGTGAGCCGCACAACAGAGACTCGCCGATAGATATAGAACGCTATGGACTTCCTACCTCCCGCCATCTCCGTTGTGCTATTTACAAACACGTGACTGCATCAACTGTTCTGGGGAACTACGGTAAGCTTCATTATGTCAAATAATGTGACAGGTGAATTGTGAAAAGCAATCTGCTTTATCTCCTAACGCATTGCACAAGTTGTCTGCAAGTATTAACTTATAAAGTAGCTACAAATATTCACATTATTGAAAAACTTCCAATAAACAGATGACGGTATTTTTATATATACGGTATACCGCCCGAGCCTACCTCCTTTTACTTGTATCATTGCACATCCTGCACATCACCAGCAGAGGGCAACCATTTTGAATTCATTTTTACAGTCACTGTAATGCTTACAAATTGGATCATAACTCTAAAAGCAGCAGAGATCCCATTTTGGAACTTTGATATGACCGAAGAGTATTTTATGTTCAACAATATATAGAAAAATTTGCCAAATGAAAACATTAATTATTTCAATATTCATGTTTATAAATTAATGTAAAAACGGTTATTGAAATCTAAATACTACTCATATTACAGAGAAAGTGGTAAAGCGTCATATGACACCAATGTTTGCTTTGTAGCATCTACAGATGAAACACTATGGAGTCTTAAAGGAGGCCTGGGTAAGCCCAAAATGTCCTAAATAAACCAACTTTGATAGATTATTTATCAATTATGCCTTTAGATACCAATGTCAAATATATGTCAACAATCCTTCCTCCAAAGGACTATTCTATGGATTACATTTAGTGAAAATCCCCAAAATCTTGTTCTTTTTTTTATGTCGGTTTCGCGCCTCTCTGCTCCTTTTCTTTCACACGGACTGTGCCTAGGCTAATACAGAGGCCATTTTGTCCAGGTCCATCCAATTAAGGATGCCAATGAAGACACGATTGGGATGAAAACAAACACACTTTGTGGCACAGCAGGACTACAGCAGGACTACAGCAGGACTACAGCAGGACCACAGCAGGACCACAGCAGGACTACAGCAGGACTACAGCAGGACCACAGCAGGACTACAGCAGGACCACAGCAGGACTACAGCAGGACCACAGCAGGACTACAGCAGGACTACAGCAGGACTACAGCAGGACTACAGCAGGACCACAGCAGGACTACAGCAGGACCACAGCAGGACCACAGCAGGACCACAGCAGGACTACAGCAGGACTACAGCAGGACTACAGCAGGACCACAGCAGGACCACAGCAGGACCACAGCAGGACCACAGCAGGACCACAGTAGGACCACAGCAGGACTACAGTAGGCCCCCATACCTACTTTGCAGGTCTTAACATTAACCAATGAATGGATCCATTACAGAATGTGAGCCTAACTCTTATCACAAAGATGACGGAAGTTCCCAGGACATGCTTGACAGAGGCTAAAGAAAAGAATCCAACATGGGAATCTCAAAGGACAGTCCGATTTTAAAAGCAGTCATTTGACAAACATTTGAACATGACACAAATAAAGAAACAGCCTGTTATGTCAAATTGCAATTCCAGTCTTAACAACTGTGAATATGGATGTAGACTGGTGTTTTTTTTATTAATGTGTTATGCATGCAAGTGGTGACTACAGCATGACTACAGAATAAATACATTGTTCCCTCTCCGCCTGTGGCCAAGTGCCGGCCTAATCAGTGTGAAATTACTGCGAGGTCACAGGACTGTGTTGCTGCTCAAGGTATTCCATTCACACAATGTGAGAGATTGACTTAAAGGGGCATTTTATCATTTGTTTCTTGTTTCCTGTCCATCCGCCGTCCATATGGTCTCTAAATATCATAATGAAATGAAAACAACTAAATCACAGTGCATTTTAGAGGTAGGCCAGATCCTCCCACTTGTTCACATATGCTTTGGGTTTAGGCAATGCTCATATAATAAGCAGGCCTACATTGATCGCTGTTTGCCAATCCTCTCCTCACCTTATAACCTCAATCTGAGCAGCTGCACTAGACTCAGTGGATTCACCTAACTCTCTAATGTCCTGTAACATTCTCTACAGTTGATACAGATATGGAAACTCGGCGCATCTGATTACTGTCATTACATTTGACTGAGACACTCTGTAGACCAACATATCAAGCGAACCAGCTCATGAGGGTACATGCGTGCCAAACAACGCCATCAAGTCTAGTTCATCCAGGGTGGGTAGCTTAGCTTGTCAGGACACCGGGTTGCCGGGAGCGTCCACTGATAAGCAGCCCAATGGCCTTAATGAAATGACAACAGCAAGACAAGCAAGTACTGGAGCAGTGCAAATTTCCCCCTTGCTCACTCACTCGAGGGTGCACTGCTTCACGAGTCATCGCGAGGAGAGATAATGGCAGTCTGTCTGCCCTCATTCATGGCATATTAATACTCTGCCTGTGTCCTGAGGACGATCCGCTGTGACAGGAATACTCTGAATGACCCTCTTCATGGCGGCTCAAGTAGACCATGCCCAAGACTCTCCCTCGCCCACAACAGACCATACATCATCATCGCCACACACACAATACTCTGGACTTCCCTTTTTACGGCTAGTACGGCTCCTAGTGTGCTCTGTGACGACGTTTGCTCACCTCATTCATATGAGCCAGTAAATTGGTGAAATGGAGGGAAGGATCCATGATTTGCGCCATGGCAAAATGTGCAGTCAGCCAAAGCTTGTGGGAGCTCAATCGTGTCCGGCTCAAAAGGACCAAGCGCAAACGTGTTGACTCAGTCAGGCTGTGCATGTAGGCTGCTCCGGCTTTGTTGTGGGGTTTCTCACAGAGCGTGCCAGGGGCCTCTACCCACATCACACAGAGGAGAGGATGTGGCGACGCTAAGCAGCGGCCTTCCCCCAAAGCCACTGTGACCCCAGAGCGTAGTGTGGGCCAAACCCACACTTACGCTCACTCCATCAGCCCAATGTAGGGGCGACGGGCTTCCATGCATTGGCCTGCACACAAAACTATAACACAAGGGTCAATATCGTGAACTTGTGCATTTCTAAATGGTTTGAATTGCTTATGCCTACATGGACACTCATGTGCGGAGTTAGCTGGGATTGCAAACTGTGGCCAGTGAGTTGTAAAGTGCAATGGGCAGTCTCATTGCTGCATGCAGTAATTCACACAATTTTGCTAGAATTAGCTTACTTCCATATTTACATTTTAGTAATTATCCAAATCTTACAGATTTTTCATCTAGTTGGCTCTGGGATATAATTTGAATAAATCAACACACCACCGGCTTTTTGGCCAGCTACCCCGGTTGGGAAGCGGACTGCGGTGTGAGGGGATGCAGAGGCTTGCCTCCTATGTGGACTGTTCGGATTATTGCCAAGGTGTGGTGGTCTACCAACGGAGGAAAAGCTGTGAACGGAGAGGACCAGGTGTCCGATGAAGAGCTCCAGGGCCTGTCTGTCAGATGTTTCTACCTCCCTGCCTGGCTGTATAATAAATGCTACCTACGCTCAAGATTCTACCTTTCTAAACTGGCTATCATCTAACGACGTGGAAGACTATCTCCCAAGAACTGCCAGATCCCTAAAATGTGTTTTTGTTATGTTTATTTTTAAAGCTACTGATTAAAATTAAAAGGGACCATAACGGAAATAAGTCACTGACTTTGTGTTATCCCTGACACGTAAAAACAGTTATGCCTACAGTATGTACTGTGAGTACAGTGCATTTGGAAAGTATTCAGACCCCTTCACTTTTTTCCACATTTTGTTACGTTACAGCCTTATTCTAAAATGATTTAAATAAATGTTTTTCCTCAATCTACACACAATACGGCATAATGACGAAGCGAAAACAGGTTTTTAGAACATTTTACAAATGTATTACAAATAAAAAACCGAAATATCACATTTACATAAGTATTCAGACCCTTTGCTATGAGACCCGAAATTGAGCTCAGGTGCATCCTGTTTCCCATTGATCATCCTTGAGATGTTCTACACCTTGATTGGAGTCCACCTGTGGTAAATTCAATTGACTGGACATGATTTGGAAAGGCACACACCTGTCTATATAAGGTCCCACAGTTGAATGTGCATGTCAGAGCAAAAACCAAGCCATGAGGTCGAAGGAATTGTCCATAGAGCTCCGAGACAGGATTGTGTCGAGGCACAGATCTGGAGATGGCAGCACTGAAGGTCCCCAAGAACACAGTGGCCTCCATCATTCTTAAATGGAAGAAGTTTGGAACCACCAAGACTGTTCCTGGAAATGGCTGCCCGGCCAAACAGCAATCGGGGGAGAAGGGCCTTGGTCAGGGAGGTGACCAAGAACCCGATGGTCACTCTGACAGAGCTACAGAGTTCCTCTGTGGAAATGGATGAACCATCCAGAAGGACAACCATCTCTGCAGCACTCCACCAAACAGGCCTTTATGGTAGTGGCCAGACGGAAGCCACTCCTCAGTAAAAGGCACATGACAGCCCGCTTGGAGTTTGCCAAAAGGCACCTAAAGGACTCTCAGACCATGAGAAACAAGAATCTCTGGTCTGATGAAACCAAGATTGAACTCTTTGGCCTGAATGCTAAGTGTCACGACTGGAGGAAACCTGGCACCATCCCTACGGTGAAGCATGGTGGTGGCAGCATCATGCTGTGGGGATGTTTTTAAGTGGCAGGGACTGGGAGACTAGTCAGGATCAAGGGAAAGATGAACGGAGAAAAGTACAGAGAGATCCATGACGAAAACCTGCTCCAGAGCGCTTAGGTCCTCAGACTGGGGCGAAGGTTAACCTTCCAAAAGGACAACGACCCTAAGCACACAGCAAAGACAACGCAGGAGTGGTTTCGGGACAAGTATCTGAATGTCTTTGAGTGGCCCAGCCAGAGCCCGGACATGAACCCGATCGAACATCTCTGGAGAGACCTGAAAATAGCTATGCAGCAACACTCCCCATCCAACCTGACAGAGCTTGAGAGGATCTTCAGAGAAGAATGGGAGAAACTCCCCAAATACAGGTGTGCCAAGCTTGTAGCATCATACCCAAGAAGATTCAAGGCTGTTTTCGCTGCCAAATGTGCTTCAACAAAATACTGAGTAAAGGGTCTGAATACTTATGTAAATGTAATATTTCAGTTGTATTATTTTTTATACATTTGCACACAAAAATAACTATCAATTTTAGAATAAGGCTGTAACGTAACAAAATGTGGAAGAAGTCAAGGGGTCTGATTACTTTCCGAAAGCACTGTACATAAGAAATAATAATAATCTATCCATCTATCTAATACCAGGCAGGCGGGCATTAAAAATGTAGGTGCACATCAGTTTGATCGACGCACCAGGAAAGCAGAGTTTTCCCTTTAAACATTTCACCCGCCTTCCCAGTGCACCGGGTGAGCCAAATCAAGCGTACCCTCTATTTTCAAAGGACTAGCCCCACCCGTAACCTCCAGGCCTATGTGACTGTGCCACACTGACCAACCTCTGCAGAGACCACAATCACACATCCTCAGCCTTTGCAAGATAAGAGACCCATCCCGGGGCCATCAAAGACCCAGAGCTGCTCTACAACCTGTGACATCAGTGTTTCCCCTAGATTTGTTTTCTTATGTAGGGCAGAAAAAAATTACACAAAATAACTTTTCCACTGATACCTTTTGAGGACTAGCCTAACTGGGCTGTGGTCAGAGCTAGGTGAGATGGAGGCCCACCATAAATCAGCTAATAGGTTGAGAACATTGTAGGACCAAACCTACATAGCATAATACAACCCTCTCCAGCCAGTTCTTGTGCGACTTGCTAATCCATAGGTGAATTAGTGTCAGTGATTTGGGTCCCCATTGAAAAGGCACAGAAAAGAGAAGTGCTAGTGTCAAAATGAGACCATCACTCTTAACACTCACAGTGGAAATTAGCCTACTTCAAAATCTTTTAATAGGCCAAAATTATTCAACGAGTGCAGGTTGAAAGTGCAAGTTGTCATGGTGAAGATGGGCCTAAATAGGCTAATGTGTTTTGAAAATATCTCCACTAGTGTTTATAAGGTCAAACTGTCACTCAATGTGCACTTTTTCAATGAGCTGCTACTCCTGTGTCTAGACTCTGGGGCACTAGAAACTGTCCTACACCCTCTAGAACTGAAAAGAGTTACTGTCTAACACCCCTCCTTAGTTGTTAGATAGGGCATAAATATTTTCCTGAAGCATCTGATGTTATTTACATTAGTAGCTAGGCCTATGCTAGTGTAATGTGTTATCCAGGGGCATTGCTAGGATTGGGGTCATTTCTTTTGGGGGGGGGGGGGGGGGGGGGGGGTTTGGGGTAGATCAGCTTTAATATTGCAGATAGATTGTAACTAATATTGCAGATAAATTGTCTGCATCACTTCCAATCCCCCATATCTTTTTTTCTTTCTCAGAAAAAAAAAATTATATATTATATATGCACACATACATATCCTTTTTAAAAATATATTTCCCTTTATTACTTTCCAACCCAACCACCCCTTCCCTAATTGGAGTAAACTAGTGAACAACAATGCTTAAGCCTCTACTTCCAGCTTATACATACTATATACATTTTATGGACACAGTCAATTTTACAATAATTATATTTTGTGTGGGTTCCAGGGGGGGCCAGTATGAAAAGTAAAATTACAATAATGTATGCACTCACTAACTGTAAGTCCCTCTGGATAAGAGCGTCTGCTAAATGACTAAAATGTAAATGTTTGTTTTTACTCCTGAACTTCCTCTACCCTCAACCTCTCCGATCATTTTCATTATGTCCATCCGGTTTGCTTCTATATGCCATATCTTTCTAACTGTGCTCTTTCACAAAAGCTCTCAACCTATAACCTATATACTTATTATGGACACAGTATGCTTTACATTATTTATCTTGTTGTTATTAGTTGTTGTTAGTTGTTATTAGTCCCATCCTTCAACTCCATTCAACACCACCCATCTATCTCTTAACACCATCCATATTGGATTTCTATTTGCTATATATTTTTCAACTGTACTGTGATGTTTTACAAAAGTTCTGAACCTTTCTATTCTCATTGTTTCTACAGATTGTAAATTGAAAAGAAACATTTTTGCTAAAAGTATTATTATAATATTGATCGATTGACACCTTCAGATCACCCAGTAATGCCATCTGCAGGGTTAGCTCCAGGTAAATATTGCAATCCTTTAGCCATTCCTGGACCTGTGTCCAAAAACAAGCTACAAATGGACAGAACCAAAACAAATGATCTAATGATTCTGTCTCTTCGCAGCAAAATCTGCAGAGCTGGGAAGATTGTATCCCCCATATAAATAACATTCTATTGGTAGAAAGATTTTTATATAATAATTTAAATTGAAAAATGATACGTTTTGAATCCGGCGTCATTTTGCGTATCAGTTCATAAACACTATGCCATGGGATCTGTACGTCAAAAATCTCTTCCAAACTATTTTGCAATCTGTCAATCCTTTGGTCCTTAAATGAAACTGGTATACTTTTTTACATTGGGGGCTTAGCCAAAATCCAGTCGGGGCGCCTGGGTGTCTCCACGGGAAGAAAACAATTTTAATTTCAAAAGCTAAATGTATCAATCTGGTGCACTTTGAGATGAACATTGAGAGTGAGAGATGAAATCTACTAAGAATATTGAAGAAAGAAAATCATCAACTCATGTCAATTCTATTCAAAAGTCAATACAATACATTCTGGTAACTTGCACCTTCCACAGCAGACACTGCCAGGATCCAATTACAGTAGCTATATTGGGTCTCTCTACGCTGGAACACATACATCTATAGCTCAGTTGGTAGAGCATGGCGCTTGCAACGCCAGGGTTGTGGGTTCGATTCCCATGGGGGGCCTGTATGAAAATGTATGCACTCACTAAAACTGTAAGTCGCTCTGGATAAGCGTGTCTGCTAAATGACTAAAATGTAAATGTAAAATCTACAGTGTATTGCCAAAAACCTCCATACCACTCAATGACTAACTTGTCCAATGAGCCAAACTGCTTAAAGAGTTAGTCAGTCACTCTCTCGCTCTGAAAATGATATCATAATCGAATGACTAAGTTACTGTATCTTTTAAAGGAGAGATGTAGGAGACAATGCCGAAGTACAGTGCATTCCACTGAATACAAGCATTTTCTGTACTATATTTTCTGCCCTATTAACACATGTTTTAAAATAGGACCCTGGTTGTATCTTAAATAATTCTGTAAAAAATAAACACATAATTTACGACGCTTTTGAATCTGACCTTCTAAATAACACAAAGATATGTCAAATCAAGTAATGCCAAATGTAAGTCTGAATTAAGTATGCTGAATTAAGTGTTTGAAATGCATCATATCGGTAAAGGAAGATTTTCAGGCAATCATTGTTTATTTAATCTTTCTTAGAACAGATGATGTTTCTGAATCGTAGTTTTCAGGAATGGGGTTATAATTGCTAATAGTCCAAACCGTTCCAAGGCTGGAGCCAAATTCATAGGAAGTAAACAAACTCAACATGCCACACTGGATTTAGAAACCGCTGGGTGCAAAGTTAAACAGTCTGCATGGTCCTAAAGCACACCGGCTCATTTGTTTGTTTGTTTTATTTTTTTACAGCAGGCAATTTCACAATTCTTCAACCATCAAAATGTTCGGGGGTGGACCAAAAACATTCGGGATTGCAGCCCTTGAAAGCCCACCCCTAACAACGCTGGTGTTATCCTACACATCTTGAGTTGAAAGTGGGAAGCAACTGGAAGATTCTATCTTGTTTCTCCAATTAGGCAATTGTTTTCATCTTTCCACCACTTTCAGTCACTATAGTAATGAAATATAACCTATGCTACAACTGCACTGAGGAAAAATACAATAGCCTACATCTGCAGTACAATTTTTTTAAACATAATCTCTACACAGGTTTTCTGCTCTACTCCTAATATCGATTGATGCCATCTCATGGGACACATGCAGCAATGCAGTAAAACTGAGTACGTTTACATGCACACTAATAATTTGATATTAAACTGATTATGGAAATAGTCATGTAAACACCTTACTATGCTTATCTTAAATCAGTCTAAGGTCATAATTGAAGTAAGCATACACCGATTAAAACACCTGGTCTTCTGAGCAATCTTTCTAATTATTAGGACACGTAAACAGTTTAATCAGCGTTCCAGCGGTGTATTTGATCTGCGCATGTACCAGCACCGGGTAGCGCAAGCTCCCCTCTTATGCGCGAGTGAAGTGAGTTTGGAAAAATGGAAACGCATGCATCTTATAGTTTTCACATACACTTTATATGTCCAAACTCAGAATCCAAGTCTTCGCAAAGATAACATGGCCACTGAGGTAGAACGCTGATTTTGATTGCCGATTTTCTGCATTTATTAAAAGTCCCATCAGTAGCCTGATTTCAGATGTATGCATGTAAACAGAATTATTAGGGAAACTATTATGTTAACCTGACTATCCACAATAATCACATTATTGTGTGCATGTAACCATGCTCATTGAGAAATGATCTTCCATGTGTTAGGCCACACTGGTGGAAACAGATTATCTGCCCGTCTGCCTCCCACACCCCACCAATGCCCACCCGAACAGCATTTTTCACTGTATTGTTTCAGTATTGAGAAATGTCCCAACATAGCCTACCAGTGGTTAGAAACACCCACCAATCATACAGGCTGGTCTGTCCCTTATAAAGTAGCCTACATCTTCAGTTTTCTGGTGGAAATACTAGGCTAAATTAACAAAGTTCTATGAGCCATCTTAGATACATAGAGACAAGACATGGTAGAATCAAGTCCCTTTCCCAAAATCTTCACCTGAATCTCCCAGCTGTTGCGAGGAGGCCCAGTTGCTCTTACACGTAGAGACTAGGGCTGGGAATTGCCTGTGAATCTTGTGATGTTTTTTTTCCCCCTTTTCTGGTAAATTAGCCATTAAAGTCACTTGCATTATTTACCATAAATTAGTGTGAAAGTACCAGGTTTTGCCAACTATATGTCACTGTTCCTACTACTAACACATCAGTGGAGGCTAGTGGGAGGAGCTACATGAGGATGGGCTCATTGTAATGGCTGGAATGGAATAAATGGAATGATATCAAATATCAAACATTTGGAAACCACATGTTTGACTCTGTACCATTTATTCCATTCCAGCCATTACAATGAGCCCATCCTCCTGTAGCTCCTCCCACTAGCCTCCACTGATGTGTTAGTAGTAGGAACAGTGACATATAGTTCACAACATTTCCTTTGCAACTTTGGGTAGAAAACCGATGAAAATAAATGGTGTGGTCATCCTTACAATTTAAGCCAGTCCTCCATGAAAGCAATCAATTAGCTTAATTTCTCAGAGATCAAATTATATTTCAAAAAATTATGTTTCAGGAATGCTAATCTTATCTGTTTCTAACTACAGAAAAAATGTGTGTTTTTTATAGGTGGAATGACCCTGTATCGACCCCCCCTCCATCCATCACTACTAGACTGTGACGAGCCCAGACATGACAAGCCGGGGTCGGGGCAGTCCTGTCCGCATGCAGTCCAGGTCTGACGAGTCAATGTCAGATCGAGGCAAGCAGCTTCTGCTTTGCACTTGTATAGTCAAGACATGACAAACCGAGCTCGGTGGAGAGGAAACTGCATTCTGGACTAGCGCACTAATAACATAGTGAGGCGAGACCAATGCAACCGCTCACTCTGAAGCAGTCCAGACATGACGAGTTTATGATATGATGACACGCCAAACTCGTAGTATTGCCGTTGTCAATCTAGCCTTTCTTAATTCATTCCTTCCTTTCTTGCCATAATGTTGATATCTGACCATGTAATCACACTGATGTTATCCTCTTTCACCTAAATACTCAAAACCATATTCTGTTTTCTTCTGTAAGCTGTTGAGAATGTTATCCATGTTGCTGTCTGTGACCGACTGTGAGCATACATGTAGCTTTTATAAATAAAGCTTTTGTGCAGCAGGCCATATTCTATGTGTCGGCCATATTCTATACATAGAACTTGTCTCCACTTGCACCATGACTGAGTCAGGTCTAATGATAATGAAATAAAGACTCAAGTTGCACTACATTCTCAAGCTTTGCTGCAGATATAGGCTAATGATGCAACACAAATGGCATCAAATGAAAGTTGTCTCCAGCTTCATAAAGTCCCTAGTTTCAAAAGGTAAACTGACAGAATGTGGCAAATTTTCCTGGATGACTCCTGCTTTGCCATATGTCTTTTCCATGTTCATTCACCTTTATGTATTAGATAATTGAGGACGCTACAGTATGTGGTATGCAAATACTCAGGGCCTGCCCTGAAACAAACTTTTTTAAACAAACCTACTTGCATAAATATATTTAGGCTTGACTAAGTACACTCAGGATCCAGTCAAGCCAGAATAATTAGTATTAGAAGAGGAAATGGGGAGTGCGAGGCAGGGTCAAGCAGTATGATGCTTGTCGAGACTAAATAAAGACTATCTGCTGTGATTTGAAGGGGCCTGGCTGTCTAAAGCGATCTAATTCCTGGGCTGTGGTCGCACTCAGCCCCCTAACACCCCCACCCCGGCAACAAAGCATTGATCAATATGTACTTTTCAGTGAGGTAGCACTCACTGGACCGCCCATTGTTTCTATTTCGCATTGTTATAATGTATACGTTCACAGAACACACTATCATATGGACTTCCAATAAAAATTATGCCGACACTCTTCCTCTCCCCCTCTCTCGCCACCCCCCTCGAAAAAATGTCACTCCCTGCCTCCAAGCTAGTTGTGTGAATGTTCGTGTCGTTACAAACATCATTGGGTGAGCTCCCATGATGATAGCCATGGAACGTTATATAAAAATCACCCCGCTAACCTCTCTGCCTTATCTCGATGTTAGCCGTGGAATACTTTGCTATGATAATGTGTGGGACAAACCAAAAGTGGTTGTTTGTGTGACCAAGTATTCTGACCTTATTACAACAAAATGAAGCACGCTACACTGTAACTAGTGACAATTTACAGAAGAACATAAACAAAACTCACCACGACTTCCGTTTGGTTTAGCACAATCCTGAATATTTACAATTGTGCAATTCCTTTCTTCCTTTTTCCACGTTCTTAACCCCGGCCCCTGTCTTCACACCCCAGGAACCAAGTGTGTGGGGGCCTGGGTAATAGGAACGAACTGGGACAGACGGCCAATTTGGAGAGGCAACAGATCGCAAGTCTGTTTATGTTAACGAGTGACTAAAACGGTCCCAAAAATTCCTCAATGTTCCCGAGGGTGTTCCTAACAAATTGGGGTCTCTCCGTCTTCCTTGAGCATAGGGGACGTGAATCCCACTGTTTATTCGCTGTATCCGGGCGAGTCAGCCGTATCTTTTAGTCCGCCATGTTGTCTGCACTAGGAGGAATGGGAAGCAAAGAATTCCCAGGCCCCTCCCTCCTTCCATAGCGCCGATGCGACATCTGGCGGTGAATCTGTGACATCGTCACGAGACCGAGTCAACAACAGCAGCAGCCCTATCCAGAAGCGCATGACTCCACCATCTATCACACAGGTAGCCCAATTCTGATCTTTTTTCCTCACTAATTGGTCTTTTGACTAATCAGATCTGCAAAAGATAAAAGATCTCATATGATTGGTCAAAAGACCAATTAGTGGAAAAAATATCAGATTTGGGCTGCCTGTTTAAACAACTAATATTGGACGGGCTTATTAATTGCCCATAGACTGCCTGGGCACACAATCCCATTAAGTTTACAACAGCAGCTTGCTGTCAACATAGGCCAGTGGTGGTCACTAACCCTGGTCCTGTTAGTGGGTGCAGGCTGTTGCTCCAGCCCACTGAGCCCAGCACTACCACACCAGATTCAACTAATCAAGGTCTTGAGACTTGATACTCAATTGATTCAGGTGTAGTGCTAGAACAAAAGCCTGCACCCTCTAATAGGACCATGGTTGGAGGGTGAACCACTGCAAGAGGCTTTACCAAAACTACTAGGGCTCTCAAACTCAACTCTGGACCTCAAAGCCAGTTCCACTACATTTTTTTCATTGTTCCCCTCTAGTCAGGGACTGATTTAACCCTGTGACACCAGGTGTGTGCAATTAATTATCTGGTAGAACAGAAGACCAGCAGGCTCCAGACCTCATAGGGTAAGAGTTGAGTACCCCTGTACTAGGGTGTAAATGTTTCTCTGACACAACTTTGAAGATGTAAAACAGCACTGTCCCAATCAGCTTTGTTTCTGTAAAAGGTGTCAATTTCTGGAACTTCCAGATTACTAAATGTTTGCAAGATTTATATTAATTTTACTGGAAGTTCAAAACAGTTTCAAACACAGCATCACGCTGTTGCAATTCAATATTTATGCAACACCT
Organism: Coregonus lavaretus; assembly: GCF_964263955.1. Lineage (NCBI taxonomy): Eukaryota > Metazoa > Chordata > Actinopteri > Salmoniformes > Salmonidae > Coregonus > Coregonus lavaretus. Next base: position 47,304,588 of record NC_139999.1, read on the forward strand.
AAATGAATAAAAAACAATTACATTTGTCTGCACTATTATCAGTCAATATATTCAATTACAACACATTTGATGTTAACATCAATTTTCCACACAGCAAAGTATCAGATAGTAATATGTTTATTTATGCATGAACAAATCAATAATGCATATAACACTTGTAGTGAATAAATAAAATAATATACTGATATAGTAGATGTATCTTGTATGAATATCTAAACAAGTTCCAGTCATTGAAGAACAACACTCTGGTACTGAATGTGGAATGTGACTTACATGTTCTATATAACTGTACTGTTGAATGGGAAAACATTTATTTAGGTATTGTTTACAAGACTGAATGTGTCGTCCCCATATTGGCTTCTCATTTATGTAGCAGGTCCTCAATTTCATTGTGCGTATTTTACATATTTTATGTATACTCCTCTGGGTTTGAGTCTGTGGGTGTTAGCTGTTGTTGAGCATGGGTCAGGAGGATTTCATCTGTTGCGCGGCTGTTTGAGTGGTCAATGTAGAGAGACTAGTTTGAAGGGAGGTAAATAAAGAAAAGTGTGTTTGAGAGGCTAGCTCAGACGGCTAGGTTGGCGATGACAGCTCTGGTGAACTCGTCGCTTGTGGCATAGCCCCCCAGGTCTCCTGTGCGCACCTGCCACAAATAAAAGAGCAATGTGTCACACACACACACACCTGGGCTCTGTTTCCCAAAAAGCAGCTGAAGGCTAACTTCATCTTAGAACAATAGGATCCTATGGTTCTAACGATGAACTTCGCCTTAAGCTGCTTTTCAGAAACCTGGCCCATTCAGGAAAGAAATGGTCCTCACAAATATATACAAACATGACTAGTGTGTAAGAGAGCCTTTTTCACCACTAAACTCAGGCACACATTAAAAGGGTAGGGGAATATTAGCTTATTTTGAAGCAACTCAAATCCATGGTCATATGTATTTACTCATAAAATAGTTATGACCAAACATACTAAATAATGGATGATTCAGTAATCTACATTTATGGTTAGCGTAGTCTACATTGGTCTTTCAACAGATGCTGCACCACTCATCCTACCCCTGAAAAATGAAACAATGTGTGTTTAATCATGCCTTTAATTTTGTTTAATGCAGTCTACCCCTTTTGAGAGAACACAGGTCAAAACACACACTTTTTCCCATATTTTATTCTTCAGTATTTGACCATGATAATATATTTTAATACAACAAAAGGTCCATCAGCCATTATAACAGTTAGTGAACAGGGAAGGAGTGTTATTGAGTGTTGTTTCAAAGATCCAATATTATAACCACAGTCCTGTAGCCATAACCATTATAAATAAAAACATGTACCAAGAACCGCACTTTGAAGCATTTATAATACCGTACCACTCGATGACAAAAGCCAATACATTTGAAGTCCCAATGACTGACTGACACATGCCAGTCTAAGTCTCTAGTAGAAATGCTACCACTGAGATCATCATCGCCATAACCAATATATAATTGAATGGACATTTGGCACAGAGTACAAAACCTGAAAAGTAAATGGTCTGACATGATCAATTGGTTTCCAGAGCGAACTCGGGCAAGGCTGGTCGTAGGCTCGGGTTACAGTTGCTTGTTTGTTTGCAAATTGAAATGATGAAAGAGCTTAGCTTGACTGAATAGCCAAACACGTTGGAACTCCAAGGTCACAACTCCAGCAAAAAGCTACCAAGATATTGACCTCTATGATAAACATTTTGTGCGTTTTACAGCATACACAGTGGACAGAGTATTAAGACATTATTTTAGTAACTAATGATGATGACTAGAGTATGCAGCTGAGCGACAATGGATCAATAAAAGGTTAAATTAAGCTAGCTACAGATAGCCAATTTCACCGTTTGGTAACTTGTTAGCATCCCTGCTAACGCAACAATATCAAAACATTGATTGTAAATGCTGAAAGTGTTCTCCCTTCTCAGGAGTGACCTCTACATCCTTTAAGACAGTGGTGGTGATATGTGTTTGTGAGAAACTTCCATGTTTATGATGACTCAGTGGAAACCAGTGGTGTTTTTACAGCAACTAAAACAGTCTTGACTTGACTGTGCACGTAATTAAGGTTGTGATTGAAAAAGGCCAGTTAAAAGGATACTGCGAGATTCTGGCAATTAAGCTGTTTTTCTACTTACCCAGAGTCAGATGAACTCGTGGATACCATTTTTGCCTCTGCGTGCAGAATGAAGGAATTTAGAGGTCGTTTCAAGAGCCAATGCTAACTAGCGTTAGCGCAATGACCAGAAGTCTACAGCTACGGTAGTGTACGCATATGCTACCATGGTAGCCTTAGTCCAAGCCAAGGAAATGCTGCACATAGAGTCAAAGGGTTATGAACGACGTACTGTATATGCCTGGCATGACTCAGGACTGTGAAATGGCAGGCCAGATATCCATTGATACAGTGCTGGGGTAGAGATTTCACACGCGTTGGCATTGGTGTATTGTCCTCGTGGCACGAAACCAGCTTCACCAATACTGCTGAATAACACACGGCCCAACCAGTATGGACTGTGAAGATGGACTAGTGGAGATCAATTTAATATAAAATCATAAGCTTGTCCACAGCAGAGACAAGGAAACAGCTTAGAGAGAGGAGGAAGAGTTGGCGAGTGGAGGGAAAGAGAGACTGTAGTTGACTAGAGAGGTAGCCGACAAATAGAGAGTTGACTACAGGGAGGTAGTAGAGAAGATTCTAGACCAGCTCATAGAAGTGTGCAGCCAACAGCAGAGGTAGTACAAAAGAACAGGCTGACATGGAGGAAAAGAGAGAAGCAGGAAACGGCACCAAGCATGGGGTGCTCAGAGTTGGAGAAAGACTCAGCAAGGAAAAGACTGGGAGAAAATAGAAGGCCACAGCATAAATGGACGATTTGGTAAAAACCAAAAAATGACGATAAAGCAGATAATTATTTGCTTTGGCCAATCAAGCATATTTGAATTTGAGCAAGAGAGAACAGAAAAACATAAAAGAGGATACACTGAGCGCTTTACGAGGAAAGAGGAATATGAAAAGAAAGTGGAGGAGAAGAGAGCTGCCAAGAGTGACGTAAGGAGTGTTAGTTTAGTGGGAAAGTGAGCAAAATAGTTAGTGGGGCAAAGTTATTAGGGGATATGGCGATATGGGGTTCAATATATCCAGATTTTATTTGGTTGTCCGTCCAGTTTACGGTAAAGGGCAGGGTGGGGTGTTCAGGGAATCGGGACTTCTTTAGTACATGGGTCGGTGGCGGAGGTTCCCCACAACGGCTTGCACAAAGTCCCCGGTTGTGCTGTAACCGCCCAGGTCTCGCGTCCGCACCTGGGACACACACACGCAGGGACAGGGTGCAGGGGAAGAGGACGAGCAAAGGAGATGGAAAGGGGGAGGGTATTTCAGACACTAGTGGATTGACAAACACCATACTTCACACATTCAGATAACCTGTCCTCAATCAGTGAATAGAAATTATTCCCAGAAACTTTCGGTGTCATGGCTGACATGACAGAGTCATACCTTCGCACAATGGTGTGTTGACCATGTGCCTGCTTAAGAACCATGGTATTAGTTAGGGTTAGTGCTGCTGCTATTAGTGCTAATAAGGGCTGGGATGCACACTAAAGTTAGTAGGTCTTTGTTACCAGTCAGTTTCTATGGTTACAGAGCTGTGTTCCTTCACCTCACTATGCCAGCTGAGAACAAGGACAATGTTTAGCAGGACACACACAGAGGGGTGTATAAGATGCCACCCACGTCGACATGCATAATCAAAAGGCTCTCTCACACACATGGATATGGGTTATTGATTGTTAGGTGTATTTTCATAGCTAAATGCAATGGGTCATGAATTGATTTTTGGATCAGAGTATTTGTTTTTACACTTTTCATCCATAAAAGTCTTTTTAGAATTGACCCACAAAATGCATGGACAAATACGTTATGTTGCAAAAACACTGTTCTTAACCCTTCAACTTTAGAATTAGTCATACACTGTATGTGTTTAGACAAACACTCACTCCCCAACACACACACACACACACGTACGTACATGCACACAAACCAATAAGATTTAACAGGATGTTGATACAATAGTTAAAAACACACACACACTCTTACCTTGCCCTGTTTGATGACCTTCCTGACAGCATCTGACACCATGTTGGAGTGGTATTCCAGACTGTAACACAAAACACAGCCAGTTGAGATTAGTGGGCGCGCACATACACATCTCATTGGAAGCAGTGCCCACTCACTTGAGGTGATGGAGCATGTTGGCAGCGCTGAGCAACATGGCCGTGGGGTTGGCAATGTTCCTGCCTACAGCCTGGGCAAAGGGGTGCCGCGCTCCCTGAGAAGGAGAGGAAATGTTTATTTTCAGGCTATTTTCCACACGCTTATTGTGGCACTATACTGATGGTTGAAGGTCTAATGTAACAAGTGTATGATTGCAGCTGACTGGTTAAGATGGATCTCAGGCAGACAGACACTCACGGTCTCAAACACGGCGTACTCGGCGCTGTAGCTCTCTCCTGGCACCACTCCTGCCCCACCGACCAGCCCAGCGGCCAGGTTGTCAATGATGTTGCCATAGAGGTTGGGCATCACCAGCACGTCAAACTGGTATGGGTTCTGGACCAGCTACAGAGAGAGAGAAGCAGCGTGAGAGAGAGGGTGCATATTTGTGAGAGAGCAAGAGCGCGAGAGAGCGAGGCATACCTGCATGCAACAGTTGTCTATGATGATGTTCTCGTATTTGATCTTGGGATACAGTTCTGCCACCTCGGCACAGCACTGTAGGAACAGGCCATCTGCAAGCTTCCTGTAGAAAGGCAGAAGGAGACCAAATCAGATGTAGAATGTCAGTGCAATGGTCCCCAAGTTGCTTGGGCTGTAACGTACATAAGGCCATTGAAATGTTATATTTTTTAAAACAGCTACGCCTCCCATTTGAGAAACACTGTGTGTGCGTTTGTGTTTCTGATTCTACGTGTTGATTCGGGACCAACTACGTCCACCACCCTTAGCAGGGCTTGACATTGTTTTTGTCATTCAGGCAAGTAGGACTGATTTTTTATATCTGAAAGCTCCAGTCACTTCGCAACACACACACACATAAAAGGTCTAACACCATAGGCCAAAAAGGTGGCTGAAAATTGTGTTGTATGATGCAAGGAACTACTTTACAAAATAACATTTATTATGATCATTATTATCACCATACAGAGAATCAGGACAAAAAGTAAATCACACTAATGACCCATTTTGCTCAATAAATATTTTTTTTTATGCACAGTTGCTTTCCATTAGCGGCAGGGCTCTAGGCTGACTTTTTCCAGTGCCAAGTAAGACATGAAAGATGTTAGCCATTTCATGTACCATGTTCAGGGAATGCATGTTGAATATTTTGATGTGCAACATGTCAAAATAGGATACAGAATGAGCAGATTTCTTTTTGGCTCTTAAGAGATTAATTTCCCTGCATCTTTTTTTTTGGTGCATATTGGCCTAGGCTATATGCTACATAATTCACCACCTGAGGAAGTGGGAATTCAAAACACATTAGCTAGATTGCTAACCGTAAATATATTGCTGCTAGATAGCAATGTAATTGATCTAAGAGTAAATTCAAATGTCCAACAAAAACTTTCCATCGGTAGGCCTAATAGGCTACTTGATGTATTCACCGCAAATGGCATGCTCCGCTCCGTTCTGCCTGCGCATCATAATGACATACTCATACTTTTTTTTTTTTTACTCAAGACAAGCGGAGACTCCTCTCTAACAGTAGCTTAAAAAAATGGTTTTTGTTGCAATTATTTGATGGAATCTTGCTCAACCGTTGTATGCTTGCACTTATCAGAATTCATCTCTCCCTTCAAAGTGGGGAGAGGGAGTGAGAGCGGGCAACGAAACAGGGACAGGGCCGATACAGGACATTTATACATGCTAATAGCTAAATAGATGTTTACATTTTTTTTATTGTCACATACACCGGATAGGTGCAGTGAAATGCATAGTTTTATAGGGTCAGCTATAGTAGTAGGGTGCCCCTGGAGCAAATTAGGGTTCAATGCCTTGCTCAAGGGCACGTCGACAGATTATTCACCTTGTCTGCTCGGGTATTCGAACCAGTGACCTTTCGGCTCCTGGCCCAACGCGCTAACCACTAGGCTACCTGCCGCCCTAGTTCACTACCAAGATAACTAGCCAAACTAGACTATATTATCTAGTTAGTCTGTTCTCTATCATTATTTATTTTATAGGCTAGCCTACCTGCTGCTGCAATGTCTCTCTACTGGAGCAACGGTACACGACTGTACAAACCCTGTTTGCTGACCAAAAAGTAGCTACAACTGGGCAAATAACTCACTAACTAGCAAGTAATATCAACAACCCGGCTCTGGCTTTGATCTCAAAAGCGCATCTCTCGACCGCAGGTGATTAAAAAACCCTAATACCTCAATGCAATTCAAGAATACTACTCATGATGCGCTTTGCAGAGATTGGGAGAACAGTGTGCAACACATCGCATCCAGAGGAAACTAATCCAATTCTGATCAGAGTAATTGTTTGATAGTGATGTGTGATTGTGTTACTTGTCCATTCAAACAACTTCAATCTATATTCTGCTTGCCCCACAAGTTTTTTTTTTTTACTTGTCCCGGACAAGAGGGCAAGTGTTAACGTCGAGCCCTGCATAAACAGTTAGGTTGTCTGTAGTTGGATAGATGTGTAGAAGCATTTAAAAATAGGTTACTTTTTTGGCAGCGAGACTCACATGATGTTGGCCTTGTGGACCGCTGTGACCTTGCTGCGACCCTTCTTGGTGGCGTAGTCGAAGGCAAACTTGGCGATGCGCCGAGACTTCTCTCTAGTGATGATCTTCAGACATTCAATCACTCCAGGCACACTCTGAGAGACAGAGAGCACAGAGTTCAGACCAGGACACACTTCCATCTGACCATGGTTTGACCATGATGTTGGAGTGCTTCTGTGGTCATGTTCTGCCCAGTGTACACGGCGATGCGGACGGGAGCTTGATTTGGCCTCAACATGCCTCCGGAGGCTCTGCAATTGTGTCAAACCCTCCATATGAAGCCTCCACCCACATTTTCAGATCAGGCATTAATTGGCTTTTAGGGGTGTGAACGCTTAAATGAAATTGGGATCCTTAAATGTTAAGATAAATCCCTAACCGATTTTTTTATTTTCTGTTTTGGTGCCCTGGCTACCACACTGTAAACAGCGTGACGCAAACCCGTGCACAGATACTGTGTGAGAGCGAAATGTTGCATCTCGCTCATCTCAATATCCTAGCCTATCCATTGATGATAGGCCCTGCTTTACTGAAGTTGTGAGCCCAAAAATTGCCTAGGTACAGCATTCCATTGAGACACAGCTTTGGATTGCCGATAGATAGGTCTAGTGCACGGTTCTGACTGGCTGCCTGGTGGCCGACCTGCCTGTGCCCCTCCCCTCTCCAGCTCGCTATGAAAGATGTGAGTGTTTTGTTATTCTCGGAAGTACGTCAACTAACCAGTCTCCTCCGTTCCAAAAATACTGAATCTTAGGAGTCGATTCTTTGCGGAATCGAATCTTAACACTCAGAAATGGGAGTCGATACCGGGAGTCAAAGTGCAAGGAGTCGAGGAACCAATTATTTTGGAATCTACTCTCCACCACCATGTCATCATCGTTAACAGTTGGAAAAATGGTAGAGAAAGTTAAGTGGTACTTTTAAAAGTTAAATGAGAAGGAAATGCAAACTTTGCAGGGTGGAATTGAGGTACAGCAATGGTAGTACAGGTGCAATGCTTAACCATCTGAAAGGGACGCACTTTGAGACCCAAACCGGTGCCGCCAGCAGCATTGTGAATTCATGTGGAATTTTATTAAACTTTACAGTTTTAATGGAAAAAAGTAGTGTGTGCGTTATTTGAAAAAGTAACTAATATAATAACTCAAATTTGAAAAGTAACGCATTATATTACGCCGTTACTCATAAAAGTAATTACTGTAACGCATTACTTTTGAGACGCGTTACACCAACACTGGTTGTGATAGATGATTTCAATGTGTATTAGCCATACAACAAACTAATCAAAAACATGGTAAGATTTATCTCTAGGACCAATTAAATTGTCTTAAAAATGGGCTAACTCCACCCACCTAACACCCTAGGCAAGCTGAAACGAACACACCCGTTGGTTGGTTAAATGGCAGTGTGTGGTGATGTACCTCGTGCTCCAGAGAGCTGTACTCTCCTTCAGTCTGCTCCCGGATGATGACCAGGTCCAGGTTGTTGTGGCGGGTGCTATAGCCGGGCAGGCTGTTTACGTGGACCACATTTGCAAACAGGTCCAGCCTACGCCTGAGCAGACACAGGAGGAAGAGGTTCACTAATGAGAACAGCCAGCCAGACACTACGAGTTCTCATAACCTTACAAAATGAATTGATTTTGTTGGATTCATGCTGGTGCTAGATCTAATATGGCCTTACCTAATTTTCATCTCAAAGCCAGCCAGCTCCCCTTTGAACTCCATGGGGGTGTTAATCTTTCCTGCACACAGAGAAAAGAAAACTCGGTCAGAACACACTGATGTGATAAAAGCGGACAAGCGGAAGCAAATCCCCCGCAGAGGAGACAAGGAATTTATATTTTTAAGGGGTAGATCAGCTTTAATACTGCAGATAGATTGTAACTTACATCAATGTAATTGTATGCATCACTTCCAAACCCCCATATGTTTTTTTGTGCAAATAAATAAATATTATTATTATTTATTTTGGGATATATATTCTGAGTATATCCACATAAAAAAATCAGACCATTTTATTGGTAAACTACACGGTAATGTAAAAATTGTATTTTTTAATGATCCAATACGTAATATAGTACATTTGTCTTAATTTGGTTGTAATCCAGAGAGGTTAGAACATGTATCTAGATCCTCTGAGGCTGTGGAGGGATTCAAGTTATGAATTTAAAAGAAAACATGAATCATCAGCGTACAATGACACCTTTGTTTAAGCCCTGGATTTCTAATCCCTTGATATTATTGTTGGATCTGATTTTAATAGCTAACATTTCGATGGTCATAATAAATAGATATGCCGATAGTGGACAACCTCGTTTCACTCCTACGTTACAGTTTTTATTGCTATCTATCTGTTCTGTTAGACCTTCTATTTCCTTTGTTAGTACGGACTCTTTTGACCTAAATTGCTTTTGATTTCGAGATGAGTACTGAATTGCATGGCCTCTAAATGCACATTTAAAAGTGTCCCATACAAAAAGGGGATTTGCTGTACCTATGTTATGTGGGAAAATTCAGTTATAAATTCCTCTGTCCTAGTTAAAAACAAGTTATCATCATGATGTAATTTCCATTATCCTCGCCCACGTGGAAATTCAGTAAGAGTAATGTATATGCCAATTATATGATGGTCCAACCGCATTCTGTCCCCTATCAACACTTTTTAAACTTTTGGTGCCAACGAGAATGACATACAGTTGAAGTCGGATGTTTACATACACTTAGGTTGGAGTCATTAAAACTCGTTTTTCAACCACTACACACATTTCTACAAACTATAGTTTTGGCAAGTAGGTTAGGACATCTACTTTGTGCATGACAAGTAATTGTTCCAACAATTGTATACAGACAGATTATTTCACTTATAATTCACTGTATCACAATTCCAGTGGGTCAGAATACACTAAATTGACTGTGCCTTTAAACAGCTTGGAAAATTCCAGAAAATGATGTCATGGCTTTAGAAGCTTCTGATAGGCTAATTGACATAATTTGAGTCAATTGGAGGTGTACCTGTGGATGTATTTCAAGGCCTACCTTCAAACTCAGTGCCTCTTTGCTTGACATCATGGGAAAATCAAAAGAAATCAGCCAAGACCTCAGAAAAAAATGTGTAGACCTCCACAAGTCTGGTTCATCCTTGGGAGCAATTTCCAAACGCCTGAAGGTACCACGTTCATCTGTACAAACAATAGTACGCAAGTATAAACACCATAGGACCACGCAGCCATCATACCGCTCAGGAAGGAGACGCATTCTGTCTCCTAGAGATGAACGTACTTTGGTGCAAAAAGTGCAAATCAATCCCAGAACAACGGCAAAGGACCCTGTGAAGATGCTGGAGGAAACAGGTACAAAAGTATCTATATCCACAGTAAAATGAGTCCTATATCAACATAACCTGAAAGTCCGCTCAGCAAGGAAGAAGCCACTGCTCCAAAACCGCCATAAAAAGCCAGACTACGGTTTGCAACTGCACATGGGGACAAAGATCGTACTTTTTGGAGAAATGTCCTCTGGTCTGATGAAACAAAAATAGAACAGTTTGGCAATAATGACCATCGTTATGTTTGGAGGAAAAAGGGGAAGGCTTGCAAGCCGAAGAACACCATCCCAACCGTGAAGCACGGGTGTGCAGCATCATGCTGTGGGGGTGCTTTGCTGCAGGAGGTTCTGGTGCACTTCACAAAATAGATGGCATCATGAGGAAGAAAAATTATGTGGATATATTGAAGCAACATCTCAAGACATCAGTCAGGAAGTTAAAGCTTGGTCGCAAATGGGTCTTCCAAATGGACAATGACCCCAAGCATGCTTCCAAAGTTGTGGCAAAATGGCTTAAGGACAACAAAGTAAAGGTATTGGAGTGGCCAACACAAAGCCCTGACCTCAATCCTATAGAAAATTTGTGGGCAGAACTAAAAACACGTATGCGAGCAAGGAGGCCTAAAAACCTGACTCGGTTCCACCCAACTTATTGTGGGAAGCTTGTGGAAGGCTACCCGAAACGTTTGACCCTAGTTAAATAATTTAAAGGCAATGCTACCAAATACTAATTGAGTGTATGTAAACTTCTGACCCACTGGGAATGTGATGAAATAAATAAAAGCCGAAATAAACCACTCTACTATTATTCTGACATTTCACATTCTTAAAATAAAGTGGTGATCCTAACTGACCTAAAGACAGGGAATTTTTACTAGGATTAAATGTCAGGAATTGTGAAAAACTGAGTTTAAATGTATTTGGCTAAGGTGTATGTAAACATTCGACTTCAACTGTAAGAAAGAAGTCAAGATGACTAGCTTGATTGAGTCTCCGCCTTGTATATCTCACTAGGTCAGGATATTTAAGCCTCCATATATCCACTAGTTCTAATGTATCCATGACATTCATGATTTCTTTAAGAGCATGAGGGTGATAGTTTGTAGTGTGATTTCCTTTACGGTCCATTGAGCTATTTAAAACAGTATTATAGTCTCCCACCATAATAATAGAGTCTTGTATTGCTTGCAGGGTTGATCATTTATTATATATATTTTCAAAGAAGCGTGGATCATAATTATTTGGTCCGTAAAGGTTAAATTAGCCATATCTGTTTATGGTCCAATAACATATTTAAAATCATCCATCTACCTTGTGGATCTGTTTGGACAATTTGCACATTCGGATCAAAATGACTTAATATCATCACCCTTTTGAGTTCCTTTGCCAATGGGAGAAGTATATTTCATCCCCCCAGTTCTTTTTCCACACAACTTCATCTAGAATTGTTGAATGAGTTTCCTGTAAACAGATATTATATTCCTTCTCTTTGAGCCAGGTAAATATTGTTATTATTTTCTTATTATCTGCTAAGCCATTACAATTATAACTGGCTATACTTATTTAACCACTTACCATAATGAGATACAAGTTTCAAATCTATTTATCATAATAATCTATTTGTTTGTAAATTTACCATTAAAAAGTAACATAGTGATTGAGTGTCCATATAGCTGTACCATGATATTTGCATTGCTACTAAGTAACCCTCCAATTGTTCTCCACTATTCCCCCCGCTAAAGCCCCTCTCCATCCTAAATTGGGTTGTCATCCCAGTGATCGGCAGACCACCCCCGTCGTCCCGGATCCCTAGGCCCCCCCGAGAGGCCAGGACCCATCCTTTGAAAACAGCACACAGTGCCACCCACAAAACAGAAGCAGGTCATCCGCCAAAAGCCTTTCCAATGCTCTCACCTCAATTTGCTTTATATATAGCTATTCAAAATATTTATCTATTCAAATATCTTGCATATCTTCAATTTCAATCATTATCAATTAAAATGCATTATAAATGTCAGCAGTTCATGCAAAGGATTGTTACCTATAACCAGGATTGACATTGCATTACATTTTTGTCAAACAATTATTATTTTAGCAAACAATTGTGGTTCATCCTATATTCTCCCTAACATTCTTACCCCCTTGCAACAGATCTGGGATACATACACACACACTCTTACACACTCAACCCCTTTCCTCCACAATCAACCATAAGCTCAGATAATCAACGGTTGTTACATCCCAGAGCCCAACTCAAGAAAGGACCTGATTTACGAATTACAGCTGTTTGAGAAATCATGCAAGATCGAGCAAAAATTGAGATTTGATTAACCTATGTCAAGTCCTAGGTGATGGAGATCAGATCCACCCCCTTCCCCTGAAACACACACACACACTCTGGTCCCCCGTTGTAACCATTTTCCCAAGCATCACTGTGCAGTCAGACCTTTGATTATTTTGTGCCACAATAATATGCCCCCTCTCTGATTGTCCGTGTTGCCAGCACTGCCACTACCTGGGTGGGGGTACCCCACCCGAATCCCCACCAGCTAGGTACAAGGTCGTCAAGGTTCTCATTAGCGGCTTTGAGAATTTCCTTGTATATTATGCTCTCCCATCAGGGGGCACTGGCTTTGTAGGACCAACCCTGCCAGGCAGGCTCAGAATCTTGAGGGGACGGTGCTGCTCAAGTAGGTCTCTGACTGCATTTATCTTTCTGTTTTGGCTGCATATAGGCAGCTTACAGCAGGGCCATAAAACAGATGGGGACTTCGCTTTGGTGTATGGGTCACTCAGGTGGGTGTCTAGGGTATAGGGTTGGGGACCGTTCCATCATGATAGGACAATAAATTAGATGTATACTTTATTTTAAAATGTATATCCCTCATCTGCATAAAATTGAAAGCTCTCTCTCACAACCCCTGCTCACAGACACACATTGGTTCTGGGATATGCAACCATTTCTTTTCTTCTCACTCATTTAACGCCACACTTTTCCAAGCATAAAAACGCACACCACCAATACATCCACATTCGGTCTTCTGTTTGCTATGTTTTTATCTCCACTATGTTGATTGAGTACTTTTGTGTTCTAATTAGTTATATGAAGATGTATTATTTTGCTAGTTATCCTTTCTTCTAATGCCGTCTTATCCATTTACAAAATACTATAAATGTGTTTTATAGTATGCTTCCCTTTTCATCTAAAGATTGCAGAACGGTGCAAAGTTCTGTACCCAATCTCCCTCGGGAACTGATCATTCATGCCTATTTTGGTGCCAGCAAGTTTTTACCTAAGATTTTAAACATGACTTTATCCTTAAAGAAAGCAAATTTGGCAACGATTGTCCGAAACGGTGTACACGTTCGAGTTGGATTTTATCGACAGCATCGAGTGGGATTTGAAGAGCTGTAAGAAAGAAGTCCTTCACTATTTTCTCGGGATCCTCTCCTTTTTCTTGGATACCCGTAAATAGTAGATTCTCTCATAGATCTAGTCTTTGTCTAGTAAGACTTCTCTCATAAAGTTGTTCTCCTTTTTAAGTTCATTAACATCCGTTTCTATCTTAGTGACTGTCCCGTTTAGCTTTTTTGTATCTTTCTCCATTATCGCAGCTTTTTCGTCACTCATTTCAAGGCTCGCCTTCAACTCCTTTACATCCTTACTGACTAATTCTAGTATGCCTAGTTTGTCATTTATCGACTTCAACAGATCGCTTTTGGAGACAAGGAAGTTAGTTACCTTTCATGGCCACCCTGTTGGTCTTCATGGAGGCCAACACCTGTTCCAGCTTCTCGTCGCTGTCCATGTGCTGCACCTCACTTAGGTGGAACTCCTCAAACTCCACTGGGACGTCACCCGCCTGGAGGGGGATGGAGGGAAGGAAAGAGAAAGGCAGGGTTAAGGGTAGAACCAAGGAGATAAGACAAGGGGACGAGAAACAGGACGGACATGTCGAGGATGGATGGATGAATGAATAAAGGAGTTAGCGAATGAATGGACTATAAACTTTATGAATGAGTCTTGCATATTCAGTTATCAATGAACACAAAGTATTGGATTGAGCTCAGAGCATGCTTGGCGCATAGTGCCGGCAATAGTGAATTCAATTCCCACATGGGCCACATAATGTATGTATTGGGGTTGATGCCTAAGTAATAGGATACCCGGAGGCGATGAGTTAGTTAGCTATATGTCAACATAGGGACCAGACATCCACACTCAGTCACAGTCACTCCAGGTCAGCCTTGAGAAAGTGGAGCCACCATAATGTACATACCTTGAACACCTCCTTGACGGCAGTCATCAGTTCAGGTCCTACTCCGTCCCCGGGCACCATGGTAACCTTGAATGTGGCGTCGGCGCGAGCCGGAGGTGCCTCAGGCCCACCCAGACTGGCGGTCATACTGAGGGACCGGGCAGCCAGCTGCTGCCACTGCGGACCAGTGCCAGTAAGGCCCTAGACCAGGACACAATAGTGAATTAGGTCTACTGTAGAAAGTAAGCATAATCAGATGGTCTGGTCCTCGTTATAGCTAATGTGTCTCATCTGCCAGTGGCTGTATTCTTTTTTTTTTTTTAAGCCTTCTATAAATATTTGGGATATGCTTGGTCAGTCATTTTCAACATACTTTCATGTCGTCTTAATCAACAAACTACATCATACCTAAAAACACTTTCATTCTGAATGTTAAAATGTTAGCATGAACAGATACTTTCGCATGGAATGTTCATCACGATTATCAGCCAAAGAGACGATTCCAAAAGGACTTTCTTAACTAGCTAGCTAACCCTGCTTTTAAAATGACGAAAAGCTTTTGCGTACAGTTTTGTTTGAACAACAGCAGGAGAAATAGACCACCAAATTAAGTTTAATCAACAGCCAGGGACCATGTTTAACAAACCTCATGGTTTCAGGCCATTATGTCTCGATGATGGAAAGCTGTGGGCTCCGATGACTCTATACATTTGTGTGTTCGAAGCACTTCATCACCGGTAAGTCGCTAACACTTGTTTGTATCTAGCTAACTAGCTACAGTATGTGTATTGCATAAAGTTTGCTAGTTAGCTTGTAGTAAGGACTAGTGAGCTGTATCCGTCCAAAGAACAGCTATAATGTTCTTCTGCATTTGGATATTTATGCAAAACTGGAGATTCCACCAAGTAGGTGTAGATATCGCCATAGGCTACTTTGGGACATTTGGTAGGGTTGTCTCCCCAGCTGGTCTCTGGCAAGTTGAAAGGTCATATACACTACCAGTCAAAAGTTTGGACACACCTACTCATTCAAGGGTTTTTCTTTATTTTTTACATTGAAGAATAATAGTGAAGACATCAAAACTATGAAATAACACATATGGAATCATGTAGTAACCAAAAGAAAGTGTTAAACAAATCAAAATATTTTTTAATATTTGAGATTCTTCAAATATCCACCCTTTGCCTTGATGACAGCTTTGCACACTCTTGGCATTCTCTCAACCAGCTTCATGAGGTAGTCAGCTGGAATGCATTTCAATTAACAGGTGTGCCTTGTTAAAAGTTAATTTGTGGAATTTCTTTCCTTCTTAATGCTTTTGAGACAATCAGTTGTGTTGTGACAAGGTAGGGGAGGTATACAGAAGATATCACTATTTGGTAAAAGACCAAGTCCATATTATGGCAAGAACAGCTCAAATAAGCAAAGAGAAACGAAAGTCCATCATTACTTTAAGACATGAAGGTCAGTCAACATTTTAAGAACTTTGAAAGTTTCAAGTGCAGTCGCAAAAACAATCAAGCACTATGATGAAACTGGCACTCATGATGACCGTCACAGTAATGGAAGACCCAGAGTTACCTCTGCTACAGAGGATAGGTTCATTAGAGTTACCAGCTTCAGAAATTGCAGCCCAAATAAATGCTTTACAGAGTTCAAGTCACAGACACCTCTCAACATCAACTGTTCAGAGGGGACTGTGTGAATCAGGCCTTCATGGTTGAATTGCTGCAAAGAAACCACTACTAAAGGACACCAATAAGAAGAGACCTGCTTGGGCCAAGAAACACAAGCAATGGACATTAGACAGGTGGAAATTTGTCCTTTGGCCTGGAGTCCAAATTGGAGATTTTTCGTTACAACCACCGTGTCTTTGTGAGACGCGGTGTGGGTGAACGGATGATCTCTGCATGTGTATTTCCCACTGTAAAGCATGGATGAGGAGGTGTTATGGTGTGTTTTTTTTTTGCTGGTGACACTGTGGTTTATTTAGAATTCAAGGCACACAACCAGCATGGCTACCACAGCATTCTGCAGCGATATGCCATCCCATCTGGTCTGGGCTTAGTGGCCTTTGTTTTTCAACAGGACAATGACCCAACACACCTCCAGGCTGTGTAAGGGCTATTTTACCAAGAAAGAGAGTGATGGAGTGCTGCATCAGATGACCTGGCCTCCCATAATCCCCCGACCTCAACCCAATTGAGATGGTTTGGGATGAGTCGAACGGCAGAGTGAAGGAAAAGCAGCCAACAAGTGTGCAGCATATGTGGGAACTCCTTCAAGACTGTTGGAAAAGCATTCCAGGTGAAACTGGTTGAGAGAATGCCAAGAGTGTGCAAAGCTGTCGTCAAGGATAGCTATTTGAAGAATCTCAAATATAAAATATATTTTGATTTGTTTAACGCTTTTTTGGTTACTACATGATTCCATATGTGTTATTTCATAGTTTTGATGTCTTCACTATTGTTCTACAATGTAGAAAATTGTAAAAATAAAGAAAAACCCTTGAATGAGTAGGCGTGTCCAAACTTTTGACTGGTGCTTTAGGCGAGCTAACAATAATCAACTTTTCTAAATACTTAGACCGTTCAAGGGCAGGCAAAGACTGGAAGTACACTGAACAAGCAGTTAGAAAGATCTGGCATATAGAAGCAAACCGGATGGACATCATGAAAATGATCGGAGAGGTTGAGAGTAGAAGTAGTTCAGGAGCAACAAAAAAAATATATATATACATAATAGAATTATTGTAAAATTAACTGTGTCCATAAGGTGTAGATAGTAAGTATAGACCGGAAGTAGAGGCCTGGGCATTGTTGTTCACTAATTTACTCCAAGTAGGGAAAGGATGGCGGGGTTGAAAAGTAATAAAGGGGAGTATATATATAAAAAAACATGGGGGATTGGAAGTGATGCAGACAATTACATTGATAGAAGATACAATCTATCTGCAATATTAAGCTGATCCACCCCCCCCCCCCCCCCCCCCCCCCCAAAAAAAAAAGTAGTATCAGCATTGCTACGACGCGATTGGGCAAGGACTGCTGCCAATAGACATTGAGCACTCAGCTCATTGCCAGCTTAGAGGACAGCGACAACATGCACGGTGTGGACCGAGGTGATGTAAAACAAATTGGTGGAGAAGTGGAGAGAACGCCGCTGCCTTTTCAATGGGCGAGTTCATTTCACATGGCCGGTGCCACGAATGAGAGGAGTTTACTCATTTTAGACCATTCCATTGGTCCTTAAATGAAACCTCCACTCACCCAGGGCATGGGCCATGCAAAACGAACTCCACCAAAAATATATGAAATAATAATGAGAATATGAAATTAAGTCCATATTCTGCGCCTCAGTCTCTTTTTTTTTAATGTTTCTGCACATAATAATGCGCACACTAATAAAAGCATCTCACTGTTTGCGTATCGGCATTTCTTTTCTATGACAACTGAGAAACGCAGGGCAAGATTAACTAGGGAGTAATCGTCGTGTAATGTGAGCACCCACGTCCTGGGTTTGAGGATGGACGGAATGAAAGATTTTGGACAGGGAAATCGGGAAATGTGAGCACGTCCAAGTTAATCGAATGTTAGAAGTCGTGTAGTGTATATGCCCAGCATAACTGATGCTGTGGTCTGAAGCTGATAACCATGGGACATCAATCCGTTAGCATGTGTTCATTGATACGTCGTTAGATTGCTGGTTAACGTTCGTGACAACATTCAATGGAATGTGACAACCATTCAATTTCAACCTGGCTAGTTATCTTAGTTAGCTAGGTAGGTAGCCGTATCATAGCTTTGACAGCTAGTTAGCTGGCTGTACTACCAGTCTTAGGAGCTAGCCAGCTGTCGACATTATCGCATTAACGTTACCATTGGTAACTAACGTTAGAGGAATACATATCAAGGAGTTTCTAACAAAGCAATGGTAGTCACCAATACCAACGGCGAAAAGTTTTACGTTACACGAAACACTTTGTCCACAATTTGATGGCTGTAAACATCATCTACCGACTCACCTTGGCCAATGTTACAAGACTCCCTCTCAAGGCGGCAGCCATCATGATGCACAAACCAGCAAGAATGTGGAGGAAATGAACTTCTTCTTCTATGATATGATGGCGGTCTGAAAACAAACGTGTAAAGTGCATGCCGCCACCTACTGTGCTGGAATGTACGATAAATCATTATCTTCTCATTTCTGAACTGCCATGCAAATTAAAAACCAAATAAATCACTACTATCTTCTACCACACCCTCCCAACCCCAATTCTTCTTCTTCGGTTAGGTTTAACGACAGTTGGCAGCCAACAAATTTAGCCTTACTGCCACCTACTACACTAGAGTATAACTCCCTTATACTTTGCTTAAAAAAATAAAATAAACAAATACCCTACCATTTAACACTACACTCAGCACAAAAGCTCATACAGGATAACTAACATCACTTTGTCGGGCAAAGACTCAACATCAAAACTCAAAAGAACAGACAACGACTCTTCTGTTTCACCACTCACGCCTCCATGTCTGCGTCGCACCAAACGACGAGCATCACAAACACCGGGAATCTTCCCCTTCAGTTGGTCAACTTTCACATTTCTCGGCGCCCTTTTCTTGAGGGCAAAACAATTTACATCTCTTGCCCCCGTTTAACGGGAGCGCCTGCTCCCTCTGACCAGCAGAAACACAAACAATTATCACAAGACCACTTCTGGTTACCCTCACCGATTCCACAGCACCCAACTCTGTTTTCACCCAGCCTGAAACCACAAATGGATCAGCCAAAAGGCAAGGGTCCACTTTTTCCACAAACTTCACTCCTACTGTCAAAGACTCATCTTTATCCTGACCCTAGGTGCAAGCCTTGGGTTCTGAGAACTTCACCACACCTACCACCTCTGATACTAAGCCCTCATTAACTTCCATTTCTCCTCCTGTCTTCAGCTCACTCTGCTTACACTTTCTACCATTCTTCTTTAACAAACCATCTCCTTTTCTTCCGCCATTTTGAACTGACCCAAGATCACCCTCTTCCTCCTTCTCTCTCTTAGACCTCCTCTGCTGCTCTTTTCCCCTCCATTCCTCCTACGTATTCCAAGTATACGTCTCCTTATGATAATACTGCACTTCTCCTGACATACATCTTGTTCTTGCTTTCTGAAGGGACGCCATTTAACCGGCTGTCACAATCTCCATACAATCAGCACAAACCCCTCGGGATGTAGAGCTTAACAGTGTATCCCACTTGTAAAGCAGCTGATGTTCTTCTTTATCAATAGCTACCACAACCCTTTTCCATTTCAAACAAGCGCGCTCTTCCAACCACCATCCACCGTCTCGCTTCCTCTCTCCCGCCCCAAATCCCCCAACCCAATTCAACTTGATCTATATCATGCTGAAACACTCCACCATTAGGATTGTTCAGCATGTCAACAACCATTTCAACCATACCACGGGAAGTACGGGTGCTGAGGATGCTGCAGCTCCCCCTGAAATATCTGAATAAAAAAAAGTATATCATATATTATAATATTATGTATATTTGGCCGTCTCCACAATAACCTTCAACCTGGCATTTCTGCTTTCCACAACCTGAGTCATATTGATAACCTTACCAATAAAAGCTATGACGTCAACTTTATCCATTATCAAAGTGTCCTTTGACACCGCACATTCATGAGCGCAAGATTTGTGAACAGGCCTCAGAACCATGCCTGGACCAGCAGAATCACGACCCCAACAGTAGGTCCACTTACTACAGGAACATCCATGTTAGCTCCATCAGTCCGCAATGTAGTTCTACCAATCTGTTTTACAGCCTCTGTATATGATACATCATGACAGATCCTATATCTCTGAGCCTCTCTAGCCTCTCTCTGCACCTGGCATCCACTGTGTTCTCCCCCATAATTACAGCACTTAACCTTCACATTGCTTCCACATTCACCATAATCATGTTCCCCTCCACACTTGGTACATATTTTCTTTCCTTCACACTGCACAGCTACATGTCCCGTTCTTTGGCATTTAAAACACTGCAGTGCATATGGGACAAATTCTCTAACATTGAAACTACTTTTCCAGGCAAAACTTTCTCAAACCTCAACATCACTGATAAGCTATCACTTCTTTGACCCTCTTTCCTACTGATCAACCTTTTGGTCTCAATCACTCTGCCTCACTTCACATTTTCTTTAATATCATCTATGGACATATGCTGAACAAAAATATAAACCCAACATGTAAAGTGTTGGTCCCATGTTTCATGAGCTGAAATAAAATATTCCAGAAATGTTCCATACGCACAAAAAGCTTATGTCTCTCAAATGTTGTGCACACATTTGTTTACATCCCTGTTAGTGAGCATTTCTCATTTGCCAAAATAATCCATCCACCTGACAGGTGTGGCATATCAAGAGGCTGATAAAACAGCATGATAATTACACAGGTGCACCTTGTGCTGGGAACAATAAAAGGCCACTCTAAAATGTGCAGTTTTGTCACACTACACAATGCCACATATGTCTCAAGTTGAGGGAGCGGGCAATTGGTATGCTGACTGCAGGAATGTTCAACAGAGTTGTCGGCAGATAATTGAATGTTCATTTCTCTACCATAAGCCACCTCCATTGTTTTAGAGAATTTGGCAGTACGTCCAACCGGCCTCACAACCGCAAACCACATGTAACCACGCCAGCCCAGGACCTCCGATCCACAAAAAGTTATACAGCTGCACCATTGAGAGCATCTTGACTGGCTGCATCACCGCTGTACCTTAACCTAATTATCCTAACCTGCTACGTTAATTATCCTAACCTGCTGTGTAAATTCTCCTAACCTGCTACGAAAAGTACATTTGACAAAAGCTGTATCCCTAGGAAAGTTGTTGATTCTTTGGTGGAATAGTTGGACAGAGCAACCTTATGTGCGAGATACAGGCACCACCTAGTGGATTGGCACTGCAGTTCCTAATATTTTCAGTTTCAGCAGAGTAGACCGTTCAATCAAATTAGTAGGGCCAAGGAAACCGCCTTGGTATTGCAGAATAGTTTTCCTTCTTCACATTCGAGACCAAGCGGGATGTGGTTAGCTAACATATTTCTCCATATGGTCCCACACACCATGGCACTAAAATAAGGGTAGGTTCCTGGCAGGTTGCAGTACTGCAGAATTTTGTACCAGTGTAAGGTTCCGAAGCACTAGGGTCCTGACTCACTAGGGAGCGGTAATCGGTCTTAACGAACTGTGTGTAAAGGACGTCATGCTGCTTGCTTAGTGAGTACCACTTCCCCCGATCCGGCTCATACCTGGCTCGAACTTGGGACCTCTGCCTCGCAAACACACGTGTACGCCCTCCTGAAGCATTCCAACCCATTGTACCACCAAAAAAGGCCTTCTTCAATGGCCCAAGGGGCAACACTTCAGGCTATGGAGTGAGTTTCACAGATCTCCATCTGCTACATACAGTATGCTTCTGATGGCCTTATCCCCACCTCTGTTCTGACCACCAGTATGGGGACCATCGGCAGGGGCCATAGCTGGCAGTACAAAGTTTTGAGGTGTGAATTGAACCTGGCACTCTAGGGTCGAGAAACAGATCATACGTTAGGTAGAGCAGGTTTATTAGAATGTATATTATATAATATCATTGTATTTTCATGTTCTGTGTGTTGAGCATTGGACCTATATCCGCATAGCATTTGTGACTAGCATTGGAATGTGGTGGGTTCTGGCCTGGGTACCAAAAAGGATACTATAAAGATCCATAGCCCATTCATAGACGCTAACTACTTTTAGCGCCTATTGACGATAGTATCTTCTGGCCAGGGGAGTTTTGTTTAGAGGCCCGATGCGTGCTCTAAACGTAAACACGCATCGCTTGCGGTATGTTTTTGGAAACATAAGGAATTATATCAGTGAGAAATATATTTCAAAAACAAAAAGGTTAAAATTACTACACATTTTTATAGGGTTAGGGTTCCCACACAGCCATATTTCCAAGTTACAGTGCTTGTTTACGGAAGACAGAGTCGACTACCTTTGCTAATTAGCTATCTGCATCAGACGGACGCCACAAACGTGTTGTCACTGAAAAATATTGCTGGCTGCAACTGTGTTAAAACTGGTTTAAACTGTGTACATTAAGTGTATATTTAGCATTTGTGAAATTATTTTTGATGTGATATGAAAGTATAGGGCTTTGTTTCTAGAACCATACCGCAATTGAGAATCGATTCACGTTTAGATGGAGTATTTGGTCGTTTTGGCTGCCAGAGCCAAATAGCCTTTAAACAGAACATGCAAGATCCTTGGACTATAACGACCCTGCTACACTATAGCCATCAGGCATGCGGCATTGCAGTCAGCCATTGAGGGAACGCTTCCTTTGAAAATCAATGAAAGCTGCTATACTGCCCGTGTTGCGCTCGCATTGCGTCACGTCCAATGGCAGCGTCCAAGCTCAAGAATCGCTGAGGTTCAATTCTCGATGGCTGACGCGCGTTCATTCTATCTTGTGAATTGAAATAAAGTCGATTTTTGTTGCATATGGCCTCCACTAGACACCACTAGTTATTTTAAAATGTATGAAGTCAGCCTCCCGAGTGGCGCAGTGGTCTAAGGCACAGTTATTGAGGCGGCACTACAGACCCGGGTTTGTTCCCAGGCTGTGTCACAGCCGGCTGTGACTGGGAGTCCCCATAGGGCGGTGCACAATTCGCGCAGCGTCGTCGGGGTTAGGGGAGGGTTTGGCCGGGGTGCTTTACTTGGCTCATCACGCTCTAGTGACTCCTTGTGGCAGGCCGGGCGCCTGCAGGCTGACTTCAGCCGTCAGTTGGACGGTGTTTCCTCCAACACGTTGGTGCGGCTGGCTTCCGGATTAAGCGGGCGGGAGTTAAGAAGCGCAGTTTGGTGGGTCATGTTTTGGAGGACGCATGACTCGACCTTCGCCTCTCCCGAGCCTGTTGGGGAGTTGCAGCGATGAGACAAGATCGTAATTGGATATCACGAAATTGGGTAGAAAAAATTTAACATTAATGTATGAAGCCAAGAAGCTACTAGCTAGCTAGTAATTACTATTTTTACAACAGTGGCGGTCGGTGCCGTTTAAGAGGAGGGAGGACAATATTTTATTCATTTATGAGCATGGCCTTATTTCTATTACAGCATATTGGATGACTGTCATTCATATTCCATTCACCCAGTTCAATGTAACATCGATAGGTTTAGGCTACTACATGATACTCACATTTTTCCTATACCCATCATGAGGTTGCTACAACCTAGCCTATGAATTAAAGTTTACAAAGTAGGTGCACACAGGTCGAGAGAAAATGTTGAGGTGACAAACAGTGACACATGGACAGACAGTGACACATTCAATACCGCCTTGCACACTCTTGCCTGCATCTAGCTGATCTAGGGTGTGATCATTAGTCCAACAGTTGCAAACGAGCGTTTCTATTGGACAAATTAAGGTATGTTTATCCCCGTTTCGTTCCGTTTGCTTCCTTTTAAGAAACCTTTCTCAACAGAATCGGCTGAATGAATACACCCCTGACCACACGTAAACACAGTTCACTTTCATAGCAGCCACGTTGTATTCCTTCTCACATCTACGCGCTCTCCTCCTCTTACCTTTTCCCTTCGTTTGTGGACTTCAATGCACAACACATCAGCTGTACGTGACCAGGCAAAAAAACCTTTCCAAGCCAAACCGTATCATAACCGCTACACACAGCCTGCATCGTTGTCACCATATTAGCTAAAGTAATGTTATAGTCAACATAGCTAATAGAACTAACAAGTTAGTAAACCCGTTACAATCATGCAGTAAAAACAGACACTCTCTCTCTTGCTTCTCATTCATTTTTGTAGAAATTAATTTGTTAAAAACTGTTCAACTATTGTCTTTCTCTCTCTTTGAGTCAACTACTCTCCACATTTTATGCACTGCAGTGCTAGCTAGCTGTAGCTTATGCTTTCAGAACTAGATTCATCCTCTGATCCTTTCATTGGGTGGACAACATGTCAGTTCATCAAATCAAATCAAATTGTATTTGTCACATGCGCCAAATACAACAGGTTTAGACCTTAAAGTGAAATGCTTACTTACAAGACCTAACCAACAATGCAGTTTTAAAATAAATAAGTGTTAAGTAAACAATAGATAAGTAAAAAAATAAAAGCAGTAAAATAACAGTAAAGTTACTGCTGCAAGAGCTCTGATAGGTTGGAGGGCGTCCTCCGGAAGTTTTCATAATTACTGTGTAAGTCTGTGGAAGGGGGTGAGACCCATGAGCCTCCTAGGTTTTATATTGAAGTCAATGTACCCAGAGGAGGACAGAAGCTAGTTGTCCTCCGGTTACACCATGGTGCTACCCTACAGAGTGCTGTTGAGGCTACTGTAGACCTTCATTGCAAAACAGTGTGTTTTAATCAATTATTTGGTGTTACATGTGAATATATTTAGTATAGTTTTATCTAAAAAGGTTAACTTTTTAAATGTTAAAAAAGAAAACATATTTTTATGAAATTCACTGAGGATGGTCCTCCACTTCCTCATCTGAGGAGCCTCCACTGTTTCACAATGTATACAAAATAAACTTGTGTAATTAGAGGATAATTTAGTACAACCACTAGCAACAATTGAATGAGTACTTGCTAAAAACTGGACCAAAGCTATTGTACTTACGCATAATCGATGAATATGGTCCAGTAAAGGGGAAAATAGAATAAAGACGCACTTCTCTCTGCTACTCTCCACAACGCGATCTGTGTAGCAGGTAGAACGTCACATTGATGCGACGCTGATGGCATCGCAACACGTATAGTGGGAGCTGAAGTGTAAGGAGTCATGTTAGGCTCCTTTAATCCATTATTAGGCTAAGGAATGTGCTGGGTGCCAAAAGGGATGAAAAACAAATGTCTTTGTCACATGCTTTGTAAACGATAGGTGTAGACTAACAGTGAAATGCTTACTTACGGACCCTTCACAACAATGCAGAGATAAAGAAAATAGAGAAATAATAGAAAAGTAATAATAAATACTCAATGGGTAACGATAACTTGGCTATTTACATGAGTTACCAGTACCGAGTCGATGTGCAGGGGTACGAGGTAATTGAGGTATAAATGTACAGTGGGGAGAACAAGTATTTGATACACTGCCGATTTTGCAGGATTTCCTACTTACAAAGCATGTAGAGGTCTGTAATTTTTATCATAGGTACACTTCAACTGTGAGAGACGGAAAATCACATTGTATGATTTTTAAGTAATTAATTTGCATTTTATTGCATGACATAAGTATTTGATCACCTACCAACCAGTAAGAATTCCGGCTCTCACAGACCTGTTAGTTTTTCTTTAAGAAGCCCTCCTGTTCTCCACTCATTACCTGTATTAACTGCACCTGTTTGAACTTGTTACCTGTATAAAAGTCACCTGTCCACACACTCAATCAAACAGACTCCAACCTCTCCACAATGGCCAAGACCAGAGAGCTGTGTAAGGACATCAGGGATAAAATCGTAGACCTGCACAAGGCTGGGATGGGCTACAGGACAATAGGCAAGCAGCTTGGTGAGAAGGCAACAACTGTTGGCGCAATTATTAGAAAATGGAAGAAGTTCAAGATGACGGTCAATCACCCTCGGTCTGGGGCTCCATGCAAGATCTCACCTCGTGGGGCATCAATGATCATGAGGAAGGTGAGGGATCAGCCCAGAACTACACGGCAGGATCTGGTCAATGACCTGAAGAGAGCTGGGACCACAGTCTCAAAGAAAACCATTAGTAACACACAACGCCGTCATGGATTAAAATCCTGCAGCGCACGCAAGGTCCCCCTGCTCAAGCCAGCGCATGTCCAGGCCCGTCTGAACTTTGCCAATGAACATCTGGATGATCCAGAGGAGGAATGGGAGAAGGTCATGTGGTCTGATGAGACAAAAATATAGCTTTTTGGTCTAAATCCGTTTGGAGGAAGAAGAAGGATGAGTACAACCCCAAGGACACCATCCCAACCGTGAAGCATGGAGGTGGAAACATCATTCTTTGGGGATGCTTTTCTGCAAAGGGGACAGGACGACTGCACCGTATTGAGGGGAGGATGGATGGGGCCATGTATCGCGAGATCTTGGCCAACAACCTCCTTCCCTCAGTAAGAGCATTGAAGATGGGTCATGGCTGGGTCTTCCAGCATGACAACGACCCGAAATACACAGCCAGGGGAACTAAGGAGTGGCTCCGTAAGAAGCATCTCAAGGTCCTGGAGTGGCCTAGCCAGTCTCCAGACCTGAACCCAATAGAAAATCTTTGGAGGGAGCTGAAAGTCCGTATTACCCAGCGACAGCCCCCGAAACCTGAAGAATCTGGAGAAGGTCTGCAGTGTGTGCAAACCTGGTCAAGACCTACAGGAAACGTATTATCTCTGTAATTGCAAACAAAGGTTTCTGTACCAAATATTAAGTTCTGCTTTTCTGATGTATCAAATACTTATGTCATGCAATAAAATGCTAATTAATTACTTAAAAATCATACATTGTGATTTTCTGGATTTTTGTTTTAGATTCCGTCTCTCACAGTTGAAGTGTACCTATGATAAAAATTACAGACCTCTACATGCTTTGTAAGTAGGAAAACCTGCAAAATCGGCAGTGTATCAAATACTTGTTCTCCCCACTGTACATATAACTAGGAATGAAGTCCCTAGGCAGTAGCACCTTGCAGTTGCCTTACCAAGCGATGATGCAGCCAGTCAAGATGCTCTCAATGGTGCAGCTGTATAACTTTTTGAGGATCTGAGGGCCCATGCCAAATCTTTTCAGCCTCCTGAGTGGGAAGAGGCGTTGTCGTGCCCTCTTCAAGACTGACTCCTGAGTGGCGCAGTGGTCTAAGGCTTTTCAGCCTCCTGGTTCGAATCCAGGCTCTGTCGCAGCCGGCCGCGACCGGGAGACTCATGGGCGGCGCACAATTGGCCCAGCGTCGTCCAGGGTAGGGGAGGGAATGGCCGGCAGGGATGTAGCTCAGTTGATAGAGCGTGGCGTTTGCAATGCCAGGGTTGTGGGTACAATTCCCACGGGGGGCCAGTATAAAAAAAATATGTATTCACTAACTGTAAGTCGCTCTGGATAAGAGCGTCTGCTAAATGACAAAAAAATGTTTTAGAAAAAAGACTGTATTGGTGGTGTGTGTGGACCATGATAGATCCTTAGTGATGTGGACACCAAGGAACTTGAAGCTCTTGACCTGCTCCACTACAGCCCTGTTGAGGTGAATGGAGGCATGCTCAGCCCTCCGTTTCCTGTAGTCCAAGATCAGCTCCGTTGTCTTGCTGACGTTGAGGGTGAGGCTGTTGTCCTGGCACCACACTGCCAGGTCTCTGACCTCCGCCCAATAGGCTGTCTCATCGTCGTCAGTGATCAGGCCTACCACTGTCGTGTCGTTGGCAAACGTAATGATAGTGTTGGAGTCGTGCGTGGCCACGCAGTTGTGGGTGAACAGGGAGCACAGGAGAGGACTAAGCACACACCCCTGAGGGGTCCCCGTGTTGTCAGCGTGGGAGATGTGTTGTTGCCTACCCTCAACCCCTTGGGGCGGCCCGTCAGGAGGTCCAGCGTCTGCTAAATGGCATATTATTATTATTATTATTATTGAACACTGAGCTGTAGTCAATGAACAGCATTCTCACATAGATGTTCCTCTTGTCCAGGTGGGAGAGGGCTGTGTGGAGTTCAATAGAGATTGCGTCATCTGTGGATCTGTTGGGGTGGCAAATTGGAGTAGGTCCAGGGTGTCTGGGATGATGGTGTTGATGTCAGCCATGAATAGCCTTTTAAGGAATTTCATGGCTACATATGTGAGTGCTATAGTCCCGTGTAGCTCAGTTGGTAGAGCATGGCGCTTGCAACGCCAGGGTTGTGGGTTCGATTCTCACGGGGGACCAGTATGAAAAAATTTTATGCACTCACTAACTGTAAGTCGCTCTGGATAAGAGCGTCTGCTAAATGACTAAAATTTAAAAAATGCTATGGGGCGATAGTCCTTTAGACAGGTTACCTTGGCATTCTTGGGGACAGGGACAATGGTGGTCTGCTTGAAACATGTAGGTATTACAAACTGGGTCAGGGAGAGGTTGAAAATGTCAGTGAAGACACTTTGCAGCTGGTCAGCGCATGCTCTGAGTATGCGTCCTGGTATTCCGTCTGGCCCTGCGGCCTTGTGAATGTTAACCTGTTTAAAGGTCTTACTCACATCGGCAACAGAGAGCGTGATCACACAGTCATCCGGAACAGCTGGTGCTCTCATGCATGGTTCAGTGTTGCTTGCCTCGAAGCAAGCATAGAAGGCATTAACTCCTCTGGTAGGCTTGTGTCACTGGGCAGCTTGTGGCTGGGTTTCCCTTTGTAATCCGTGATAGTTTGCAAGCCCTGCCACACCCGATGAGCGTCAGAGCCGGCGTAGTAGAATTTGACTTTAGTCCTGTATTGACGCTTTGCCTGTTTGATGGCTCATCAGCGGTCGTAGCAGGATTTCTTATAAGCGTCCAGATTAGAGTCCCTCTCCTTGAAAGCGGCAGCTCTAGCCTTTAGCTCTGTGCGGATGTTGCCTGTAATCCATGGCTTTTGGTTGGGATATGTACGTACGGTCACCGTGGGGAGGACATTGTCATGCACTTATAAATGATGCCGGTGACTGATGTGGTAAACTTCTCAATGCCATCGGATGAATCCCGGCACATATTCCAATCTGTGCTAGCAAAACAGTCCTGTAGCTTAGCATCCACTTTATCGGACCACTTCTGTATTGGTACTTCCTGTTTAAGTCGTTATTTGTAAGCAGGAATCAGGAGGATAGAGCTATGGTCAGATTTACCAAATGGAGTTTCTGTGTGTGGAGTAAAGGTGATCTAGAGTTTTTTGCACAGGTGACATGTTGGCAGAAATGAGTTGAAATGGATTTCAGTTTCCCTGCATTAAAATCACCGGCCACTAGGATACCTAGGAATCCCCCATCCCCACACCCAACGCTGATAGCTGCATAACGTTTTAAAAATAGCTTTTTTTAACCTATTTGTCATCACATCACTCCTTAACCTCTGGGGCAAAGTGTCAAAGTGTCTTATATTTACCTTGTTGGGTATCTTCATGAACTACACTATTCAAACAAACGTCATTTCCTCAATAAGCAAGTGATCGCAAGTCTACAGCAGCTGCTCGCGTCGGAGTTTACTATATATGGGCAACACCAGGCATACCAAGAGTGGCGTTCGCTTCCGTGTTTGTGCGATTAGCAGTCTAGACCAGCCGGTGGATCAGGGAGGTTTGGTGTTTCATTCATTCGGAGGAATTAATACAAAATCAGCGAACATGTCATATGAATTGAGTAAGTTGTTTAATTTATTTTGCTTTTTGAAACAATATACAATAAAGATGGACCTTTAATCGCTTCCTCAGAACAAATGAAGACGTGCTTCACTACAGAGAGAAGCAGCTAGCTAGCTAGCTAGCTAGTTTGCTACGTGTGTATTGCACAAACCTCGCCCAATCTGCATTTTCAATCACATTTCCTGTCTTGAAAGACATCACACCACTGTGAAGGTTCCTGTGTATAAATAGCCACGCATTCGTAATTTAGTTGATTTTCCTCTTATTGGATGGAGCTTGAACGTGAACCTACTCAGTTTTGAAATAGCCATACGAAAAACCAAGGCATTGTTATGACATGTCACAGAATGTGGGTGGTTGTGCGTGCTTTTAGCAAGTACATTATACGGTCGCGCGCATAGTTGATATTTTACATTGATCTGCTAAAGTGTAATTAATCAACTAAAAGCAGAGGTAGATGTCGGCCTATTTAGTTATTGTCTTTGTGACAGACTGCTAGTTACAATATGCATTTCAATGGCCTGGCATCATTACATGATACTAACCCTTTACATTATACAAGTTATAGTGTAATTCAGTTTGTATTAGTTGAAGTACAGTTCTGTAATCGTTGTGTGGGTTATTTACCTACCAAATAGGCCAATGCCTAGACTAACCTAGACCATGCCTATAACCAGATAACAATAATAACACACTTTTCCGTGTCATTCACACAGAGCATGTATTTGCCAGCCTCCCACAAATGGAACGAGGTGTTGCCAAAGTCCTAGGTGGGGATCCCAAAGGCAACAACTTCCTCTATACCAATGGAAAGAGCGTCATCATCAGGAACATTAATGTAATTCCTTCAATGAAATCAACATATCACCTGACACATTGTTCACAGCTGATAACCTAAAACTCATAGGTCTATATCTGAGTGTGTTCTTGTAGAGTAAAATATGTGATTTGGGCTGCCTGGTCAGATTTATTATAGGATATCATCTCTTCCCCAGTCTATATTGCAGCTGTGTGTATTTTAAAAGTATTCTTGGGATGTGTGTGTGTGTGTGTGTGTGTGTGTGACAACCTGTACTAATGTTAGAGTTTTGCTTAATCTCTGACAGAACCCTGCCATAGCTGATATCTACACCGAGCACCCTCATCAGGTTACTGTCGCCAAGTACGCGCCCAGTGGCTTCTACATTGCTTCTGGAGGTAGCTATGGGTTATCATGTCTTATCATGCTTCAGATGCCAAGGAACGTGAAAGCTTTTCAAATTCACTCGCTTCTCTTCTGTCAATGGATTTGGCGTCTACATTGTGAATGGTGAAAAGACCAGACATAGACATTTGCATCTACCTAGAGTCCTCTCATGCGTGTATATTCTGTGGAGAATATGTAATTTGCGTAGAGCCAAATGGGCAGAGATCATTTTCATGGTAGTGATACCAAATCTGCAACGTTCAAATGTAATGTTTCCTACAGATGTGTCTGGTAAGATCCGTATCTGGGACACTACCCAGAAGGAACACCTGCTGAAGTATGAGTACCAGCCTTTCGGGGGGAAAATCAAGGACATCGCATGGACTGAGGACAGCAAAAGGATTGCTTGTGTAGGAGAGGGACGTGAGAAGTGAGTCTATAGGGCCTAGTGCAGACCACAAGCAGGACAGGGAAATGGAGCCTGCACACTTACCTTCCAAATAAGCTCTCAGGTTTTGCTAACAGTGCAGTACAACAATGGTTGTATGTCATTGACGATTGTATAAGCTTTAGGTCAGCGGTCATCAACACGTCACCTGGAGAATTACAGGGTGTGCAGGCTTTTTTCTAGAAACATGATTAACTGAATCAGGGTTGTGTTCAGTAGGCATAAGACAAACTGTTTTGAAACAGAAAAACAAAAATAAGCATTATTGTGTAAATTCAGGTGATAATCTATCTGTATTTTTTTTTCCTTTCATGTCCTCTGAACACGACCCAGCATGTTGGTGCTTGGCTGGAACAAACGCTTACCTCTCTTGAAACAGTAGTGGCCAACCCTGTTCTTAAAGTGAACATCCCAGTATCTGACATAAATTCAGTATGCCAGTATGTGACATATCATGTCTAAGACCTTTTTTAAATGAGATATTTGCAAAAGTATTTTTCTTATTGGAAAAGGGGAATTTCGCGTTTAACCAAGCACTTGTGAATGACCAGTCGATATTTGGTTCTGGCTGTATATATTTAGTAAATGTTTTGTCTTGTCCTGTCCCACTTTTGTAAATGTTTGTTCTTCCTCCCAGGTTTGGGGCTGTGTTCCTGTGGGACACTGGCTCCTCTGTGGGAGAGCTCTCGGGCCACTCCAAAGTCATCAACAGCGTGGACATCAAGCAGACTCGCCCCTACCGCCTGGTCTCTGGCAGCGATGACAACTGTGGGGCCTTCTTTGAGGGACCCCCTTTCAAGTTCAAGTTCTCAATCACAGTGAGTGTGTGATATTCCTGGGAAAAAAATAAATAATAATTGGAACTGGTTCTCAATGTCCATCAGGGTGTATGGTTGGGAGGGAATTGTCTACAGATCTCTAACTTATTTTCATGAGTATTGCCTTGTGATACTATAGACCGGATTCACTTGGGGGGGAATTCCAACTCGAGTTAAGCGGAAATGGAACGTAATTCCCTTTTTTATGGACTTTTCTCTCTACTTCTGACCTTTAACTTAAGCATGGGAATAGCATGGTATTCACCTGCTATTCATTTGGGGGTGTAGATCAAGTAAATAAAGGTGTGGTAGAGGTGTGTCTACAGATATGCTGTATTCTGAACTTAATTCCTAATAATTCCACCACCTTAACACATGAGGAAACAATGAATAAGGTTTAGCGAACCTACCAGTTCCAAGTGGGAAAAGCATCCCATCTACTTAATTTCCCCTGACATAAATAACACCATTGTCAATGCACTGTCATTTACAACTTGATAAGAACTCTTGACAAGAGCTTTTATTTTGAAAGGGATTACATTTTCTTTGTCTTTCTTCAATCTATACACAATACCCCATAATGACGAAGCAAAAACTGGTTTGTAGAAATCTTTGCAAATTTGCTAACAGAACTGAAATATCACATTTACATAAGTATTCAGACCCTTTACTCAGTACTTTGTTGCACTACCTTTGGTAGCGATTACAGCCTCGAGTCTTCTTGGGTATGACGCTACAAGCTTGGAACACCTGTATTTGGGGAGTTTCTCCCATTCTTCTCTGCAGATCCTCTCAGTCTGTCAGGTTGGATGGGGAGCGTCGCTGCACAGCTATTTTCAGGTCTCTCGAGATGTACATGTCCAGGCTCTGTCTGGGCCACTCAAGGACATTCAGAGACTTGTCCC
This sequence comes from Coregonus lavaretus, assembly GCF_964263955.1. Lineage (NCBI taxonomy): Eukaryota > Metazoa > Chordata > Actinopteri > Salmoniformes > Salmonidae > Coregonus > Coregonus lavaretus. Next base: position 47,337,749 of record NC_139999.1, read on the forward strand.
GAAGCCACTCCTGCGTTGTCTTGGCTGTGTGCTTAGGGTCATTGTCCTGTTGGAAGGTGAACCTTCGCCCCAGTCTGAGGGCTCTGGAGCAGGTTTTCATCAAGGATGTCTCTGTACTTTGCTCCGTTCATCTTTCCCTCGATCCTGACTAGTGTCCGAGTCCCTGCCGCTGAAAAACATCCCAACAACATGATGCTGCCACCACAATGCTTCACCGTAGGGATGGTGCCAGGTTTCCTCCAGACGTGACGTTTGGCATTCAGGCCAAAGAGTTCAATCTTGGTTTCATCAGACCAGAGAATCTTGTTTCTCATGGTCTGAGAGTCTTTAGGTGCCTTTTGGCAAACTCCAAGCGGGCTGTCATGTGCCTTTTTACTGAGGAGTGGCTTCTGTCTGGCCACTCTACCATAAAGGCCTGATTGGTGGAGTGCTGCAGAGATGGTTGTCCTTCTAGAAGGTTCTCCCATCTCCACAGAGGAACTCTTGAGCGCTGTCAGTGACCACCTCCCTGACCAAGTCCCTTCTCACCCGATTGCTCAGTTTGGCCGGGCGGCCAGCTCTAGGAAGAGTCTTGGTGTTTCCAAACTTCTTCCATTTTTTATTTATTTTTATTTCACCTTTATTTAACCAGGTAAGCCAGTTGAGAACAAGTTCTCATTTACAACTGCGACCTGGCCAAGATAAAGCAAAGCAGTGCGATTAAAAACAACACAGAGTTACATATGGGGTAAAAAACATAAAGTCAAAAATACAACAGAAAATATATATACAGTGTGTGCAAATGTAGCAAGTTATGGAGGTAAGGCAATAAATAGGCTATAGTGCAAAATAATTACAATAGTATTAACACTGGAATGCTAGATGTGCAAGAGATTATGTGCAAATAGAGATACTGGGGTGCAAACGAGCAAAATAAATAACAATTTAGGGATGAGGTAGTTGGGTGGGCTAATTTCAGATGGGCTGTGTACAGGTGCAGTGATCGGTAAGGTGCTCTGACAACTGATGCTTAAAGTTAGTGAGGGAGATAAGAGTCTCCAGCTTCAGAGATTTTTGCAATTCGTTCCAGTCATTGGCAGCAGAGAACTGGAAGGAATGGCGGCCAAAGGAGGTGTTGGCTTTGGGAATGACCAGTGAGATATACCTGCTGGAGCGCAGACTACGGGTGGGTGCTGCTATGGTGACCAATGAGCTAAGATAAGGCAGGGATTTGCCTAGCAGTGATTTATAGATGGCCTGGAGCCAGTGGGTTTGACGACGAACATGTAGTGAGGACCAGCCAACAAGAGCGTACAGGTCACAGTGGTGGGTAGTGTATGGGGCTTTGGAGACAAAACGGATGGCACTGTGATAGACTACATCCAATTTGCTGAGTAGAGTGTTGGAGGCTATTTTGTAAATGACATCGCCGAAGTCAAGGATCGGTAGGATAGTCAGTTTTACGAGGGCATGTTTGGCAGCATGAGTGAAGGAGGCTTTGTTGCGAAATAGGAAGCCGATTCTAGATTTAACTTTGGATTGGAGATTCTTTATTTGAGTCTGGAAGGAGAGTTTACAGTCTAACCAGACACCTAGGTATTTGTAGTTGTCCACATACTCTAGGTCAGACCCGTCGAGTGTGGTGATTCTAGTCGGGTGGGCGGGTGCCAGCAGCGTTCGATTGAAAAGCATGCATTTAGTTTTACTAGTGTTTAAGAGCAGTTGGAGGCTACTGAAGGAGTGTTGTATGGCATTGAAGCTCGTTTGGAGGTTTGTTAACACAGTGTCCAATGAAGGGCCAGATGTATACAAAATGGTGTCGTCTGCGTAGAGGTGGATCTGAGAGTCACCAGCAGCAAGAGCGACATCATTGATATACACAGAGAAAAGTGTCGGCCCAATAATTGAACCCTGTGGCACCCCCATAGAGACTGCCATAGGTCCAGACAACAGGCCCTCCGATTTGACACACTGAACTCTGAGAAGTAGTTGGTGAACCAGGCGAGGCAGTCATTTGAGAAACCAAGGCTATTTAGTCTGCCAATAAGAATGCAGTGGTTGACAGAGTCGAAAGCCTTGGCCAGGTCGATGAAGACGGCTGCATAGTACTGTCTATTATCAATCGCGGTTATAATATCGTTTAGGACCTTGAGCTCGGAAACCGGATTGCATAGCGGAGAAGGTACGGTGTTATTCGAAATGGTCGGTGATCTGTTTGTGAACTTGGCTTTCAAATACTTTCGAAAGGCAGGGCAGGATGGATATAGGTCTGTAGCAGTTTGGATCTAGAGTGTCACCCCCTTTGAAGAGGGGGATGACCGCGGCAGCTTTCCAATCTCTGGGGATCTCAGACGTTATGAAAGAGAGGTTGAACAGACTAGTAATAGGGGTTGCGACAATTTCGACGGCTAGTTTTAGAAAGAAAGGGTCCAGATTGTCTAGCCCAGCTGATTTGTAGCGGTCCAGATTTTGCAGCTCTTTCAGAACATCAGCTGTCTGAATTTGTGTGAAGGAGAAGCGGGGGGGGCATGGGCAAGTTGCAGCGGAGGGTGCAGAGTTGGTGGCCGGGGTAGTGGTAGCCAGATGGAAAGCATGGCCAGCCGTAGCAAAATGCTTGTTGAAATTCTCGATTATTGTAGATTTATCGGTGGTGATAGTGTTTCCTAGCCTCAGTGCAGTGGGCAACTGGGAGGAAGTGCTCTTATTCTCCATGGACTTTACAGTGTCCCAAAACTTTTTGGAGTTAGTGCTACAGGATGCAAATTTCTGTTTGAAAAAGTTAGCCTTTGCTTTCCTGACTGCTTGTGTATATTGGTTCCTAACTTCCCTGAAAAGTTGCATATCGCGGGGGCTATTTGATGCTAATGCTGTACGCCACAGGATGTTTTTGTGCTGGTCAAGGGCAGTCAAGTCTGAGGAGAACCAGGGGCTATATCGGTTCTTAGTTCTGTATTTTTTGAATGGGGCATGTTTATTTAAGATTGAGAGGAAATTACTTTTAAGGAACAACCAGGCATCCTCTACTGACGGAATGAGATCTATATCCATCCAAGATACCTGGGCCAGGTCAATTAGGAAGGCCTGCTCGCTAAAGCGTTTTAGGGAGCGTTTGACAGTGATGAGGGGTGGTCGTTTGACCGCGGACCCGTTACGGACGCAGGCAATAAGGCAGTGATCGCTGAGATCCTGGTTGAAGACAGCTGAGGTGTATTTAGAGGGTAAGTTAGTCAGGATGATATCTATGAGGGTACCCATGTTTACGGATTTAGGGTTGTACCTGGTAGGTTCGTTGATAATTTGCGTGAGATTGAGGGCATCTAGTTTGGATTGTAGGATGGCCGGGGTATTAAGCATATCCCAATTTAGGTCACCAAGCAGTACGAACTCTGAGGATAAATGGGGGGCAATCAATTCACATATGGTGTCCAGGGCACAGCTGGGGGCTGAGGGGGGGTCTGTAGCAAGCGGCAACAGTGAGACTTATTTCTGGAAAGGTGGATTTTTAGAGGGTATGTTAGTCAGTTTAGTTAGTTTAAGAATGATGGTGGCCACTGTGTTCTTGGGGACCTTCAATGCCTCTACACAATCCTGTCTCAGAGCTCTACTGACAATTACTTCGACCTCATGGCTTGGTTTTTGCTCTGACATGCACTGTCAACTGTGGGACCTTATATAGCCTCAGGATCTCATCACGGTATCACTGTGCATTAAAATTGCCATCGATAAAATGCAATTGTGTTTGTTGTCTGTAGCTTATGCCTTCCCATACCATAACCCCACCGCCACCATGGGGCACTCTGTTCTCAACGTTGACATCAGTAAACCGCTAGCCCACATGACGCCATACACGCTGTCTGTCATCTGCCCGGTACAGTTGATACCGGAATTAATCCGTGAAGAGTACACTTCTCCAGTCGCCATCGAATGTGAGCATTTACCCAATGAAGTCGGTTGCGACGCCAAACTGCAGTCAGGTCAAGACCCTGGTGAGGACGACGAACATGCAGATGAGCTTTCCCGAGGTGGTTTCTGACAGTTTGCGCAGGTGAAGAAGCTGATGTGGAGGTCCTGGGCTGGTGTGGTTACACCTGGTCTGTGGTTGTGAGGCCGGTTGAACATAGTACCAAATTCTCTATAAACAACATTTGAGGCGGCTTATGCTAGAGAAATTAACATTCAGTTCTCTGGCAACAGCTCCAATTGCATGCACCCTCAAACTGAGTCATCTGTTGCATTGTGTTGTGTGACAAAACGACACATTTTATAGTGGCCTGTTATTGTCCCCAGCACAAGGTGCACCTGTGTAATGATCATGCTTTTTAATCAGCTTCTTGATATGCCACACCTGTCAGGTGGTTGGATTAACTTGGCAAATGAGAAATGCTCACTAACAGGGATGTAAACAAATTTGTGCACAATTTGAGAAGGTGTTTGTGCATATGGAACATTTCTGGGATGTTTTATTTATACTCATGAAACATGGGACTAACATTGTACATGTTGCGTTTATGTTTTTGTTCAGTATAGATCTATTTAACCTTATCGCTGGAGACTGTGAAACTGAAGCATATCAACTTTCCCACAGTAAACTTTATGAAATTCCGTGCCGTTATGCAAAATTTAAATTGTACGGCCTTTTAACTTGCAGGGATGAGCACTCTCGAATGTCTTAATTATAGGCTACCCCAACTTTCTTTTTCCTATTTCTCATGTTAAAGATTAGCCACTATCAGTATCGACCATCAGTAGGACTAATAACCACACATATTCAACTGCCAATTTACTGTTAGTTCCCTTCAGTTGTTATAGTCTACATTATCGTTACATTGTTTAGTTTACCTTCATTTGCTTCCTCTCTAAACACTGTCCCGGCTGTGTGGTTGTTGCTGAGGATCATTAGTAACAGTTGATGATATTTTTAAAAAGACATGTAGGCTAGCTAAATAAATAGTTATGGAGCACAGACAAGCCGAAACAGTTTGAACCATATGCATTGCGCAATACTTGGCCGTGTCATCACATAGTTTCATGGTCAGTGCTAGCAATAGATGAGGGTATACTATTGTACACTATTCTCCCTATTATAATTCTATGTACACTAATCTTCCAACATTACCATGGGTTGAAGAACCGTGTCAATTTTCAGAATGACTCAAACCACCGTTTTCGTGCGTAAACGCTCTCCAACCCGGTTTATTTTTATTCATAAATACTTTCATAAACCTAAACCACAATATCAGAGTATTATTAAATATACCAATTTGGTGCTGAAGCAGATTAATATGGATTTCTATTCATTCATCCCTAATATTCGGAACCTGTTCTCTTGATTTTTATATTCTATTGAGCATCAACAAAATTCTAACTGAAAGGTACACCGTATTTAAAGGGATGACTTAAGATAAATGTACTGAGAACCCTATTGATTGAAATCTCCACAATAAAATATGTTGGCCAGCAAGTGGGAGGGTTTTCAGCGGTTGAATGGTAACCACACCGGCAGAGCGCGTTACGACTGAGTAAGAGAAGTCTAAATTCCAAATACTGACATGTGTAGGGAAGACGTCAATTTCCTAAGTCTGAATCGCCCCCTTGGTGTTTGTCCTATGGCCGGGTTATCCCTGTCGTGAATACTTGGATACATTTGTTGACCATGGAAGGCGTCAGCATGTAGGCGTCAAGTCTACTTTGGTTGACATTGGTGTTTTGGTCACTAAGTTCGTGGTGCCGCGCTGCTGGAATTAGTTTGGTAAAAAAAAAAATGTGTTTCTGATGTCTATAAAGAGTTCAAGAACAGAAACCAAAAGCCTTCATTTGTAGTGCACGTATAGAGATGTGGTCAAGGGGAAGTACTCTGGTCTTGGGCCTACGCATTTATATTCTTGGCAACTTTTTTGAGTGGTTCTCAGTTTGTTCCACTCTTTGCTTTCACATGGTATTTTGTGTACATTCACATGTTACAGTCCACATCCCCTTTAATATCTGGGTATATTTGTGAACAGCGTTTCTACATTTCTACACTCTACTACCTCAACTTATTCAGTAATAACATTTTGGTGCATTATGCCTACCAAACACTACCGGTCTTGGAGAAGTCTGCTAAAAATGCTTTTTTTTTTTGCCGTTTCCCCTGCCACTACCCTTGAGCAAGAAAGCTGTCTGTCTGGACTTGGGTTTGCAACAGGCTACCACCAATCACTGTGTTTGGTCTTGGGCCACATCCATATACATTCAGTGCTTACACATCCCAATTTTACTGCCATAGGGTAGCTTGGCTACAAATATGTTGAGGGGAAACGACCCTAATAAAATAAATGCTTTTGTTTATTTTGGGCAGCGCTAAATGGCTGGCTTTGGCTTGGAGTGTATTCACAAATCATGCAAAGCCTTGCAATGAGCTGAACATTAAACAAATACACTCACTCTGTTCATATGTCTGTTTACCCCACACTGTAATGATTGTTTATTTAAGCAATGACCTCACTCTAATAGAGATTAAATCACTTCTGCTGTAGAGATGGTAGTGCTGAACATGATACAATTTGCTCTGTTAGTTAGGACTCTAATGGGCTATCCCTTTCAGTGATAAAATATAAATGGTCTCAAACCAGGCAAGATCATATGTTGCAGTCTGTTTTTAAATGTTTCTCAAACTGGTCCTAACTGTTCCACAGTCAGATTTGTTCAAGCACAGTAGCACACCTGATTCAACTAGTCAACTAACCAGCGTACACTCCTAGATGGAGGCATCTTAAGAGCGTTGCGTTTAGATCTTTGGCAGTGCACAGGCTAAGCTTTTGATATTCACGATGCTGAAAACATTTGTAGTTGGAAATGTTCATGCCAGTCTGAGCTCCTTGTAGTTCCCATGAAGTTTCAACAGAGACGACAAGATAAATTAGACTTTTATGTGCTCTAGCAAATGGGTGTTATTGCAGGTTGAAAAGGGAGCCTTATGAAACCTAACAGAAGAATTCCTCTGAAGAATTTCCCCTAAGGGTCTCCAGAATTAGGTTGTCCCTTTGTGTGTGTGTGTGTATTCTGGACCAATGAGTAAGCCTGCTAACTCTCCAAAATTGCTTGAAATAACGTAATATTTTCAAGAAATAGACTAAACCTAACAAGGTATAATTGACCTGGCAACAACAACCAATATACAAATGTAGCCCTCTTAAATCAACCAGAAAATCCAGAGTTATATTTGGCTGTTTATCAAAGTTGGCGATCTTACTTTATAATCCTGCTTTTTGGAATGGCCCGAAGAATTCTCTAACAATCTCTCCCACTCTACCCCCATCGTAGGACCACAGCCGGTTTGTCAACTGCGTGCGTTTCTCTCCAGACGGGAACCGCTTTTGTACGGCTGGCGCTGATGGTCAGGTGAGTCCGGCAGCTGCCAGAGCTGCTACATGGTCAGGGACCCAGCATCACTAAGGTTGTTTCAGAACCCACGACTGATGCTAGAACATTGACAGCCTATTTGAATTGTTATAGAAACAGTTTTTGTTTTAGTCAAATGTACACTCAACACTATGTATTTGGTCAGTGACGCTAACATTTTAAATGTGGCTCTATACTCCAGCATTTTGGATTTGAGATAGAATGTTACATATTAGGCAATAGTACAGAATGTCACCTTTCTATTTGAGGGTATTTTCATACATATCTGTTTTTAGATATGAAAGCACTTTATTTGAAGAATCATGCATATTTGGAAAAATTCACTTACTGTATTAAAGTAGGCAAGTTAAGCATCTGGTCCCAAATTCCTTACATGCAATGACTATATCACGCTTGTGACTCCACAAACTAGTTTGATGCATTTTCAGTTTTTTGGATTATGTTTTGCCCAATAGGAACTGAATAATGTATTGTCATTTTGGAGTAATATTTTATTGTAAATAAGATGTTTTTGAACACTTCTACATTCATGTGGATGCTACCATGATTCTGAATAATAATGAATGAATCGTGAATGAGTGGCAAAGTTAGAGGCACAAAGATCATACCCTCCCCCCAAAAATGCTAACCTCCCCTGTTATTGGTAATGTTGAGAGGTAAGCATGTTTTGTTGTAGCCTCTAACTTTCTCACTCATCATTATTCATGATTCTTTCATGATTTTTCTTAATCATGGCATTATCAGCATAATAATTTAGAAGTGTTCAGAAACATCTTATCGACTCAATTAGAAAGCAAATTACTCCAGTCACCATTCAGTTACTATTGGGAAAAACATAACCCAAAACAAACTGCAAATGCATCCGAGTTTGTAGAGTCAAAAGCTTGCTTTACTCATTGCGTGCAAGGAATTTGGGACCAAATACAAAATGTTTGATTACTTTATACACAAGTGAATTTGTCCAAATACATGACTTCTTCAAATGGGGGGACTAGATGCATAAAGTGCTCTCATTTCTAAATGCTAAAACAGATATGTATGTAAATATCCTCAAATAAAAGGTGACATTCTGTACTGTCGCGTCATGAAACATTTGATCTCAAATCCAAAATGCTGAAGTATAGAGCCAAAAAAATAAATAATGTAGCTTCACTGTCCAAATACATGCTGTGGAGTGGAATAAGAGTACAGTAGAAAACAGCAGTGAATTAGCACATTTCGTCAGATACATTTCAGTGAAACCACAATAATTGCTGCCTGTAGGGCAGTAGCAGGCACATGTTTCTTCCTGATGGTGAAAGGAAGCAATTTTACCCTACAGTGCTGGTTCTTACTTGACCCTGTTTTCCTAGATCTTCCTGTACGACGGAAAGACGGGCGAGAAGATTGGCGCTCTGGGCGGAGCCAAGGCCCACGAGGGAGGAGTCTATGCCGTAAGTATCTCAAAAGCTTCTGTAGCGTTATTATTTTCCACGTCAACGTTCAACTCCGCCTTTTGGTTTGAAACATGTAGTCATTGAGTTTATACTTTAGCCTGCATAACTTGTCAGGCTCTACTGATGAGGAGTGAACACCCAGTCCAGATTAAAGTGGCCATGTAGTCTTTCAGAGGGACTTGAATGTAAACAAGCAAAATGGATGCTTTCCTTTTTAAATTAGGAGTGCAATGTATTCCTGTGAAAAGAAGCATTAACTAAAAGCAGGTTTACCTAGCTCAGTGGAGACCTTAGCACCCTCGAGTTAACCAATCCTGTGAATGGGTTAGGCAACTCGGGTGTGTCTATACTTTAACAGAAAAGTTGGATAAGACGGATGTTTATGAACTAGGGCCTTGTAAACAAAAAGGGAGTAATGTAGAGATCTACGGGTCTTTAGCGAAGTCCAGCTGACCTTTTGATACAGGATGCAGTGATGAGTATTAAAACTGTCACCTGTAACAAAACGACGGGCACTACGGTAGATGGCATCCAAAGATTTAAGAGTAGTAGCAGCTGTGCTTTGATAAATAATATCACCATAATCAAGAACAGATAAAGGTTGACTGAATAATCTGCTTCCTACTGTTTAGAAAAAGGCACAATCTGTTTCTGTAGGAAAAAGCCAACTTTAAATAACCAGCTCATCTGTTTTTTAAAAACATTTTATCCATATCAATCCAAATGGCTAAGTATGTATATTCAGGAACACGTTCGATTGGAGAACCATCTGAGTGAACATGTTGTACATCTGAAACATTCTTATGAGAGTTTAAAAACATGTATTTCGTTTTTCCCATATTAAGCACAAGTTTTAAATCGGCAAGGGATTCCTGCATAGGTATAAAATCTGTAGTTTTGACACAGCCAGATAAACAGTCGGGTCAATAGATGAAGTTTACAACTTTTAACAGGTTGACCAATGGTGTTTACATAAATAGTGAAGAGAACAGGTCCCAAAATCCACCCCTGTGGTACACCTTTATGTACTTAAATAAATTCAGACTTAACCCTATCAATCACGATGGCCTGAGTTCTGTCACTAAGATAATCAGGAAACCATGAAAAGGCGTCAGAGCTCAGGCCTATTGAGGACAACCTTTATTCAATAAAATAGCATGATCAACAGTATCAAAAGCTTTTGACAGGTCCACAAACAAAGCAGCACATTTCATTTTAGTGTCTAAAGCATTGACAAGCTCATTAACTACAGTGGTTGCTGTAATAGTGCTATGCCCAGGCCTAAACCCTGATTTGGTTTAGTCAAAATACATTTCTCAGATGATAAAGAGCAAAGTTGTACATTTACCAAGGATTCAAGAATCTTAGCTAGACAAGGAAGCCTTGAAAAATGGGCGATTTTTTTAATTATTAATTTCACTACTATCCCCGCCCTTATGGAGTGGCACAAGCTAATTTCCATACTTTTTGAATATTTCCTGATAAATGTTAAATAAAAAAAATGGGGTTATTGAGCCAACAATGATGGGTGCTGCACACTTAAACGGACCAGGATCCAATTGGTCGCCCCCTGTGGATTTCTTGTCTATTGTTAGCAAAGCATCCAGGACGTATTTTTCTGTAAATAGTCAAAGCTTTATTTAAATAGTCCCCTATCAGCATCCCGTCCAATATCATTGTGAACAGGCTTAAAGTTCTTTCAAAGAGAGCCCGCTAAAATGAAATTGTGATTTTAATGCATCAATGATGGCATTAATTTTTCTGTAATGAGGCCAGTGTCTGAATTAATTTGTTTTGGCAGAGAGGTGGAAGTAGAACCCTTCAGGGATTTGACAGTTTTCCAGAATTTAGCCGGGTTCCCATTACAATCCGAAAGAGCGGTTACATAATAATCAGATTTAGCCTTTCTGATTGGTCTTACACAATGAGTCCTCAGTCCCTTAAAAGCTTGCTAGTCCGGGCCTAAGCCTGTGTTCCTGGCCTTGACCCAAGCTTCATCTCTTGGTAAATAAATAAAACATAATTACGGATCTTGTGTACATCACTGACACGCAGTCACTTAACACATTAAATTATATACATATTTGTGGATTAATTTACTTCTACTCGATTCCTCCATTTGATTTACGTTTAGAGGTTTTGTTTTGAGCTTGAAGTCCATAACAAAAAAAGTGGACACCGGTAGGAAAATTGTCATGCTTTCCCAGCTTATACCACAAAAGAGAAACTGTAGCTGAACAGGTTTCTGCTGAAAGCACTGCTAACTGACAGTGATTCGACGCCTCCCATCTTTAACCCTGCGTCCACTCCTTCCCTCTGTTCTCCTCCAGGTGAGCTGGAGCCCCGACAGCTCTCAGCTCATCTCGGCCTCGGGCGACAAGACAGTGAAGCTGTGGGACGTGGGCACCAGCACGGCCCTCACCACCTTCAACATGGGCGCCGACGTCATGGACCAGCAGCTGGGCTGCCTGTGGCAGAAGGACCACCTGCTCAGCGTCTCCCTGTCTGGCTACATCAACTACCTGGACAAGAGTAACCCCGACCGGCCACTCCGCACCATCAAGGTCAGCCAATAGCTTCTTTCACACTACACGATTTTCAGAGTAGTGTAAAAGCAGCTTAAAGGAGTTGGGGATCCAGAGTCGGGGCTGGAGGGGGTGTTAAGATTAGGGTATTCTTTTTAACTCTTTACAGACACGACTGGCAGGCTTTATCTCCTGATATTGACGGACTGCCCAGAAACGGTCCCTAGCAGATTTATTATCATGATGAGCACTCTACAAACATTATCTGTATTACAAAATCGTCCTTTAAAAATATTCTCAAGCCACTTGTTACTCAACACATGCAAGTAGCTCAGTAACAGGACAGAAGATGGCATACAAATGGTTCTCGGCAGTCACCAAAATTCAATAGTTCATATGACAGTTTTCTGGAGACCACTGAAATTGCTCATTTGATTTTTAAATACTGAAATCGTGTCCAAACTGAAAGTGTCACAACTGTGATGGTTTTGAGTCAAACTGAATGAATGTTGTTCACCACTAACCATTTGACTGTGTGCTAAACAATAAGTCTCTTATGATGTGCCTTACAGGGTCACAGCAAATCCATTCAGTCCTTGACGGTTCACAAAAACGGGGGACGTTCTTACATCTACTCTGGCAGCCATGACGGGCACATCAATATCCTTTCACTGGGAGGAGGGCATGCTGTGTCAACACTGAGGCCTATTAACGATGAGCGGTGCTTTCAGCGGAGTCCATTTCCCCTGTGTGAATGGGACTTACATAATGGGGGCTGATTGGCATTTGGAACATGAGGCAAAAAAATGCCCTCTAAAGTGCTAATGGTCAAGGCCTTGTGTATGCAGAATCCAACAGCATGATTGGCACTTATGAAGACTCACATAAAATCTAATAGCCATTTCTGCTTATGTTTTAGTTCCCATAACCGCTGCTAATGTCATTGTCTGGGGTAATTTAACAAGAGGCCCACACCACTAATGTTATGGTGCTATGGTCCCTTGTGTTAAGTTAAGCCCATGATAAGATCTGCTCCGCTGCCCTCTCCTGGTGTGTCAGACATTCCTTAACCGTGGCCTCCACATTACTGGGACGCGGAGACTGGGGAGAACAACGACTTCTCAGGGAAGGGTCACAGCAACCTGGTCACCAAGATGGTGGTGGACAATACTGACCAGCTGGTGACCTGCAGCATGGACGACACGGTCCGCTTCACCAGCGTGACCAAAAAAGAATACAGGTGGGTCCAGAAGCGTTCAACTTAGGTTAGAAGACCAGAAGCACACTTGGCATAGTGTGTGATTTGGGACTTATCCTGATATGAGATATAAACACATTTCACCAAACTCTTGAACGGCTTCCTATGGAATATTTATGTAGAATTCCTCAGTTCTTTCTTATCTGTAGTTAGGGTAGCTTTGTAATAATAATACTGCCTGCTTTCAAGATGATTTTCACTTATTCTCATTGGGCAAGCTCGAGCATTTGTGATGTCATACATTATGTAATATAATAATATAATATATAATATGCCATTTAGCAGACGCTTTTATCCAAAGCGACTTACAGTCATGCGTGCATATATTATTTTATTTTGTGTATGGGTGGTCCCGGGGATCGAACCCACTACCTTGGCGTTACAAGCGCCGTGCTCTACCAGCTGAGCAACATCTATATTTGACATATCCTTTGATACCACACCATTACGTTTTATTAAAAGGGAAAGTACACGTTAATAGTGATCTATTGACATCAGACATTGAGTTTTCCCCAGAGGACGTAAAGGTCCATGTTAATGATGACACTGTTGTTTTGGCAGTGCTTCCAACCTGGTAAAGATGGACGTCCAACCTAAACATGTGTCAGTAGCAGCAGGGGGGCTCGCTTTGGCTGTGTGCATCGGACAGGTAACCAAGTCAACTCCTGATGTGTGCCCACTCATCTGTCATTCATGCGTCATAGTTGGAGTGTATTGTAGTCAGGGTTGGGTATTTAGTCATGTTATTCATAAATGGGTGACACAATTGAATTGACTGTCAGAATGGGGCTGTGGCTTGTGTCTGTGCTAGATGATGTTAATATTGACTGTGTGGTGGTCCTCAGGTTGTGTTTTTGAAGGACAAGAAGAAGGTGTTCACGCTGGACAGTCTGGACTATGAGCCGGAAGCGGGAGCCATCCACCCAGGGGGCAGCACTGCGGCAGTGGGCGGGGCAGTAAGTCTCCATATAGCAACTTCATTTGAACTGGAACTATTATCATCAGTGTTGGATCCGAAGTAGTATTGGATCAGAAATAATGGAATTTCAAGATCTATTGGATGATGTCCTGTGTCATATTTCGTCAAGTAGTCTTATGTTTACACACTTGCATCGGGCACAATGAATCATTGCTATGAAACTCTTCAGAATGTACTTTCTTAAAACTGCATGCTAAAGTTATTTAGGTGTGGGTCAGATCGAACTATAGATTTCTCCCCTTGTCATTGGCATTTCTCTCCCTCCTCCCGGCAGGATGGAAAGGTCCACTTGTATTCTGTCCAAGGCAACACTCTGAAGGACGAGGGGAAGAGTGTGGAGGCCAAGGGGCCAGTCACAGACATGGCCTACTCCAAAGATGGTGCCTACCTGGCCGTCACTGATGAGAAGAAGGTTGTCACAGTCTTCACAGTGGCAGACAATTACTCGGTACGCAGCCTCTCGCATATCCCTCTCAAGCAAAATGTGCAAAAAAAAGTCTCATTAACATGTTCTTCCATATTCGCTGGCCTGAATGCTAGAATTATACATGTTTACAAGAAATATATTCCTAAAGCCCAATGAACAGCAAATGCCATTTGGATTAATTAATATCAATCAGCGCTAGTGTAATGCATACAATCATACCATCAATTTGATTGTGAGTGGAGACTTTTTATTTTCCATGGTGGATTCTGCATCATTTCTATTTATCCCCCTCCGACAGGTCAAAAATGATTTTTATGGACACCACGCAAAAGTAGTCACCTTGGCCTGGTCGCCCGACAACGAACACTTTGCCAGCGGTGGGATGGACATGATGGTCTACGTTTGGACAGTGAATGACGCAGACAAGAGACTGAAGATCCCAGGTGAGGGCCAAAATAGTATTCAGTGAGCAGAGGCATACACACACAAAGTATCTGGAGTTCCCCTGTTGGGCTATTTAAAGCCCCTGTGTAACCGTATCCAGATATTTCAAACCAGCACTATGGAAACTGAACGTGTTGCATGGATAATGTGTCACCACTCGACTGGGAAGCGGTTTTAAACTCCATCTCCTTTCCGTAGCAACCTTTTGGAGCTGGTAGCTAAATCTACCTTTTTGTGTAGGTAGTTAGATTTTTGTCTGGACAACAAAAGCTAACATTACAGTTTTCAGTGTCTCTGTGACAAATGACAGCATCTTTTATTACCATTGCTGCAGAATTTCTCAAATGTCCCTAAAATGAATTATATTCACCACCACTAGACGGCAGTAGCCTATTCAGTCAGTCAGCATTATTCCTTCCTGCTCTGCAGGAAGACATTCAAAATGCTAAATTTTCTGTGGAAAACACATACTGTATATGCACACCCAATTCTAAAATGTTAGTCTTATGACCTCTCTTGATAACTAGTCTTTTGCCCCCTTTTGCTGTAGTGTCACATTGAAATGACTGTGGTGTCACTGTGAAATAAATGACTGTTCTCCCATCCCTTTCCACAGATGCCCACAGGTTGCACCATGTCAGTGGCCTGGCCTGGATAGATGAGCACACTCTAGTGACCACCTCCCATGATGCCAGCGTCAAGCAGTGGACTCTTAAATTCTGATCTGCACAAGACCGGATCATTCGGGACAAGGACTACTGTAGACCGCTCTCTCCCTCTTACATCCTGTATCTAATTGATGGTCTCTTGTCAGCAACCCCTGAAATTGTCAATTGTCTATCATTGTAGGGAAAAGCTCATATTTAAAACAGTCCCAATGCTGTTTTATTCTTTGATGCTTTAAAATAGTTCACTAATGCACGAACAAAAAAAAGGACTCAAATAGCAGCACTTGATCTCTTGAGCTTTTCTGATCAAGAAAAACAATTTAAGCTCAACATTCCAGAGGCAACAGCCTTATCTCAGTTCAAACTGAAATGCCTGTGTGTGGTTGGAGGGTCATTTTCATCTCAACTCAGGGAATTAAATGAAATTCAATTTATGAATTGAAATAAAAAGTCCTTATTGAAAATAATGGAGGTATATTTTAGTTACATTCCTGAATGGAGTTGAGAATGAATGGCCCTCCGACTGTGCTTGCCTGTTAGTTTATGTTTTCAGTCGAGGTTGTTACCATTTGTATGGGGGTGGGTATTTAGCAGTTTTTTTTTTCTCATCTTTCTTTGACAACTAAATTATGTAGTCATTCACAATTTCTAGTTGGAACAGATGTGGTTGGTAGAGCAATAATAGGAACTTTAAACAAAAAAGAAATTAATCATGTATACAATCTAAATGCTGTGTATTCAAAGAGGCTCCTGTACTGTTGCCGTGTTTTTGTTTTGGCTCACGATGCTCCCACTTTTTTCTAAGGGTGGATATGATTCATAATAATATTAATTACAATAAAAATACTTTTTTATGCATTTCTAGCAACTCATGTCCATTTCGTGCTACCCATGTTTAATGCTAACTGTGCTTGTTTTCATCTCATTACCAGGAGGGTAATGGGTAACAGTTACTGGGCTAATCAAGGGGATATACATTTACATTTTAGTCATTTAGAAGACGCTCTTATCCAGAGCGACTTAGTTAGTGAATACATATTTTAATTTTTTTATACTGGCCCCCCGTGGGAATCGAACCCACATCCCTGGCGTTGCAAATGCCATGCTCTATCAACTGAGCTACATCCCTGCCGGTCATTCCCTCCCCTACCCTGGACGAATTGTGTGCCGCCCATGAGTCTCCCGGTCGCGGCCGGCTGCGACAGAGCCTGGATTCGAACCAGGATCTCTAGTGGCACAATTAGCACTGCGATGCAGTGCCTTAGACCACTGCGCCACTCAGGAGATATAAGGTGCAATCCATGAGATTGCTTAGATCTAGTGCTCCACTGTTTGTTAGTTTGACGAAAATTCCAGATTGTCTGCATAATCAAATAATATTCAGCTCAGACACCAATACATACCCCACAAGACATACCACCAGGGTTCTCTTCACAGTCCCCAAGTCTGTGAGGGGACAAACACACAGACTCTAACACACACATTATTTTTAACTGTATTGTTTGTATACTTTCTTTTTATTCCATTGTTTGTATATCATTTGTATTTTAAATAAAAGCACCTAATTTGGCACATATGTAGATTTATTTATATATATATATATATAGTGGAAGAATTGATATTTTGGCATCGCAGGTTGGCCCCTAGAAGCCGTGGCAGCCATCTTCCAAAAATGGCAGCCGTATTAATTATAATAAAATATTCTATAAATTAACAAAAGACAATCCCGCCACCACTTCCCTCATCGAAGGACAACTTTATTTTCAACATCCCTCTGAGAACCCAGGGACAGGTTCCCCAAACATTTGGTGAGCCACAATATTTACAGCATGCGCTAGGTGAACTGCTATGTCGTTATTTAGCTCACACGCTTTAACTAGTGCAGTGCCAATGTCTTTATCAAATACAGATCCCCTGTCTTGGGCCCGATTTTCGTTCCTGTCAGTTGTGTGCTGTTTACTCCTGCAGTAGACCAGCCAACCTGGAAATAATTTTGCTTGTTAAAGACTGTCATCCATGCAAGATCAAACGATGTGGTGATACACAAAGTTAGGCAGGATGTCATGTGAAATGTGGTTTTTTGAGGCCATTTTCAAGGGGTCAAATCTGGTGATAATGGAAATAGTAATAGATTTAGGTCAAATATCCTGAAATTCAAACACTTGAATGAATGCATTGTCACTTTTACAGTTATTATGCTTTAAGACATGCAAATAATAAGCGCTTTACCTTGTGAGGATCGGACACGAGAGATATTGGAACTAATGCAGTCAAAGTTGACATTGTTGAGGTAATGATAGATTTTGGCCATATTCATATTCGCGTCCATATGACCAACATTCGAATGTATACTTAAATATACATACTTGGAAAATGGCAACGTCAATCATGACAATTTATTGGAGATTTGCTGATGATAATGACATACAAATACACAGACTTTCTAAAGTGGTCCTCTGTAGCTCAGCTGATAGAACACGGCGCTTGTAACGCCAAGGTAGTGGGTTCGATCCCCGGGACCACCCATACACAAAACATGTATGCACGCATGACTGTAAGTCGCTTTGGATAAAAGTGTCTGCTAAATGGCATATTATTATTATAAAGCATTGGATGCCATTTGTGCTGAGGTACTCCAATGGCCTTTCAAGGGGAATTTATCCACCATTTAAAGTTTGTCAGGATAAAAATACTTAATCCGAGACAAATCTGTTACAAATGTTATTCCATAACATATAAGATAACATATGTTTTAATGTCATATTCAATGAGTCCAGGAATACAGTAAAACTACAAAATAGGCATACTGACAAAAGCTGGATGTTTTAAACCACCTCCGAATCTGGATGATTCTATTGAACATAACACACTTTACTTACTGATAATGTGATATACTATACACTATACGGCTACAGTCAAATTAGACTGATATTTTAACAATTTAGTCCGAGATTTAAGAAAACGCTCTGAATATCAAAAAATATCATCAATTTAACAGAATTGGATGTATTGTAATACTTACAAAATCAAATGCCTGTGCTAAGATCTGAATAGCAGTTTGACAGAGGTTGTGTTAGTATGTGTAATATTCTCTCCAACATTCATCAAGGTATGATCATGAATATGACCAAAGTCATGGGATGGAAAATATCTTCCATTGCAATCATACTGTGAAATTAGTGCAATCAAGCTTTAAGTGTGTGTGAGCAACAGTACCAACTACTGTATATACTGTATCCCGTAGTTACAGTATCAATCTAGCTACCTTATTCAATTAAATTGTAAATTTACTACAAACTCAATACTTTTGTCATTGTTATTTTTAATGGGGTAGCATTACTACTAGACACACAGTAAAATATAAACCTGAGATATAAAAAACACTTGATATATTCAGTGAAAATGATCAAAATTGATCACTATATCCAAATGTTTATGTTTACTATATCTAAATCAAATCACATTTTATTTGTTACATGCGCCGAATACAACAGGTGTAGACCTTACAGTGAAATGCTTACTTACAAGCCCTTAACCAACAATGTAGTTTTAAGAAAAATAAGTGTTAAGTGAAAAATAGAAAAATAACAAATAATTGAAGAGCAGCAGTAAAATAACAGTAGCGAGGCTATATACAGGGGGTACCGGTACAGAGTCAATGTGTGGGGGCACAGGTTAGTCGAGGTAATTGAGGTAATATGTACATGTGGGTAGAGGTAAAGTGACTACGCATAGATAATAAAAAGAGTAGCAGCAGCGTAAAAATAGGGGGTGGGGTGGGGGGGCCATGCAAATAGTCCGGGTAGCCATTTGATTAGCTGTTCAGGAGTCTTATGGCTTGGGGGTGGAAGCTGTTAAGAAGCCTTTTGGACCTAGACCTTTTGGCGCTCCGGTACTGACCTAGACTTGGCGCTCCGGTACCGCCTGCCGTGCGGTAGCAGAGAGGACAGTCATGACTAGGGTGGCTGGAGTCTTTGGCAATTTTTAGGGCCTTCCTCTGACACCGCCTGGTATAGAGGTCCTGGATGGCAGGAAGCTTGGCCCCAGTGATGTACTGGGCCGTACGCACTACCCTCTGTACTTGGAGGCCGAGCAGTTGCCATACCATGCGGTGATGCAACCAGTCAGGATGCTCTCGATGGTGCAGCTGTAGAACTCTTTGAGGATCTGAGGACCCATGTCAAATCTTTTCAGTCTCCTGAGGGGGAATAGGCTTTGTCGTGCCCTCTTCATAACTGTCTTGGTGTGTTTGGACCATTATAGTATGTTGGTGATGTGGACACCAAGGAACTTGAAGCTCTCAACCTGCTCCACTACAGCCCTGTCGATGAGAATGGGGGTGTGCTTGGTCCTCCTTTTCTTTTAGTCCACGATCATCTCCTTTGTCTTGGTCACGCTGAGGGAGAGGTTGTTATCATGGCACCACACGGCCAGGTCTCTGACCTCCTCCCTATAGGCTGTCTCATCGTTGTCGGTGATCAGGCCTACCACTGTTGTGTCGTCGGCAAACTTAATGATGGTGTTGGAGTCGTGCTTGGTAATGCAGTCATGGGTGAACAGGGAGTACAGGAGGGGACTGAGCATGCACCCCTCAGGGGCCCCTGTGTTGAGGATCAGTGTGGCAGATCTGTTGTTACCTACCCTTACCACCTGTGGGGCAGCCCGTCAGGAAGTCCAGGATCCAGTTGCAGAGGGAGGTGTTTAGTCCCAGGGTCCTTAGCTTAGTGATGAGCTTTGAGGACACTATGGTGTTGAACGCTGAGCTGTCGTCAATGAATAGCATTCTCACATAGGTGTTCCTTTTGTCCAGGTGGGAAAGGGCAGTGTGGAGTACAATAGAGATTGCATCATCTGTGGATCTGTTGGGGCGGTATGCAAATTGGAGTGGGTCTAGGGTTTCTGGGATAATGGTGTTGATGTGAGCCATGACCAGCCTTTCAAAGCACTCCATGGCTACAGACGTGAGTGCTACTGGTCGGTAGTCATTTAGGCAGCTTAGTGTTCTTGGGCACAGGGACTATAGTGGTCTGCTTGAAACATGTTGGTATTACAGACTCAGTCAGGGACAGGTTGAAAATGTCAGTGAAGACACTTGCCAGTTGGTCAGCGCATGCTCAGAGTACACGTCCTGGTAATCCGTCTGGCCCTGTGGCCTTGTGAATGTTGACCTGTTTTAAGGTCTTACTCACATCGGCTACGGAGAGCGTGATCACACAGTTGTCCGGAACAGCTGATGCTCTCATGAATGCTTCAGTGTTGCTTGCCTCGAAGGTAGCATATAAGTAATTTAGCTTGTCTGGTAGGCTAGTGTCACTGGGCAGTTTCCCTTTGTAGTCCGTAATAGCTTGCAAACCCTGCCACATCCGACGAGCGTTGGAGCCGGTGTAGTACGATTCAATCTTAGTCCTGTATTGACGCTTTGCCTGTTTGATGGTTCATTGGAGGGCATAGCGGTATTTCTTATAAGCGTCCGGGATAGAGTCCCGCTCCTTGAAAGCGGCAGCTCTACCCTTTAGCTCAGTGCGGATGTTGCCTGTAATCCATGGCTTCTGGTTGGGGTATGTATGTACAGTCACTGTGGGGACGACGTCGTCGATGCACTTATTGATGAAGCCAGTGTCTGATGTGGAGTACTCCTCAGTGCCATTGGAAGAATACTGGAACATATTCCAGTCTGTGCTAGCAAAACAGTCCTGTAGCTTAGCATCTGCGTAATCTGACCACTTCTGTATTGAGCGATTCACTGGTACTGCCTGCTTTAGTTTTTGCTTGTAAGCAGGAATCAGGTGGATAGAGTTATGGTCAGATTTGCCAAATGGAGGGCGAGGGAGAGCTTTGTACGCATCTCTGTGTGTGGAGTAAAGGTGGTCTATAGTTTTTTCCCTCTGGTTGCACATTTAACATGCTGGTAGAAATGAGGTAAAACTGATTTAAGTTTCCCTGCATTAAAGTCCCCGGCCACTAGGTGTGCCGCCTCTGGATGAGCATTTTCTTGTTGGCTTATGGCCTTATACAGCTCGTTGAGTGCGGTCTTAGTGCCAGCATCGGTTTGTGGTGGTAAATAGACAGCTACGAAAAATATAGATGAAAACTCTCTTGGTAAATAGTGTGGTCTACAGCTTATCATGACATACTCTACCTCTACGCTATTCGTTAAATTAAAATGCTAATGGATGGCCCTGCATAATATGTTTGTCTTGGATGAAGTGTTCTTATCCTGACAAACTTTAGAGGGTGGCTAAATTCCCATAGAATGGTAACACAGAGCCCGTCATCAAATGCTTTAGAAATTTGTATTTGTGTGTATCATTAGTCACAGTAATCATCTTCAATAATCTGTCATCATGGATTCGGCCTATATATATATATATATATATATGGTATATACATTTATTTTTTCTTTATATTCAGTGAAAATTGCCAAAATCTATCATTACCTCAAAAATGTCAGCTTTGACTGCATTTACACTTGACCCCTTAGTTCCAATATCTCTGCCGCAGATTGTCCGATCCTCACAAGGGAAAGTGCTTATTGTTTGGAACTTTCTTTCTGAGTAGTTAAAGAGAAGTTCAGGTGGTCAGGTCTGTACAACGCTGGTCTGACCAATCAGAATCCATGCTCCAAGGCTGTTTCGATCACGTCGACTGGAATATGTTCCGGGGCGCCTGTGGGGATGACATCAATGAATACGCCGCTATTGCTGTTGTTGGAAGGAGTACAAGCAGATCTGGGACCAGGCTCAGTTTGGCCAGTGCTGTTAAAAGCGTGAGAGCGCGTGCTCAGATGTGACATCGCTGCAAGTACACCTGTTGAAAGCATCCATTTCACAAGTGTACCTGCAACGCTTTTTACTTCAAGAAATCGTACAAATCCCCAAATTATAGGTAAAGAATATGTTGTATGTAATGATGTGGATATTTTAACCAGCCTTTGTTTTAAATATATTTCTCACTGCTTGTGGATGGCATTTTCAACACTGCCTTATGTTGGATTTGTATGTTTTATTTGGGCATATTATATCAGCTGGTTACTGTAGTTTGATAAATGGGTCTTTATCCGATCATAACTACTTTTTCTAAATGTAATACGGATGTTTGTCTTTATTTTTATGTCACATGATTTCCTTTAATTATTCATTGGGAATCTACTGATTAATTAACATGAAAACAATAACGTTATAGTTTAATTCAACAAATGTATTCATTCACAGCGTAGTGTTTTGTTGTCGTTGAATTCACCACAAGTATGCAATTATGCGTAGCACATGGGGATGTGTGAAACTTACTCCGCAGCCTGAAGTGTTCCCACTTGCGCCGCCGAATAGCTTTTCACGTGCTGCACTGACTGGTAAGATGCTTCAGGAGGACGGTCACGTGTCCTAACAAGGCAGAGGTCCTGTGTTCGAGCTTTGGTGTGAGCCGAATCAAGAGGAAATGGTGCTCGCTAAGTAAGCAGCATGACGCCCTGGGGACCGCTCTGACCACCTGCACTCATTGGTGGTGTTCCCATGCTCAGACATTGCATGAATCAACCAACGGTTGCGTACCATGTCATCAACTGTGCCGTGGGGCACCAGATTGCTTTAACATGTGATGTGGTTAGCTGATAAGTAAAATACCTATATATGGGGTGCAAGATCTGGCATGCGTCAGCAACGTCTGAGCAGGGAACACGACCAATAGCAGCGGTCTCTGTAGTTCTGAGAGGAGGGGGGGACACCTCAAAAAAGGTCTTGCAGAGCCCATAGGGCCCACTCTGTTAAACTCAAACAAACCAAAAGGGTGCAGGAGGCAGTTTTGTGGTGATCCGCT
The DNA here is from genome assembly GCF_964263955.1 of Coregonus lavaretus. Taxonomy (NCBI): domain Eukaryota; kingdom Metazoa; phylum Chordata; class Actinopteri; order Salmoniformes; family Salmonidae; genus Coregonus; species Coregonus lavaretus. Next base: position 47,360,678 of record NC_139999.1, read on the forward strand.
TCGCAACCTGATTGTATTCACTTGCCAAATCAATTGTTGAAAACTGTTATCAACCTTGATCATACCACAGTTCAACAATACCTTTTGGCTGTCTTTTTCATTGGGTGAATAAATATGAAACACTTTTCAATGCGGTAGTGACGTGGTGTGGGAAGGCCTTTCAGACGTTTTTCCCCCCAGTATGTTTAAATTAAGTTACCCAGTCATTCCTCATGTGATAATGCTAATGGATTTAGTGAGAGACCTTAAGACAAGGAAGCCTGCTAAGAGACTGGTGAGTTATCCTGTCTCTATTAGTTTTTTGTTTTGTTTTGGAGCTTACAACTGCATACATTTGATGGTGCATTAAGTAATGTTTCCACAAACAAAAAGCTATTAATGTCTATGATATATTTAGTGGTAAAGTGGTTTGTTTATTGTCAGAGTAGCTGATCCAGTCACCTTCATCAAAATGAACAGCAATGTCTTTCTGATTCACTATTGGTTCTGGTTCCGGGCAGTTGAAAACATGGACAATATGACATGCAATAGCAAAAGTGTACTGTTGGTTTAGTGATCAGATTAAAGACTATTGGTAGAGGAAACAGCCATAAGTTAATAGTTCTAATGAGATGCTCCATTGATATTTGTGAATGTTTTGTCTTGTTTTCTTTTCACATATTGGATTAGTTTCTCAGAGTTACTGTTGTTATGAGGTGGGAGTCACATACCAGGGGCTGAGGAATTCCATCAGGGTCCCAGGAATTCTGGGATTTAAATAAGGTAGGTTAGTTTTTTGTCTAAGAGAGATTTGTCAGTAGCATTCAGATGGAGAAAAGTGGAAGTGTGTAGCATGTTTGTGTGTGTTTGTCGCTCAATCGGTAGCTATATCAATTGAATCAGCAGTTCAGGAACTGCTATGATAATAACAATATGGTTTGCTGGAAACTATACCGTTTGGGACTGTGATCACACTATGGAAGTATTGTTCTTTTTTTGTAAAATTATGATGATGTTTATGAACTGCTGCAGTTAACTTCACACTTCATGATTGTATAAGCCCCACTATGTGTTAACCAAAGGTTTGTAATCTTTAATGGCAATTCTCACAAGGCTAGGTTTACTGTTTTAACCTCTAATCATACCCTTCTCCACCCTTCGCTCAGTCTTATGTCCCTATTAAATCAAAACAGGCCACCTGATTCTAGTAAAAACAAAATTCTCTCCATGTAGGGAGAGAGCATGTTTGAGTTATTACGCAGTTGAGGGGTTTCTTTATGTTTCACAATGTTAAAGAGCAACTGCACCTAAAAAGAAACCTCTCGTTTTGAAAACGTCCTACGTGGCATCGATATGAGTCAGAAACCTTTATTCTAGTCTCAAAATCGACTACAAAGTGTAAATAGGATAATTTTGGTCATAAAGTCAGCCCAAAACGGAGATTGGTGAGATAGGAAAAAAATGTATGTCAGCACCCAAGAAATCATCAATTCGGAGCGCAGCTGCACAGCCTGATCATTTGATTGGTAAGTCCATGGTAAGTCCATGGAAGAGATTTGACCTACTGATTCCATGGCATAGTGTTTATAAACTGATATGCAAAACAATACCAGATTCAAAACTTAGAATTGTTCAATTTAAATTACTATATAAAATTATTGCTACCAATAGAATGTTATTTATATGGGGGATACAATCTTCCCAGCTCTGCAGATTTTGCTGCGAAGAGACAGAATCATTAAATCATTTGTTTTGGTACTGTTCATTTGTTTTTGGACACAGGTCCAAGAATGGCTGAAGGATTGCAATATTTACCTGGCGCTAACCCTGCAGATAGCACTACTGGGTGATCTGAAAAGTCATAGTCAATCGATCAATAATACAATACAATTTTTAGCAAAAATGTTTATTTTCAATGTACAATTTGTAGAAACAATGAGAATAGAAGGGTTCAGAACTTTTGTAAAACATCACAGTACAGTTGAAAAATATATAGCAAATAGAAATCCAATATGGATGGTGTTAAGAGATAGATGGGAGGGGTTGAATGGAGTTGAAGGATGGGACTAATAACAACTAACAACAACTAATAACAACAAGATAACTAATGTAACGCATACCGTGTCCATAATAAGTATATAGGTTATCTCCCGAGTGGCGCAGTGGTCTAAGGCTGTGCCACTAGAGATCCTGGTTCGAATCCAGGCTCTGTCGTAGCTGGCCGTGACCGGGAGACCCATGGGGCGGCGCACAATTGGCCCAGCGTCGTCCAGGGTAGGGGAGGGAATGGCCGGCAGGGATGTAGCTCAGTTGGTAGAGCATGGCGTTTGCAACGCCAGGGTTGTGGGTTTGATTCCCACGGGGGCCAGTATGAAAAAATAAAAAAATAATGTATGCACTCACTAACTGTAAGTCGCTCTGGATAAGAGCGTCTGCTAAATGACTAAAATGTAAATAGGTTGAGAGTGTTTGTGAAAGAGCACAGTTAGAAAGATATAGAAGCAAACCGGATGGACATCATGAAAATGATCGGAGAGGTTGAGGGTAGAGGAAGTTCAGGAGTAAAAACAAATAAAATAGAATTATTGTAAAATTGACTGTGTCGATAAAATGTATATAGTATGTACAGTGGGGAAAAAAAGTATTTAGTCAGCCACCAATTGTGCAAGTTCTCCCACTTAAAAAGATGAGAGAGGCCTGTAATTTTCATCATAGGTACACGTCAACTATGACAGACAAAATGATACATTTTTTTACAGAAAATCACATTGTAGGATTTTTTATGAATTTATTTGCAAATTATGGTGGAAAATAAGTATTTGGTCAATAACAAAAGTTTCTCAATACTTTGTTATATACCCTTTGTTGGCAATGACACAGGTCAAGCGTTTTCTGTAAGTCTTCACAAGGTTTTCACACACTGTTGCTGGTATTTTGGCCCATTCCTCCATGCAGATCTCCTTTAGAGCAGTGATGTTTTGGGTCTGTCGCTGGGCAACACGGACTTTCAACTCCCTCCAAAGATGTTCTATGGGGTTGAGATCTGGAGACTGGCTAGGCCACTCCAGGACCTTGAAATGCTTCTTACGAAGCCACTCCTTCGTTGCCCGGGCGGTATGTTTGGGATCATTGTCATGCTGAAAGACCCAGCCACGTTTCATCTTCAATGCCCTTGCTGATGGAAGGAGGTTTTCACTCAAAATCTCACGATACATGGCCCCATTCATTCTTTCCTTTACACGGATCAGTCGTCCTGGTCCCGTTGCAGAAAAACAGCCCCAAAGCATGATGTTTCCACCCCCATGCTTCACAGTAGGTATGGTGTTCTTTGGATGCAACTCAGCATTCTTTGTCCTCCAAACACGACGAGTTGAGTTTTTACCAAAAAGTTATATTTTGGTTTCATCTGACCATATGACATTCTCCCAATCCTCGTCTGGATCATCCAAATGCACTCTAGCAAACTTCAGACGGGCCTGGACATGTACTGGCTTAAGCAGGGGGACACGTCTGGCACTGCAGGATTTGAGTCCCTGGCTGCGTAGTGTGTTACTGATGGTAGGCTTTGTTACTTTGGTCCCAGCTCTCTGCAGGTCATTCACTAGGTCCCCCCGTGTGGTTCTGGGATTTTTGCTCACCGTTCTTGTGATCATTTTGACCCCACGGGGTGAGATCTTGTGTGGAGCCCCAGATCGAGGGAGATTATCAGTGGTCTTCCATTTCCTAATAATTGCTCCCACAGTTGATTTCTTCAAACCAAGCTGCTTACCTATTGCAGATTCAGTCTTCCCAGCCTGGTGCAGGTCTACAATTTTGTTTCTGGTGTCCTTTGACAGCTCTTTGGTCTTGGCTATAGTGGAGTTTGGAGTGTGACTGTTTGAGGTTGTGGACAGGTGTCTTTTATACTGATAACAAGTTCAAACAGGTGCCATTAATACAGGTAACGAGTGGAGGACAGAGGAGCCTCTTAAAGAAGAAGTTACAGGTCTGTGAGAGCCAGAAATCTTGCTTGTTTGTAGGTGACCAAATACTTATTTTCCACCATAATTTGCAAATAAATTCATAAAAAATCCTACAATGTGATTTTCTGGAAAAAACATTCTCAATTTGTCTGTCATAGTTGACGTGTACCTATGATGAAAATTACAGGCCTCTCTCATCTTTTTAAGTGGGAGAACTTGCACAATTGGTGGCTGACTAAATACTTTTTTCACCCACTATATAAGCTGGAAGTAGAGGCCTAAGCATTGTTGTTCACTAGTTTACTCCGATTAGGGAAGGGGTGGTGGGGTTGTAAAGTAATAAAGGGAAATATATTTTTAAGAAGGATATGTGTATATATATGTATGTATATGTATTTATATGTATGTGTATATGTACAGTTGAAGTCGGAGGTTTACATACACCTTAGCCAAATACATTTAAACTCAGTTTTCTACAATTCCTGACATTTAATCCTAGTAAGAATTCCCTGTCTTAGGTCAGTTAGGATCACCACTTTATTTTAAGAATGTGAAATGTCAGAATAATAGTAGAGAGAATTATTTATTTCAGCTTTTATTTATTTTATCACATTCCCAGTGGGGTCAGAAGTTTTCATACACTCAATTAGTATTTGGTAGCATTGCCTTTAAATTGTTTAACTTGGGTCAAACCTGTCGGGTAGCCTTCCACAAGCTTCCCACAAAAAGTTGGGTGAATTTTGGCCCATTCCTCCTGACAGAGCTGGTGTAACTGAGTCAGGTTTGTAGGCCTCCTTGCTCGCACACACTTTCAGTTCTGCCCACAAATGTTCTATAGGATTGAGGTCAGGGCTTTGTGATGGCCACTCCAATACCTTGACTTTGTTGTCCTTTAAGCCATTTTGCCACAACTTTGGAAGTATGCTTGGTGTCATTGTGCATTTGGAAGACCGATTTGCAACCAAGCTTTAACTTCCTGACTGATGTCTTGAGATGTTGCTTCAATATATCCACATAACCCCCACTGCATGATGCTGCCACCCTCGTGCTTCACGGTTGTGATGGTGTTCTTCGGCTTGCAAGCATTTCCCTTTTTCCTCCATATATAACAATGGTCATTATGGCCAAACAGTTATATTTTTGTTTCATCAGACCAGAGGACATTTCTCCAAAAAGTACGATCATTGTCCCCATGTGCAGTTGCAAACCATAGTCTGGCTTTTTTATGGCGGTTTTGGAGCAGTGGCTTCTTCCTTGCTGAGCGGCCTTTCAGGTTATGTCGATATAGGACTCATTTTACTGTGGATATAGATACTTTTGTACCTGTTTCCTCCAGAATCTTCACAAGGTCCTTTGCTGTTGTTCTGGGATTGATTTGCACTTTTCGCACCAAAGTACGTTAATCTCTAGGAGACAGAACGCGTCTCCTTCCTGAGCGGTATGACGGCTGCGTGGTCCCATGGTGTTTATACTTGCATACTATTGTTTGTACAGATGAACATGGTACCTTCAGGCGTTTGGAAATTGCTCCCAAGGATGAACCAGACTTGTGGAGGTCTACAATTTATTTTCTGAGGTCTTGGCTGATTTCTTTAGATTTTCCCATGATGTCAAGCAAAGAGGCACTGAGTTTGAAGGTAGGCCTTGAAATACATCCACAGGTACACCTCCAATTGACTCAAATGATGTCAATTAGCCTATCAGAAGCTTCTAAAGCCATGACATCCTTTTCTGGAAGTTTCCAAGCTGTTTAAAGGCACAGTCAACTTAGTGTATGTAAACTTCTGACCCACTGGAATTGTGATACAGTGAATTATAAGTGAAATAATCTGTCTGTAAAGAATTTTTTGAAAAATTACTTGTGGCATGCACAAAGTAGATGTCCTAACCGACTTGCCAAAACTATAGTTTGTTAACAAGAAATGTGTGGAGTGGTTGAAAAACAAGATTTAATGACTCCTACCTAAGTGTATGTAAACTTCCGACTTCAACTGTATGTGTATATGTATATATATATTTTTTGTCATTTAGCAGACGCTCTTATCCAGAGCGACTTACAGTTTAGTGAGTGCATACATTTTCATACTGGCCCCCCGTGGGAATCGAACCCACATATATATATATATATATATATATATTCTTTTTTTTTTGCGAGGAAAAAAAAAACATATGGGGGATTGGAAGTGATGCAGACAATTACATTGATGGAAGTTACAATCTATCTGCAATATTAAAGCTGATCTACCCCCTAAAAAAAAAAAAAAAGTCCATGGTCAATTTGGTTTGACATTCGATATCCCTATAGGGCTAGTAAGGGACCATTAGTAAATTACACAATGTACATGGGATAAAATTTTAAAATGTTAATAGCTCCAAATCTCAATGACTGAAAACCTCAAACCAACTATACATTGTAGAAATTCATATACAAATATTGAAAGCATTTAATAACATAACTAAAAGATGTGCAACATGAAAATATTGTCCCATTTACATTGAGTCATTTATTGACAGTCCCTAACTAGCCCCAGAGATAGGCTATCCAATGTCAAACCAACTTTGCCATGGTCGCACACCAGCTGGCTGAAGCTAATTGGCGAAAGAAGTTGGCTAGCACTAGCTAGCCAAGGCGACTTCAAGACACAAAACTTGAAACCGTCTAATCAGATCATCTAGAAGGGTGAGTGACTGTAACTGTGTACTGTTTTGGCAGAGTGAATGTACGAACACTTACCACGTGTGAACACACACACACACACTCACACACACAAGACACCCACGTTAAACCACCCCTTCCAAGACAACTGTTGTTTGGCTTCAGTTATGGCAGCTGCGAATCTTAATGACCAAGCTGAAAAACTAGGCCAAATCAGGAAGTTCAGCCACCCTTTAACTTTGTTTTGTTGAGCGCATGCATCCAAACATGCATCCTTGTTTGAATAGGGTCTTCACTTCAGGGCCCTGTGCATTATATCCCGTGATGTTAAAATGTACTGTACCTGAGTGAGAATCTATGTGCATTGCAAGATGACCTACAGTAAGTACCAAGCAAACATGCCCACCAGGCATGCTCCAGGCATAAGCGACACTAGGGCCTCTGGCCGCTAGGAGGGGGAACTCAGTCGGGGTCTCAGTTTACTGTTGAGAGTTAGAATAGTAGAATGCATAAGGTACAAGCTCAAAATTTGGTTGTGCATCAGCAGTTTTTCTCTTGTTTTGCCAGTCACTGACATTCACTCAATTAGCCATGTCAGCTAACCATTTTTTGATTGGTAAGTTAGTCTAGCCAGTTATCTAAAATTATACACTGAACAAAAATATAAAACACAACACGTAATAATTTCAAAGATTTTACTGAGTTACAGTTCAAATAAGGAAATCAGTCAATTGAAATAAATTCATAAGGCCCTAATCTATGAATTTAACATGACTGGGAATACAGATATGCATCTGTTGGTCACAGATACCTTTAAAAAAAAAGGTAGGGGCGTGGATCAGAAAACCAGTCAGTATCTGGTGTGACCACCATTTGCCTCATGCGGCGCAACACAAATCTCCTTCGCATAGAGTTCATCAGGCTCTTGATTGTGACCTGTGGAATGATGTCCCACTCCTCTTCAATGGCTGTGCGAAGTTGCTGGATATTGGTGGGAACTGGAACATGCTGTCGTACACGTCGATCCAAAGCATCCTAAACATGCTCAATGAGTGACATGTATGTTGAGTATGCAGGCCATGGAAGAACTGGGACATTTTCAGCTTCAAGGAATTGTGTACATTATCATGCTGAAACATGAGGTGATGGTGGCGGATGAATGGCACAACAATGGGCCTCAGGATCTCGTCACGGTATCGCTGTGCATTAAAATTGCCATTGATCAAATGCAATTGTGTTCGTTGTCCGTAGCTTATGCCTGCCCATCATATGGGTGGTCCTCTGTAGCTCAATTGGTAGAGCATGGCGCTTGTAACGCCAGGGTAGTGGGTTCGATTCCCGGGACCACCCATACGTAAAAATGTATGCACACATGACTGTAAGTCGCTTTGGATAAAAGCGTCTGTTAAATGGCATATTATTATTATTATTATAACCCCACCGCCACCATGGGGCACTCTGTTCACAACGTTGACATTAGCAAACCGCTCTCCCACACCACGCCATACACGCTGTCTGCAATCTGCCCGGTACAGTTGAAACCTGGAAACCTCCAGCATGACAGTGGCCATCAAAGGTAAGCATTTGCCCACTGAAGTCGGCCACGACGGCGAACTGCAGTGAGATCAAGACCCTGGTGAGGACGACGAGCACACAGATGAGCTTCCCTGTGACGGTTTCTGACAGTTAGTGCAGAATTCCTATGGTTGTGCAAACCCACAGTTTCATCAGCTGTCCGGGTGGCTAGTCTCAGACAATCCCGCAGGTGAAGAAGCCGGATTTGGAGGTTGTGAGGCAGGTTCGACGTACTGCCAAATTCTCTAAAACCACTTATGGTAGAAAAATTTACATTAAATTCTCTGGCAACAGCTCTGGTGGACATAACTGCAGTCAGCATGCCACTGGCACGCTCCTTGAGACATCTGTGACATTGTGTTGTGTGACAAAACTGCACATTTTAGAGTGGCCTTTTATTGTCCCCAGCACAAGGTGCACTTGTGTAATGATCATGCTGTTTAATCAGCTTCTTGATATGCCACACCTGTCAGGTGGATGGATTATCTTGGCAAAGGAGAAATGCTCACTAACAGGGATGTAAACAAATTTGCGCACAAAATTTGATATAAATAAGCTTTTTGTGCGTATGGAAAATTTCTGGGATCTTTTATTTCAGCTCATGAAACATGGGACTAACACTTTACATGTTGCAGTTATATTTTGTTCAGTGTATTAATCATGGCCGAATACCGCACGTGCCCAAGGGGCCTGACCTCCAGGGGGCCTCCATTGATTTTGTTAGTCACTCTTACTTCATTAACATGGCATTAAGTTTATTAAATTGCTAAATGTTCTCTCCGCCCTATGGCAAAATGGATAAAACTGCAAAAAACTTGCTACGGTTGATGTCTGTGCCCCCTAAATCGAATTATCATAATTCAAAAATCCCCATAAAAATCCATCAGTTTAAGCTAGAGATATCATTGGATGCATCTCAATCTACCGCATCCGCCGATGTCGCACTTCCGCATCAGCGGTGAAAGGTGACAGAGCTAGAGCTGTGTTTGTCAGACCATGAGACGTCCCAAAAATCGGTCTTCTCACAAAATCGTCTGTAGGGTCCGAACTATTATGATCCCTCTATGGAAAGATGAGACTCTCACGAACACGATGGTGTTCTCCGTTTTGGTCTACGACCCCTGCAAGCGTCTTGGGCCTCGTCTGAAGTCGGTACAGCCCATCTGCCAACTTCTGTTTGTAGCGTCCGAACAGTTTGGGCTACACCCTATTATGACCCCTCTGTGGAAAGGTGAGACTCTCACGAACAAGTACATGTCAGTTTTGCTCTAGGACGCTCCCAGGACTCACAAGACTCCTCTGAAGGTCCCCCGGTACAAGTTGAAAAAATTAATGGAGGTATATATGGACACTTTTTAGTGCCAAAAATAAGGGGTTAAATACATGTAAAGAAAAATAACATGTTTCCTGATATTTCTTATATCTCTCAGATATAGGACATACACTTCAGAACAAACTTCCTTTTGATACTTTTTTGGGACTATCTGTTGTTCAATACGTTTGTATGGGCTAATAGCAGTAAGGCCCAACAAATTATTCAAGGAGTCCTAAAATTCCAAATCAAATAGCTAAATGATCCTTGGTATGACCTTCTTAAAACATTTCCATATAGCTTAGTAGAATCCCCCCCATCCCCCGGCTTAAACCCACTCCATCCCCCCAGCTGCAAAAATGTCTCTCCGCCCCATGGCAAAATGTGTAGAATTGCAGGAAATAAACGTTAAAACTTACATTTTTGCTGTCCGCCGTCAAACTAAATGTGATTGCCTGCTTGGTGTGGGCCCCCCCCAACAAAATCTCGCTTAGGGCCCCCAAAAAACTAGAGCTAGCCCTGATGCCCACATTGGCACGATGTGGGCCCAATGCTGGTTAAAATATTGGCCCCATGTAGGCTGGCCAAATATTCGAATGAGTCCCTGCCGCTATATTATGAAGTAGCTGGGCTCGGTGTGGGCTAGCCCTAGCAAACATTGCCTACTAAATACCCACATGGGGCCTATGGGGTCATGTTTGCTGGGTATACATGACCATTGCAACATACAGACAAGATGAAAGGGAAGAGAGGGCAAAGTATAGATGGGAATTCAATAATCGATGTCAACAAATCTTTTGAGTCTGACTGAATTTGACTAGTATGTGTTGTAGGTTGAAAGGAACATTTACAGATGAGAAGATTTGACATGGTTACAAAATTACATTTGTTATGAGTAGGGCCCTGCTTTTTGGTGCAGAAATAGAGGCACTGTGCTTTTACCGGTATTTCCAGCATTATCCACTAGTGTTGCTGCAAGTAGAAAATCCTAGTTGTGTGTAACCACATTGATACTGTATATTTAATGATTATTCAGAATTACTACCTGAATTCCAAATATTTCAGATGAACGTAATAAGGTTAAGAAGATGGCACTGTAAGTTATATGACTTACTGTGGGAGGGGAGACTCCTTGACATACAGCAGGGACGTCATGTTAAGTTGCGTCAATTCAAATCTGGTATTAGGAACAAAAGAGGTCAATACACGTCTTCTAAATAGACTAGTATTTTAATTAATGCAAAACCTTCAATGGTAAATATGATGTTCGTATATACGGGTCCACTGAAATACCACGCAGGGCACTCAGAGAACTAATCCATTGTTCTGAGTTCTTCTTCAAATACTCTGACAGAGATATTTCCCACTCCCTGCTGGCCAATCAGAGTAGAGACTGAGCGTGGTTTAGACTTACTCAGCCAATCCATTGGCGCACCGGCTGGTCCCAGACCCTTGGCGCTCCACTTGTTGCACACTGTTGCCAGGCATACGTTTTTATCATAACAACCTGTGGAGTCAGCACCCAAAAAACCACCATTCCACTGTACCTACGTTCAAGGACGGTTCACAGACAACGGTTCACAGACAACAAAGAGGCAGTGTTCGTATCTGTAAGAAATACAAGTCTTATCTGTCCTACCCCCTAACGTTCCTTTCATGAATCACAGCTTGTTATGTGAAACAATTTATATCAGTATAGTACAAACCTTCTATGCTTATCATTAATGCATTCCTTCTAAGCTATTCATCACATACGGATCCAATTATGAGAAAATAGGTCCCCACAGTCACCAGGACGGGGCTTTCGGGGCTTTAGCCCCGCATATTTTTTCTCTGCTAAGATGCTGTAAAGAACAAATATTCAACTGAATGCGCCGCTTAGTTGGAATGGCATACTCTTTTTGGCAAGACAGCATCAGGCTTTCTCTGGTGACATAGTTTCAGCCACTTGCGAATTGAAGGAAATTTGTCGAGTGCACTGTTCGGATACTGGAATTATTTTGGACGAAAATGCGAAGGTAACCTACTTTTTGAAGTGATTTGTTTGACAATCAGATAAAAACAACATGACTGGTTGTGTTCATGCCACATTAAAAGGTAAAACATTTTTACAATTGTCTTTACTATAAAACACATAAAGAAATAGGAGGTCCCGTGAAAAAAACGTGCCCCCCTATGGAAATAAAATGTCCGTCCAACTGATTCGTTCTGGCGCCGACCCTACATTGCGCTGCTTTGAGACAAGCATGGGGACTTGTTTTGATAAATCAATCAATGTCAGATTTTTGTTTTCACTGAATCTCCGTTTGGATATTTGGTTACAATCACGCTGGGAAATGTTAGCTAAGTTGAGGTGAGTGCTGATGATCATTAGTCTAGTTTATTCATCTATTAGCAGGACTGATCAGAACATTTTGCTAGCATATTATGCCTAGTGGATTATTTTGCTCTTCACCCGTGTAGTAGCCATGACCCCATTCCTGAAAGGTAAAACTCTCATGAAAACGTAGGCCTACATGTTTTCTGTTTCCCTCTACAATGCTCACCAGCCGCGTAGGAGACATTAGAAGGGACTTTGACAAAACCACAATTGAAAGAAATGCAGATCTTCTCTACACACACACAATTAGGCCTGTTACCTGATGAGCTTCACTGATGTTTTCCTGAACTTTCCAATACGTTTCTGATGCACTACACAGCTGATTCAACTGATGAATTGGATATTTGAATCAGCTGTGTAGTAGTGCTAGGACCGAGTTTGGGAAACCCTTATTAGGCTACTGATGCAAATACGCGTTTTTATACCTTTCCCATAGGCTATTCAAGTCATTTAAAATATTGTCTTATTAGCTTTATGAATATAGAAACTTGGTTAAAAAGGCCATTAGGCCTACATCGTTTGTATAACAATATAGATAAGACCACTATTGGCTAAACAGGAGAAAATAAGTGATTAGATAGGAACACTTGTTCGTTGACTTACTGAAATGATTCACTTGTAATTGTAGGCTACTTGCTGATACTGTATATTATTTTAAATATTATTGTAACAGTAGGCCTACAGTGGTTCCTCAATTAAAGGTTTTGAGCTTATGCTGCGACAGTTAGAATTTTTTTTGTACGATTTTTGTATTTATTTTTTGACAGTTCAAAACATACACATACAAATGACAACTACATCACACCTGCCCAGACCCACCTGCTCACACCCCATCTCCAGCGCCTGCATTACTCTCCGGCACATGGACTCAAACTGCACCATTTTGTTTCTCACCATCGCCCAAGCACTTTCAACATTTGGATAATAAAGCATTTAAAGGCTGACATTGGTTGATTTTCAGTTTTTAAGTATAAGTTTTTTCAAGATCCATAGGGTATCTCACTGCACCCTTATTTGCCATGTCTTGAAATACAGTGCCTTGCAAAAGTATTCATCCCCCTTGGCGTTTTTCCTATTTTGTTGCATTACAACCTGTAATGTAAATGGATTTTTATTTGGATTTCATGTAATGGACATACACAAAATAGTCCAAATTGGTGAAGTGAAATGAAAAAAAAACGGAAAAGTGGTGCGTGCATATGTATTCACCCCCTTTGCTATGAAGCCCTTAAATAAGATCTGGTGCAACCAATTACCTTCAGAAGTCACATAATTAGTTAAATAAAGTCCACCTGTGTGCAATCTAAGTGTCACATGATCTCAGTATATATACACCTGTTCTGAAAGGCCCCAGAGTCTGCAACACCACTAAGCAAGGGGCACCACCAAGCAAGCGGCACCATGAAGACCAAGGAGCTCTCCAAACAGGTCAGGGACAAAGTTGTGGAGAAGTACAGATCAGGGTTGGATTATAAAAAAATATCTGAAACTTTGAACATCCCACGGAGCACCATTAAATCCATTATTAAAAAATGGAAAGAATATGGCACCACAACAAACCTGCCAAGAGAGGGCCGCCCACCAAAACTCACGGACCAGGCAAGGAGAGCATTGATCAGAGAGGCAACAAAGAGACCAAAGATAACCCTGAAGGAGCTGAAAAGCTCCACAGCGGAGATTGGAGTATCTGTCCATAGGACCACTTTAAGCCGTACACTCCACAGAGCTGGGCTTTACGGAAGAGTGGCCAGAAAAAAGCCATTGCTTAAAGAAAAAAATAATCAAACATGTTTGGTGTTCGCCAAAAGGCATGTGGGAGACTCCCCAAACATATGGAAGAAGGTACTCTGGTCAGATGAGACTAAAATGTAGCTTTTTGGCCATCAAGGAAAAACGCTATGTCTGGCGCAAACCCAACACCTCTCATCACCCCGAGAACACCATCCCCACAGTGAAGCATGGTGGTGGCAGCATCATGCTGTGGGAATGATGGATGGCGCTAAATACAGGGAAATTCTTGAGGGAAACCTGTTTCTGTCTTCCAGAGATTTGAGACTGGGACGGAGGTTCACCTTCCAGCAGGACAATGACCCTAAGTATACTGCTAAAGCAAACCTCGAGTGGTTTAAGGGGAAACATTTAAATGTCTTGGAATGGCCTAGTCAAAGCCCAGACCTCAATCCAATTGAGAATATGTGGTATGACTTAAATATTGCTGTACACCAGAAGAACCCATCCAACTTGAAGGAGCTGGAGCAGTTTTGCCTTGAAGAATTGGCAAAAATCCCAGTGGCTAGATGGGCCAAGCTTATAGAGACATACCCCAAGAGACTTGCAGCTGTAATTGCTGCAAAAGGTGGCTCTACAAAGTATTGACTTTGGGGGTACAAACCCCCAAAAAATCAATTTTAATTCCAGGTTGCAAGGCAACAAAATAGGAAAAATGCAAAGGAGGGTGAATACTTTCGCAAGCCACTGTATGCAGACAGACGGATTAAAAGTTAGTATCCATTGAAATACTTCTGACAGCCAACTTTCTAACTCCGCCCATAACTTTTGGACTTTATAACAGTCCCAGATGGCATGGATTATTATAACCTAATGAAAAATGAACCTAGTAATCTAATATAATTTACTGCAGGCCCAAATCCTATGGGCTTAACCTTCTGAATTAATAATTATATTGAAGATAGAAGCCGCCTCTTAATGAGTTCCGAGATCCGATCTGTTACCATTCAAAATGACATCAATTTATTTAGCCTAATTGTTTTTATGACTACAGACAGTAGGCTATTATTGCTATTTTCCTGCATTAATTAATTTGTCTGCATGTCTATTCAACATTTGGCTAAAAAGAAACCATGCCAAGAAATAAGAACAATATATTTTCACAATGCAATGCAGCACATTGACACTTTAAAGAGCCTTCTAATATTAGACAAATATACTAAAATAATAACTTCAAAAACAGTCCATTCATCACTGGATTTCTTAAAATTGCTGTGCAGGAAAAGGATGTCATCCACCATGCCTGGTCACAGGCTCGCAGCTTGCTTCTAGCTGAAACCAGGTGACGCTTTATCCTTTGGAACCACACAATTACCAGGTGGACAATGGGCCTCTTGAAGTGATAGAGGAAATCAACAAGACCACAAGTTTCTTTCACAATAGCTGGCCTTATGTTATCTGCAGTTTTGAGCTGCACTCTCCCACTCCGTTTATGTAATGAGCTGTAAGGCACAAGTATCCAATTTTTCGAAAATATGTGAAAAATCCCCCAATTTGTGCCACGGTTTAGACTACCGATAGATGCTGCAGTCAGTCAGAGTTGAGTCCTATTGTAAAGTGTAGCCTAATGGCCAAAAAGGGCAAACTCGCAATGTATTCGAGGCTTCAGTCCTCTGAAGTTTTACATTTCTAACTCAATATCATAGACCTGATTTGCCCTAATGAAAAATGCATCTACCCCTACAAATATATAAATGTATTATAGTCCACATACTAATTCAAATGAAATGAGCTGTAGCAAGAGGAGAGAGACTGCATATGCTAAAGTCAATCAGAAAGAATGTGTCTGCAGGCCCAAATCCCTGCATTATAATATAACTTATTTTGAACGAAAGCCAGTAATGAGTGAGTCACTCAGCCCTATGCTTCTGTTCCTGCTTCTGTTGCCTGTTTGAGTGTTTGTTTAATATCCTACTGATTCTGTGATCACCAAGCCTCATGCAACCACAAAATGTCGGATAAAGCAATTTCACAAATCCAACTGTTTTTAAACTTTGCTATGCTTAATTAAAGGCTTTAAATATATATATATATATATATATATATATATACAGTGGGGGGGGAAAGTATTTAGTCAGCCACCAATTGTGCAAGTTCTCCCACTTAAAATGATGAGAGAGGCCTGTAATTTTCATCATAGGTACACGTCAACTATGACAGACAAAATGAGAAAAAAAATCCAGAAAATCACATTGTAGGATTTTTTATGAATTTATTTGCAAATTATGGTGGAAAATAAGTATTTGGTCAATAACAAAAGTTTCTCAATACTTTGTTATATACCCTTTGTTGGCAATGACACAGGTCAAACGTTTTCTGTAAGTCTTCACAAGGTTTTCACACACTGTTGCTGGTATTTTGGCCCATTCCTCCATGCAGATCTCCTCTAGAGCAGTGATGTTTTGGGGCTGTCGCTGGGCAACATGGACTTTCAACTCCCTCCAAAGATTTTCTATGGGGTTGAGATCTGGAGACTGGCTAGGCCACTCCAGGACCTTGAAATGCTTCTTACGAAGCCACTCCTTCGTTGCCCGGGTGGTGTGTTTGGGATCATTGTCATGCTGAAAGACCCAGCCACGTTTGCTGATGTAAGGAGGTTTTCACTCAAAATCTCACGATACATGGCCCCATTCATTCTTTCCTTTACACGGATCAGTCGTCCTGGTCCCTTTGCAGAAAAACAGCCCCAAAGCATGATGTTTCCACCCCCATGCTTCACAGTAGGTATGGTGTTCTTTGGATGCAACTCAGCATTCTTTGTCCTCCAAACACGACGAGTTGAGTTTTTACCAAAAAGTTCTATTTTGGTTTCATCTGACCATATGACATTCTCCCAATCCTCTTCTGGATCATCCAAATGCACTCTAGCAAACTTCAGACGGGCCTGGACATGTACTGGCTTAAGCAGGGGGACACGTCTGCACTGCAGGATTTGAGTCCCTGGCGGCGTAGTGTGTTGCTGATGGTAGGCTTTGTTACTTTGGTCCCAGCTCTCTGCAGGTCATTCACTAGGTCTCCCCGTGTGGTTCTGGGATTTTTACTCACCGTTCTTGTGATCATTTTGACCCCACGGGGTGAGATCTTGCGTGGAGCCCCAGATCGAGGGAGATTATCAGTGGTCTTGTATGTCTTCCATTTCCTAATAATTGCTCCCACAGTTGATTTCTTCAAACCAAGCTGCTTACCTATTGCAGATTCAGTCTTCCCAGCCTGGTGCAGGTCTACAATTTTGTTTCTGGTGTCCTTTGACAGCTCTTTGGTCTTGGCCATAGTGGAGTTTGGAGTGTGACTGTTTGAGGTTGTGGACAGGTGTCTTTTATACTGATAACAAGTTCAAACAGGTGCCATTAATACAGGTAACGAGTGGAGGACAGAGGAGCCTCTTAAAGAAGAAGTTACAGGTCTGTGAGAGCCAGAAATCTTGCTTGTTTGTAGGTGACCAAATACTTATTTTCCACCATAATTTGCAAATAAATTCATAAAAACTCCTACAATGTGATTTTCTGGAAGAAAAATTCTCAATTTATCTGTCATAGTTGACGTGTACCTATGATGAAAATTACAGGCCTCTCTCATCTTTTTAAGTGGGAGAACTTGCACAATTGGTGGCTGACTAAATATTTTTTTCCCCACTGTATATATATATATATATTCATTAGAACAGACTCTCTGGTATTGCTTATCATTTATTTAGTGTTGTTTACATTGTTCCAAACAGGCACAAAAATAATATTGTAATCTAACAGCACCTGTTTGTCATGCAACAATATCTTATGCGCTTTTGACAATGATTTTACATGAGGCCTAATTCACATCAAATGCCTAAACTACTTATATCCACTAGGCTAATAAATAATCTAAAATTTCCTTTAAATTATTTAATTAACCTATATCATGTTATTTCAAGTTAATTCCTTTGGCGCACATGCAAAAGCGATTTGGAGTTGAACGCGAGTAACAAAATGTATTACAATTGAATTTTAATGAACTGAATTTCCATTCCCCCTCCCTGGCGCAAGAGGGCGCCAGGCTGCCCATCATTACCCACACCTGTTACCATCATTACGAGCATCAGCGCTCATTGGACTCATCTGGACTCCTTCACTATGTTGATTTCCCCTTCTATATCTGTCTGTTCCCCAGTTTGATCACCGTGTCTGCATTGATGTTATTTCGTTTCCCCTGACCAGATGCTGTCCGTGTTTTGTTCCATGGTTTTTATTTATTAAATCATCACCCTGTCTCTCAGCGTCTGTCGAACAGAGATCGTTACAGAATGCAGACACCAATATTGGAAGCATCAGGACGTTTTTTTTTTTTTTTTTTGGTGACGTCGGGTTCGTGTGCTGCTGCCGAAGGATCTGGGGGTGCCTCAGCTGGCTCATCGGGCTTCCACGCCTTAGCTGGCTCGAGAGGTTTCCTTGCCTCAGTCGGCTCGGCAGGCTCCCATCCCACGTCATGCCTCAGCCGGCTCGTCGGGCTCCCACGCCTCAGCCGGTTCATCAGGCTCACATCCCACGCCTCAGCCGACTCATCAGGCTCCCACGCCTCAGCCGGCTCGTCAGGCTTCCACGCCTCAGCCGGTTCATCAGGCTTCCACGCCTCAGCCGGTTCATCAGGCTCACATCCCACGCCTCAGCCGGTTCATCAGGCTCACATCCCACGCCTCAGCCGGCTCGTCAGGTTTCCACGCCTCAGCCGGTTCATCAGGCTCACATCCCACGCCTCAGCCGGCTCGTCAGGCTTCCACGCCTCAGCCGGTTCATCAGGCTCACATCCCACGCCTCAGCCGGCTCGTCAGGCTTCCACGCCTCAGCCGGCTCGTCAGGCTCCCACGCCTCAGCCGGCTCGTCAGGCTCCCACGCCTCAGCCGGCTCGTCAGGCTTCCACGCCTCAGCCGGCTCGTCAGGCTTCCACGCCTCAGCCGGTTCATCAGGCTCACATCCCACGCCTCAGCCGGCTCGTCAGGCTTCCACGCCTCAGCCGGCTCGTCAGGCTCCCACGCCTCAGCCGGCTCGTCAGGCTTCCACGCCTCAGCCGGCTCGTCAGGCTTCCACGCCTCAGCCGGCTTGCCAGGCTTCCACGCCTCAGCCAGTTCATCAGGCTCACATCCCACGCCTCAGCCGGCTCGTCAGGCTTCCACGCCTCAGCCGGCTCGTCAGGCTCCCACGCCTCAGCCGGCTCGTCAGGCTTCCACGCCTCAGCCGGCTCGTCAGGCTTCCACGCCTCAGCCGGCTCGTCAGGCTTCCACGCCTCAGCCGGCTCGTCAGGCTTCCACGCCTCAGCCGGCCCATCAGGCTCAACTGGTTCCCACTCCTCGTCCGGCTCGTCTGGCTCCCATGCCTCGGCCAGCCCGTCTGGCTCGCTCAGGTGGGTCGCCGGGTGGCGTCCCTAGAGGGGAGGGGGGGGGGGGGTACTATCACGCCTGCTCCCGTTCCCCCTCCCTGGCGCCCGAGGGCCCATCATTACGCACACCTGTTACCATCATTACACGCATCAGTGCTCATTGGACTCACCTGGACTCCTTCACTTTGTTGATTGCCCCTTCTATATCTGTCTGTTCCCCAGTTTGATCCCTGTGTCTGCAATGATGTTATTTCTTTTCCCCTGTCCAGACGCTGTTCGTGTTTTGTTCCATGTCTTTTATTTATTAAATCATCACCTGGCTTCCCGTCTTCCAGTGTCTGTCGAACCGAGATCGTTACACTCTTGTTACACTAAGGTTTTTATTCTAAGAGAAACTTAAAATGTTCTGTTATATTCTTAACATACAGTGAGGGAAAAAAGTATTTGATCCCCTGCTGATTTTGTACGTTTGCCCACTGACAAAGAAATGATCAGTCTATAATTTTAATGGTAGGTTTATTTGAACAGTGAGAGACAGAATAACAACAAAAAAATCCAGAAAAACGCATGTCAAAAATGTTATAAATTGATTTGCATTTTAATGAGGGAAATAACTATTTCACCCCTCTGCAAAACATGACTTAGTACTTGGTGGCAAAACCCTTGTTGGCAATCACAGAGGTCAGACATTTCTTGTAGTTGGCCACCAGGTTTGCACACATCTCAGGAGGGATTTTGTCCCACTCCTCTTTGCAGATCTTCTCCAAGTCATTAAGGTTTCGAGGCTGACGTTTGGCAACTCGAACCTTCAGCTCCCTCCACTGATTTTCTATGGGATTAAGGTCTGGAGACTGGCTAGGCCACTCCAGGACCTTAATGTGCATCTTCTTGAGCCACTCCTTTGTTGCCTTGGCCGTGTGTTTTGGGTCATTGTCATGGTGGAATACCCATCCACGACCCATTTTCAATGCCCTGGCTGAGGGAAGGAGGTTCTCACCCATGATTTGACGGTACATGGCCCCGTCCATCGTCCCTTTGATGCGGTGAAGTTGTCCTGTCCCCTTAGCAGAAAAACACCCCAAAGCATAATGTTTCCACCTCCATGTTCGATGGTGGGGATAGTCCCGGGGGCGGCAGGTAGCTTAGTGGGTAAGAGTGTTGTGCCAGTAACCGAAAGGTCGCTGGTTCTAATCCACAAGCTGACTAGGTGAAAAATCTGTCGATGTGCCCTTAAGCAAGGCACTTAACCCTAATTGCTCCTGTAAGTCGCTCTGGATAAGAGCGTCTGCTAAATGACTAAAATATAATGTAAATGTGTTCTTGGGGTCATAGGCAGCATTCCTCCTCCAAACACGTTGAGTTGATGCCAAAGAGCTCCATTTTGGTCTCATCTGAACACAACACTTTCACCCAGTTCTCCTCTGAATCATTCAGATGTTCATTGGTAAACTTCAGACAGGCCTGTATATGTGCTTTCTTGAGCAGGGGGACCTTGCGGGCGCTGCAGGATTTCAGTCCTTCACGATGTAGTGTGTTACCAATTGTTTTCTTGGTGACTATGATCCCAGCTGCCTTGAGATCATTGACAAGATCCTCCCATGTAGTTCTGGGCTGATTCCTCACCGTTCTCATGATCATTGCAACTCCACGAGGTGAGATCTTGCATGGAGCCCCATGCCGAGGGAGATTGACAGTTATTTTGTGTTTCTTCCATTTGCGAATAATCGCACCAACTGTTGTCACCTT
Source organism: Coregonus lavaretus (assembly GCF_964263955.1). NCBI lineage: Eukaryota > Metazoa > Chordata > Actinopteri > Salmoniformes > Salmonidae > Coregonus > Coregonus lavaretus. Next base: position 47,381,422 of record NC_139999.1, read on the forward strand.
CTCACCAAGCTGCTTGGCGATGGTCTTGTAGCCCATTCCACCCTTGTGTAGGTCTACAATATTGTCCCTGACATCCTTGGAGAGCTATTTGGTCTTGGCCATGGTGGAGAGTTTGGAATCTGATTGATTGATTGCTTCTGTGGACAGGTGTCTTTTATACAGGTAACAGACTGAGATTAGGAGCACTCCCTTTAAGAGTGTGCTCCTAATCTCAGCTCGTTACCTGTATAAAAGACACCTGGGAGCCAGATATCTTTCTGATTGAGAGGGGGTCAAATACTTATTTCCCTCATTAAAATGCTAATCAATTTATAACATTTTTGACATGCGTTTTTCTGGATTGTTTTGTTGTTATTCTGTCTCTCACTGTTCAAATAAACCTACCATTAAAATTATAGACTGATCATTTCTTTGTCAGTGGGCAAACGTACCAAATCAGCAGGAGATCAAATACTTTTTTCCCTCACTGTATATGTGTTGACTGAATATACACGTGATGTCTGCTAAATTAACAAGTTGATGGTGAAGCCATGAAGCCTCGGCTACTAAGCACAGAGAAATAAAACTACAAAAAAAAGGTTTCACATATTTCCAAGACCTGAGCTATTTAATGTATGTTTTATTTATTACATTTACATGTGGAATGTTACCGAATAGATAACAACAATAGAAATAAGCATCTGGTGGCATTGGTAGAGAGTCAGGCGGAGAATGGAATTAAAGTGCACTGTACTGTAGTACGCAACAATGCTGTGGGCCAGGTGTAAATGGTTAAGCAGCCGTTCCAATAAATTGGAATACTAACGAAGCCATCCGCCCTTGACGGGATGGATCCATAATGAATTGCAATGGGAATAAATATCACTGAATGACGGAAATATTGGAATAAAGTTGGCTAATGCAATTGAAGGCAACAAATAGTTGCTTACTGAAACACCCAAAGTCATCCAATTGTTATAATAGGATTTGAAGCAATAGCCTACCCGCGTGTGGTCAACTATTTCAGCAGCCTTTCACGCTGCTTTGAGACAAGCATGGGGACTGGTCTTGATAAATCAATCCGATTTTTCTTTTCACTGAACTTCCATTTGGATTTTGGTTAGCCTACAATTAGGCTGTGGAAATGTTAGGATTATTTTGCTCTTCACTTGCAGTCTACTCCTAGGCCTACTCCCGACCCGTCAAGTTGTACAGCGCCATATTTTCCTAACAGAAACCCTGAGGCCTACATAGGCCACTGTAAAATGCATTTTTGTTTTTCTTGGAATAAAAACGCCATAATATTAATCAATTTAATCAAGCAAAACTAACAGTATAAACAGCACAACAAATACAATAATAATTTACAAAAAAATCAATCCCATATAGTCTGTTCTAACAAAAAAAGGTTTTAAAGTCTGTAGTACAGCCAATATTAAAAACAGTCAAATGCATTCAATCGCTTTAGCCAACATGTTGTGGTTTATTCATTTTTTAATTATTCAAGGCTCCCTTTGTTACTTCGTTTTATAACTACAATGCTTGACTGTATTTAAAGATATGGAGGACTTGTATGCTGTGTGATGACATGCACAAATTAATAAATGATTGGTTGATATACTATATATTGAAGTAGGCCTTTATGCCAATAAGTAAGTAACGCTAAAACAGCTACAGTAAACAGGACTCTTAGGCCTACAGCTCCATGTCATTTCAGTAACTTAATTTCAATAAAAACCTTGAACCCACCTGCCCCTGACTTTTCCTAAATATGTGTATTTTACACTCTAGCAGTAGGCCTACATTGAGATAAATATCATAAAAGACATGAAGGTCTGCTGCACCATATGCATATTAACAGTAGAATAGCCGGGACTGGATGAGTAGCCTACCAATAGCTGCCAGTCTAATAAATCAAACTAATATACACAATCACAAAGAAATCCATTAATATTTTGTTTAGGGAGGTCATAAAAAACATGGTACTAAGACAATTTATTTCAAAAGAACAGAATAGCATGTTTTAAGATGTATTTATCTGTGCTATAGTAGCTGAGGCTATGGCTGCGCCATGTCAAATTATTTAACTTGTTAATTTAGCAGACATCACATGCTTATATTCCCCATCCCTTTACAATATGAATATGATGGAATATAACAGAATACAATAGAAAGGATATTTTCCCCAAATCAGTATTTGCTGATTGTCATCAGTAGGCATGGAGCTGTAACTTTATATTTTGAAAGAGAGACCATCTGTAAAACATTTTGTGTTGTTTGGCAAAACTAGGTTAGTTAAAAACATTGGAATATGCTCTTTCGGATAGGGTACAGCTATCGAAACGTCTGGCCTGCATGGACCTTGTAGGATTATTTGGAAAACTAAGCAAGCACCAACAAGCTTCATAAAGACGTCCTCAAAGATGCCCTCTGGTGGTCGAACTAGCATTAATGGCAACAAAGGCTAACAGTAAAATACTATGACGTTATGCACTCCAACTTGCCATAACATTCCGCAGCATCCCGCAAGCTGTGCTGCAGTATGATGCAACTTTTAAATGAGGATCCACTGCTACCGGACCAATAACCACATATGGGGTTACTGACCACAATCCATTTAATTAATAATAAGAAGTGTTGATTATTTGGCCTTGGGGAGAGCACAGTGCATGGAAGAAAACATAGCCTCAGGAAGGGGTGCTGGAAGTGCTATAGATAAATTGAAATAGATTCTCCAAATGTATATAATCTTTCCTGCCTTTACAGAAATAAATTAAATATATTTTTTTAATGTTGTGGATTGTGTTTTATCACATCACGAGCACATAGGCCTACAGTCGGGAAGTCCGCAATTGTGCAGCATGCACTGCAAATATGTAAATTGTTTCTAGGAGGTTCCGACTTTCTGAGTTGTCTTGAAAGCACCATCAGTAGGCCTATGTCAGTGTCAGTGTGTGGGGAAGTGTGTTTCAGATTAATAAAATGTTTTTCTTTTATTGTAACTTTAAATGTTTCAACATCCATACATGCCTGTGTGCGTGCGTGCGTGTGTTTGCTTACAGTGATTTCCTCAGTCAGTGCCTGTTAATCATTTGTTAAGGGGGGTATAAAAAAACTGAATGTCTTTTAAGGACTGTCTCATTGTCAGCAGGAGAGTTTAAGGGTCAGTGTTAGGTTCCCTCTCCCTGTGTATAAGCTGCTGGGAAAGAGTCTTGTGGGTAAGTTAAGTCAGTGATGACATGTCACATTCCTTCTCTGTGTCATTATAGAGAATGCATTTATAATCAGAGCCTTGAAAATTGCATGGGCATTTTAGAGTCTGTATTTGTTTTCAGTTTGATTTCCTATTGGTTAACCTTTGACCATGGCTTTGATTGTGTTTGGTTGTTAACACTGGCACAAGTGGTTTAGTAGAGGGTAGAGTATTCATCTAATTATCTCCATGAATGTAGTTCAGGTTGTTTGGTCTCTGAATAATCTTGTTTTCGGGAAGTGTCTTTGTCTGTAAAGCGAGTGAGTTTATCAGGAGAAATATCAAGTGTTAATTTGGTTGTAGCATATTGGACTACACCAGAGGTTGTTTACAACCTGTACTATACAGTCCTTGATCAAATACATAATGTTTGTTAAAAACTTTCAAGTACTTGAGATGAGTGTGATTTAGCATGCCCGGTACAATCAAACCAATGGAATGTGAACTGGAACATTTACCAGCAATATCTTTTGGTTTAAAGGGGGGCTATACTCACCGATTCCGCCTGGGTTTTTCTGCTGCTCATTAAGAAAAAACTAGATTTGCGTCATGGGGGTGTGGTTCGATGTGGGTGTGTTATGTTCGCTATGTTGTACCCTGGCAGTTATTGTTGTTTGTCCCTCTTGAGTCATTGTAGCAACATTTCTCCCTCAAAATAGTCAGAATTAAGCTAAGATAAATCAAGAAATCTGTCATTAATATAGACCTTTTTGCAGAGGTCTTAGTTGCACAATTGTACATCTAGCTAAGGTGTTTGGTGGAGTATTTCTCAAGTTAAAATATGTGCATGAAAGGTCAATGCGCTGCAGAGAGTATCGAGTCAGCTGTTGCTGCGCTCAGGACTGATTTCTGAGAACATGTCTACAACTTCATTAGCAGGCTGTCAAACTATCCTAAATGAAGCACAAGCTACATGCTGTTTATCAGTGCCCAAAATAAGTTCCATCTCTGTGTTTGTCAATTAAGCTAGCTAGTAGCTAGCAGGCACATCTAGCAGGCAGGCCACATTAGCTAAATCAGCTTATCAAGTCACTGGTAACTGGTATGCTTCGGTGCCGTTTTGTTTTTACAACTTTCTCACTATTACCGGAGTATGCGTCTGTCTGGCAGTGTTTCATAGTGAATCATGTTACAAAACAGGTCCAGTTTAATATCTTTCGGAGTTTTCTCTGGTTTTGTAGAAACACCTGCATCTAGACACAGACATTTATTTGAGCTTTTTTCCCGAATCGCCAAGAGCAGTTTAGTTAAAAAATCAATGGCAGCGTTTTGTATAAGCTACCCTGTAACGTTGAGTATGGAAACATAGTTATCACATATCTCATGTAACACACTGTAGATCAATTCCAGGATCATGGTTATTGTTTCAGTCACAGAATCACAAAATGATCTGTGTAGATGTACCGGATGGCTAAGCTAGTATCATGTGGTGGTCACCTTCCCAGGGACCTGAAGTGAGCCATGGTTTGTATCGGACAAGAGGTTATGTTTGTGTATTTGTGAGTATGTTGTGCTTTTGCAAGTGTCATATTGAATCTCTGAGCTGCTTGGCCATACATCTAACCTGTCTTTCTGGGTGTGAATTCAATTTCCAGCTTCTTATCCCACTGCTGACCTTTCAGACCTCCAACAGGGAGTCACCAAGCTACCATCGAGGAATGGGATAAGCCCCATGCCTTGAGCTCTGCAATATTGGAAAAGTGCCTTTGTTACCAACAAAACAGATTGCTTATAAATTATCCTCTTGCATTTTGTGGCTTGGTGTGATACAGTCTCTGTGCCTTATTACTTTTTGGTAACACTGTATTTAAAGGTACACATGTGAGCCACTAATTGGGAGTTTATCAGTGTGTATATCAGTAGCTAACAAGCCCTTTATTATATTTTATAAGGCATATTAGGCATTCATTAAGTGTTTTCTTACTTAAGTGTTACTGGCCTTTCCTTAACCTCATTATTAGCCATAATAAAGGCATATTAATAATAAAGAACAAGAAACAGACTCTTAGTATGCTGTTCAGATGTTATCTTATTCTTACTTGCAGAAATATTGTTCAGAAATGACCTCATTGGACAGAAAGGGACTCACCTCCCCACACCCATGATCCAAAGCATATGTGTGCCTGAAACAAAGGATTTGTGTAGATTCATGACATCAGAAATTGATTAATAATCATTCATACTGCCAACATCATACAGCCAACATTCATTCAAATATGTGGGTGTGTGGTTTGCATACAGTTTTTTTTGTGAAACCATTACTGAATGTTCCAGTTTATGTTCTGTTGTGTGATGCCAATAACAACTGGGTGTGTACACCATATAAATAGAATGAGTAGAACGGGTGTCCCCATTGAAGTCAATGATGGCATAATGAGTGGACTGGCAGCCATTGCGAGTGTACCCATAGGAGCAAAGCAGGAAGCAAAAACTAGGTAGAAAATATATCGGTTAGGACAACATAATAATTCCATGCAGCAGCGTTTGAAAATAAACAAATTCATTGGGCCAGCGCCTTTGCTGATTCTACAGGATTAGCGTTGAAAACGTGACCAGCGATCAGGACATCAAGCGATAAAGTGTCTGTAGATCTTCTTTTTTTTTTTGTTGAATAGAATGACAGTAAAACAGTTACAGTGAGGGGAAAAAAGTATTTGATCCCCTGCTGATTTTGTACGTTTGCCCACTGACAAATAAATGATCAGTCTATCATTTTAATGGTAGGTTTATTTGAACAGTGAGAGACAGAATAACAACAACAAAATCCAGAAAAACACATGTAACATTTTATAAATTGATTTGCATTTTAATGAGGGAAATAAGTATTTGACCCCCTCTCAATCAGAAAGATTTCTGGCTCCCAGGTGTCTTTTTATACAGGTAACGAGCTGAGATTAGGAGCACACTCTTAAAGGGAGTGCTCCTAATCTCAGTTTGTTACCTGTATAAAAGACACCTGTTCACAGAAGCAATCAATCAGTCAATCAGATTCCACACTCTCCACCATGGCCAAGACCAAAGAGCTCTCCAAGGATGTCAGGGACAAGATTGTAGACCTACACAAGGCTGGAATGGGCTACAAGACCATCACCAAGCAGCTTGGTGAGAAGGTGACAACAGTTGGTGCGATTATTCGCAAATGGAAGAAACACAAAAGAACTGTCAATCTCCCTCGGCCTGGGACTCCATGCAAGATCTCACCTCGTGGAGTTGCAATGATCATGAGAACGGTGAGGAATCAGCCCAGAACTACACGGGAGGATCTTGTCAATGATCTCAAGGTAACTGGGACCATAGTCACCAAAAAAACAATTGGTAACACACTACGCAGTGAAGGACTGAAATCCTGCAGCGCTCGCAAGGTCCCCCTGCTCAAGAAAGCACACATACATGCCCGTCTGAAGTTTGCCAATGAACATCTGAATGATTCAGAGGAGAACTGGGTGAAAGTGTTGTGGTCAGATGAGACCAAAATGGAGCTCTTTGGCATCAACTCAACTCGCCATGTTTGGAGGAGGAGGAATGCTGCCTATGACCCCAAGAACATCATCCCCATCGACAAACATGGAGGTGGAAACATTATGCTTTGGGGGTGTTTTTCTGCTAAGGGGTCAGGACAACTTCACCGCAACAAAGGGACGATGGACGGGGCCATGTACCGTCAAATCTTGGGTAAGAACCTCCTTCCCTCAGCCAGGGCATTGAAAATAAGTTGTGGATGGGTATTCCAGCATGACAATGACCCAAAACACACGGCCAAGGCAACAAAGGAGTGGCTCAAGAAGAAGCACATTAAGGTCCTGGAGTGGCCTAGCCAGTCTCCAGACCTTAATCCCATAGAAAATCTGTGGAAGGAGCTGAAGGTTTAGTTGCCAATCAAAATGCAAATCCATTTATAACATTTTTGACATGCGTTTTTCTGGATTGTTTTGTTATTCTCTCACTGTTCAAATAAACCTACCATTAAAATGATAGACTAATCATTTCTTTGTCAGTTGGCAAACGTACCAAATCAGCAGGGGATCTACTTTTTTCCCTCACTGTATGCTATGTGTTTGCTGAGTAGTTAGCTGAAATTCACAACGATTGTGTTTATTTTCCAAGGTTAATGGCAAACTTTCTGTACCGCTAACATTCACTTCCAGTCAATTTCGCTCACATTGCTAGTCCCGTTGTTTAGAATTGTTCCGCATTCATACAAAGATTTATGAGATATTAGAATCCTCTTGTCCTAACCTGTATATTTTCGACCTAGAAGTCGCTACATGACGTCTTGCCATTGCCGCGAGGATGTCACAGCACCAGTCCCGATGTAGTTGGGCCTCTGTGCGCCTATGTAAATATTCCATAAAAAATCAGCCGTTTCCAGCTACAATAGCCATTTACAACATTAACAATGTCTACACTGTATTTCTGATCTATTTGATGTTATTTTAATGGACAAAAAAATTGCTTTTATATGGAAAACAAAGACATTTCTAAGTGACCCAAAACTTTTGAACGGTAGTGTGTATATGTATATATATATATATATATATATATATATATATATATATATATATATATATATATATATATATATATATATATATATATATATAAACAAAAACTTGGGGGATTGTAAGTGATGCAGACAATTACATGAATGGAAGTTACAATCTATCTGCAATATTAAAGCTGATCTACCCCCCAATTATTTATTCAATAAAAAAAATAAAAAATAAAGGGCGGCAGGTAGCTTAGTGGGTAAGAGCGTTGTGCCAGTAACCGAAAGGTCGCAGGTTCTAATCCCCAAGCCGACTAGGTGAAAAATCTGTCGATGTGCCCTTAAGCAAGGCACTTAACCCTAATTGCTCGTGTAAGTCGCTCTGGATAAGAGCGCCTGCTAAATGACTAAAATGTAAATGTAATAAAAAATAACTCTCTTATGCTCTGCTATTGCACGATTCTAATTTGTACATAGGTCACAAATAAAGCTATCCCCAGTAAAATTTAAGCACAGCTCCTGCACTGCTCACACCTAATCCAGTCCCCACCTGTGACTGAAAACAGAGGGAAAAAAACGTAGCTAGCTATCTAGCTACAGTGCATTCGGAAAGTATTCAGACCCCTTGACTTTTTCACATTTTGTCTACACACAATACCCCATAATGACAAAACAAAAACAGGTTTTTAGAAATGTGTGCAAATATATATCTATAAAATAAAAAACGGCAATATTACATTTACATAAATATTCAGACCCTTTACTCAGTACTTTGTTGAAGCACCTTTGGCAGCGATTACAGCCTCAATTCTTCTTGGGTATGATGCTACATGCTTGGCACACCTGTATTTGGGAGTTTCTCCCAATCTTCTCTGCAGATCCTCTCAAGCTCTGTCAGGTTGGATGGGGAGCGTCGCTGCACAGTTATTTTCAGGTCTCTCCAGAGATGTTCGATTGGGTTCAAGTCCCGGCTCTGGCTGGGCCACTCAAGGACATTCAGAGACTTGTCCCAAAGCAACTACTGCATTGTCTTGGCTGTGTGCTTAGGGTCGTTGTCCTGTTGAAAGGTGAACCTTCGCCCCAGTCTGAGTTCCTGAGTGCTCTGGAGCAGGTTTTCATCAAGGATCTCTCTGTACTTTGCTCCGTTCATCTTTCCTCAATCCTAACTAGTCTTCCAGTCCCTCCGCTGAAAAACATCCCCACAGCATGATGCTGCCACCACCATGCTTCACAGTAGGTGTGGTGCCAGGTGTCCTTCAGATGTGATGCTTGGCATTCAGGCCAAACAGTTACATCTTGGTTTCATCAGACCAGAGAATCATGTTTCTCATGGTCTGAGAGATGGTTGTCCTTCTGGAAGGTTCTCCCATTTCCACTTAGGAACTCTGGAGCTCTGTCAGAGTGAACATTGGGTTCTTGGTCACCTCCCTGACCAAGGCCCTTCTCCCCTGATTGCTCAGTTTGGCCGGGCCAGCTCTAGGAAGAGTCTTGGTGGTTCCTGTAATGTATACGCTGGGAGATAGGAAGCAGGTGCAGAATGTGAGTTTAATAATAAGAATCATGAAGATAAACAAGGCAGGAGAAGCGTACAGAACGTGAACAAAAACAATACTGCCTGATGACTTAGGCTACAGAGGGCTAAATAAAGGGAGATGATGAAGTCCAGGTGTGCGTAATGACGATTGCCAGGGCCGGTGGTTAGTAGACCGGCGATGTCGAGCACCGGAGTGGGGGAGCGGGAATAGGCGTGACAGTGGAGCTGCAGGGGACGGCCGCGAGGGTGAAGGGCGTGCCGGTCTGGACGTCGGAGATGGAAATCCCGGACGGTGTTGGGGTCCAGGATGTAGGCCACCGGAACCCATCAGCGCCCCTGTGGACCGTGCCCCTCCCAGTCCACCAGGTACTGGAGCCGACCTCCACGACGTCGGGAGTCCAGGAGGGCCCTGACAGCATAGGAGGGGTCCCATCAATGTCCAGGAGAGGCAGAGGGGTGCCGTGGGTGACGACACCAGCCAGGAGACCAGGAACCATTGGCCTGAAGAGGCAAACATGAAAAGAGGGTGAGATCCGGTAGTTGATGGGGAGTTGTAATCGGTATGTTACCTCATTGACCCTCCGGAGGACTTTGAAAGGTCCCATAAACCGGGGGCTCAGCTCCCGGCAGGGCAGGCAGAGTGGGAGATTCCTGGTGGAGAGCCAGACACGATCACCAGGATGGAACACGGGAGCCTCACTGCAGTGGCGGTCCCCCTGCTCCTTCTGGCGGCGGACGACGCAATGGCGCCTCACGTGGGCAACGATCCAAACCTCCTCTGCATGCCGGAACCACTCGTTCACCGCAGGGGCTTTGGTCTGGCTCGGGGTCCATGGGGCGAGGGCTGGCTGATACCCCAGGGCGCACTGGAAGGGAGTCAGCCCGGTGGAGGAGTGACGAAGTGAGTTCTGGACGTACTCCACCCAGGGAAGGAACCGGGATAGATGGCAGCATTTGCGAAAAACTGAAAGCACGAACCATCGTATTTAACCATGGCAAGGTGACAGGGAATATGGCAGAATACAAACAGAGGGGTCGTTCCCTCCGCAAGGCAATCAAACAGGAAAAATGTAAATATAGAGACAAAGTGGAGTCGCAATTAAACGGCTCAGACACGAGACGTATGTGGCAGGGTTTACAAACAATCACAGACTACAATAGGAAAACCGGCCACATCACTGACACCGACGTCTTGCTACCAAACAAGCTAAATAAGTTATTTGCCCGCTTTGAGGATAACACAGTGTCACCGACGCGGCCAGCTACCAAGGACTGTGGGCTCTTCTTCTCCGTGGCCGACGTGAGTAAGACGTTTAAGCGTGTTAACCCTCGCAAGGCTGATGGCCCAGACGGCATTCCTAGCCGCTTCCTCAGAGCATGCGCAGACCAGCTGGCTGGTGTGTTTACGGACATATTCAATCTCTCCATATCCCAGTTTGCTGTCCCCACATGCTTCAAGATGGCCACCATTGTTCCTGTTCCAAGAATGCAAAGGTAACTGAACTAAATGACTATCGCCCTGTAGCACTCACTTCTGTCATCATGAAGTGCTTTGAGAGATTAGTCAAGGTTCATTTCACCTCCACCTTACCTGTCACCCTAGACCCACTTGAATTTGCATACCGCCCCAATAGGTCCACAGAAGATGCAATCGCCATCACACTGCACACTGCCCTATCCCATCTGGACAAGAGGAATACCTATGTAAGAATGCTGTACCCTCCAAGCTCATCATCAAGCTTGAGGCCCTGGGTCTCAACCCCGCCCTGTGCAATTGGGTCCTGGACTTCCTGACGGGCCGCCCCCAGGTGGTGAAGGTAGGAAACAATATCTCCACTTTGCTGATCCTCAACACTGGGGCCCCGCAAGGGTGTGTGCTCAGCCCCCTCCTGTACTCCCTGTTCACCCATGACTGCATAGCCATGCACGCATCCAACTCAATCAGCAAGTTTGCAGATGACACAACAGTAGTAGGCTTGATTATCAACAACGATGAGACAGCCTACAGGGAGGAGGTGATGGCTCTCGGAGTGTGGTGTCAGGAAAATAACGTCTCACTCAACTTTTAAAAAACTAAGGAGATGATCGTGGACTTCAGGAAACAGCAAAGGGAGTACCCCCTATCCACATCGACGGGACAGCAGTGGAGAAGGTTAAAAGTTTTAAGTTCCTCGGCGTACATATCACTGACAAACTGAAAAGGTCCACCCACACAGACAGTGTGGTGAAGAAGGCACAGCAGCGTCTCTTCAACCTCAGGAGGCTGAAGAAATTTGGCCTGTCACTAAAACCCTCACAATCTTTTACAGATGCACAATTGAGAGCATCCTGTCGGGCTGTATCACCGCCTGGTACGGCAAATGCACCATCTACAACCGCAGGGCTCTCCAGAGGGTGGTGCGGTCTGCACAACGCATCACCGGGGGCAAACTACCTGCCCTCCAGGACACCTAGAGCACCCGATGTCACATGAAGGCCAAAAAGATCATCAAGAACAACTACCACCCGAACCACTGCCTGTTCACCGCGCTATCATCCAGAATGCGAGGACAGTACAGGTGCATCAAAGCTGGGACCGAGAGACTGAAAAACAGCTTCTATCTCAAGGCCATCAGACTCTTAAACAGCCATCACTAGCACAGAGAGGCTGCTGCCTACATACAGACTTGAAAATCACTGGCCACTTTAATAAATGGAACACTAGTCACTTTAATAGTGCCACTTTAATGTTTACATATCTTGCATTACCCATCTCATTTGTATATACTGTATTCTATACTATCTATTGCATCTTAGACTATGCCACTCTGATAATGATAATGACATTGCTCATCCATATATTTATATATTATTTTTCCATTCCTTTACTTAGATTTGTGTGTATTAGGTTTTTGTTGTGGAACTGTTAGATATTACTTGCTAGATATTGCTGCACTGTCGGAACTAGAAGCACAAGCATTTCGCTACACTCGCAATAACATCTGCTAACAATGTGTATGTGACAATACATTTGATTTGATTTGATTTGACAGGAGATGCATACAGAACGTGAACAAAAAACAGTACTACCTGATGACTTAGGCTACAGAGGGATAAATAAAGGGAGAGTAATCAGGGTGATGATGAAGTCCAGGTGTGCGTAATGATGATTGCCAGGGCTGGTGGTTAGTAGACCGGCAACGTCGAGAGCCGGAGTGGGGGAGCGGGAGTAGAAGTGACAGTTCCAAACATCTTCCATTTAAGAATGATAGATGCCACTGTGTTCTTGGGGACCTTCTATGTTGCAGAAATGTTTTGGTACCCTTCCCCGGATCTGTGCCTCGGTACAATCCTGTCTCGGAGCTCTACAGACAATTCCTTCGACCTCATGGCTTGGTTTTTGCTCTGACATGCACTGTCAACTGTGGGACCTTATATAGACAAGTATGTGCCTTTCCAAATCATGTTGTTAAAACATCTCAAGGATGATCAATGGAAACAGGATGCACCTGAGCTCAATTTAGTAAATTATGTAAATAAGGTATTTCTGTTTTTCATTTTTTATAAATTAGCAAACATTTATGAAAACCTGTTTTTGCTTTGTCATTATGGGTAACATGTGTAGATTGATGAGGAAAAAATGTAATTTAATCCAATTTAGAATAAGGCTGTAACGTAACAAAATGTGGAAAAAGTCAAGGGGTCTGAATACTTTCCGAATGTACTGTACATGACATAAAATGCTGTGTAAAATAGCTAAAAGGCTATAAAGTAACATTAACTATAAAGCAATCAGTCACTAGTGGAAACATTGCAATTAAGTTACGTTATATTTTTTATGTATTTTATATCAGACAATCTGGTAGTAAGGTTGCTAGCTAGCACTCCTAGCAGCTTATGCTAACTAGCTAGCTGGCTAGCATCTACTGCTAGTGAAGTTGCCAGCTAGCAAGTTAGCATAAACTAGTGCTAACTGGGCTATTCATTGTCTAAATGACTGGTAGAAATACATTCATAACCATAAAGGGGTAACTAGCCCCCAGGGGGCAGTTACCCCCTAGTAAGGGGAGGTGAGTTGCCCCCAACACACTCATCCAACATATTACTACTTCACTCAAAAAGTATCTACATTTTTCTCTCTAAACATATGGATTATTTATCTTAAGGCTTTCCTTCTTGTATATTTAAAAAACAGTTATACATCTAACTTAATTGGAATATATCCACAACTTTTTCAAAACGTAAAGAAATTATATCAACTTACCACTAAATTGTTTTGTTGAAAAAGTTGTGAAGATACAGAGGACCTTTTTTGTTGAGCAGGAGCAGTGGCAGCCAGGGACAATGAAATAATATATACAATTGATAAATTGGTGTAAGAAGGCAGTTCCATGAGCTCATATTTGGACCAAAATGGGCACAATGGGGGAAGCCGATCCAAAGTGTGGGTTTATTGAGGCAAAGTGAGGGCAGCCCTCACCAGATATGGGCTGCTAATACTGGGCCAATAAATACACATATAGCCTAAATACATAGCCTAAATACACATATGTCGTTCTGAAATGTTGATGGATGTGAGGAGCAGTCCAAATGGTATTTTAACAGTACACAAACCAAAAGTTACATTAGATTGTATTTGACTACAAAAATAAGTGCCTTGCAAAGGTATTCATCCCCCTTGGCGTTTTTCCTATTTTGTTGCATTACAACCTGTAATTTAAATTGATTTTTATTTGGGTTTCATGTAATGGACATACACAAAATAGTCCAAATTGGTGAAGTGAAATAAAAAATAAATAATAATAATAATAATTTAATAACGGAAAAGTGGTGCGTGCATAAGTATTCACCCCTTTGCTATGAAGACCCTAAATAAGATCTGGTGCAACCAATTACCTTCAGAAGTCACATAATTAGTTAAATTAAGTCCACTTGTGTGCAATCTAAGTGTCATTAATCAGAGAGGCAACAAAGAGACCAAAGATAACCCTGAAAGAGCTGCAAAGCTCCACAGCGGAGATTGGAGTATCTGTCCATAGGACCACTTTAAACCATACACTCCACAGAGCTGGGCTTTATGGAAGAGTGGCAAGAAAAAAGTGAGTGAGGGGGTGAATAATGATTCATGCTCAAGTCTTATTTCTTGTTTGTTTCACAATAAAACATATTTTGCATCTTCAAAGTGGTAGGCATGTTGTGTAAATCAAATGATATAAACCCCCCCAAAAATCTATTTTAATTCCAGGTTGTAAGGCAACAAAATAGGAAAAATGCCAAGGGGGGTGAATACTTTCGCAAGCCACTGTATATGCAAATATATATGTCCAATAGAAGCCTATGCTTTTTAAAGAATACAATTGAGGGGCTGATTCCTAATTAGATACGCCATGCATCTAACTCAGAACTCCTGAGCCAGTTAACATGCCTACCATTGGCTGTCATTCCCTCTATGTTCAATGTAGGTCGGAGTCACTACAGAGTAACCGAGTGGCGCAGCAGTCTAAGGCACTGCATCTCAGTGCTTGAGCCGTCATTACAGACACGCTGCTTCGATTCCAGGCTGTATTGCAACCAGCCGTGATTGGGAGTCCCATATCGCGGCGCATAATTGGTCCAGCATCGTCCGGGTTTGGCCGGTGTAGGCCGTTATTGTAAATAAGAGTTTGTTTTTAACTGACTTGCCTAGTTAAATAAAGCGAGTTGGATTTAGAGTTGTCGTAAACGTGCAAGGCTGTCTAGCAGCGTGGGTGTAAAGACAGGTGTGGGTGCGCATCAAAAACCAATGTCCACAAGATGCCAGCCTTTTAGTTTACAGGGAAGTGATAGGAAGCAGAATTGGAGGCTTACACCTCCCATGTAAAATTCATGAATGAATTCCACCTCTAGTCTGGCAGGAACTATGAGAAGTGCAATATAATGTCAACCACCAGATGGCAGACTGACTTTACCTCTCTTTCTTCATCCATAACCTGTCAACCACAGAGTAGCCAAGGCCTGTGTGTTTCAGTTGGTTCTTTTTTAGAACCGTGTTATACAGTCTAGGTCCCTCAAACTCATCTCTGGACCTCAAAGCTATTTCCACTGCTTTTTTTCTTTCTTCCCCTCTAACCAGGGACTGATTTAGACCTAGCACATAAAAATAAAAAAAAGGCCTTTGATCTCGTAGGGAAAGAGTTATCAAAAATGGCTTCTTGACATTTCCAGGCCAAGGGAAGCACAATATTATTTCTCCAGCCCATGCTGTGAGCAATCATGTCTGAGTTAGTATCCAGTAGAGTTTATTTTTGTTCCTGTTGCACATACTAACCATTTATTTTAGAAGGAAATGGATTCAATTGTACATGCTCACAGATCAAGAAAAGTGTTTTATCTTCACCTGGAAACTTCCTGGTTTGACTGAATAGAAACTTCTTGGACCTATTGTTGCACTCATCCACCTCATGATCTGCATTTTATACAGAGTTAGTGTGTTTAGGGTCGTAGAAGCTGATGTTTAGTTAATTTAATGTCAGCACAACAGACCCTCTTTACACACTGAGTCACAAGCTACTTCCCTAAAATCACTTCCCTTACCACACTGCTTGTCTCCATACATGCAGTATGTCCTCCTTTGAACAGTATGAATAATGCCACATTTGACTTCATTATCATTTCAGTGTCTTAGAACTAAAAAATGGAAATGCGAGAGCAAACCGAAGATCCTGAACCAAACAACAACATCGAAAATGCTGAACCAGACCACAAGTCAACAGAAAAGGTTAGTTGGTAATTTCTGGATATTTTCAAAGGGAGTCTTACTGTATCTTCGTTTATGGCTTAGCACGTGGTGGCTTATCACCATGTGGGGATATCATTGTTTTTAAATCATTCATGTGTGAGGTTATGGGTGCTCCTGACACCAATGTGGGTCATGGTTGTACAGTGCCTTCAGAAAGTATTCACACCCCTTGACTTTTTCTATATTTTGTTGTGTTACAGCCTGAATTTTATGTGTGGGGTACAGAGATGAGGTAGTCATTTTAAAAATCACTATTATTGCACAACGAGTGAGTCAATGCAATTTAAGTGACTTGTTAAGCAAATATTTAGTCTTGAACTTATTTAGGTTTGCAATAACAAAGGGGTTGAATACTTATTGACTCAAGACATTTCAGCTTTTCATTTTCTATTAATTTGTAAAAATGTCAAAAAACAGAATTCCACTTTGACATTATGGGGTATTTATTGTGTGTAGGCCAGTGACAAAAAATGTAATTTAATCCATTTTAAATTCAGGCTGTAACACAACAAAATGTGGAAAAAGTCAAGGGGTTTGGCTACTTTCTGAAGGCACTGTATGTGTACACGTAATCTCAATGACCTATGTCATGTTACAGTACACTTTCGGATAACAAGGTTCATTCTGATTATTCTCCACCATGACCCAATTACATGTGCTAATCAGATATTGGATGTGATGTGGTGTGGGTTATCCACAATTCAGAGTGCTTCTAATAGCTGGTTACATAACCACCTATTCTAAGAAGCTATATTACCATGTGTGATCCGGATGGACCCAGACAGATATTCCTTAATGTACAATATGGCTCTATGCACACACTGACACTCAAACACATGCACACGGACACACACACACACACGCACGCGATCGTTTACGAACGAGAAGGACCAAGGCGCAGCGTGATATGCATTCATATTTATTAACGACTAAACACACGACAAAACAACAAACGAAACGTGAAGTCCAAGGTAGCATACAAACAACATACCTTACACGGAACAAGATCCCACAACTAACAGGTGCCAAAAGGCTGCCTAAGTATGGTCCCCAATCCGAGACAACGAGCTACAGCTGTCTCTGATTGGGAACCACCCCGGCCAACATAGATCTGCACATGCTAGATCTAAAACATAGAAATCAACATAGCAACACACAACATGGAAAATACACACCCTGACTCAACAAATACAAGTCCTCAGAGTCAGGGAGTGACAGTACCCCCCCCCCCCCCCCAAAGGTGCGGACTCCAACCGCACCACATAAACATAACAGGGTAGGGGCCGGGTGGGCATTCCGCCTCGGAGGCGGATCCGGCTCCGGGTGTGACCACCACTTACTCTCCACCTCCCCGTTGCGCCCCTGGACCCTGGTGTGGGAAACCCCGAACCTGGAGAGGGGCTGGCGTCTGGGTCTGGACTGGAACCGCTGACTGGAGCTGGACCTGACGACGGTGGATCGAACTGCTCTGGCTCCGGAGTGGAGCCGCTGACCGGAGCTGGATCAGGCACCGGTGGAGCGGACTGCTCTGGCTCCGGAGTGGAGCCACTGACCGGAGCTGGACTGGACCCCGGTGGAGCGGATTGCACTGGCTCCGGAGTGGAGCAGCTGACCGGTGCCGGACCAGGCACCGGTGGAACAGGCACGGGCCGTGCCGGACTGGACACACGCACCACTGGCTTGGTGCGGGGAGTAGGAACGGGCCGGACCTGGCTGATGACGCGCACCCCTGGCTTGGTGCGGGGAGCAGGAACGGGCCGGACTGGGCTGACAACGCGCACCACTGGCTTGGTGCGGGGAGCAGGAACGGGCCGTACCAGACTGGCGACGCGCACCACTGGCCTGGTGCGGGGAGCAGGAACAGGCCGGGCCGGCGACGCGCACCACTGGCTTGGTGCGAGGGACAGGCACAGGTTGGACTGGGCTGGCGACGTGCACCACTGACTTGGTGCGAGGGACAGGAACAGGTCGGACCGGGCTGGCGACGCGCACCACTGGCTTGGTGCGAGGGTCAGGAACAGGCCGGGCCGGGCTGGCGACGCGCACCACTGACTTGGTGCGAGGGACAGGAACGGGCCGAACCGTACTGGGAACACACACCACTGGCTTAGTGCGGGAAGCAGGAACGGGCCGGACCGGACTGGCGACACGCAACACTTGATTGGTGCGAGGAGCGGGACTGGGTTCCTTCATTAAACCCCGCTCCTTCTGCTGCCTAACCAGCTCCTCTCGCCGTGCCTCTACACTTTCCTTCTGCTCCCTCTGAACCAATGACCCCCCTAATTTGGTGGCCTCCTCTGCTAAACAGCTGAACCGCTCTATCGCGGCCTCCTGCTGCCTCGTCGTCCAGGGCGTGAGCCCCCCCCTAAATTTTTTGGGGGATTATCTCTCCCCCGTGATCATGGCCTCCATCCCTCTTGCCAGACTCTCGCTCATCTCCTCCCAAGTCCATCCTCTCTCCTCGTCACGCTGCTTGATCCAGGATTGGTGGGATCTTCTGTCACGATCGTTTACGAACGAGAAGGACCAAGGCGCAGCGTGATATGCATTCATGTTTATTAACGACTAAACACACGACAAAACAACAAACGAAACGTGAAGTCCAAGGTAGCATACAAACAACATACCTTACACGGAACAAGATCCCACAACTAACAGGTGCCAAAAGGCTGCCTAAGTATGGTCCCCAATCAGAGACAACGAGCTACAGCTGCCTCTGATTGGGAACCACCCCGGCCAACATAGATCTGCACATGCTAGATCTAAAACATAGAAATCAACATAGCAACACACAATACGGAAAATACACACCCTGACTCAACAAATACAAGTCCTCAGAGTCAGGGCGTGACACACATACACATGCAATGACGCCACACACTCACACTGTCACACTCTTTTACACTCTACATATACACTGCTGCTACTCTGTTTATTATCTATCCTGTTTGCCTTTTACCCCTATCTACAGTGCCTTCAGAAATTATTCATACTCTTGACTTATTCCACATTTTGTTGTTACAGCCTGAATTCAAAATTGATTTTTAAAAAGATCTCACCCATCTACACACAATACGCCATAATGACAAAGTTAAATATCTAATTTACATAAGTATTCACACCCCTGAGTCAATACTTTGTAGAAGCACCTTTAGCAGCGATTACAGCTGCGAGTCTTTCTGGGTAAGTCTGTAAGAGCTTTTAACACCTGAATTGTGCAACATTCTTTTCAAAATTGTTCAAGCTCAGTCAAATTGGTTGTTGATCATTGTTAGACAACCATCTTCAGGTCTTGCCATAGTTTTTCAAGTAGATTTAAGTCAAAACTGTAACTCGGCCACTCAGGAACATTCATTGTCTTCATGGTAAGCAACTCCAGTGTAAATCTGGCCTTGTGTTTTAGGTTATTGTCCTGCTGAAAGGTGAATTGATCTCCCAGTGTCTGGTGGAAAGCAGACTGAACCAGGTTTTCCTCTAGGATTTTTCCTGTGCTCAACTCCATTACGTTTATTTTTTATCCTGAAAAACTCCCTAGTCCTTGCAGATTACAAGCACACCCATAACATGATGCAGCTACCACTATGCTTGAAAATATGGAAAGTGGTACTCAGTAATATATTATGAGTACCACTCTGGGAATGCTGTGCCTGCCGGACCTGCTTCCCGGGGATGTAGCCGCGGGGCTATAGCGGCATGACAGCGCATCTGGCTTGACATTCTTGGGTCCCGGTCGGTATGAGAGGGAGAAGTTGAACCAGGTGAAAAGCAGGGCCCACCTAGCTTGCCTGAAATTGAGACGCTTGGCAGTGCGGAGATATTCCAAGTTATTGTGGTCTGTCCACACAATGAACGGATGTTCAGCCCCCTCCAGCCAGTGCCTCCACTCCTCCAACGCCTCTTCACCGCGAGAAGCTCATGATTCCCCACATCGTAATTCCTCTCCATGGTTTTGAGGCGATTGGAGAAGAAGGCGCAGGGATGTAACTTGAGGTCCAGGGCCGAACGCTGGGACAGGACCACCCACACTCCGACATCCGAAGCATCGGCCTCCACCACGAACTGGCGGGATGGGTCAGGATGAACCAAGATGGGAGCAGTGGTGAAACGGTGTTTGAGGTCCCGGAATGCCCGGTCAGCAGCTTGGGACCATGTGAACGGAACCTTGGGAGAGGTGAGTGTAGACGGGGGAAGCAAGGGTGCTGTAACCCCGAATAAAGTGCGATAAAAGTTGCAGAATCCCAGGAAACGTTGCAGCTGCACTCTGGACGTAGGCTGGGGCCAATCCACCACCGCTCTCACCTTCCCGGGATCCATCTGTACACTCCCTGCAGTGATGATGTAGCCCAGGAAGGGGATGGTGGAGTGATGGAATTCGCATTTCTCCACTTCACAAAAAGCTGGTTCTCCAGGAGGCGTTGGAGGACGTGTCGGACGTGGAGCACGTGTTGTTGGGTGGAGCGGGAGAAGATGAGGATGCCTTCGAGGTAGACGAAGATGAACCGGTTCAACATGTCGCGGAGAATATCATTAACCAGGGCCTGGAACACAGCTGGAGCATTGGTAAGGCCCAATGGCATGACCAGATACTCGTAGTGACTGCTGGCCGTGTTGAAGGCAGTCTTCCATTCGTCCCCCTCCCGTATCCGCACCAGGTGGTAGGCGTTCCGTAGGTCCAGCTTGGAGAACACATTGGCGTCCTGGAGCGGCTCGAAGGCTGAGGAGATGAGTGGTAGTGGGTAGCGGTTCTTCACCGTGATGTCATTGAGGCCCAGTTAGTCGATGCAGGGGCACAGGGTTTTGTCCTTCTTCTCCACAAAGAAGAATCCTGCGCCGGCAGGGGAGGCAGAAGGATGGATGAACTCGGCAGCTAGGGAGTCCTGAATGTAGGTCACATTCTAGCATTTTAGTCCAATGACTGCGGAGTAGTTAAGATGAAAATGGTGTGAGAATATCATTTTGTATTACCATTTTTTTATCCAGTTAACATGGGAGATTAGCCTTGTTTGACCATCATGATCTCACAAGCTTACAGATGTAGGATCTTAATTTGAGCCAGTTTGCTACAGCAGGAATATAATCCTGCAGCAGCGGGAAATGTGAATTATAATGTGAATTATAATTTTTGCTCTGTTTGAAATGCTCTCTTCTGTAAAACAAAAAAGCATGCAGAATATATTGACTTCAACCATTCCCTCGTCTTTGTTAGTATTTTACATTATTTGATTTTGATCTTAATTATTCAAGATCATCCCAAATATATGTACTGTTTTCTATGCCCCCGTTTTCAGGCCATTGGTGAAGATCAAGGTGCTATTTTCCCTAAATGTTTGTTTCAGTCCATATAACTACATTGTCAAACAGAACCTCTTTGGGCCGGTTCCCCAGAGACAGATTATGCCTAGTCCTGGACTAAAAAGCATGTTCAATGGCCAATTTACGTATTTTACTCCAGTGGTAGGCTTAATCTGGGTCTGGGAAACCAACCATTGGTGTTATGGACTACAGGTAGTCAAGGACATTGATATTTTTGCTCTTGCATCCAGACTCTCTGTATTGTGGTCAGTTCTACTGTGAGGGGGACAAAGATGTCTACATTCTCCTGCAGCAGTCACAGACAGTCTACAGATCACATACCAACCAGTACATGTATGCTGTCATGTGACTGTAAGTCGCTTTGGATAAAAGCGTCTGCTAAATGGCATATTATTATTATTATTATTATGTATCCTACAAACAGGTGCACGAGTGCACACATGCACACACACACACACACATACACCACAGCAGGGTGGAAAGGCTCTTGCCACATCCTGTCCTTCTGAAACTTCAGCCTATCACATTTCAGAGACTCGTTGTGTTCAGAGGGGATTGATGGAAATACTGTTGAAATAAACCTCAGATACCTCAGATACATTTAACTGAAACTATTTAACATCTTTACCAGACTATTTTAGCAAGATATGAAAACCAAAACTAAATTCACCCTCCAAAAATACCAACATGAGAAATGTATTAATGTTTCTGACTATTACAACAAGCATCTCACGAGCGATGACACCCCCCTTGTCATGCTAAATTTCCATGGAAATGTTCAGTGTCATTGTTTGTTGCTGACGTATCTGCACCTCTATTATCTCATTAAGATAATAACTACAGTAGATAGGAAAAATATTGCCTCTAATGCACACTGTGGAGAGTCATATGGAGCCACAGGAAGACTGTTTCTTATTTTTTACTTTTGGATGTTGGCAATATATACTGTAGATGTACATGAAACCTGCTTTTTATTGTGCGGTGTAGTTGTCAAAAAGGTTAAAAAGAAAGCCTGAATAAAATATTGTAATTTTGGCTCATGTAAGGAACAGGAGACATTGACCTCTCCCCAACCTCCCATCACACCAGTTGATGGACTTTCTTTGTGGTTTTCCTGTGAGCAGGCTCCTCATCTTCCTCTCTATTAAAACCATTCTCTCAGTCACAGATACCGTACTTATTATGTCGTTTGTGACAGTCTGTTTCTCTGAAAAATAGCATTATTCACCCCTGATCTGTCTCGTCATCTGTTTTTGGTCATCCTCCTTTGCTGCGAGTTATTCCCTTAACCAACAATGCAGTTTTAAGAAAAATAAGTGTTAAGTAAAAAATACCATACACCCTTCCCTAGTGGTCCCATGCAGTCTACAAAATCACACCAGAGGTATGCCTTCCCTTTGACACCAGATATATGCCACTAATTTGATTCAGCAGGTGGTTAGTGGACTGGTCAATCAGGTCACTTTAGGGGTTATTTTGTTTCGGTATATTTGGTATTGCCTTGTTATTTTACCATGACTATGTTGGTTATTTCTAAAATCCATGCAAATATTTATCTGTCAGCTGAATTTAGCAGAGCTGGTATAAGAACAATTGTCGATCAAAAACTGTAGAATGGTTTGGTCCATTTCCCACCTTGAACCTTGTGCATCTCCCATTTCACTTTCTCTTTCCTTCTGCACATGTTGGAGAAAGGTAGGTCTATGTGTTTTTCTGCTCTGCTTATTCTGTAATAACATTGTGTAAATATCACTCTATGTCCACTAAAAATAGATACAATATTGTCAACTTTATTTATGTTGGAATTCTGTTTTAGAATGTTATTTTGTACTCAAGCTTAATGGAATGTTCCCTGTAATCTTGAGCACGAGCTTCTATAGCTAGCTAGCTCTGTGTTGTTTTTAGCAATTTGCTAGCAATGCAGCTTAGCTACCTAGCATTTTAGCTACCGGTATGCTGTTTTTTCCTTTTGTAAAACAAGTATTCATTGTGTTTTCACTGGTCATGCACTGAGGGTTATTGCTTTATCCAACAGGCGTGGATGCAGTTGATAAATTGAACTGAAGGCTGTTGTTTTCCTTTTTAATAGCTACATGCTGGCAGTAAATAATATAGCTAGCTAGCTAATGTTACTCAGCTCCATCCAGACAGCTGTGTTGGTGTCATCCTTATCTACTAGCTATAACACAGAATAAAACCTGTTACACATGGTTTTATTATACATGTCCCACCTCTCTATCACAGGTTATTATTGTACTAATTATGGGGATGTTATAATTGACAGTCAATCGTTTCCTCCAATGCATAGGCCTACAACTGCCTTTACAGTGAATAAAATCAAGATCACGTTATAATCATAATATAATACTAGGCGCAAATTAATTAATAATAGTTTCAATAATGCACTGTAATGATGTAATGATGGGCAACCCCAAAGTTTGAAGTGCTGCAAATTGTGTTTTAATTTCAAAATGTAACTCATAGTCAATGGAGAATGTAGTTGACTACTTGTGCAGTAATGAACTTATTTAAACTTCTCCCTCCTCTCAGCAAGCAGCGTTTATTTTTTGATGCAACAGTCACATTAGAAACATCTGTTCCCATGTTGCAGTGAAGCAATTACTCTTTGCCTAATTATATTGCAACCACAAGCAACATTTTCACGAGAAATTAGTTCACTGTAATGAGAAAAACATTAACAGATTCTGAACCTTCTATTGGAATGTAATTTAATTCCATACACACCTAGAAAGTCTCTGTGTCAGATCCAATTGAAATATTAGCCCAAGTGCACTTGTTAGCACTCTCCTCCTTCCTCACAATGGCTCTTTGTACTACACTGTGCCTTGGTCTTGTTCAGTCACCCACAGTAGAGGCTGGTTGCCTGGGTGAATGATACAATGTATTTTAACCCTGGATCTAAATCCATTCATGCTCCTGAGATTCAGATATATTTATTCTCAAAAAGTAGATGAGTATTGTTCTTAGAGATGAAGAAGGCGTGTGAAATTCATTTGAGTTCAGTCAAAAACAGAGAGGAGCAACGATTTGATTTGCTGCAAACATTTTTCTGGGGTTTCACTTGCTGATCAGATGACTGTGAGGAACCTTTTCATTTGTATTATTCGAAGACAACTATATAACCACCAATCTATTGTACCTGTGCAATAATCAAGAGTGACTCATCCACATGCATTGTTAGGATTAGTTTTCAGTTGTTTAATCTCTATAGGGATTTAAAACATGGCTGTAAGGAGTGGGTTACCCAGAATGAATAAGCAGCCAAAAGGTTGTGATGTAGCCTAATGATACACTGATTAAATTGAGATGACAATAGAATGAAGAGCTTTAGGCTAACTGTACTATATTTAGCTATAACTGGATACATTTGTAAAAGCTGCAAAGTTTGATCATCCCTTTGGGGGGGGTGGGTACACTGCATCCTGTCACAGTGACGGTAATACAATATTCTATTCTCATACACATACAGCTGATCTGTCTACTCAACAGGCCCTAACCCTTGGCACGTTGCACATGTGCTTATTATCCATGGGTTGGCATTGACTTGACCTGGTGGTTGGTTTTAAAGCAGTAACATTCTCTCTCTAGGACATTCGGGGGAGGCCTAGATAGATCAATGGATTGTCCTTGCAAGAATATGCCTGGGTCTCACCCTGACCTTGATTGGATTGTACATGTATATGAAATGCAACTGTACAATGACATTACCTCTGAAATGGCTTAATGTGGTATGTGTGTTTTTAGCCACAGCGCATCACTGCCTGTCTGGTGAATGCAGCCTTCTTTGGTGCCCTTGGGTCATCTTATCTCTATGGCTACAACCTGTCTGTCGTCAACGCTCCTGCACAGGTGAGTCGATTTATTGTGTCACCTCAGATGTACTCCTGTAGCTAAAGGTGTCACCTAACATTGCTTTTCCCTTGTGACACCTTGTTAGCACTCTTCAAAAAAATGTAAACCATGAAGTCCAATAGACCAGCTGTACTTTAATGGCTCAACTTTTAACAGGTTACTTTAGATACAGTTGTAAAAGGTTCATATTCTAAACTGCGATCCTATGGGAATCCCACTATTTGGGAAACAGACCAGGGCCTCGTTTCCCAGAGCCTTCATAGCGTTAAGATCATCGTTAGAACCATCTTATGATGTACAGTGTATCTTTAGTACCCAAGGTGTTTCTCAGAGCCTTCATTAGTAAAGTGGCTCTTAAAAACGTTCGCTCATCTATAAGTGATCCAGACCACTTGCAGAGCAGCCAAAGTGCATCGTTTGGCTTCTTTTCTGCCTTAACTCACAAGATATCGTTCTAAAACAATTTATACGTGTTTTGTATGAATGGGCATGATCATACGATGATAAATGTTTCATTTGGGTAATGTATAGGATCTATATAATGTAATATTTAATGAAAAGATTAACAACGTGCTCAACTCCACATTATATAAACTTAGATCGGGTGCTGAATCCTCATATATAATCTAAAGAACAAAAATAGTCCAAATGTTACAAATACATATTTCAAATTATCCAGCCGCACAGTCGGTTGGTGTATATGTTGCGCATATTCGCACCAACCTGAGCCCATTGCAGACTCACAATGATGGGGCTATCCTTAAAAAATACAGGCTCCCACGAGAAGAATTCTCAGACTAAAAAACCTAAATGTGTGCAGTAGAGGGTTAGTTACTGTATAAAAGGAAACTATCTGAGACAGCTCTATTGAGGTGCAGTGTGCTAAAAGCACTGTGGAGGAAAGAAGACGCCTGGGGTTCAAATCTTGAAATCAATTAACATTACATGATGAAAATGTTTAGTTTGTAGATTATTGTGTTATTTATTTTCATTCATAAAAACTATTCTGCAAAATGTATAGGCCTACCATACGTTTCACATGAAATGTGGGCTATTAGTCGTGTTTTCTTATTATGCAAGTGGCATCGACTTCAGCACCAGTGAACTGGAGAGCTCCCCCAACGGGATCATGTGAAAAACCAAACATGGCCCCAACTATGCTTTTAGCTGTGGCACTTACAGGTTCACCCTAAGTGCTTGTGTGGGAAACACTATTAAACAGTTGGCTTGTAAATATCTATGTATCTTGTACGATCATCGTAATGCTTAAATTACATCGCAGCTGGGAAACAAGGCCCAGATTAGTTTGCCCATCCATGCTCGACAAAAAGTAAATGGACAAAGATCAGTAATCATCATCGTTTTTTGGGTTTATTGGGTCTGCCACTACCCTCCAAACACACGCAGCACGCACGCATGCACTCACACCATTTGTTTCTTTACTCACAAAAATGGCTTATCATCTGATCCTACCTACCCGGCTAATCAACCCATATGCCTCCTACCCTCAGACTACATGTCTCCCGAGTGGCGCGTCTCCCGATTGGCGCAGTGGTCTAAGGCACTGCATCGCAGTGCTAGCTGTGCCACTAGAGATCCTGGTTCGAATCCAGGCTCTGTCGTAGCCGGCCGCGACCGGGAGACCAATGGGGCGGCGCACAATTGGCCCAGCGTCGTCCAGGCCAGGGTAGGGGAGGGAATGGCTGGCAGGGATGTAGCTCAGTTGGTAGAGCATGGCGTTTGCAACGGCAGGGTTGTGGGTTCGATTCCCACGGGGGGCCAGTATGAAAAAATAAAAAAAATAATGTATGCACTCACTAACTGTAAGTCGCTCTGGATAAGAGCGTCTGCTAAATGACTAAAATGTCAAATGTAAATGTACATGAATGGGCTTACCGGTATCCTGCTTTGTACCCATATTCATATGATGGGCTACTTCACCCATCAGATTCTAAGCCCTGTCTAAGCCGGGGGGTGGTTCTACTAAGCTACAGTATATGAAATTGTTTTAAGAAGGTCATACCAAGGACCATTTAGCTATTTGATTTGGAATTTTAAGACCCCTTGAAGTATCCCAAAAATATATAACAAATATTTTTGATGATTTTTTTTTTGGGGGGGGTCTTACTGCTATTAGCCGATACAAACGCATTGAATAACAGATTCAATACATGAATAGTCCCAAAAAAAGATCAAGTGTCTCTCCTATATCTGAGAGATATAAGAAAGATCAGAAAACATTTGTTTGTTTTTCTGACATGTATTTAACCCCATATTTTTGGCATTAAACAGTCTCCATACTGTATATACAGTACAGTGCCTTGCAAGAGTATTCATCCCCCTTGGAGTTTTTCCTATTTTTTTGCATTACAACCTGTAATTTAAATGGATTTTTATTTGGATTTCATGTAATGGACATACACAAAAAAGTCCAAATTGGTGAAGTGAAATTAAAAAAATAACTTGTTTCAAAAAATTCTAAAAAATCTATAACGGAAAAGTGGTGCGTGCATATGTATTCACCCCCTTTGCTATGAAGCCCTTAAATAAGATCTGGTGCATTCAATTACCTTCAGAAGTCACATAATTAGTTAGATTGCACACAGGTGGACTTTATTTAAGTGTCACATGATCTGTCACATGATCTCAGTATATTTACACCTGTTCTGAAAGGCCCCAGAGTCTGCAACACCACTAAGCAAGGGGCATCACCAAGCAAGCGGCACAATGAAGACCAAGGAGCTCTCCAAACAGGTCAGGGACAAAGTTATGGAGAAGTACAGATCAGGGTTGGGTTATAAAAAAATATCTGAAACTTTGAACATCCCACGGAGCACCATTTAAATCCATTATTAAAAAATTGAAAGAATATGGCACCACAACTCACGGACAAGGCAAGGAGGGCATTAATCAGAGAGGCAACAAAGAGACCAAAGATAACCCTGAAGGAGCTGCAAAGCTCCACAGCGGAGATTGGAGTATCTGTCCATAGGACCACTTTAAGCCGTACACTCCACAGAGCTGTAATTTACAGAAGAGTGGCCATAAAAAAGCCATTGCTTCAAGAAAAAAATAAGCAAACACGTTTGGTGTTCACCAAAAGCCATGTGGAAGACTCCCCAAACATATGGAAGAAGGTACTCTGGTCAGATGAGACTAAAATTGAGCTTTTTGGCCATCAAGGAAAACGCTATGTCTGGCGCAAACCCTACACCTCTCATCACCCCGAGAACACCATCGGCAGGGACTGGGAAACTGGTCAAAATTGAAGGAATGATGGATTGCGCCAAATACAGGGAAATTCTTGAGGGAAACCTGTTTCAGTCTTCCAGAGATTTGAGACTGGGACGGAGGTTCACCTTCCAGTAGGACAATGACCCTAAGCATACTGCTAAAGCAACACTTGAGTGGTTTAAGGGGAAATATTTAAATATCTTGGAATGGCCTCGTCAAAGCCCAGACCTCAATCCATGATCTGTCACATGATCTCAGTATATCATCTGTGGTATGACTTAAAGATTGCTGTACACCAGCGGAACCCATCCAACTTGAAGGAGCTGGAGCAGTTTTGCCTTGAAGAATTGGCAAAAATCCCAGTGGCTAGATGTGCCAAGTTTATAGAGACATACCCCAAGAGACTTGCAGCTGTAATTGCTGCAAAAGGTGGCTCTACAAAGTATTGACTTTGGGGGGGGGTGAATAGTTATGCATGCTCAGGTTTTCTGTTTCTTTGCATTATTTCTTGTTTGTTTCACAATAAAACATATTTTACATCTTCAGAGTGGTAGGCATGTTTTGTAAATGAAATGATACAAACCCCCCAAAAATCAATTTTAATTCCAGTTTGTAAGGCAAAAAATAGGAAAAATGCCAAGGGGGGTGAATACTTTCTCAAGCCACTGTATACCAGGCGGTGTCAGAGGAAGTCCCTAAACATTGTGAAAGACTCCAGCCACCCTAGTCATAGACTGTTCTTTCTGCTCCCGCACGGCAAGCGGTACCGGAGCACCAAGTCTAGGTCCAAGAGGCTTCTAAACAGCTTCTACCCCCAAGCCATAAGACTCCTGAACATCTAATCAGATGGCTTCCCACCTTTGCACAGAGGGTCATATTAGTGTGTAGCCCAAACGGTTCGGACGTTACAGACAGAAGTTGGCAGATCGGCTGTACCGACTTCAGACGGGTCTCCTGACACTTGTGGAGGTCGTAGAGCAAAATTGAGAACATCATCGCGTTCGTGAGAGTCTCATAGAGGAGTATTAGTTTATAGGCCACGTTCGGACGCTACAGACGATTTGGTGAGAAAACCGATTTTTGGGATGTCTCATGGTCTGACAAACGCTCTAGCTCTGTCACCTTTCACAGCAGATACGGAAGTGCGACATAGGCGGATGCGGTGGATTGAGACGCATCCAACGCAAAAAACTGATATCTCTAGCTTAAACTGACAGATTTTTATGGGGATTTTTTTATATGCTAATTATTTTCCACGGGGGCGCGGACATCGACCTTAGGGGGTTATAGGGATAGTTTGGGATTTTGGCAATGATGCCATTTAACTACAGTGAGGGGGAAAAAGTATTTGATCCACTGCTGATTTTGTACGTTTGCCCACTGAGAAAGAAATTATCAGTCTATAATTTTAATGGTAGGTTTATTTGAACAGTGAGAGACAGAATAACAACAAAAAAATCCAGAATAACGCATGTCAAAAATTTTATAAATTGATTTGCATTTGAATGAGGGAAATAAGTATTTGACCCCTCTGCAAAACATGACTTAGTACTTGGTGGCAAAACCCTTGTTGGCAATCACAGAGGTCAGACGTTTCTTGTAGTTGGCCACCAGGTTTGCACACATCTCAGGAGGGATTTTGTCCCACTCCTCTTTGCAGATCTTCTCCAAGTCATTAAGGTTTTGAGGCTGATGTTTGGCTACTCAAACCTTCAGCTCCCTCCACATATTTTCTATGGGATTAAGGTCTAGAGACTGGCTAGGCCACTCCAGGACCTTAATGTGCTTCTTCTTGAGCCATTCCTTTGTTGCCTTGGCCGTGTGTTTTGGGTCATTGTCATGCTGGAATACCCATCCACGACCCATTTTCAATGCCCTGGCTGAGGGAAGGAGGTTCTCACACAAGATTTGACGGTACATGGCCCCGTCCATCGTCCCTTTGATGCGGTGAAGTTGTCCTGACCCCTTAGCAGAAAAACACCCCCAAAGCATAATGTTTCCACCTCCATGTTTGACGGTGGGGATAGTGTTCTTGGGGTCATAGGCAGCATTCCTCCTCCTCCAAACAGGGCGAGTTGAGTTGATGCCAAAGAGCTCCATTTTGGTCTCATCTGACCACAACACTTTCACCCAGTTCTCCTCTGAATTATTCAGATGTTCATTGGCAAACTTCAGACGGGCATGTATATGTGATTTTTTTAGCAGGGGGACCTTGCGGGCGCTGCAGGATTTCAGGCCTTCACGGCGTAGTGTGTTACCAATTGTTTTCTTGGTGACTATGGTCCCAGCTGCCTTGAGATCATTGACAAGATCCTCCTGTGTAGTTCTGGGCTAATTCCTCACCGTTCTCATGATCATTGCAACTCCACGAGGTGAGACCTTGCATGGAGCCCCAGGCCGAGGGAGATTGACAGTTCTTTTGTGTTTCTTCCACCCTTCACCTAACCCTTTAACCTATCTCCTAACCTAGCTAATGTTAGCCAGTTAGCTACCGTTAGCCACCTAGGCACCTAGCTGGAATTCGTAACATATTGTACTTTTAGCAAATTCGTAACATACAATACGAATTGTAATTCATAACATATCATATGAAATGGGTGA
Organism: Coregonus lavaretus; assembly: GCF_964263955.1. Lineage (NCBI taxonomy): Eukaryota > Metazoa > Chordata > Actinopteri > Salmoniformes > Salmonidae > Coregonus > Coregonus lavaretus. The sequence goes on from NC_139999.1 coordinate 47,412,452, forward strand.
TGGACATCCACAAATGAATACATACAGTGGGGAGAACAAGTATTTGATACACTGCCGATTTTGCAGGTTTTCCTACTCACAAAGCATGTAGAGGTCTGTCATTTTTATCATAGGTACACCTCAACTGTGAGAGACGGAATCTAAAACAAAAATCCAGAAAATCACATTGTATGATTTTTAAGTAATTAATTAGCATTTTATTTCATGACATAAGTATTTGATCACCTACCAACCAGTAAGAATTCCAGCTCTCACAGACCTGTTAGTTTATCTTTAAGAAGCCCTCCTGTTCTCCACTCATTACCTGTATTAACTGCACCTGTTTGAACTCGTTACCTTTATAAAAGACACCTGTCCACACACTCAATCAAACAGACTCCAACCTCTCCACAATGGCCAAGACCAGAGAGCTGTGTAAGGGCATCAGGGATAAAATTGTAGACCTGCACAAGGCTGGGATGGGCTACAGGACAATAGGCAAGCAGCTTGGTGAGAAGGCAACAACTGTTGGCGCAATTATTCGAAAATGGAAGAAGTTCAAGTTGATGGTCAATCACCCTCGGTCTGGGGCTCCATGCAAGATCTCACCTCGTGGGGCATCAATGATCATGAGGAAGGTGAGGGATCAGCCCAGAACTACACGGCAGGACCTGGTCAATGACCTGAAGAGAGCTGGGACCACAGTCTCAAAGAAAACCATTAGTAACACACTTCGCCGTCATGGATTAAAATCCTGCAGCGCATGCAAGGTCCCCCTGCTCAAGCCAGCGCATGTCCAGGCCCGTCTGAAGTTTGCCAATGACCATCTGGAGGATCCAGAGGAGGAATGGGAGAAGGTCATGTGGTCTGATGAGACAAAAATATAGCTTTTTGGTCTAAACTCCACTCGCCGTGTTTGGTGGAAGAAGAAGGATGAGTACAACCCCAAGAACACCATCCCAACCGTGAAGCATGGAGGTGGAAACATCATTCTTTGGGGATGCTTTTCTGCAAAGGGGACAGGACGACTGCACCGTATTGAGGGGAGGCATATGGATGGGGCCATGTATCGCGAGATCTTGGCCAACAACCTCCTTCCCTCAGTAAGAGCATTGAAGGTCGTGGCTGGGTCTTCCAGCATGACAACGACCCGAAACACACAGCCAGGGCAACTAAGGAGTGGCTCCGTAAGAAGCATCTCAAGGTCCTGGAGTGGCCTAGCCAGTCTCCAGACCTGAACCCAATAGAAAATCTTTGGAGGGAGCTGAAAGTCCGTATTGCCCAGCGACAGCCCCGAAACCTGAAGGACCTGGAGAAGGTCTGTATGGAGGAGTGGGCCAAAATCCCTGCTGCAGTGTGTGCAAACCTGGTCAAGACCTACAGGAAACGTATGATCTCTGTAATTGCAAACAAAGGTTTCTGTACCAAATATTAAGTTCTGCTTTTCTAATGTATCAAATACTTATGTCATGCAATAAAATGCTAATTAATTACTTAAAAATCATACAATGTGATTTTCTGGATTTTTGTTTTAGATTCCGTCTCTCACAGTTGAAGTGTACCTATGATAAAAATTACAGACCTCTACAGGCTTTGTAAGTAGGAAAACCTGCAAAATCGGCAGTGTATCAAATACTTGTTCTCCCCACTGTACCATACGAAACGTAACATATCATACTAAAAGGAGTGCAACCAATTTACATACAGAATAATACGAAATGCTTTGAGACCAGGTTGGAATAAAAAGAGAGCTGAGTTATTTTGCTTCTTTTGTTGTTTTTTTACCCCGGAGTTCACTTTTAAGAGGACTACATGTGATAACCATAAGAGTGTACAGGATCAGCTGAGGAGGGTTGCCACTTTGTTCACCCTGAAATGTTAGGCACCACCAACCCTTCTGAGCTCCTTTCGCTCCCTTTCATAAATGCTTTAATAAATGCACTTTCACAGGTGGCTGCGCAAATGGAATGGCATCAAACACCTGGAAATCATGTGTTTGATATATTTATTACCATTCCAATGATTCCGCTCCAGTCATTACCACAAGCCTGTTCTCCCCAATTAAGGTGCCACCAACCTCCTGTGCTGCACTTTAATGTTGAACGTAATGTTCATGTAGGTTATTAATGTACCCTATGACCACAAATTCTCCTCTGGAAAGTTTCTTCCAAGTATCTTGACTTTCTTCTAATTAAATCTAAACTATAGATGGCAAGTTCCGAAAATAATCTCCCTCTCCATCTGGAGCCATTTTGGGTTTTGAGAAATTTTTCTTATGTATGGTCATTCGTCCAGTCAGAGACTAGAATCTAGCAGAGGGAGGTGAGTGGAAAAAGCTTTGGCAAAGACCAATTGAGGTCCAAACGCACCAGCTCTTCATCTAATATAAAATATAAAAAAACCTATGCATTCGAAAAAACGTATGTTGTTTCAGTCTTCTCGGGAGATGCCATCACCTTTTCCTTTTAGGTACTGTAGGTGAATGGTATTTCAGTCTTAGAGCATTTCATTCTGCTAGCCTTAGGACTTTCTAATGTTTCTATTTGCCACACAAGCAAGACATCACAAGGGAGCTATACCAACCGGCAGAAAAATAGTTTTGATTTATCATTGTATGGCACGGCGCAGAGTTTCAGGGACTGTAATTCTCCACTTTGATGGGAACAAGTGTGAACTGTGTGTAGCCCTTCAAATTGTCATAGCACATCACTCAAGAAGACGAGAGCCATCATCCCTTTTCAGAAGGAAACACAGCTTTTGTTGTTTGGTTTGTTTGTCATTGTTCATTGTAGTCCCGTGTAGCTCAGTTGGTAGAGCATGGCGCTTGCAACGCCAGGGTTGTGGGTTCGATTCCAACGGGGGACCAGTATGAAAATGTATGCACTCACTAACTGTAAGTCGCTCTGAATAAGAGCGTCTGCTAAATGACTAAAATGTAAATGTAAAATGTTCACTCAGTGCTGGCTTTGTGTTTGTTTTTCTGCGTCCCATGGGGAACTTGATTTGTTTTAGAATGAGGGGAACGTCCTCTGCAGTGGTCAGTATTTTCCCGGAGGATGTCATAGAGGTTTCAGGCATCAATTCCATAACAACCTGTGTCTTAGAGACAGATCATGATTGATGATAAGTATTTTGTTGTAAATGACATACAGTGGGGAAAAAAAGTATTTAGTCAGCCACCAATTGTGCAAGTCCACTTAAAAAGATGAGAGAGGCCTGTAATTTTCATCATAGGTACATGTCAACTATGACAGACAAATTGAGATTTTTTTCCTCCAGAAAATCACATTGTAGGATTTTTTATGAATTTATTTGCAAATTATGGTGGAAAATAAGTATTTGGTCACCTACAAACAAGCAAGATTTCTGGCTCTCACAGACCTGTAATTTCTTCATTAAGAGGCTCCTCTGTTCTCCACTCGTTACCTGTATTAATGGCACCTGTTTGAACTTGTTATCAGTATAAAAGACACCTGTCCACAACCTCAAACAGTCGCACTCCAAACTCCACTATGGCCAAGACCAAAGAGCTGTCAAAGGACACCAGAAACAAAATTGTAGACCTGCACCAGGCTGGTAAGACTGAATCTGCAACAGGTAAGCAGCTTGGTTTGAAGAAATCAACTGTGGGAGCAATTATTAGGAAATGGAAGACATACAAGACCACTGATAATCTCCCTCGATCTGGGGCTCCACGCAAGATCTCACCCTGTGGGGTCAAAATGATCACAAGAACGGTGAGCAAAAATCCCAGAACCACACGGGGGGACCTAGTGAATTACCTGCAGAGAGCTGGGACCAAAGTAACAAAGCCTACCATCAGTAACACACTACGCCGCCAGGGACTCAAATCCTGCAGTGCCAGACGTGTCCCCCTGCTTAAGCCAGTACATGTCCAGGCCCGTCTGAAGTTTGCTAGAGTGCATTTGGATGATCCAGAAGAGGATTGGGAGAATGGCATATGGTCAGATGAAACCAAAATATAACTTTTTGGTAAAAACTCAACTTGTTTTGTTTGGAGGACAAAGAATGCTGAGTTGCATCCAAAGAACACCATACCTACTGTGAAGCATGGGGGTGGAAACATCATGCTTTGGGGCTGTTTTTCTGCAAAGGGACCAGGACGACTGATCCATGTAAAGGAAAGAATGAATGGGGCCATGTATCGTGAGATTTTGAGTGAAAACCTCCTTCCATCAGCAAGGGCATTGAAGATGAAACGTGGCTGGGTCTTTCAGCATGACAATGATCCCAAACACACCGCCCGGGCAACGAAGGAGTGGCTTCGTAAGAAGCATTTCAAAGTCCTGGAGTGGCCTAGCCAGTCTCCAGATCTCAACCCCATAGAAAATCTTTGGAGGGAGTTGAAAGTCTGTGTTGCCCAGCGACAGCCCCAAAACATCACTGCTCTAGAGGAGATCTGCATGGAGGAATGGGCCAAAATACCAGCAACAGTGTGTGAAAACCTTGTGAAGACTTTCAGAAAACGTTTGACCTGTGTCATTGCCAACAAAGGGTATATAACAAAGTATTGAGAAACTTTTGTTATTTTTTTTTTTAAACTTTTGTTTATTTTCCACCATAATTTGCAAATAAATTCATTAAAAATCCTACAATGTGATTTTCTGGATTTTTTCCCTAATTTTGTCTGTCATAGTTGACGTGTACCTATGATGAAAATTACAGGCCTCTCTCATCTTTTTAAGTGGGAGAACTTGCACAATTGGTGGCTGACTAAATACTTTTTTTCCCCACTGTACCTAGATATTCCAAGTAAAATACAACAACAAAAAGTTGAGGCATGGAGCAACAGTTATTACAATGATGCATACTATCTATTGCCCACCATGGGTTGGAGCTATCCTCACAGTGTATTGCTGTTTACATCACCATGGTATAGGCTAGTGCTGCAACAGCACTCCTCCCCCCAAGCCAGTCAGTACAAGGTTTTATTAGAGATTGAGCCAGAAAGCTTTTAACCTTGTTTCCTGAATTGAACCAAACTACTAAAAAGTCGGTTACACAATAAAGGGTCTGTGACGAAACATAGAGAGAAACTTGTAGAGAGCATTTTGTGATACGTGTGTCACGTCTCCTCCCGTTGCTCCCCTCCGGTGCTCTGATTCGCCGGTCTACTGAGCCACCGGTCTGCGCGCACCACCTCGGCAACACTGGAATGGAAACCCAACGCACGCTAAACACCTCCAGCGCACCTGCACCTCATCATCTCATCACCACCCCTATATAGCCCTGGACTGTTCAGTGTTGTGTTGTGTGTGATTGTTAGTGTCTTGTCGTGTACTCGCTCTTTGTTGTTCTTCTCTTGCTTAGTGTTAAGTAAACCTTTACATTGTTGATTCCTGCGTCTGCGTCCTGCCTCTTCGTATCCTCAGTACTCGTCACAACGTGAAAAGGCCCCTTCGTGCATTTGGCTGTGTAACCACTTTTAACAGCTTCCCTCTGCTAATTTAGATACAGTGAGGCCTATGGTGCAAACATGCTGTTTGATTTCCTTGATAACAGGAAACATCGTAGAGAAATTAGACGGTAGTATGGATGAAAGCCCAAGACCCACCTCCTGATTCATCCCAGAACAGTGGGGTTCCTCTGATAATTGGGCCTACAGATGTAGGATCTTAATTTGATCCCCCTGTTGCAGGATAACTTTCCTGCAATGCAAAACCTGTAGTGTATTTGAGGTTTAAAAAGGCTTCTGAAGTTTCTAATTTCCACGTTGAAATTCCAGACTTAATTTCCCTTGCGAAAAATGTATCTACCCTTACGAAAATGTCCATTTAATTATGATCCACATAATAATTCACATTTCCTGTGGTTGCAGGAATATTTTCCTGCTGTAGCAAACAGGCTCAAATTAAGATCCTACATCTGTATTGTGGACAAGCTGAGAAAACCAAAGGTCAGTGTCAGCCTTGGTTACAGGCTTGTATCGTAGATGTAAGTAAATGACACAGACCAAAAACTAGTAATTGACAGAAACAATGTCTAAACTTTTTCTGTCACCTGACTAAGTTTAAAGCCATCATTGTATGTCTAATATATCAATGTGTGTGTTTATTTCATGAAAATAACTCCATCAAATATATTTTGTATCATTTATTTCCCTGAGCCTCCTTTTGCCATTGAAATGCTCAGTCTGATTGGCGGATATGATGTAGACTATAGAGCCCTTCAAAGTAGGAGAATACATATGCAAATAAAAGATGACTGGTCATTGGTCAGAATAATCAGATCAGATTGGGATGTCATGCTGTGGGCCAAAACTCCTTCCCACCTGAACAGGCTGAAATTTCAGGCGTTTTGTTTCCAAAAAGCTTGTACACTAGAAAGACGTTATCATCATTTTTCACAGTTTCCGAGTGTTATTTCAATCTCATAGTGTGGAAATATCATTTAAAAAACAGGATAATCATGTTTTTGACTACACTGCCCTTTAATGCTTTTCAGGCAGCGTTATGTTGCTTTTTAAATGCCCTCTCTCAACCAAGAATGACGCCCCCTTGATCAGTCAACATAAACATTATGTTTATGTGAAAAGCTTAATTCCAAAATGCTATATATCCATTTTCAGAAATGTTGGTAAATTAGCTTTTATTGTTTAAAGAAATTATGAGATTGTTGTGTTTATTCACTATCTAATCATGGAATGGGGTTGTTTAATGACAGAGATGTATTTGTTTAAAATCTATCACTTGATGGTTTCATTTCAGAGAGACAAATAATCAAGTTTTCTTTTCAAAATGCGATATATCTGCCTCACTCTCAGAGAAATAAGTAGTACTGCTAGGGTTTACACAGTCAAATGTAACACAACTACATTTTTAATAAAGAACTGTACAAATTATACATTTGTTACATCAATATTACAAATATATGTTAATTACTCCACAGTCTGAGCTCAAAATGACTGCCATGGCATTTGTCCTTCCACATCACAAATTAGTTGGCTAATTGGATCCTGAGTAGTCTGATAGTCCCTAGACACATGCAGTCTAAGTCTCCCACCCTGTATCTAAATCCAGTTAGCCGTCTGTGTCCCTCTAACACATTCTTAACATACATCTTTGATATACTCACAAATCAATGAATTGAAGCTAATTATAGTCCAGACACTCACGAACGCACGCACGCACACAGGCGCACGCACACACACAGTCAATAGAAATCACTTGGGCTGGTTAGACTTCCTCATAGACCAGCTTTGCATGCGTTTCCCTCTCATGGTCCCTTCAGGTGTGGACTGTGTGTGAGAGTTTGTGAAGTTAGGATCCACTGATGATGAAGCTGCAGTCCTCCAGAAGCCAAGCTGGTCATCTGGTTCAATGGCCAAGGAAGTCTTCCTTTTGGGATGGAAGGTTGTAGGATAAGAATGAGCGAGAGAGAGCCAGAGACAGACTGGAGACTTGGAGGTTAGCTTTGAAAATAGTGAAATGTCTGACAGACAGGAGAGGTGAATAGCTTTTGACTTTCAAGTCTAAATTGCTCTGACGAAGGCCAAGAGGCCGACACGTAAGCTTTAATCAAATAAGTGATACAACCGGGTTTCTCTTTTCTTTGAAGTTATAGCATTATTCTCAACACACCTGCAATGAGAACTCAGATGTGCAAGGGCTTTTTTGAATTTTAAGTCTAAATTGGGGGAGTGTACACATACATATATGTGAATTCACCCATAATTGCTGTCTAGGTGTCCTGGTTCACATTTTTGTAAATGTACAGCATGGACCTTATTAAAAGGTTATGCAAACATTACTTTGAAATCGGATGGAAAAGAAAGCATTTTAATAATTTACCTTGTGTGAATAATGAGTACAAATATTTTTGCTGAGATGCTGACTTCCTTCCTCATCCTCCCTGTACAGTATATAAAGATATTTTACAACAAGACATGGATGGAGCGCTACGGAGAACCCATAGGAGCAGACATGGTCACCATGCTATGGTCCGTCACAGTCTCCATATTTGCCATTGGGGGCCTGCTTGGAGCGCTCTGCGTCACGTTGCTCACGAAACTCATTGGAAGGTAAGTTGGAACACACCTATGATAAGCATTAAAAGAAGAGGCTTGCTGACATAGATATCAATGCATATAAATGAACATTTAAGCCTACATATTTCTCTGCATGGCTCCGTTATTAAGAAGATTAACCATTGCGCTGGTAAGGTAGCGCAGAGGCTTGCAGTTAATTAGGTCCAGTTTTGATGATAAGTGCTTCTGGCATTGTCTGTTGAGTGATCTTTGAGGTGGGAGCATATGACGGTATATTGACAAGTGAACTTCTGAATGTCCATTAGAGTGAAAGGCCTGAACATAGCTTTATCTATTATCTTCATCTTTTATTTTTTTTGTGCAACAACAACACTCACCACACTATTAGCTATTGAAGCAAGGAGAGGAGTTGGCATATACGTTCAAACCGTCCATCCCTCCTTTGGGATTCTTCCCCCATCTCCTTCTCCTCATCAACCTTTGAAAGCGGCTACCTAGATAAACCCTTCCCCCATCTGTTCTTCAGTCTTCTTCCCTCCCTCCCTATCGTCTTTCTCTCTTAGCATTTCAGTGAGCGAACCTTTAGTGGTCAGGACGCACGTAGACAGATAGACAGGACACGGTAGATGGAACATGGCAGGAAGAGCTGAGTGCTGACATCCTAAGGATTCCAGCAGGCCTGGGCGTGGGTGATTCCCTCTAATGGATGCTCCACAGGCCCCCCATGGAGCCAGGCACCACTACATCCGCTCCAGGCACATCTCCATCCATCACAAGGACACTTGCCAGCCAAGCGGATTCCAATAGACGTTTCTGGCCTTTGATGTCACCAGGGATCCTTGAGTTGGTATAATTTCCCAATTAGCGTCCCAAATCAGCGCTTTATGGGTACTATATAGTGTTCCGATTTTGAAACATATCAACGGAATTAAATGTCGATTTCAGACCTGGAGAAGCCACAGAAAAATAAACACAATTTGAGTCCATATTCCCTCCCCCGGGGAGAGAAACGTGTAAAGTGAATTTAACATGAAGCCTCCATTAACTGAGTACAGCTTCATGCCTCAGTTCCCCATTCCCTCTCTCTTCTCATCTGAGAAACTGGTGGGTGTGAGGCTAAAGATGACTTAAAGTCCTGCAGACACAAATAGTACATGACGCAGGGGCAAATGTGTGAGCCACCTTTCAGCTGCAGCACTTAAAACTCCTTGGAATTATTCAGCAGAACTGTATTCAAGTACTGTTTAGTGCATACATCTATACAAAATAATTGTGGGGAATTATAGAGATATTTATTGTTGCAATACCCTGGGTTAGGGAATTTGTCACATAATTTTGTTTTGACACCATAGAAACTGTGGGAGGAGACATGTATCATCTGATGTCTCATTCCTTTCACTTGACTCCATTATTTCCTTCTCAATTTGTGGAAATAGTATAGCATTTTCTGAGGTGAAACATTTCAGAAATGCTTAATTTTACCAGAGTGAATCAGGGTTTCTGAATTTGAATGACCTGTAGCGTATTTGTTTCTGTGCTCCAGTCAATAATACTCCAAGTCAATAACAGAAACAGTATTTGTGTCAGTCCATTACCTATAGCCTACTCCAAATGACATAATGGACCTACATAGAATACTAAAGGTTTCAACCCCTCTTGTTCACAGACAAAAGTTTTCACTGAACTTGATCAACTTGGTCCATGCGGCTCACTCCCATTGTAGCAATGCAGCTGCTTAATTACAACTACTGTTCCCGGTGCAGACATATTAGCACACTGCGGCCCATAATGATTCTGAGAGTTTGATGCCCCCTGTTGCAGCTCTTGACATTGGTGGAGAGCGATAACATAGACTCTAGAGGTGTGTTGACATCGCCAAGATATCATTCCTTTTTTGCCCTCCCTGATTTGTGGCCCGAGTGATTGAGCGGTTAAGACTACATGCATGTGGTAATAGAAGCTATAGATAATAGAAGCTGAAGTGTTCTAGTCCCTTTGTGTCTTCTTTATACCTCCTACTCATCACTGAAACGTTAGGTAGACTATCTAAAAAGGGACAACCTGTACATGCTCAGACTTAGAGACCATTAGGGGATGACAGTAAAATATGATGTGACAGTTTATGATGTAAGCAATAGTCTTAACCTCACCATACATCATCCTTAATAGCCTTAGAATGAGATTCATAAATATTTATCATATGACTAATACAACCTGGGTTGATTACTTTCTGCATGGCCTAAAATGAGTCGATGAATGAGACAGTGACATAATATATGATCAGGAATACAAAATGGTTGCTTTTAGATAGAATTGTAAAGGAGGAAATCAAGTGTGATGACCATTGTGAAACGACCCAGCGGCAAAATTTGGCACAACATCTTACGTTATTTTCTGGTTGTACACTGGTTTTCTGACCAATTAGCGTTTTAGTTTTTTTGCGCTGATCTTAACTTGTTTTGTACATAATGATTCCTCCATTCCTCCATCGTTTCCTATGACCGAAAATAGCTTCTGGACATCAGAACAATGATCACTAACCTCGATTTGGATGAAGAATTCTACTTCAATGACTTGGCCACGCAGGACATACTGCTCACCGGGGACCAGGCTCTAATCCCCGACTCTCGGAAGAGGTAAAGACGGCGATATAGAGGCCGACGTGGGGGCACCTTAATGAAACTACGGCGGCGAGTGAATAAACCGCCACTACCCTCTGTTCTATTGGTGAATCACTGGAGAACAAACTAGATGAGCTCCTTTCGAGACTATCCTATCAATGGCACCTCACCTGAAGAACTGTAATATCCTATGCTTCACAGAATCTTGGCTGAATGAGGACATGGTTAATATGAATCTAGCAGTTTTTTCTATGCATCGGAAGGACAGAACGGCAGCGTCTCGTAAACTCAAGGGCAGGGGTGTGTGTCTCTTTGTTAACAACAACTGGTGCACAATCTATATTATTAAAGGAGAAGTTTACCCAAAATCCGGAAACTCCCACGTGATTCCATACATTGAAATTAGTTCAGTGGAGTTTGCCCTCTCCCCCTCTCTCTCCCTGTAGTGCTGTACTGAAACAGCTGCAAAAATGGGTCACATGACTCATGACCTTTGCTGGATGCAGGCCTCTCTCTGCTCCGTTGCCAGTGAATTCATGATTTAGAAATCTGCGAAGTGTGGACAAATTCGTTGTTTTATTGAAAGCGTACGGCCAAATTAGCTATTTCTGTCAAAAGTACTATCGGTTTTTAGTCAAGAAATGTGTACCTTTCGACCTAAAACATTTGCGATTATTTTGTATCATTATTTTATGTAGCCAACTGCCACAGCAGTGGAGATGGGTAACAACTGGTGCATGTGCGCGCTCAGGGAATCCCTGCTACTTAGAAACTGCACGTTATGCCCTTATTAATTGACTTAAGCCTGAGTATTCGGACGAAGAATTGAGGCAAATTGAGCTTTCAGATGGCCGCTGACCTCTAGCCACCAGTAGCTGGACCACAGCCCCAACCCATCCTTCCGATCAACACAGACTGGTGGTGCAGTTGTGGCAATTGCACTCCAATGCCGCGAATGAGGAATGTTTGTGCTGCAGAGAATTTGAATACGTGACTACAATTCTTACAGAAATGGAGGAACGTAATGATGATAAGGAGCAGTTAGTTTGCTTTTTCAACAAATGGGATTTTGCTGACCACATAAATTCTAGAATTTTTTTCCGTATTCCAAAAACAAATTGGAGACGCACCGCTGTTCCAGCTGGGCCAAATGGACAGTTATCTAACGAGTAAGTAGCTACTTTACATAAACCTCTATGAGCGGGACCATTAGTGAGTTTATGTTTTCGCCCAAAACACTATATAGCCTACAGTATGTTTATTTATGACAGTTTGGGGATACTCTATTCTGCAATGTAAAGTGACACAATGTCTATTGTCTCTCAACTGTCATAAATACATGGAGCACATATGCTAACCTGTAGAGCACTTTCATGTCTACATGATATGGTGCCATGGTAACAACACAATAAAAACACATTGAACGTCAAGAATCAGGCTAGGCTACATACCTCTCCTCTCTAACTTTACCTGCGATCAGTGACGTGTATTCATGGATGCCAAGGGAAGCCAGGCTTTCCCAAAAAATCTACAAAGAAAAACACATATAAAATAATTTATCTTTTGTCCAGGACCTTAATGTGCTTCTTCTTGAGCCACTCCTTTGTTGCCTTGGCCGTGTGTTTTGGGTCATTGTCATGCTGGAATACCCATCCCCAACCCATTTTCAATGCCCTGGCTGAGGGAAGGAGGTTCTCACCCAAGATTTGATGGTACATGGCCCCGTCCATCGTCCCTTTGATGCGGTGAAGTTGTCCTGTCCCCTTAGCAGAAAAACACCCCCAAAGCATAATGTTTCCACCTCCATGTTTGACGGTGGGGATGGTGTTCTTGGGGTCATAGGCATCATTCCTCCTCCTCCAAACATGGCAAGTTGAGTTGATGCCAAAGAGCTCGATTATGGTCTCATCTGACCACAACACTTTCACCCAGTTCTCCTCTGAATCATTCAGATGTTCATTGGCAAACTTCAGACGGGCCTGTATATGTGCTTTCTTGAGCAGGGGGATCTTGCAGGCGCTGCAGGATTTCAGTCCTTTACGGCGTAGTGTGTTACCAATTGTTTTCTTGGTGACTATGGTCCCAGCTGCTTTGAGATCATTGACAAGATACTCCCGTGTAGTTCTGGGCTGATTCCTCACCGTTCTCATGATCATTGCAACTCCACGAGGTGAGATCTTGCATGGAGCCCCAGGCCGAGGGAGATTGACAGTTATTTTGTGTTTCTTCCATCCTTTTTGTGTTTCTTCCACCCTTCTCACCAAGCTGCTTGGCGATGGTCTTGTAGCCCATTCCAGCCTTGTGTAGGTCTACAATCTTGTCCCTGACATCTTTGGAGAGCTCCTTGGTCTTGGCCATGGTGGAGAGTTTGGAATCTGATTGATTGCTTCTGTGGACAGGTGTCTTTTATACAGGTAACAAGCTGAGATTAGGAGCACTCCCTTTAAGAGTGTGCTCCTAATCTCAGCTCGTTACCTGTATAAAAGACACCTGGTAGCCAGAAATCTTTCTGATTGAGAGGGGGTCAAATACTTATTTCCCTCATTAAAATGCAAATAAATTTATAACATTTTCTGGATTTTTTTGTTGTTATTTTATCTCTCACTGTTCAAATAAATCTACCATTAAAATTATAGACTGATCATTTCTTTGTCAGTGGGCAAACATACCAAATCAGCAGGGGATCAAATACTTTTTTCCCTCACTGTATATACTGTATTCTATACTATTCTACTGTCTTATTCTATGCCGCTCTGACATTGCTTGTCCATATATTTATATATTCTTAATTCGGGAGCTAGAAACACAATAATTTCACTACATCCGCAGTGTGGATTACAATCGGAAACCCAGTCACGAGCTTCCCAGTGACACAAGCCTACCAGACAAGCTAAATGCCTTCTATACTCACTTCGAGGCAAGAAAGACTGAACCATGCGTGAGAGCACCAGCTGTTCCTGATGACTGTGTGATCACGCTCTCCATTGCTGATGTGAGTTAGACCTTTAAACAGGTTAACATTCACAAGGCCGGATTACCAGGACACGTACTCAGAGCATGCACTGACCAGCTGGCTAGTGTCTTCACTGACATTTTCAACCTCTCCCTGACCCAGTCTGTAATACCTACATGTTTCAAGCAGACCACCATTGTCCCTGTGCCCAAATACTATCACCCCCAGCCCTCACATATGTATCCATTAACTGTTTTGAAAGGCTGGTCATGGCTCACAACAACACCATCACCCCAGGCACCCTGGACCCACTCTAATTCACATACCGCCCCAACACATCCACAGATAACCACACTGCCCTTTCCCATTTGGACAAAAGGAACACCTACGTGAGAATGGTGTTCATTGACTACAGCTCAGCATTCAACACCATAGTGCCCTCGAAGCTCATCACTAAGCTGATGGGCCTCCACTAGGTGGTAAGGGTAGGCAACAACACATCCGCCACGCTGACCCTCAACACGGGGGCCCCTCAGGGGTACATGCTTAGTCCCCTCCTGTACTCCCTGTTCACCCACAACTGCGTGACCGCGCACGACTCCAACACAATCATGAAGTTTGTCGACGACACAATGGTGGGAGGCTGATCACCGATGATGATGAGACAGCCTATAGCGAGGAGGTCAGAGATAGGGCTGTAGTGGAGCAGGTCGAGAGCTTGAAGTTCCTCAGTCCACATCACTAAGGAGCTATCATGGTCCAAACACACCAACACTGTTGTTAAGATGGCATAACAACGCCTCTTCCCCCTCATGAGGCTGAAAAGATTTGGCATGGGCCCTCAGATCCTCAAAAAGTTATATAGCGGCACCATTGAGAGCATCTTGACTGGCTGCATCACCGCTCGGTACGGCAACTGCGAGGTACCCGACCACAAGGCGCTACAGAGGGTGGTGAGTACGGCCCAGTACATCACTGGGTCCGAGCTCCCTGCCATCCAGGACCTCTATACCAGGCGGTGTCAGAGGAAGGTCCAAATAATTGTCAGACTCCAGCAACCCAAGCCACAGACTGTTCTCTCTGCTACCGCACGGCAAGCGGTACTAATGCACCAAGTGTGGAACCAACAGGACCCTGAACAGCTTCTACCACCAAGCCATAAGACTTCTAAACAAGAGTGCTAAATAGCTAATCAAATGGCTACCCGGACTACCTGCATTGACCCTTTTTGCACTAACTCTCTTGTACTGACTCTATGCACACACACACTGGACTCTATCCACACACTGACACTGACACCCCAACACACACACACACACACACACACACACACACACACACACACACACACACACACACACACACACACACACACACACACACACACACACACACACACACTATTAATCCTGTTGCCTAGTCACTTTACCCCTACCTTTATGTACAGTGCATACTGTAGATACCTCAATTACCTCGTACCCCTGCACATCGACTCGGTACTGGTACTCCCTGTATATTGCCATGTTATTTCTACTCTTTATTTTTATTAAATATTCTATTTTTATCTTATTTTTTTATCTTATCTTTAACTCTGCATTGTTGGAAATGGACCTGTGAGTAAGCATTTCACTTTTAGTCTACACCTGCTGTCTACGAAGCATGTGACAAATAACATTTGATTTGAGAAGACATTTTATAACCAGAATACAACCACATAAAGATGTGTTTTTCTGGTTGCTAAAATAATGTTAATAAAAACCTTATACAAGCAGTATACAACCCAACCAGTCTTTCCTGCTAAGGAAAGTAATGTGGGTAAAGGAGGCAGAGAGGTCTGCTATCTTACATGTTACTGAAAATATTATCACCTGGAGGGTATGACAGGAAGTAGGATCAATACGTTAGCTAACTAAGTATACCAGTAAGATATGAGTTGAAGTTAGAAAATAAGTAGGGCATCATCTACCCCCCAAAAATCCTTTCAATTGACCCAAACATACTGTACCAGGATTTGTAGTTATTCTATTATGTAAAACGAAGATTAATCTACACAAGCTCTCTTACTCAAGGGCAGATTGGAACATAATGTTTTTTGGTCTGAAAAGTAATTTTCTTTCTCAGAGGTCTGTGGACCAATTCCACTCCTCGATCTAATTTTGTGAAGGGATGATGAGTTCGCAAGGTTGGGGATTGTTGTGCTCAGTGTAATTTAGTCAGTGCCTCGACTGCAGTGTCAATGCCCCTGCTACCCTCTTTTACCTCAATTCTCTCCAACAAATGTACATTTCAAAGAATCCATTTACTTAACTGTCCTTGACTTGAGGTTCATAGATGTTGAATTGCATGCAGCAAAGCAAACCATTTTGGACGAAGCATTTGTGTTTAAAGAACTGTTTGGCCAGAGAGACTGAGATTCTTATTAGATAAACCAGTGAGATTACACTTTTGTGAGAATGTCCAACTGTAATTACATCCTTTTGAGAGGAAAATAAAGAAAGGTTGAGATTGGGAAACCTATCCAGATGAGATTTATATATATACACATATGTCATGACTTGCCCTCATTGGTTGAGGATCAAACATTCCTGCTAGGCAAAGGTTTGAACACCCCCTTTCCTGGGGGCCAGTTTTATGACTTAACAGCCGGTCATAAATAGTTTGCAGAAAAGTACTCCTTTTGGTCTCTAGTATGGGAAGAAAGAATTTCCCTGTGAGACAAAGGAAGTTTTCCCGCCAAGACTCCAACATCCAAAAGTGGATAATGAAACAATATTCCTACTTAAAAGAATGTGGGAAATGGTCAGTGGGGATCTAAAGAATAATCATGTCATATTGTTTATTATTTTGTGTCATTAAGGATGGTATCAAGTAATAACTGTAACTCGGAAAGTGTACATAATCTATCAAGTTTACATCTAAAGGGCTCCTTGCTCTGATTTCTTCCTTCCCTCCCTCCCTCAATGTAATCAGTGTTCATAGTATGAGAGTATTTTGGTGAAGATAGGAATGTGATTTTAGTCTTCTAAGGAGATAATAGTTTTTCATATAAACTATGCACAGTGACTAGCCACGCCCCGAGTGACATCAGAGATCGTGTAAACATGATGGAACGCCCCTTTTACCCCGAGTGCATAAAAAGCCTTGAAAAACAAATCAATCTTTAGACCAGCAGATGTGAAGCGTGAGCTAAACATTGCAAATGGTTGAATTTCTACCCAGACCAGCAAGCCCCACGGCTTAAAATGGTTGAAACTCTACAGACCAGCAGACCAGCAGATGTGTTGCAAAGAAAAAGCCATATCTCAGACTGCCCATCTTAATCTTTTCTTTTTATTGGCCAGTCTGAGATATGGCTTTTTCTTTGCAACTCTGCCTAGAAGGTCAGCATCCCGGAGTCGCCTCTTCACTGTTGACGTTGAGACTGGTGTTTTGCGGGTACTATTTAATGAAGCTGCCAGTTGAGGAACTGTGAGGCGCCGGGGCCTCCCGCTCCTCTTTCTATTCTGGTTAGAGACAGTTTGCGCTGTTCTGTGAAGGGAGTAATACACAGCGTTGTACGAGATCTCCAGTTTCTTGGCAATTTCTTGCATGGAATAGCCTTCATTTCTCAGAACAAGAATAGACTGACGAGTTTCAGAAGAAAGTTCTTTGTTTCTGGCCATTTTGAGCCTGTAATCTAACCCACAATTGCTGATGCTCTAGATACTTAACTAGTCTCAAGAAGGACAGTTTTATGCTTCTTTAATCAGCACAACAGTTTTCAGCTGTGCTAACATCATTGCAAAAGGGTTTTCTAATGATCAATTAGCCTTTTAAAATGATAAACTTGGATTAGCAAACACAACGTGCCATTGGAACACAGGACTGATGGTTGCTGATAATGGGCCTCTGTACGCCTATGTAGATATTCCATTAAAAATCAGCCGTTTCCAGCTACAATAGCCATTTACAACATTAACAATGTCTACACTGTATTTCTGATCAATTTTATGTTATTTTAATGGACAAAATAAATTGCTTTTCTTTTGAAAACAAGGACATTTCTAAGTGACCCCAAACTTTTGAACAGTTGTGTATATATACACACTATATGACCAAAAGTATGTGGATACCAGCTCATCGTACATCTCATTCCAAAATCATGGGCATTAATATGGAGTTGGTCCCCCCTTTGCTGCTATAACAGCCTCCACTCTTCTTAGAAGGCTTTCCACTAGATCTTGGAACATTGCTGAGGGGACTTGCTTCCTTTCAACCACAAGAGCATTAGTGAGGTCGGGCACTGATGTTGGGCGATTAGGCCTGGCTCGCAGTCGGCGTTCCAATTCATCCCAAAGGTGGTCGATGAGGTTGAGGTCAGGGCTCTGTGCAGGCCAGTCATGTTCTTCCACACCGATCTCGACAAACCATTTCTGTATGGACCTTGCTTTGTGCATGGGGGCATTGTCATGCTGAAACAGGAAAGGGCGTTCCCCAAACTGTTGCCACAAAGTTGGAAGCACAGAATCGTCTAGAATGCCATTGTATGCTGTAGCGTTAAGATTTCCCTTCACTGGAAATAAGGGGCCTAGCCCAAACCATGAAAAACAGCCCCAGACCATTATTCCTCCTCCACCAAACTTTACAGTTGGCAGTATGCATTCGGGCAGGAAGCGTTCTCCTGCCATCCGCCAAACCCAGATTCGTCCGTCGGACTGCCAGATGGTGAAGCGTGATTCATCACTCCAGAGAACGTGTTTCCACTGCTCCAGAGTCCAATGGCGGCGAGCTTTACACCACTCCAACCAACGCTTGGCATTGCGCATGGGGATCTTAGGATTGTGTGTGGCTGCTTGGCCATGGAAACCCATTTCATGAAGCTCCCGACGAACAGTTATTGTGCTGACGTTGCTTCCAGAGGCAGTTTGGAACTCGGTAGTGAGTGTTGCAACCAAGGACAGACGATTTTTATGGGCTACGCGCTTCAGCACTCGGCGGTCCCATTCTGTGAGCTTGTGTGGCCTAACACTTCGAGGCTGAGCCGTTGTTGCTCCTAGACGTTTCCACTTCACAATAACAGCACTTACAGTTGACCGGAGCAGCTCTAGCAGGGCAGAAATTTGACGAACTGACTTGTTGGAAAGGTGGTGCCACACTGAAAGTCACTGCACTCTTCAGTAAGGACATTCTACTGCCAATGTTTGTCTATGGAGATTGCATGGCGGTGTGCTCAATTGTATACACCTGTCAGCAGGGTGTGGCTGAAATAGCCGAATCCACTAATTTGAAGGGGTGTCCACATACGTTTGTATATATAGTGTACCTGTTTACACTTGTCACTGCCAGCAATAACATTTTCGCATATTGTTTTCCTATCTATGGTATCCAGCTTCTCCTGGTAGATAATTTCAGACAGGCAGCAACATGGTTTAATCTGTTTTGTGTCATTGTTGAGTGCAGCCACGTCTTCAACCTCCTGAGGGCACTAAAGCTCCTTTCTGCTTCAGAGGACAGGAATGATAAGGAGCAACCTTACCAGTGCTTCAATATCTGTAAGTTAGCCACAAACTTCTACTGGCAGTCCTCTTAGAATTTCTGCAGCCTTTGCACTAGAACTGAATGAGCAGTTGAGTAAAAACATGGGCAGTTGCACTGCAGTAATCTCTGGATGTAAATCTACAATAGAGTCAATCTGTTCAGTGAGCGGAGTGTCCCACATTAAAAAATACTGTAGTATTCACTGTAGTGTTTTTGCTGACTAAAGTCTGCAAAACCACTACAGTCAATACTGTAGTATTTACTGTAGTATACTGTATTATAGTGTAGTATTTACAGTTAACTGTAGTATAAATACTGTAGTGAAAGAAAAGTAGTATATACTATATTATTTAATGTAGTATTTTTGCTGATTGTATTTACTGTAGTGTTTTTGCGGACTGTAGTATTCTGTAGTGTTTTTGCGGGCATTACTGTAGTATTTACTATAGGGTTTTTGTTTTATTATATTTGACATGGAAGAGGAGGCTTTCTTCTTCAGGAAACCTACTGGTGAAATACTAAAAGAGAACGTTTTCCATAACCTGTAGGTAGGTAGGACTGGGTCTGAACGGACAGTTCAAAGCTTCTGCTCTTTTCTATAACCTGTAGGGAACATAATATATGGTCTATACTTGGCATGTAGGTTTCTCAATTATGGGTGGCACACATTGTGATATGGGGGAGTTGAATGGGCAGGGTATATGCAAATAAGATACTGTAGTGTTTACTATTGTAGTGTTTTTGCGGACATTACTGCAGTGTTTTTTTGTGTGGATAATATTGTAGTATTTACTAGGCACTCCAGCTCTCCAATAACAGCTTATGCCAGCACAAGACCCAGTACAGTTTTGCCTTCCTTGAATTGTTGCTGCAGGCCATTAGCAGTGGTTGCTGTAGGATAGTTACCTTCCGCCATCTTCTCTAAACTAGAGAGGACAGAGTCATACTGAAGTAGGACTGCTTTGATGGGTTTATGTCTGACAGTCCATTTGGTCTGGCAGAGAGGTTTGAGGGCAGTAGGAGTGACATGATCTGATGTTGCAATCCGATTTAACATTACTTTGAATTTACTGGACAGTCCACACAAGATGCCCAATTGATGGACCCAATCAAGGGAATCTTGGATTAGGACGGAAGCTGAGCAGGCTTTCTGCGTGATCAGGTTCACACAATGTGCTCCGCAGTGCACATACACCATTTTTTGATATCAGTACCTGTGCACCAGAGTGCTTACCCGACATGTTGGCTGCTCCGGCATACAGTATGTCTAGCCATGCAATTCTGACAGGGCTAGATTTAATCTTATTATAACATCCATTGCCATCTTGGTGAGGCTCTGTCCTGTCGCTTCAAGCACTGCAGACCTATGCATTTCTCATGTGGCAGCAAGTCATGGTCGACATCTCAGGCATATAGACTCTTGCTCTTTCCCTGAGACATCTTGCGTTCCTTCAATTACTAAGGAAAACGGAGTAATCGGAAGAGATCGGAAGGTATTGCCTATTATTCAAATGATGTCATTGCTCATTAAGTTAAGCATTTCATTCTGTATCTTAGGGCTAGTGTAATCATGGTTGCATGTTCTTAAGCAGCTGTGAAGGACTGTGTCATCTTCTGCCTTTTAAAAGTTTGTACAGATTTCTGTTTCTTCCACATGACCTCTTAAGGCCTTACCCTGTCTTACTAAGTACTTCACTGAACCTACAATCTACAGTAGACATTGTCTTGCTTCCTCTTGTTGTCTGGCTAAAGAAGTAGATAACTGAGTCCACAGGGTTTGATTATTGTGCACTCACTGTAACTGAGTGGCAATAGGAGTGACTTTTAGCATGAGCTGAAAACTTTTCAAAAGACTTCTTCCCATTTCTAAAGCCTGTGGTGACAAATGTAGGGTCTGATTTTGTGCCAAAGGGTGACCTCTTATTAAGAAAAAAGTTGGTGCAATGGAAGCATAAAACCCACTTCAAAGAGGCACTGTAATACAGCCAGGGAAAATCTTGAAATGGAAAAACTCTGTCAGCTCGCTTCTGGATAACAATAAACATGGGATGTGGTTGATTTGGCTTTGTGCTGGTGCTGATGTTGATTTCTTCTATTTGTCCTCTGGCTCTGTCCCTGTCATCTGTGCTCAACTGGCCGCTGACTTGTGGCTCAGTCCCCTACAAACATTGTCTTCATTTCTATTGCCAAAATAGAAAGGCCTTTCTTTTGCCAAAATATGATGAAACTTAAACAATAGTACAGCTACAAGACATGTCTTAGGACTACACTTAAATACTCCAATTTGTGTGTTCACCATTGTTACATTACATATTCTCACCTGATGACCAATTCGTCTTCTCCCTGCCTCAACATGGGCCATGCTCTATCTCTCTCTCTCCACTGACTACAGTCTGCAAAGATGATGATTTGAACTCTCTGTGCGCAATGTAAATTGCTGTGCAAAGTGCTTTACCAGACTGCCTTATAACTCAAATTCCAAACTGGATGACCTGTTCGTCCTCTCCCTGCCTCAACATGGGCGGTGCTCCCTCTCTCTCTCTACTGTGTCCCTGACCCCTGCCATGACAACCAAATGAAATCAGAATGTAGGCAACAACTGTTTTCAGCAAAGATGAGGAGTTGAACTGATGGTGCCTTTTAACTCATACTCTCACCTGAGGATCTATTTTTCCTCTCCCTGCCTCAACATGGGCGGTGCTCTCTCTCTTTCTTGCTCTCTCCACTGACTGTCTTTGACCCCTGCCATAATCATTTGACCAAATACCATTATCATATGACAAAAATGGCTGGCCTTAACAATGATGGGGTTAGCTTATTAACATTAATTTTATTCTGCTTTTATTAGCTAAATTATTTATTTACTGGCTGGCAATACAGTGTCTTGAGAAAGTATTCACACTCCTTGACATTTTCCAAATGTTGTTGATTTACAGCCTGAATTAAAAAATGAATTAAATTGAGATTTGTTTTGTCACTGGCCTACAGACAATGCCCCATAATGTTAAAGTGGAATTATGTTTTTTCAAATGTTTGCAAATTAATAAAAAATATAAAGCTGAAATGTCTTGATGTCTATAGCAGCCTGAATAACGAGTAACATAATAAGTTGCATGGACTCACTCTGTGTGCAATAATAGTGTTTAACATGATTTTTTAATGATTACCTTATCTCTGTACCCCACACATACAATTATCTGTAAGGTCCCTCAGTCGAGCAGTGAATTTCAAACACAGATTCAACCACAAAGACCAGAGAGGTTTTCCAATGCCTCGCAAAGAAGGGCACCTATTGGTAGATGGGTAAAAAGAAGACATTGAATATCCCTTTGAGCAACTTTAGGAGACGGTCCTGGTGCTTGCTGGACTTTCTTGGGTGCCCTGACGCCTTCTTCACAACAATTGAAACTCTCTCCTTGAAGTTGTTGATGATCCGATAAATGGTTGATTTAGGTGCAATCTTACTAGCAGCAATATCCTTGCCTGTGAAGCCCTTTTTGTGCAAAGCAATGATGACTGCACGTGTTTCCTTGCAGGTAACCGTGGTTAACAGAGGAAGAACAATGATTTCAAGCACCACCCTCCTTTTTAAAGCTTCCAGTCTGTTATTCTAACTCAATCAGCATGACAGAGTGATCTCCAGCCTTGTCCTCGTCAACACTCTCACCTGTGTTAACGAGAGAATCACTGACATGATGTCAGCTGGTCCTTTTGTGGCAGGGCTGAAATGCAGTGGAAATGTTTTTTGGGGATTAAGTTAATTTTCATGGCAAAGAGGGACTTTGCAATTCATTGCAATTCATCTGATCACTCTTCATGACATTCTGGAGTATATGCAAATTGCCATTATCAAGAGGCAGCAGACTTTGTGAAAATTAGTATTTGTGTAATTCTCAAAACTTTTGACCACGACTGTAGAGTCCATGCCCCGATGAATTGAGTCTGTTCTGAGGGCAAAAAGGGGGGGTGCAACCCCCCCCCCCCAAGTTACATTTGACATTTTAGTCATTTAGCAGACGCTCTTATCCAGAGCTACATACAGTTAGTGAGTGCATACATTTTCATACTGGCCCCCCGTGGGAAACGAACCCACAACCCTGGCGTTGCAAGCGCCATGCTCTACCAACTGCCTACATCAGCCTGTTATGATGATAAAGTAGTTAATTCATTAAAGCTACAATCTGGATTAGTTTTTAAGCAGTTTTCAATCAATATCCAAGGACATCAAGCTCAGTGAGCTGTAAGGTTTGAAGCTGGGGTACAGGCTGTCTCACTAATTGACTGAAGGAAAGAAGATGTATTCATTAGTTCACCCAATCCTTTTTTCCTCAATCATAAGAAGTACTGTTTCAATATTGCTCCGTGGAAAATTCAACCTATTCTGAACTCCTCCCTTCTTCCCTATCTCTCTCTTTCCCCCTCTGTCTCTCTCTCTGTGTAGGAAGGGCACCTTGCTCTTGAATAACGGCTTTGCAGTGATAGCTGCTCTTTTGTTAGCCCTGGGAGAGAAGGCTAGATCTTTCGAGATGCTCATCATCGGTCGTTTCGTCATGGGGGTGGACTCTGGTGAGTGCTCTTTCTGCTAGGCTGGAGAAATCTGACCATTATCCCCCAACTATCTAAAAATAGTCTCAACCAGGAGATTCTCAAGACTCGTAGATGACTCACCAACGACATACTATTATACAATTATAGTAAGTATATAGAACAAGCCAAGAGATTAAATCAGTGCCTATAACCCAATACAATTGTTTCATTAGGGTGTGTTCATATGGGTGATTTTGAGAAAATGAACCTGTTGATTATAGTACCAAGATCTAAAAGAACTAGAGCTAATCGTAAACGCACCATGTGGTTACAATATGTAAGCACAATATAGCTGCTGATGAAGACGTAAAGGTGAAAATGTAAAGACGATACAGGATCAATAACACACACAGTTTATCCTGGAATCTGTTATTTTATAATAGATGTTACCGTCAGTGAGATCCATCTCCTGGTATGTGGCGATTCAACACGCCCCTACCTGTCTAGTGTACAGTGCCTTCAGAAAGTATTCTTACCCTTTGACTTATTCCACATTTTGTTGCTACAGCCTGAATTCAAAATGGATTAAATAAAAAACATGTTCTCACCCATATACACACATTACCCCATATTAACAAAGTGAAAACATGTTTTTAGAAATTTTAGCAAATGTATTGAAAATTAAATACAGAAATATATAATTAACATAAGTATTCACACCACTGAGTCTCTACCCTGTTATGTTTATGTTGTGCGGTCGGAGTCCGCACCTTTGGGGGGGGGGGGGGGGTACTGTCACGCCCCGACTCAGAGGACGCTTGTATGTTGAGTCAGGGTGTGTATTTTCCTTGCGGTGTTTGTCCATGTTGTACATTCTATTATGTGTATTTCTATGTTGGCCGGTGTGGTTCCCAATCAGAGGCAGCTGTAGCTCGTTGTCTCTGATTGGGGACCATACTTAGGCAGCCTATTGGCACTAGTGGGTTGTGGGATCTTGTTCCAGTTAAGGTATGTTGTGTTGTGCTGCCTTGGACGTCACGTTTCGTTTCGTTTTGTTGTTTTGTCGGTTGTTTATTCCTTTAAATAAACATGTATGCATATCACGCTGCGCCTTGGTCTGACCCGTCCTTCAACGAACGTGACACCTGCTGAAAGGTGAATTTGTCTCCCAGTGTCTGTTGGAAAGCAGACTAAACCAGGTTTTCCTCTAGGATTTTGCCTGTGCTTAGCTCTATTCCATTTCTTTTTATCCAAAAAACCCTCCTTATTCCTTGCCGAAGACAAGTATACCCATAACATGGTGCAGCCACCATCATGCTTGAAAATATGAAGGGTGGTACTCAGTGATGTGTTGTGTTGGATTTGCCCCAAACATAACGCTTTGTATTCAGGACAAAAAGTGTATTTCTTTGCCACATCTTATACAGTTTTACTTTAGTGCCTTATTGCAAACAGGATGCATGTTTTGGAATATTTTTATTCTGTACAGGCTTCCTTCTTTTCCTTCTTTTCACTCTCTATTGTAGAGGTCCCTCAGTGAATTTCAAACACAGATTCAACCACAAAGACCAGGGAGGTTTTCCAATGCCTTGCAAAGAAGGGCACCTATTAGTAGTAAAAAAATAAAAAATAAAAGCAGACAGTGAATATCCCTTTGAGCATGGTGAAGCTATTAATGACACTTTGGATGGTGTGTATCAATACACCCAGTCACTACAAAGATACAGGAGTCCTTCCTAACTCAGTTGCCGGATAGGAAGGAAACCGCTCAGCATGAGGCCAATGGTGACTTTAAAATAGTTCGAGTTGAATGGCTGTGATAGGAGAAAACTGAGAATTGATCAACAACATTGTATTTACTCCACAATACTTCACTAATTAACAGAGTGAAAAGAAAGAAGCCTGTAAAGAATACAAATATTCCAAAAATATTGAAGTGTTATGTTTGGAGAAAATCCAACACCACACATTACTGGGTACCACTTTCCATATGTTGAAGCATAGTGGTGGCTGCATCATGTTATGGGTATGCTTGTAATCGTTAAGGATGAAAAAAAAAATAACAGAATGGAGCTAAGCACAGGCAAAATCATAGAGGAAAACCTGGTTCAGTCTGCTTTCCGCCAGACACTGGGAGATGAATTCACCTTTCAGCAGGACAATAACCTGAAATCTACACAACAAATCTACAGGACAAATCTACACTGGAGTTGCTTACCAAGATGACAGTGAATGTTCCTAAGTGGCCAAGTTACAGTTTTGACTTAAATCTACTTGAAAATCTATGGCAAGACCTGCATATTTATTTCTATCAATGATGAACAACCAATTTGACAGAGCTTGAAGAATTTAGGAAAGAATAATGTGCAAATGTTGCACAATGCAGGTGTGGAAAGCTCTTAGAGATTCACCCAGAAAGACTCACAGCTGTAATCGCTGCTATTGGTGCTTCATTCAAAGTATTGACTCAGGTTTGTGAATACCTATGTAAATGAGATATTTCTGTATTTTATTTTCAATAGATAATGTCTAATAACATGTTTTCACTTTGTCATTATGGCGTATTGTGTTTAGATGGTTGAGAAAAAATTGATGAAATTCATTTAGAATTCAGGCTGTACCACAACATACTTTCTGAAAACACTGTGTTCCTCTCATGGGCATTGTGAAACCACACATAATCTTTTATCTACACCTGATTTCTAATAATTTTTACTTTGAGATTCCATTCAAATTCAATTGCTCCAAAGGCTTTAAAGCTTTTAATTGATTCTGGACGTCTTCCCCGGTCAACAGCTGTCCTGTGTCAATCCTGATATGATAGACTTTGATGTGTTTTCACTTTTGATGTGACTTTGATCCACACAGAATAAATAATATTGTGGCCTAACAGTTTGCGCATTCTAGCATGTTTTTGTGAAGGAGGATTTGTATATACAGCATGGTTATATGACTAGGAAATATTGGTTAACACAAGAAATGCAATCTCCTTCAGCAGAATCTGCTGAGACAATAAAAGCACCCATTATTGGATTTAGTCTATTTTTACTATTCAGGCGTGTTTACACCATGAGGTTATTACTGAGTTAGTGCTCATTTTTAATCCACAACAATTAATCACTTTTAAAGAGTAAATCCTATGCAGTCCATGTTGAACTTAATATCCATTGATTTTGTGCTTGTTGGCTTGTGTTTCCAGGTATTGCTCTCAGCGCCCTGCCCATGTATCTGGGCGAGATATCCCCCAGACACGTGAGAGGCTCCATTGGCCAATTCAACGCCATACTCATCTGCCTGGGGGTGTTCACCGGACAAGTCCTGGGACTTCCCGAACTTCTGGGCCAGGTTAGTACTGTTGGTGACGGATTCCACGATACGGTGCCTTTATTAGGACGGTAATTGTGATTCTCTTCTAATATGGATACCGTAATGAAGAGTTGAATGAGTGTCAAATCCACATTTGAGATATGAGAGCAAAACTTGAACTGTCATGGCAAATCTCATGTTTTATCTCTGCATCATGTATGTGTTATTATTTCAAGTTAGGGGATGTGGCTAGTCAAATTACTAGGCCTCCCCAACCACATTTACCCTACATTGGCCAGTGACACACCAACCCAACAGACCTGGGTAAAATACAGTGCCTTCGGAATGTATTCAGACCCCTTGACTTTTTCTACATTTTGTTACGTTACAGCCTTATTCTAAAATTGATCAAATTGTTTTTTCCCCTCATCAATCTACACATAATACCCCATAATGACAAATCAAAAACAGGTTTTCAGAAATGCTTGCAAATGTATATAAAACCCCCCCCCAGAAATATCACATTTACGTAAGTATTCAGACCCTTTACTCAGTACTTTGTTGAAGCACCTTTGGCAGCAATTACAGCAACGGGTCTTCTTGGGTATGACGCTACAAGCTTGGCACACCTGTATTTGGGGAGTTTCTCCCATTCTTCTCTGCAGATCCTCTCAAGCTTTGTCAGGTTGCTGCACAGCTATTTTCAGGTCTCTCCAGAGATGTTCGATCAGGTTCTGGCTGGGCCACTCAAGGACATTCAGAGACCACTCCTGCTGCGCTGTCTTGGCTGTGTGCTTAGGGTCGTTGTCCTGTTGGAAGGTGACCCTTCGCCCCAGTCTGAGGTCCTGAGTGCTCTGGAGCAGTTTTTAATCCATTTCTGTACTTTGCTCGGTTCATCTTTGCCTCGATCCTGACTAGTCTCCCAGTCCCTGCCGCTAAAAAACATCCCCACAGCATGATGCTGCCACCACCATGCTTCACCGTAGGGATGGTGCCAGGTTTACTCCAGACGTGATGCTTGGCATTCAGGCCAAAGAGTTCAATCTTGGTTTCATCAGACCAGAGAATCTTGTTTCTCATAGTCTGAGAGTCTTTAGGTGCCTTTTGCCAAACTCTTGGTGGCCTGATTGGTGGAGTGTGTCACGATCGTTGAGAGACGGGTCAGACCAAGGTGCAGCGTAAAAAGCGTACATGTTTATTTAACTAAATAAACATACAACAAAATAAGAAACAACGTAACGTGAAGTCCTCCGGCTATACACATACAAGCCTAATACGGAACAGATCCCACAATACACAGTAGGCAATGGGCTACCTACGTATGATCCCCAATCAGAGACAATGAGCGACAGCTGCCTCTGATTGGGGAATCCTACCCGGCCAGACATAGAAATAGAATACCTAGAACATAAACATAGAAATTCTAACATAGATTTCCACACCCTGACTCAACAAACAAGAGTTCCATACGTCAGGGCGTGACAGAGTGCTGCAGAGATATTTGTCATTCTGGAAGGTTCTCCCTTCTCCACAGAGGAACTCTAGAGCTCTGTCAGAGTGACCATCGGGTTCTTGGTCACCTCCCTGACCAAGGCCCTTCTCCCCCGATTACTCAGATTGGCCGAGCGGCCAGCGCTAGGAAGAGTCTTGTTGGTTCCAAACTTCTTCCATTTAAGAATGATGGCGGCCACTGTGTTCTTGGGGACCTTCAATGCTGCAGAAATGTTTTGGTATCCTTCCCCAGATCTGTGCCTCGACACAATCCTGTCTCGGAGCTCTACGGACAATTCCTTTGACCTCATGGCTTAGTTTTTGCTCTGATATGCACTGTCAACTGTGGGACCTTATATAGACAGGTGTGTGCCTTTCCAAATCATGTCCAATCAATTGAATTTACCACAGGTGGACTCCAATCAAGTTGTAGAAACATCTCAAGGATGATCAATGGAAACATGATGCACCTGAGCTCAATTTTGAGTCTTATAGCGATGGGTCTGAATATTTACGTAATTAAGGTATTTCTGTTTATTTTTTTATTTTTATATTTGCTAAAATGTCTAAAAACCTGTTTTCGCTTTGTCATTATGGGGTATTGTGTGTAGATTGCTGAAAAAATAAATATTTGATCAATTTTAGAATAAGGCTGTAACTTAACAAAATGTGGAAGCAGTCAAGGGGTCTGAATACTTTCCGAAGGCACTGTACATATGTATAATAGGTCTACTTTCAAATACTTGAGAAGGCACTTGATGTGGTCCTCTGTAGCTCAGCTGGTAGAGCACGGCGCTTGTAACGCCAAGGTAGTGGGTTCGATCCCCGGGACCACCCATACACAAAAAAAATGTATGCACGCATGACTGTAAGTCGCTTTGGATAAAAGTGTCTGCTAAATGGCATATTATATTATTATATTATATTTAGCTTGCCCGGTACAATGAAATCAATGGAATAGACACAAATGTGTAAACTCCGTCCACCCTGCATCTCGGTTGAGCTTAGTAAAGGACACCTCATTATTTGTGAGTATTTGACATAATGTGTTTTACCCTGGTCAGCAGTCCAATCATGTACTTCCTCATATTTCCAATCCACGTGCTGAAGATATGTGTAAAATGTTCTGCTCCCTCTCAACAATTCTCAGTCCTGATTCACTAATGTGATTCTCTTCTTCGCTGCATTTAAAATGAACATGGTTAGCTTTACCCCAAGGGGATATTCATCGGCCAAATTCTGCCGGATTATCGGTAGGACTACACAACAGACACCTCCTCAGGGTGTGAGTGTCTTACAACCCAAAATAGTGTACTGATTATGGCCATGGCTAATGACAGCTGGCACCTCTCAGTTGCACAAGCCATTCCCTTGTGTTGCTTTCTATCTGGCTATTGGCTTGTGGCTATTTCTGTCCTTCTATCTGGCTATTTTCTCCTGTGTGGTAGAAATACAGTAAATGTCTGGATCCTTTTATTGCCTTTACACTCTTCCAGCATCAAAGAGTATGAAGAAACACCCCACTTTAATATCTGATCTACTCTGCACAAATATTTCCCAGGCAAACTCCCTATTTCCTGCAAAGACATTCCTTGTAATGGTCTCCACAGTTGACAACTGAGGATGTCATAATATGGATGCCGTTCTATGGTACATCGTGCTTTGCCAGATTAGTCAGATGAGTCACAGCTGATTATTGGGACTGTTATTTGAGGGGCTGTCTATGTAAATGAGTGTGCCTCTTGTCTTTGAGTTTGACTAGACCAGAGACTAGAGGGCTCAGTCATGTTCATAGTAAAATAAATCCAAGATTGGCTTAGGACTGGATCTCTTATACACCTCTTGTAAAAACAAAGCTCTTGTTATATTAACAATTTGACTGAGGAAAGAAACTCTGAAGTAACTCTGAAGAAACTCTGTCTCATCCGATTCGAAGTGAACACTCCAAAATTAATGAATTATTTCCACTAAGGACTCAGGCTGCAAATGATCTTATCAGCTTCTTCCCCTCTGTCCTTGTTCCCCTAGAGGGTAGGTGACATCAACGTAGCCACATGTAACATATGGATTTGCATTTGTATTCGCATCAAAAGTCCCAATGCAAAGTTACACTGCACTTTTAATTTTTTTTAGTTATTACATAAAACCGATCAGAATTCCGGAAAATTGTCGGAAAATGTTTTTCCGGGGTGTGATGTAATATGGCATATTCCCTATACTGTAAACTCCAACATAAACAACTTCAAATGTATAACTTCAAATTAAACAAAATTGTTTGCACCCATGACTACCGGTTTCAATTACATGTTCAGTCAATTTACAAGCAAATACTTTATGAATTTATTGTTACAAATCAACTTGCAAGGTTGCTAGCCAATTAGCCTGCTAACGTTAGCACTACCAGCCTGCTAATATTACGTTAGCACTGAATGAGTCAGCCAGTTGCGATCAACACCTAGCTTACAGCTGTCAATTTCTTCCCCCAATGGAGCAGGGCGAGAAATACAGTGCCTTCGGAAAGTATTCAGACCCCTTGACTTTTTCCACATTTTGTTATGTTACAGCCTTATTCTAAAATGGATAAAATAAAATACAATCCTCAGCAATCTACACACAATACCCCATAAAGACAAAGTGAAAACAGGTTTTTAGAAATTTCTGCAAATGTATTAAAATAAAAAAACAGATACCTTATTTACATAAGTATTCATACCCTTGCTATGAGACTCGAAATTGAGCTCAGTTGCATCCTGTTTCCATTGATCATCCTTGAGATGTTTCTACAACTTGATTGGAGTCCACCTGTGATAAATTCAATTGATTGCACATGATTTGGAAAGGCACACGCCTGTCTATATAAGGTCCCACAGTGGACAGTGCATGTCAGAGCAAAACCAAGCCATTAGGTCGAGGAATTGTCTGTAGAGCTCCGAGACAGGATTGTGTCGAGTCACAGATCTGGGGAAGGGTACCAAAACATTTCTGCAGCATTGCAGGTCCCCAAGAACACAGTGGCCTCCATAATTCTTAAATGGAAGAGGTTTGAAACCACCAAGACTCTTCCTAGAGCTGGCCACCCGGCCAAACTGAGCAATCGGGGGAGAAGGGCCTTGGTCAGGGAGGTGACCAAGAACCCGATGGTCACTCTGACAGAGCTCTAGAGGTCCTCTGTGGAGATGGGAGAACCTTCCAGAAGGACAACCATCTCTGCAGCACTCCACCAATCAGGCCTTTATGGTAGAGTGGCCAGACGAAAGCCACTCAACAGTAAAAGGCACATGACAGCCCGCTTGGAGTTTGCCAAAAGGCACCTAAAGACTCTCAGACCATGAGAAACAAGATTCTCTGGTCTGATGAAACCAAGATTGAACTCTTTGGCCTAAATGCCAAGCGTCACGTCTGGAGGAAACCTGGCACCATCCCTACGGTGAAGCATGGTGGTGGCAGCATCATGCTGTGGGGATGTTTTTCAGCGGCAGGGACTGGGAGACTAGTCAGGATCGAGGCAAAGATGAATGGAGCAAAGTACAGAGAGATACTTGATGAAAACCTGCTCCAGAGCGCTCAGTACCTCTGACTGGGGTGAAGGTTAACCTTCCGACAGGACAACGACCCTAAGCACACAGCCAAGACAACGCAGGAGTGGCTTCGGAACAAGTCTCTGAATGTCCTTGAGTGACCCAGCCAGAGCACAGACTTGAACCCGATCGAACATCTCAGGAGAGACCTGAAATTAGCTGTGAAGCAACACTCCCCATCCAACCTGACAGAGCTTGAGAGGATCTGCAGAGAAGAATGGGAGAAACTCCCCAAATACAGATGTGCAAAGCTTGTAGCGTCAAACCCAAGAAGATGCAATGCTGTAATCGCTGCCAAAGGTGCTTCAACAAAGTACTGAGTAAAGGGTTTGAATATTTACGTAAATGTGATATTTCTGGGGGGGTTTTAAATATACATTTGCAAACATTTCTTAAAACCTGTTTTTGATTTGTCATTATGGGGTATTATGTGTAGATTGATGAGGGAAAAAAACAATTTAATCAATTTTAGAATAAGGCTGTAACATAACAAAATGTGGAAAATGTCAAGGGGAGATTGACACATTTTTTTGACATTTGTTACAGCCAGGTGATGGTGTGATAATGGGTTTTCTCTATACCCCAGGGAATCTCCCCCTGTAGCATTAGAAACGGTGAGATCGTGGACACATTGGTAAAAAAGTAATCATTTTCTCCTCTGATGGGGGTTTGAGTAAGGGGGTAAGGGGGTTTCTTGGAGTTACAAACGGCACTCCTCTGGGTGAGTTTTATCTCACAGACATTGATTTAGTTTGGGAGGCACTATTTATTTGCTGTAGAAACTCAAGGGAAGAAACAAGGTTTAAGTAGATGAACTGTCCCTCGGTCTTCAGAGATTACCCCAGAGATTGAGCAGCCTCTAGCTAGCTTCCCTGGACCAAAAGCTCATCACAACATCCATAAATATTCTCCAATGACCTATTATGCCCTCAGATGATGTACTGTAAATATGAACAGATATTGTAGCTGATGGGGTTTTGGCACAACATTTGGATAATTTTTGGAGTAGACTTCCTGGCAGAATGAATGGGCTTTTCACTGCTACTCTTACCAGCAGCAGGCCCTGTATTGTAGTATTGTTGACATGTAAAGCCACAACTTTGTGAAGACTGTGGATGCTCACAGGTCATGTGCCCTCAATTAAAAATAGTCCTACTTGGAGTGAGATTATTGAACATATTGTAATAAAATTCTCAGTAGAATGGAAGTAATGGATGCAGAGCCCATAACTGAATCGCTATCTGAATTATCTTATTTTGAAAAGGACTCCAAATTATCCAAATAACTACCAATTAAATCCCACCCCCTGTGATGTATGAGAGACTTGATTGGTCACTCAGTTGGCCAATTTCATATGGCTGGGTGTTTGTATCCCATTTAATTACCTTGTGGTTTAAAAGGATTCTGAGTTATCTGTAACAGGGAATATGTTATGTCTCATGGATTTCATAACCACGTTTTTATAACAATTCAATAATGATGAGATTGAAGACTGGAATCAATTCAACCATTTACTGTCTCTGAATATGCTGAACTCAACACACACAACTCCCATGATGTTCTGCGGCACAACCCCAATACACAACATCTCCTCCCCACCTATTTAAATTGTCCCCATTATGAACAACAGTAACTGTTCTACAAGTGCAAGTGTCTTGGTGCCTGCCTATCTCTCGTAGGGTAACGGCGGTCAACCTGACTCTCAAAAACAATGTCTTTAGACTGTGGCGTTGACACAGGTGTAGGCATGTGAGTAGCCTGTGTCACAGTCTCGTCACACACTTGTGTGGTTGCGGCTGAGTCAGTGTCCTGAGAACATGTCTGTGAGCCCCGAGGTGATGAATGCTGGGTTAGTGTGTCACGCAGTAACAGTTCTGGACCACTCACGACTGGTGGTTCTGTCAGGGTTGCTTTACTCAACAGTAACTGATCTGTGTGCCTTTTACAGATGAGGTCCTCTGCAGTTTAGACAGTGTAGGACACAGGACCAGTCTGAGCAATGACTGTAGCAGTAACCCACTTTGGTCGGTTGAGGTAGTTCCTATATAAGACAATTTCTCCAGGATTGAAAGCTCTGTCCTTTGTTCTCAGTCCACAACGTTTGACTTGGCTCGCCTGTTGACGTCACACCGTCTCCTTTGCGTTCGGAGGTTTGAGAAGGTCGAAGCTTGAGTGTAGCTCTCTTTTCATGAATAGCGATGCAGGTGAAGCCTTGGTGGTTGCATAAGGCGTGTTCTTGTAGGATAGCAGGAAGCTGTTCAAGCGTTGGTGCAGTGTCCATTGACCCTGAGACGCTTTTAAGGCATGTTCCATGGTCTGTACGAACCTCTCCGCCCGCCCGTTGTTCGATGGATGACAAGGTTCTGACCTGATGGGCTGTACGCCATTCACCTGTAGGAACATGTTCATTTCTTGGGACACTAGCTGCGGTCCATTTTCGCTAAAGAGTTGGAGTGATGATCCGAACCGACTAAACACTTCTCCAAGCTTTCTTGATGGTCTTCTCTGCAGTAGTAGACTTCATGATGGTAACCTCTGGGCGATTGCTATGAGCATCCATGACCACGAGAAACATCCACGACCACTCTTCCTCCGGCCAATCCACGAATGAAGAGGTGCAAGTTGAGGTACGTTGCTAACCTTCTGACATGCAGAATATTTTTTTGCTTTTTTCTTAATACTCCCATCCAATCCAGGCTACCAGAAGTAGCTTTTGTACGATTTCCTTAATGCGAACCATTCCACAATGACCTGAGTGTAGCTGTTGCAACACTGGTTTCCTCAGCTAAGGCGGAATGATAACTGTCCTCCCCAACAGCATCTCCTGTGGTTTACCTTTGATGATGATGTCCATCACTGTAGATAACACCAGGTCGTTTCTGGTGTTTCTCCGCAATTGTGTTGAAGTGACTGGTATGTTTACCCTTTTGTCTGAAGTAGATGTCGACTTGGCATGACTCTGGTTTAACCACCAAGGCTTCACCTTCACCTGATTGTGAATGGCGCCGGACGGGATGGCTGCCGTTTTATGGGCTCCTAACCAATTGTGTTATTTTGTGTGTTTTTTTGGCATTGTTTGTAAGTTATTTGATGCTACCGTCTCTTATGACCGAAAAGAGCTTCTGGATATCAGAACAGCGATTACTCACCTCGAACTGGATGAAGTCGGGCGCGAAGGATATAATGTTGCTCCCAGACAAGGCCCAAATCCCTGTCATTCGCATGAAGAAAAGGAAATACAGGTGGCGGAGATCAGGGTGCCTTGTGAGAATTAGTTGGCGAGTGGGTAACCCGCCTCTACCGTCCGTTCTATTAGCCAACGTGCAATCACTGGAGAATAAACTGGATGAGCTCCGTTCGAGACGATCCTACCAACGGGACATTAAAAACTGTAATATCTTATGTTTCACCGAGTCGTGGCTGAACGACGACACGGATAATATACAGTTGTGGGGGTGTGTGTCTATTTGTCAATAACAGCTGGTGCACGATGTCTAATATTAAGGTAGTCTCGAGGTATTGCTCGCCTGAGGTAGAGTACCTCATGATAAGCTGTAGACCACACTGTCTACCAAGAGAGTTTATCTATATTTTTCATAGCCGTCTATTTACCACCACAAACCGACGCTGGCACTAAGACCGCACTCAACGAGCTGTATAGCCATAGGCAAACAAGAAAATGCTCATCCAGAAGCGGTGCTCCTAGTGGCCAGGACTTTAATGCAGGCAAACTTAAATCCATTTTACCTCATTTTTACCAGCATGTCACATGTGCAACCAGAGGGAAAAAAAACTTTAGACCACCTTTACTCCACACACAGAGATGCGTACAAGCTCTCCCTCGCCATCCATTTGGAAAATCTGACCATAATTCTATCCTCCGGATTCCTGCTTACAAGTAAAAACTGAAGCAGGATTTACCAGTGACTCGCTCAATACGGAAGTAGTCAGATAGCGTGGATGCTACGCTACAGGACTGTTTTGCTAGCACAGACTGGAATATGTTCCAGGATTCTTCCAATGGCACTGAGGAGTACTCCACATCAGACACTGGCTTCATCAATAAGTGCATCGACGACGTTGTCCCCACAGTGACCGTACGTACATATCCCAACCAGAAGCCTTGGATTACAGGCAACATCCGCACCGAGCTAAAGGCTAGAGCTGCCGCTTTCAAGGAGTGGGACTCTAATCCAGATGCTTATAAGAAATCCTACTACACCGGCTCTGACGCTCGTTGGATGTGGCAGGGCTTGCAAACTATTACGGACTACAAAGGGAAACCCAGCCGCGAGCTGCCCTGTGACGCAAGCCTATCAGATGGGCTAAATGCCATTTATGCTCGCTTTGAGGCAAGCAACACTGAAGCATGCATGAGAGCACCAGCTGTTCCGGACGACTGTGTGATCACGCTCTCCGTAGCCGATGTGAGCAAGACCTTTAAACAGGTCAACATTCACAAGGCCGCAGGGCCAGACGGATTACCAGGACGTTTACTCAGAGCATGCGTGGACCAACTGGAAAGTCTCTTTACTGACATTTTCAACCTCTCCCTGTAATACCTACATGTTTCAAGCAGACCACCATAGTCCCTGTGCCCAAGAAAGCATAGGTAACCTGCCTAAATGACTACCGCCCTGTAGCACTCACATCGTTATTTTTTAAACCCTTTATTTAACTAGGCAAGTCAGTTAAGAACACGTTCTTATTTACAATGACGGCCTACACCGGCCAAACGGACGACACTGGGCCAATTGTGCGCTGCCATATGGGACTCCCAATCACTGCCGGTTGTGATACAGCCTGGAATCGAACCAGGGGGTCTGTAGTGACTTCTCAAGCACTGAGATGCAGTGCCTTAAACCGCTGTGCCACTCGGGAGCTCACATCAACACCATCATCCCGGAAAGCCTAGACCCACTCCAATTCGCATACCGCCCCAACAGATCCACAGATGACGCAATCTCAATCGCACTCCACACTGCCCTTTCTCACCTGGACAACAGGAACACCTATGTGAGAACGCTGTTCATTGACTACAGCTCAGTGTTCAACATCATAGTGCCCACAAAGCTCATCACTAAGCTAAGGACCTTGGGACTAAACACCTCGCTCTGCAACTGGATCCTGGACTTCCTGACGGGCCGCCCCCAGGTGGTAAGGGTAGGCAACAATGCTGATCCTCAACACAGGGGCCCCTCAGGGCTGCTTGCTTAGTCCCCTCCTGTACTCCGTTCACCCACGACTGCATGGCCAAGCACGCCATCATTAAGTTTGCAGACGACACAACGGTGGTAGGCCTGATGTCGTGGAAATTCTAATCGAAAGGAAGAGAGACTGCAGATTCTTCAAACAATCATACTTTAATATCGATTAATTATTGCAATAATGGAGCTGGTCAACGAACCACACCCGTAGGTGATTCGTTGAGAGCCCAACAATACAAAAAATGCAGAGGTCTTACATAGTAGACCTAAAATATGCTTAGTCCTGGCTGGTTCCACCACTCCCCGGCAGATCGGGGCATCATGAGCTACCTTTTGTTCATCTTGTGGTTATGTGTACCGGGTGTGTGAGATCATAACGCAAAAACAAGTGATAACGTTACTCCTTTCTGCTGATAGAATTGTCAGTGATGCTCAAGCCAGCCTCTGTCACTTCATATCTCCACACAGCTGTGCCCTTGAAAAAGATGAAAAGTACAGGATGGACCAAAAACGGGTCACTCTCAGACGGGTTACAGGAAGGGGTCGCAGTTCCGGAGCGACCCACTAGGTGTCATCCTCCGACAACCTTTGGCACCTCCTCACTCACAATCTGGACTAATCATTATCCAATTGGTGTCACCTGTGTCTATCTGTTCACCTGTGTATTTATGCCCTCACTTCCCTGTGTTCCCTTGCTCTGTTATCTCTGCTAGTTCTCGATGCCAAACAGTACTAATCAGTGTTTGATCGTAAGACGTATGTACAGGTACTTGAGAAGTGTTCTCCCTGTTTCATTGTTGTTTTCAGTCATAGTTAGTATTTCGTATGTTTGCTGTCAGCCTGTTTTGGGGGCCAATTTGCTCCTCCTTTATTTTTTTGTGTGACAAGTCCGTTATTTTGTATCCTGGTTTTGGGACCACTAGTAAAGATCCTTGTTTCACCATCTCTGTCTACTGCCTACTGTCTATCCTGCACCGTACCTGGGTCACACCTCACACCCACACCAACCCTTACACAGACAGCCCTTTGTCTTGGCCGTGTGACTATGTTGAACAAGAGGCAGAGTGGAAATTGACAGGTTTAACGCTCATACAGTGCATATGCATAACAAAGCTTAGCATTAAGAACTATTAAAGTAATTATTCATTACATTGTCTCTGCTATACAAGCTTAAAGAGGTTATACAGGATTTCTTCCCTCGCACTGATCACCGACAACGATGAGACAGCCTATAGGGAGATGGGGGTGTGCTCGGCCCTCAACGTCAGCAGACAAAGAGCTGTTCGTGGACTACAGGAAACGGAGGGCCGAGCACGCCCCCATCCACATCGACGGGGCTGTGGTGAAGCTGGTTGAGCATTTCATCTTCCTCTGTATCCACATCACTAAGGAATTGTCATGGTTCACACACACAAACACAGTCATGAAGAGGGCACGACAACGCCTCTTCCTCCTCAGGAGGCTGAAAAGAGTCGGCATTTGCCATCAGATCCTCAAAGAGTTATACAGCTGCACCATTGAGAGAATCTTCTGGCTGCTTCACTGCTTGGTATGGTAACTGGTTGGCATCTGACCGGAAGGCGCCACAGAGGGTAGTGCGTATGGCCCAGTACATCACTGGAGCCAAGCTCCCTGCCATTCAGGACCTCTATACCAGGCGGTGTCAGAGGAAGGCCCTAAAAATTGTCAAAGACTAGCCACCCAAGTCATAGACTGTTCTCTCTGCTACCGCAAGGCAAGATGTACAGATACATCAAGTCTGGAACCAACAGGAGCCTGAACAGCTTCTACCCCTAAGCCATAATACTTGGTACTGGTAACCCATGTATATAGCCAAGTTATCGTTACTCATTGTGTATTTATTCCTTGTGTTAAAATGTATCTGCATTGTTAGGAAGGGCCTGTAAGTAAGCACTTCACTGTTGGTTTACACCTGTTGTTTACAAAGCAGGTACATTTTTTGATTGGACTACTTTACATTTTAGTCATTTAGCAGACGCTCTTATCCAGAGCGACTTACAGTGAGTGCATACATTTTCATACTGGCCCCCCGTGGGAATCGAACCAACAACCCTGGCGTTGCAAAAGCCATGCTCTACCAACTGAGCTACACGGGACTTTCAGTCTCTTGTGTAGTTTCACTCCATAGGCCACATACTAGTCTGTCTCTAATGGTGTCATTTAGAACATCATTAAACTCACAGTGCTCTGATAGTTTCTTAAAAGCTGTAATGCAGTATGTAACTTTTTGGGGGCCGACCCGACAAAATGTACACAGAAATGTGAGTTATAGATCTGTTTTTCCCATTGAAAGCAAGTCTAAGAAGCGGTAGATCTATTCTATGTGAGCGATTTCTATGTTTCCCATTTTAAAGTTTAGTTTTTGTGTCTTTTACTTTCGGTTTTGTACACCAGCTTCAAACAGCT
Organism: Coregonus lavaretus; assembly: GCF_964263955.1. Lineage (NCBI taxonomy): Eukaryota > Metazoa > Chordata > Actinopteri > Salmoniformes > Salmonidae > Coregonus > Coregonus lavaretus. Next base: position 47,452,066 of record NC_139999.1, read on the forward strand.
GAAAATACAATATTTTTGGTTATGGAAAATATATTTCACAGCGGTTTAGATGGTACAATGATTCTCTACACTATACTTGCTTGTTTTGTCACAAACTGAAATTAGGCAAACTATTAGTATTTTAGCAACCAGGAAATGGCGGAGCAGCAGCAAAGATTTTCACAGATTCTCCTTCTTCCTGATTGCAACTGTGGAACCTAAACCTTTCAGCAATAAGTAGTGTTTTTTTGTGAAAAGTGTCCTTTCAGTATTTCCACAATATCCCCCTGTCTAATCACCTGGGCTGTCTGGCTGTAGCAGGTTGCGCAGCAAACCAAATGTCTCTGACCCCATAACATAAAAAAATGTAGCAACACTTTTGTCCTCATCAATGTGTATGAGCTCCACTGCTCTATACTTTCATCAAACTGTCCAATGTTTCTAACACTTCCAGACCTATTCCGTTTCTCAAAAAGGCTCCTGCTTGTCACTTACTTCAATATTGTCCTCAACCACGGCAACGTTCTGTTCGGCCACGGCAATAATTTCCTCAGTCACGTGATTTTCATTCACTTCACTCACTGACGTTGCATCCTCAAATTCGCTCATTTAGCAGTTTTTTATTCCGAAGTTCGTCTTCACAGTTGAATAAATGTCCTTTCCTTTACTCACTCTTTTTAATCATGTTTTTCCTCTCCGACCTCCGTCTCTAGTCATTTTCTGACGTCCATGACGATTCTAACTCTCTTTCTTAGCTAGCTAGCTCGAATATGCACTTGCCTCTGCTAGCAATACACTGTGCTAAACTTAACCGAGACTGTACCATGGAAAATAACAGTTTTAAACTGGTAAAACCTAACTTCTTCCGGACAGAATAGTTCCTGTAGGTGCAGACTTACTCAATATTTTGTTATGTCTCGTGCGTTTCAAAACCACGTCTTCGAAACAATTCAATAATGATGAGACAGGAATTCATTCAGCCATTTATCTTAACGTGCTCAACACACACAACTCCCAAGATGCTCTGCGACACAACCCCAATACACAACAGCGTGTTTTATTTATATTGTTTTTGATTGGAGCATCACTGATGTAGTCCATGCCTCAAACAGACATTTATTGACCCACTCTTCTATCTATTTCCTGTTCTGGGTTCTATCCTGCCATGAGAAACTGGCAGAAGGCCAAGGCTTTGGGCTGACTTTCAGAGGACAGTGTTTGTGGCTGCAGCTACCCCACAAATGCACAAAACCTCTGATTTGTTCATCCAACCCTCAGGCACCGGAGATCTGTATCCTCCTCCTTCACTGTAATGAGACGGCATCCACATTCTTGCTAGTGATAAAGAGTTGCCGGCAAGAAAAAGCCACTTCAAATATAGATTTTCCATTGCACTCATGTATCATGTATACTGAGTTTGGAGTTTTCTTTCTCCCCAGCCTCAGCCACGTGAATCCCCTTTGGGCTTGGTACTATAGCTTTGTTTTGTTTAAATGAGTAATGATCCAGGTCAGTGGCCTAATTTCCAAACTGAAGTGTGTATTATCAGGGGCTCCCATGTGGAGATGGGATCAGGGCTCAGGAGGGAGCCACGGCCGGTGGCTCAGTTGATTTGCTCCAGTTAAAGCTATATCCCTGTTAGCACACACACTGAACATGGCTCACAGGCTATTTTCAAGTGTTTGAAAGTGAAATTACTATATCTTGGTGTGTGTTGCTATATCTTGGTGTGTGTTGCCTGGTCCGTGTAAGTTTATGTTGTGGATAGTGTGTGTGCTTGAAGGTTTTGGCATTCTGGTTTAGAGGACAGAAGTCTCCTGAGTGGCGCAGTGGTCTAAGGCACTGCATCGCAATGCTAACTGTGCCACTAGAGATCCTGGTTCGAATCCAGGCTCTGTCGCAGCCGGCCGCGACCGGGAGACTCATGGGCGGCGCACAATTGGCCCAGTGTCGTCCAGGATAGGGGAGGGAATGGCCGGCAGGGATGTAGCTCAGTTGATAGAGCATGGCGTTTGCAACGCCAGGGTTGTGGGTTCGATTCCCACGGGGGGCCAGTATAAAAAATATATATATATGTATTCACTAAAATGTAAGTTGCTCTGGATAAGAGCGTCTGCTAAATGACTAAAATGTAAATGTAAAAAATTGGAACATTTGAGCAGCCAGCGAAATCCCAGTGTCCCTGAATGTTACATCTGGACTGCACTACATCAATGTGAAGGAGACTGACAGCCCATTTGTGATGAGTGTGATAGAAGGAGTCAGGCACAGGAGGGTAAATCACCCAATACAGAGTTTATTCCATCCATTCCATACACAAATGTACACATTCCATACACAAATGCGCTGGATAGCGACACACGAAAACAGGCACAGGGAAAACTACCTAACCTGGCAATACACGGTACGGGATACTCAAACAATATACAGGCACAGGGGAAAATATCTACCCCGGCAATACAAAGGGAGAGTAGCTACACCGAGCTACACTACTCTCACAATAAACAATCATCCACAAGGACAAGGGGTGCAGAGAGAACACTTATACACAGACTAATGAGGGGATAAGAACCAGGTGTGTATAATTGACAAGACAAGACAAATGGAATAATGATATATGGAGCGGCAGTGGCTAGTAAGCCGGTGACGACGAACACCGAAGCCTGCCCGAACAAGGAGGGGAGGCAGCCTCGGCGGAAGTCGTGACACCATTCCCCACATCCATTCCTGGTTTATTACATAAAAGAGGCCAGCACACAGAGAATAACAAAACAGGTTTCTGCTGACTTAAACATAAAGTGATTTTCTAAAAGGCCATATTCTAGGGACATGAACATATAAAGGAAGTTGATAAAAGAGAAATAACAATATTGAATGTATTTTACATGCTATTACCTACAGATCTTAATTTGATCACCATGTTGCAGGAAAACTCTCTTAAAACGTGTAGTGTATTTGAGGTTTAAAAAGGCTTTTGAAGTTTGTAATTTCCTTGATTTTCCCTTACGAGAAATGTATCAACCCCTACCATGTCCATGAATTATACTCCAAATAATATTTCACATTTCCTGTTGCTGCAGGATTATTTTCCTGCTGTAGCAAACTGGCTCAAATTAAGATCCTACATCTGTTAGCTTTTAACGACCCATAAGGGACCTAACACAGATCGGTAAGCTCTCTTGCAGTCAGTAACATAACCTTATCTTCTTCAGGTGAGCAAGCATGCTTGGCTCCATTAGAGAACCTAACTCACAGTGTATGACATTGAGATAATGTAGGACCACATCTGACCCAATTCAACACTTCCCTAGCCTTGCTACAGACTGAAATGCTGGTCTCATGTATTTTTAGTAACATAGCTATATACATTTTGGTCGTGGAAAATATGTAGACCTAGCATATTATGTTTTAGAGAGGCGTACTGTATGTTTTTTTTTACATTGAAGCTTACAATGAGGGTTTTACACTAAACAACCAGCTTAGTACTGTCCTAGGTGCATAGATGAATAGCTATATTACCTAATGCATCTATCCATGCAATGGGGTCATTCAATAGTCCTAATGTATGCATAACCCTGCCCTATTATTTATTTTCCTAATCTGCGAGGTTAATATGGTCTCTAGATTGTGACCCACTTGTTAGTCGGCTTGACAGAATACTGTTTGATGGTACAATATGTTGGTGTCGGCTAGCTCTCCTTATGATTAACTGAGTGGACTATCTAGGTTAAAGGGGCAATCTGTAGTTGGTACATCCATTTTGGGATTTATAAATGAATTACATGTACCCATTGATTCATTAATTATATAAATTAGCAATACCTCATGAGTTTCTCCTGAGTGGCGCAGTGGTCTAAGGCACTGCATCGCAGTGCTAACTGTGCCACTAGAGATCCTGGTTCGAATCCAGGCTCTGTCGTAGCCGGCCGCGACCGGGAGACTCATGGGCGGCGCACAATTGGCCCAGCGTCGTCCAGGGTAGGGGAGGGAATGGCCGGCAGGGATGTAGCTCAGTTGATAGAGCATGGCGTTTGCAACGCCAGGGTTGTGGGTTTGATTCCAAAAAAAATGTATTCACTAACTGTAAGTCGCTCTGGATAAGAGCGTCTGCTAAATGACGTAAATGTAAATGTAATGTAAATGTTTAGTTCAACTGTCTTACCCCATCATAACTCAAATTATAAGCTTGTTTTACTCCAGTGTTTGTAAACAAAGTACATGTAAACAAACACTATATAACCACAAAACATGGTTAAAACTATAATTTTGATCATGTATGGTCAGTCCTTGCATCCATAGCGCCGTCTATGAATTTGAGTGGTTACATTTCTCCAGCCCCATCCCTCAGCTTTTTACAGAAACCGGGGCGGGGAGTACACATTCTTATTGTTTCAGCTGCTGATTGCCACTTTAAATCAATAAAATGAAGCTGAACCTTCTCCACTCATTAATTAAGTTGCAATATAAGTGTGATTTTGAATTGAGAAAAAGACTGATTCATTCAATAAATGAATATCTTATACCTTAAAGGGGCTATTTGCAGTTCAAACAATAACAAAGCGGACACCTCACCGCTCTTTAACACTGTTTTGGTAAACAGCTGATGGATGGGGCTAGAGAAATGTACCACTCTCAAATTCATAGACAAAGCTATGGATGCAAGGACTGACCATCCATGATATCAAACAAATAGCTTTATCTATGTTTTGATGCTATACTGTGTTTGAGGCTTAACAATTGTGTTGTTACAAACAAAGGAGTAAAACAAGCTTATATTTTGAGTTCTGATGGGGTTTGACAGTTGAAATAAGATCATGAGGCATTTACAAGTTATATTCTTCAAGAATCAGTCATTATATATCATTAATTTAAAAGTCCAAAAATGGATGTAGCAATCTGGGATTTGAAGTCTGTTCAATGGTAATTTAAATTCTTGATGTAGGCATACACCAATTGATTATTGAGTTCAACTGAGTTCATGAGCTTAGTTTAACTGTCTTTAACAGTTTGCTGAAAAACAAATCCCAGATTGTGGCTTTAAAGACAGCTGAGTGAACCTCTCCTCACCTGAAAAAAAGGAACCATGTGGGAGTAGTTAAAAATTAGTGCTGTGAATTACCAGGCTATCTCAGCACATTTCGGCTTTAGCTGAGATGAGTAATCTAACTGCATAGGCCATCAAATCACCAACTAGGCCTAATGATCATAGGTGACTATATTTCTGACATACTACAGCAATCCTGTTAAACATAATTGAGCTTCACCCTTTCATTCTTTTCCCAGCCATCCACCACCGTAGACAGCTCAGTAGTGCTTTAGTTTTTTTAAACTACTTTACTTTTCTGCTTTAGTAATCCTCACCAAGGGTCAATCTTCAGAGAAAAACGCCTCTCCCAATCCAAGTTGATTACTATGTACTTACTGTATCTGTTTGGCTAACACTCACCAAGCTATAGTCAAAGACTTCATAGAAAAAACACACATGTAGCACACATCTCTCCATGTGCCACACCAATTTTATGGGATGACATTACCAAAATATACTTTGTTTTACATTCTGTATTTACATTTATGTAGCTACAATGTGTAATCTAAATATTTCAAAATTTCTATAGGGACCATTTTTCTTCTTGTTATTAGGGAGCTGAGGTCCTCCCAGGCTCCTTGCGAGTAGCTAGAGACCTAATATTTTTGCTCCAAAGGGCATCTTAGGTAACGCTTTATTTGGATAGTCCATCTGTAGATGCTCCACAGACTATCTACAGACTATCAGTAACATTTCTACTAACTATTTAGTAACCCTAACCCTAGCCCTAACCTTAACCCTTATCCTCACCCTAAACTTAACCCTTACCCTAACCACCCTAGCCCTAACCCCAACCTTAACCCTTACCCTAACCCCTATTCTAAACCTAACCCTAACCGTAACCTTAGCAAGCTTTTGTTTATCAACAGATAGTGTGTTGATATTATGACCATCTGTAGAGTATCTACAGATGGAATATCCAGACTATCCAAATAAAGTGTGACCGCATCTTAAGCCACAGTCTCTGCAAAATCTCTGAAACCTCACTGAGACCGACACGGCATGTATTTGCAGATGGGAGGAGTGCGTTTTGTCCCAGGGGTGCGTTTTGTCCCGGGAATGTTGCTTTTTCCCCCCGTTCATAGTGAATGAGTGAGTCCATGGTCCATTTTGATCTGGTAGATGCAGTCTTGGTTATGATGGTGTGATAACAAGTCAGCGATCCCACTCTCTGTTCAGGCTGACTGTCTTGGCTTAAACTAATGTGTTCTGTAATACTATTGTTTACTGCATAGGAGATTAAACAGGACTCATGGTCCCATGTTTAACCCGACATGCCATGTCTGCCTTCACTCTATCTCAGCATGGTATCAGAAGTGACAACACTAATAACACTGTAACCCAACTCCAATTTTTGCGAAAACAATGCTAACAAACTAGTATACAGTTCGCTTCCCGGTTGGTTGAGTAAAAACTCAAGTAATGACGAAATACAACAGCGCTAACAGACTACTCTAGCTCAGCTAACGTTAGCTAGCTGGCAACGTAATGTTAGCTTTTGAAGAGACTCTGCCGCAGTGAAGAAAACCTAACTAATTACCATTCGAGAGAGACTTCAAGAGTCACAGTGAAGAAAACTTAGCAACTTGCCATTCGATATCACCAAGAGTAAATACGTCCTCGAGAGACATGGCCAACAATGCTAATCAAGCATTTTTCCCATATTTCTCCACCTTGGAATGTGATTTCAAACGACCAGAAGAATGGCCGTTGTGGCTCAGTAGATTCCAACGCTTCAGACAAGCCTCGGGGCTAGATAAAACAGTGTCAAGAGAAACTAGATGGTAATTTTCCATGAAGAAACATTTTGTGACTTGCTTCAGCTCTTTGAAAGCATTTGTGTGGTAGTGGAAGTAGTTTAAAGCGGTTTACTTAAGTGAAGCGGTGAAATATATTCAAAGTGGTCCTCTGTAGCTCAATTGGTAGAGCATGGCGCTTGTAATGCCAGGGTAGTGGGTTCGATCCCCAGGACCACCCATACGTAAAAATGTATGCACACATGACTGTAAGTTGCTTTGGATAAAAGCATCTGCTAAATGGCATATTATATTATAAAATATAACCATGCCAGCCCAGGACCTCCACGTCCGGCTTCTTCACCTGTGGGATCGTCTGAGCGGGGAGGGGGGGTTCTGAGGAGTTTTTCTGTCTGCAATAAAGCCCTTTTGTGGAGAAAAACTCATTCTGATTGACTGGGCCTGGCTCCCCAGTGGTTGGGCCTATACCCTCCCAGGCCCACCCATGGCTGCGCCCATGGCAGAAAGTGGGGGTAGATCTCTTTCATCGACTCTACTTACCTAGTGATGCTCGACTACTTATCTAGGTTTATCAAGTTTGCCAAGCTGCTCCTCACAACCTCAAAAGCAGTAGTGGAGCACATGAAGTCCTGGTTTGCACGCAGCAGGGTGCCCCTCCAGGTATGCTCGGACAATAGACCCCAATTCTCCTCCGCCACCTTCCGCAAATATGCAGAGACTTGGGACTTCACCCATGTGACTTCTAGCCCTCTCTATCCTCAAATTAATGGAGCAGCTGAGTGGGCTGTTCAGACTGCAAAACAGCTCCTTAAGAAATTGTCTGATCCATACCTTGCACTCTTGGCTTATCGCTTCACTCCTTTATCTGGGGGGTACAGCCCTGCTTCCAGGCAGAAAACTTTGCACTACTGTGCCAACACATACCTCACTCCTGGTGCCAGGGTGGCCTGAACTCCCTCCCTTCATGGACAACCAATCAAACAAAAACATGACTACCTCATCACTGTACAGTCGTGGTCAAAAGTTTTGAGAATGACACAAATACTAATTTTCACAAAGTCTGCTGCCTCAGTTTTGATGATGGCAATTTGCATATACATTGAGGGAAACAACGTATTTGATCCCCTTCTGATTTTGTATGTTTGCCCACTGACAAAGACACGATCAGTCTATAATTTTAATGGTAGGTTTATTTGAACAGTGAGAGACAGAATAACAACAAAAAAATCCAGAAAAACGCATGTCAAAAATGTTATAAATTGATTGGCATTTTAATGAGGGAAATAAGTATTTGACCCCTCTGCAAAACATGACTTAGTACTTGGTGGCAAAACCCTTGTTGGCAATCACAGAGGTCAGACATTTCTTGTAGTTGGCCACCAGGTTTGCACACATCTCAGGAGGGATTTTGTCCCACTCCTCTTTGCAGATCTTCTCCAAGAAATTAAGGTTTCGAGGCTGACGTTTGGCAACTCAAACCTTCAGCTCCCTCTACATATTTTCTATGGGATTAAGGTCTGGAGACTGGCTAGGCCACTCCAGGACCTTAATGTGCTTCTTCTTGAGCCACTCCTTTGTTGACATTGGCAGTGTGTTTTGGGTCATTGTCATGCTGGAATACCCATCCACGACCCATTTTCAATGTCCTGGCTGAGGGAAGGAGGTTCTCACCCAAGATTTGACGGTACATGGCCCCATCCAGCGTCCCTTTGATGCGGTGAAGTTGTCCTGTCCCCTCATTTGCGAATAATCGCACCAACTGTTGTCACCTTCTCACCAAGCTGCTTGGCGATGGTCTTGTATCCCATTCCAGCCTTGTGTAGGTCTTCAATCTCGTCCCTGACATCCTTTGAGAGCTCTTTGGGCTTGGCCATGGTGGAGAGTTTGGAATCTGATTGATTGACAGGTAACAAGCTGAGATTAGGAGCACTCCCTTTAAGAGTGTGCTCCTAATCTCAGCTCATTACCTGTATAAAAGACACCTGGGAGCCAGAAATCTTATTTATCTTATTTCCCTCATTAAAATTCAAATCAATTTATAACATTTTTGACATATGTTTTTCTGGATTTTTTTGTTGTTATTCTGACTCTCACTGTTCAAATAAACCTACCATTAAAATTATAGACTGCTCATTTCTTTGTCAGTGGGCAAACGTACAAAATCAGCAGGGGATCAAATACTTTTTTCCCTCACTGTACTCCAGAATGTCATGAAGAGTGATCAGATGAATTGCAATTAATTGCAAAGTCCCTCTTTTGACATGAATATTAACTTAATCCCAAAAAAACATTTCCACTGCATTTCAGCCCTGCCACAAAAGGACCAGCTGACATCATGTCAGTGATTCTCTCGTTAACACAGGTAAGAGTGTTGACAAGGACAAGGCTGGTGTCACGAACGTCAGGGTAAGGATTAGACCAAGGCGCAGCGTTGCAGGCAAACATACTCATTTATTTAGTGAAACGTGATCAAAACAACAAAAGACGGAAACGTGACAGTACACGGTAAAACACAACCAACTCGAAACAAGAATCCACAAAACACAAAGGAAAACCGACAGTTTAAATATGGCTCCCAATCAGAGACAACCAGCAAACAGCTGACACTCGTTGCCTCTGATTGGGAGTCACTCAGGCCAACATAGAAAATGACAAACTAGAACCCCCCAACATAGAAATATAACACATAGAATAAACACACCCTGGCTCAACAAATAGAGTCCCAGAGCCAGGGTGTGACAGTACCCCCCCCTAAAGGCGCGGACTGCGACCGCGCCTCAATAAGAGCTAAACAGGGGAGGGCTGGGTGGGCATACCTCCTCGGCGGCGGTTCTGGCTCCGGCCTTGCCCACCACCCTCCAATCAACCCCCCATAGCGCCCCTGGTCCGGTCTAGCCCCGCTGGCCGGAGCCGGACTGACGACACGTACCCCTGGCTTGGTGCGTGGAGCAGGAACGGACCGGACCGGGCTGACGATACACACCCCTGGCTTGGTGCGTGGAGCAGGAATGGACCGGACCGGGCTGACGATGCGCACCCCTGGCTTGGTGCGTGGAGTAGCAACTGGCCGGACCGGGCTGATGACTCGCACCCCTGGCTTTGTGCGTGGAGCCGGAACGGGCCTCACCGGACTGACGACTCGCACCCCTGGCTTGGTGCGTGGAGCCGGAACGGGCCTCACCGGACTGACGACTCGCACCCCTGGCTTGGTGCGTGGAGCCGGAACGGGCCTCACCGGACTGACGACTCGCTCCCCTGGCTTGGTGCGAGTAGCAGGAACGGGCTGGACCAGGCTGACGACTCGCACCCCTGGCTTGGTGCGAGTAGCAGGAACGTTCTGGACCAGGCTGACGACTCGCACCCCTGGCTTGGTGCGAGTGGCAGGAACAGGCTGGACCAGGCTGACGACTCGCACCCCTGGCTTGGTGCGAGTGGCATGAACAGGCCGGGCCGGGCTGGCGACGCACACCGTAGGCTTGGTGCGAGTGGCAGGAACAGGCCGGGCCGGGCTGGCGACGCGCACCGTAGGTTTGGTGCGAGTGGCAGGAACAGGCCGGGCCGGGCTGGCGACGCACACCGTAGGCTTGGTGCGTGGAGCAGGGACATGCCGGGCTGGGCTGGCGACACACCCCGTAGGCTTGGTGCGTGGAGCAGGGACAGGCCGGGCTGGGCTGGCGACGCACCCCGTAGGCTTGGTGCGTGGAGCAGGAACAGGCCGGGCTGGGCTGGCGACGCACACCGTAGGCTTGGTGTGTGGAGCAGGGACAGGCCGAACCGGGCTGTGGAGATGGATAGGAGACCTGGAGTGAAGAGCGGCCACCACCCGTCCTGGCTGAATGCCTACCCTCACACACTCTGTTGTGGCATCCGCACAGGACGTACAGGGCTGTGTACCCGTACTGGCATAACAGCACGTGACACTGGAGCAGGATATCCGGGACCACGGAGAGGCATTGGAGACCACGAGCGTTGAGCCGGCACACTCCGTCCTGGCTGCATACCCACCTTCGCACGACACGTGTGGGGTGCTCGCACAGGACGTACAGGACTATGCCGGACCACTCGTGGCACAGTACGCCGCTCCGCATACCGCGGAACCTGCCCCATTCCATGCTGCCATGCCTGAGCACGGGAAGTTGGTTCCGCTCTCCATCCAGGCTCCGCCAACCTGCCTTCTGGCCCCCCAAACCCGGTGGCCTCCTCTCCAAATCGCCCTGTGGCAGCCTCCTGCTGCCCAGCCGCCCATGCCGTGTGCCCCCCCCTACAATTTTTTTTGGGTTGCCTCTCGTCCTTCCGACGATGACACTGCTGACGCCGCTGCTCCTCTCTTGCCAGGGCCTTAATCTTACCCCAAGGTCTTACCCCGAGCATGTCCTCCCAGGACCACGATTTGCCCACCTGGGCCATCGCCAACCTCTCCATCTCTTTACCTGGCGCTTCCTCCCATGTCCAGTCTGCCTGCTCCTGGACACGCTGCTTGGTCCTTTTATGGTGGGTTTTTCTGTCACGAACGTCAGGGTAAGGAGTAGACCAAGGCGCAGCGTTGCAGGCAAACATACTCATTTATTTAGCGAAACGTGATCAAAACAACAAAAGACGGAAACGTGACAGTACACGGTAAAACACAACCAACTCGAAACAAGAACCCACAAAACACAAAGGAAAACCGACAGTTTAAATATGGCTCCCAATCAGAGACAACCAGCAAACAGCTGACACTCGTTGCCTCTGATTGGGAGTCACTCAGGCCAACATAGAAAATGACAAACTAGAACCCCCCAACATAGAAATATAACACATAGAATAAACACACCCTGTCTCAACAAATAGAGTCCCAGAGCCAGGGTGTGACAGCTGGAGATCACACTGTCATGCTGATTGAGTTAGAATAACAGACTGGAAGCTTTAAAAGGAGGGTGGTGCTTGAAATCATTGTTCTTCCTCTGTTAACCATGGTTTCTGCAAGGAAACACATGCCGTCATCATTGCTTTGCACAAAAAGGGCTTCACAGGCAAGGATATTGCTGCTAGTAAGATTGCACCTAAATCAACCATTTATCGGATCATCAACAACTTCAAGGAGAGAGGTTCAATTGTTGTGAAGAAGTCGTCAGGGCGCCCAAGAAAGTCCAGCACGTGCCAGGACCGTCTCCTAAAGTTGATTCAGCTGCGGGATCGGGGCACCACCAGTGTAGAACTTGCTCAGGAATGGCAGCAGGCAGGTGTGAGTGCATCTGCACGCACAGTGAGGCGAATACTTTTGGAGGATGGCCTGGTGTCAAGAAGGGCAGCAAAGAAGCCACTTCTCTCCAGGAAAAACATCAGGGACAGACTGATATTCTGCAAAAGGTACAGGGATTGGACTGCTGAGGACTGGGGTAAAGTCATTTTCTCTGATGAATCCCCTTTCCGATTGTTTGGGGCATCCGGAAAACACCTTGTCCGGAGAAGACAAGGTGAGCGCTACCATCAGTCCTGTGTCATGCCAACAGTAAAGCATCCTGAGACCATTCATGTGTGGGGTTGCTTCTCAGCCAAGGGAGTGGGCTTACTCACAATTATGCCTAAGAACACAGCCATGAATAAAGAATGGTACCAACACATCCTCCGAGAGCAACTTCTCCCAACCATCCAAGAACAGTTTGGTGATGACCAATGCCTTTTCCAGCATGATGGAGCACCTTGCCATAAGGCAAAAGTGATAACTAAGTGGCTCGGTGAACAAAACATCGAAATTTTGGGTCCATGGCCAGGAAACTCCCCAGACCATAATCCCATTGAGAACTTGCGGTCGATCCTCAAGAGGCGGGTGGACAAACAAAAACCCACAAATTCTGACAAACTCCAAGCATTGATTATGCAAGAATGGGCTGCCATCAGTCAGCATGTGGCCCAGAAGTTAATTGACAGCATGCCAGGGTGGATTGCAGAGGTCTTGAAAAAGAAGGGTCAACACTGCAAATATTGACTCTTTGCATAAACGTAATGCAATTGTCAATAAAAGCCTTGGACACGTATGGAATGCTTGTAATTATCCTTCAGTATACCATAGTAACATCTGACAAAAATATCTCATAACTCATTCTCAAAACTTTTGACCACGACTGTACCCCACACATACAAGTATGTCCATGCATTTCAAGGCTGCATTGAGACAATGACTTATCAGTGACCCAAGCCCTGCTCAGATAATCTCTACCATTGTGTCACTAAATTGTCGTAGTGCTGCTGCAAATGTACATTCTCCCAGGGGCGTTGGCAGTCCTAATGTAAGTAACCTAATTTATGTCCCTCTAACTCCCCTGAATGCCTCTGTCAATCCTACAGCTATTGTATGCAGTAATCATGCGCCTATGAACCTGAGTTATACGGTTAGCACTGAGGCGGTTTGCCCTAATAGGAAGTCCACTGTGTGCAGCTCAAACATAAATATTACTGTCATGTCTACCTCGGATAAGCCTGCCAGTAAAGCAATAAAAACAATCATGAATCCCAGAAAAGTGGTTCATGAAATCGATAACTTTCTAGTAACAGATAACGTTCATATACTGACTATCTCTGAAACTCACTTAGATAATACCTTTGTTAATACAATGGTAGCAATACATGGTTTCAACAACTTCAGAAGAGACAGGGATGCCAATGGTGGAGGTGTTTGCTGTGTATGTTCAGAGTCATATTCCTGTAACGCTTAGTGAGGATCTCATGTCAAATGCTGTTGAAGTAATATGGCTACAGGTTCACCTGCCTCACCTAAAGCCCATTCTTGTGGAAAGCTGCTATAGACCACCAAGTGCTAACAGTCAGTATCTGGATAATATGTGTGAAATTCTTGATAATGTATGTGATATCAACAGAGAGGTATATTTTCTGTGACCTAAATATTGACTGGCTTTCATTAAGCTGCCCACTCAAGAAAAAGCTGCAAACTATAACCAGTGCCTGCAACCTGGTTCAGGTTATCAGTCAATTTACCAGAGTATTTACAAACAGCACAGGAATGAAATCATCCACATGTATTGATCACATCTTTACTAACACTGCAGAAATCTGCTCTAAAGCAGTTTCCAAATCCATCGGATGTTGTGATCATAATATAGTAGCCATATCTAGGAAAACTAAAGAGGTCATACAATAAGTTTTGTAGTGATTCCTATGTTGAAGGTGTAAATAATAAAGACGCTGCACTTGACACATTTATGAAATTGCTTATTCTAGTTACTAATAAGCATGCACCCATTAAGAAAATGACTGTAGAAACTGTTAAATCCCAGTGGATTGATGAGGAATTGAAAAAGTGTATGGTTGAGATGGGTGAGGCAAAAAGAATGACAAATAAGTCTGGCTGCACAGCCGATTGGCAAACATAGTGTAAATTGAGAAATCGTGACTAAACTGAACAAAAATAAGAAAAAACTGTACTATGAAACAAAGATAAATGATATAAAAAAATTATAGTCAAAATGAAGTTTTGGGCAAAAAGGCAAACTTGGCTCCATCATTCATTAAATCAGATGGCTCATTCATCACAAAACCCACTGATATTGCCAAGTTCTTATTTTATTTTTTTTCATTGGCAAGGTTAACCTACACATCCATGCATAACTGACCAAATTATGAAAGACAAGCATTGTCATTTTAAATTCCGTAAAGTGAGTGTGGAAGAGGTGAAAACATTATTGTTATCTATCAACACTGACAAGCCACCTGGGTATGACAATAATAATAATAATATGTCATTTAGCAGACGCTTTTATCCAAAGCGACTTACAGTTATGCGTGCATACATTTTTTGTGTATGGGTGGTCCCGGGGATCGAACCTACTACCTTGGCGTTACAAGCGCCGTGCTCTACCAGCTGAGCTACAGACAACTCTTATGGAAATTACTGACGATGATAGCGGACGATATTGCCACTCCTATTTGCCATCACTTCTAAGCCTACAGGAACGTTTTTTCCTCAGGCCTGGAGGGAAGCAAAAGTCATTCCGCTACCCTAGAATAGCAAAGCACCCTTTACTGGCTCAGATAGCCGACCAATCAGGCTGTTACCAACCCGTAGTAAAGTTTTGGAAAAAATTGTTTGACCAGATACAATGCTATTTTACAGTAAACAAATTAACAACGGATTTTCAGCACGCTTATAGGGAAGGGCATTCAACACGTACAGCACTTACAGAAATGACTGATGATTGGCTGAGAGAATAAAAATATTGTGGGAGCTGTTTTGTTAGACTTCAGTGCAGCTTTTGACATTATCGATCATTATCTGCTGCTGGAAAAACGTATTTGTTATGGCTTTACACCCCCTGCTATATTGTGGATAAAGAGTTACTTGTCTAACAGAATGCAGAGGGTGTTCTTTAATAGAAGCCTCTCCAACATAATCCAGGTAGAATCAGGAATTCCCCAGGGTAGCTGTTTAGGCCCCTTACTTTTTAAAAACTTTACTAACGACATGAGTAAAGCCAGTGTGTCTACGTATGCGGATTACTCAACACTATACACGTCAGCTACTACAGCAACTGAAATGACTGCAACACTTAACAAAGAGCTGCAGTTAGTTTCAGAATAGTTGTAAAGGAATAAGTTAGTCCTAAATATTTCCAAAACTAAATGCATTGTATTTGGGACAAATCTTTCACTAAATCCTAAACCTCAAATACATCTCTTAATGAATAATGTGGAAATTGAGCAAGTTGAGGTGACTAAACTGCTTGGAGTAACCCTGGATTGTAAACTGTCATGGTCAAAACATATTGATACAACAATAGCTAAGATGGGGAGAAGTCTCTCCATAATGCAGCGCTGCTCTACCTTCTTAACAACACTATCAACAAGGCAGGTCCTACAGGCCCTAGTTTTGTCACAGCTAGACTACTGTTCAGTAGTGTGGTCAGGTGCCACAAAGAGGAGTTGGCTCAGAACAGGGCAGCATGGCTGGCCCTTAAATGTACACGGAGAGCTAACATTAATGATATGCAGTACTACATAGAGCCATGACTACATGGAACTCTATTTTACATCAGGTAACGGATGCATGCAGTAGAATCCGTTTTTAAAAAAAGGTAAAAATACAGCTTATGGAACAGCGGGGACTGTGAAGAGACACACACAAAGGTACAGACACATGCATACGCATACATTGTAATATTGTTGTGTGGTGGTATTATACATTTTGTATTGTACATTTTGTATTGTAGATATGTAGTGGTGTAATAATGTTATATGATGTAATGTTTTATCTTTTGTTTTATATGTAATGTAAGTGTTTTAATGTGTTTGGACCCCAGGAAGAGTAGCTGCTGCATTGGCAGCAGCAAATGGGGATCCCTAATAAATACAAGTACAAATACATGCATACACACACATAATAACATACGCACATGGGTTTTGTGTTGTACATATGTAGTAGTAGAGTAGTGGCCTGATGGCACACAGTTAAGGTGTTGTGAAATGTTTTGTAATGTTTTTTAAATTGCCTTAATTTTGCTGGACCCTAGAAGAGTAGCTGCTGCCTTGGCAGCAGCTAATGCGTATCCATAATTAATACCAATTATCTTTAAGGTCCCTCAGTTGAGCAGTGAATTTCAAACACAGATTTAACCACAAAGACCAGGGAGGTTTTCCAATACCTCGCAAAGAAGGGCACCTATTGGTATATGGGTGAAAAAGTAGACATTGAATATCCCTTTGTGCATGGTGAAGTTGTTAATTACACTTAGGATCAATACACCCAGTCACTACAAAGACACAGTCGTCCTTCCTAACTCAGTTGTCGGAGAGGAAGGAAACCGCTCGGGGATTTCACCATGAGGCTAACAGTGACTTTAAAACAATTAAAGAGTTTAATGGCTGTGATAGGAGAAAACTGAGGATGGATTAAAAGAAGGGAGTCTGTACAGAATACAAATATTCCAAAGCATGCATCCTGTTTACAATAAGGTAATAAAGTAATAATGCTAAAAATATGGCAAAGCAATTAACTTTAACAAAGTGTTATGTTTGGGGCAAATCCAATACAACACATTGCTGAGGGCCACTCGCCATATTTTCAAGCACAGTGGTGGCTGCATCATATTATGGGTATGCTTCTAATCGTTAAGAACTGGGTAGTTTTTCAGGATGAAAATGTAACGTAATGGAGCTAAGCACAGGCAAAATCCTAGAGGAAAACCTGGTTCAGTCTGCTTTTCGCCAGACACTGGGAGATGAATTCACCTTTCAGCAGGACAATAACCTAAAACTCAAGGCCAAATCTGCACTGGAGTTGCTTACCAAGAAGACAGTGACTGTTCCTGAGTCGCCGAGTTACAGTTTTGACTTAAATCTGATTTAGAATCGATGGCAAGACTTGAAAATGGTTGTCTAGCAATGATCAACAACCAATTTGACAGAGCTTGAAGAATTTTGAAAAGAATAATGGTTAAATATTGTACAATCCAGGTGTGCAGAGCTCTCAGAGTCTTACCCAGAAAGACTCACAGCCGTAATCGTTGCCAAAGTTGATTGTAACGTGTATTGACTCAAGGGTGTGAATACTTATGTAAATGTGATATTTCTGTAGTTCAATAAATTTGGAAACATTTCTAAAAATATGTTTTCATTATGGGGTATTGTGTGTACGTAGATGGGTGAGATTTAAAAAACAAAACATTTTGAATTCAGGCTGTAACACACAACAAAATGTGGAATAAGTCAAGTGGTATGAATACTTTCTGAATGCACTGTAGCTATGCAGCTAGCCAACTAAAGCCAACACACAAGCAAATCAAGCAGCTGAAATGACAGCAAACTATGTGAACTTTCGTTTGTTTTACCTTTGTTTCTTTTGCCATGTCTTTGGATACATCCATTATAATGATCCTGATAAATGAATTTGCATTGATGGTGGAGATCGTATTATTTTCTTTTTTTTGAAACATTGTTCCACAGGTTTAGACAAACCGCAACTGTTGGAAACGAGCTGAGGGAAATATTGTCTAAATGCTTTTTTCCCAGGGGAGATTAAGTTTATAAATTGACTGGCTGGGCTTTGGGACAGACTGCCTATACAATAGGTACAGAAACTACATGACAGTGAGAGGCGTTTATTTGAATCCTGGCTTCAGTGTTCACCCTTGTTTGTCTCAAAAGACCTGTTATTCTTCTACTTCACATTAGTCATTTCATTAATTATCGTAGTTACTGCACAGCTTTACTTCCAAGGCCTTATTATAGACTTTACTTGAAACAGAAACAGTTTATTCAACTGGACTGCCTTCATCTCTAGGCAGAGATAATAGGTACCATTAAAGTCACTAAGAAAGGAGATGCTTACTATAACTCACATCAGGGCTCAAAGCCTTTGGATTAAACTGCTCTAAATGAAGGCATAGCTCTGCATAGTTCTGTCACGTCATAGTCACACAGTGACCCACTTCACATTGACTCGCAACAAAATTCAACATTGTAGCGTACCAAATTCTGAAAAATCATGTGGTGCAGTAAACATGAATTCATCCAACCCACCAATGTAGCTGAAGGGCCACATACTATAGAAACCAGCAATTAATTTGAATGTCTGTTCTATCCATTGTAATTATACTGAACAAAAATATAAACGCAACAATTTCAACGATTTTACTGAGTACAGTTCATATAATAAAATCTGTCAATTGAGGGCCAGCCAATCAGAACGGGTTTCTCCCTACAAAAGGGCATTATTACTGACAGAAACACTCCAAATCAAATCAAATTTTATTTGTCACATACACATGTTTAGCAGATGTTATTGCGGGTGTAGCGAAATGCTTGTGTTTCTATCTCCAACAGTGCAGTATATCTAACAATTCACAACAATACACATAATACACACAATCTAAAAGGAAAATAATGGAATTAAGGAATATATCAATGTTAGAAATATTAGGATGAGCAATGTCGGAGTGGCATAGACTAAAATACAGTAGAATAGAATAGAGTATATACATATGAGATGAGTAAAGCAAAAATACAGTTGAAGTCAGAAGTTTACATACACCTTAGCCAATTACATTTATACTCAGTTTTTCACAATTCCTGACATTTAATCTTAGTAAAAATTCCCTGTCTTAGGTCAGTCAGGATCACCACTTTATTTTAAGGATGTGAAATAGAATAATAAAAGAGATAATTATTTATTTCAGCTTTTCTTTCTTTCATCACATTCCCAGTGGGTCAGAAGTTTACATACCCTCAATTAGTATTTGGTAGCATTGTCTTTAAATTGTTTAACTTGGGTCAAATGTTTCGGGTAGCCTTCCACAGGCTTCCCACAATAAGTTGGGTGAATTTTGGCCCATTCCTCCTGACAGAGCTGGTGTAACTGAGTCAGGTTTGTAGGCCTCCTTGCTCGCACACGCTTTTTCAGTTCTGCCCACACATTTTCTATATGTTTGAGGTCAGGTCTTTGTGATGGCCACTCCAATACCTTGACTTTGTTGTCCTTAAGCCATTTTGCCACAACTTTGGAAGTATGCTTGGGGTCATTGTCCATTTGGAAGACCCATTTGCGATCAAGCTTTAACTTCCTGACTGATGTCTTGAGATGTTGCTTCAATATATCCATGTAATTTTCCTTCCTCATGATGCCATCTATTTTGTGAAGTGCACCAGTCCCTCCTACAGCAAAGCACCCCCACAGCATGATGCTGCCACCCCCGTGCTTCACGGTTGGGAGGGTGTTCTTCGGCTTGCAAGCGACCCCCTTTTTCCTCCAAACATAACGATGGTCATTATGGCCAAACAGTTAACAAGAAATGTGTGGAGTGGTTGAAAAATGACTTTTAATGACTCCAACCTAAGTGTATGTAAACTTCCGACTTCAATTGTATGTTGGAGTCATTAAAACTCGTTTTTAAACCACTCCACAAATGTCTTGTTAACAAACAATAGTTTTGGCAAGTCGGATAGGACATCTACTTTGTGCATGACACAAGTAATTTGTCCAACAATTGTTTACAGACAGATTATTTCACTTATAATTCACTGTATCACAATTCCAGTGGGGTCAGAAGTTTACATACACTAAGTTGACTGTGCCTTTAAACAGCTTTGAGTCAATTGGAGGTGTACCTGTGGATGTATTTCAAGGCTTATCTTCAAACTCAGTGCCTCTTTGCTTGACATCATGGGAAAATGAAAAGAAATCAGCCAAGACCTCAGAAAAAAATGGTAGACCTGGTTCATCGTTGGGAGCAATTTCCAAAAGCCTGAAGGTACCACATTCATCTGTACAAACAAAGGTACGCAAGTATAAACACCATGGGACCACACAGCCGTCATTCCGCTCAGGAAGGAGACGCGTTCTGTCTCCAAGACATCAACGTACTTTGGTGCGAAAAGTGAAAATCAATCCCAGAACAACAGCAAAGGACCTTGTGGAGATGCTGGAGGAAACAGGTACAAAAGTATCTATATCCACAGTAAAACGAGTCCTATATCGACATAATCCGAAAGGCCGCTCAGCAAGGAAGAAGCCACTGCTCCAAAACTGCCATAATAAAGCCAGACTACGGTTTGCATCTGCACATGGGGACAAAAGTAATACTTTTTGGAGAGATGTCCTCTGGTCTGATGAAACCAAAAATAGAACTGTTTGGCTATAATGACCATCGTTATGTTTGGAGGAAAAAGGGGGTTGCTTGCAAGCCGAAGAACACCATCCCAACCGTGAAGCACGGGGGTGGCAGCATCATGCTGTGGGGGTGCTTTGCTGCAGGAGGGACTGGTGCATTTCACAAAATAGATGACATCATGAGGAAGGAAAATTATGTGGATATATTGAAGCAACATCACAAGACATCAGTCAGGAAGTTAAAGCTTGGTCGCAAATGGGTCTTCCAAATGGACAATGACCCCAAGCATACTTCCAAAGTTGTGGCAAAATGGCTTAAGGACAACAACGTCAAGGTATTGGGATTGGCCATTACAAAGCCCTGACCTCAATCCTATAGAACATTTGTGGGCAGAACTGAAAAAGCGTGTGCGAGCAAGGAGGCCTACAAACGTGACTCAGTTACACCAGCTCTGTCAGGAGGAATGGGCCAAAATTCACCCAACTTTTTGTGGGAAGCTTGTGGAAGGCTACCCAAAATGTTTGACTCAAGTTAAACAATTTAAAGGCAATGCTACCAAATACTAATTGAGTGTATGTAAACTTCCGACCCACTGGGAATGTGATGAAAGAAATAAAAGCTGAAATAAATCATTCTCTCTACTATTATTCTGACATTTCACATTCTTAAAATAAAGTGGTGATCCTAACTGACCTAGGACAGGGAATTATTATTATTATCATTATTATTTTTAGGGGATAGATCAGCTTTAATATTGCAGATAGATTCTAACTTCCATCAATGTAATTGTCTGCATCACTTCCAATCCCCCATATGTTTTTTTTTCTTTTTTGCTCGCATATATATATATATATACATACATGCATACCTACACATACATACATATCCTTAAAAAATATATACAGTGAGGGAAAAAAGGATTTGATCCCCTGCTGATTTTGTACGTTTGCCCACTGACAAAGAAATGATCAGTCTATAATTTTAATGGTAGGTTTATTTGAACAGTGAGAGACAGAATAACAACAACAAAATCCAGAAAAAAAATGTCAAAAATGTTATAAATTGATTGGCATTTTAATGAGGGAAATAAGTATTTGAACCCCTCTCAATCAGAAAGATTTCTGGCTCCCAGGTGTCTTTTATACAGGTAATGAGCTGAGATTAGGAGCACACTCTTAAAGGGCGTGCTCCTAATCTCAGTTTGTTACCTGTATAAAAGACACCTGTCCACAGACGCAATCAATCAATCAGATTCCAAACTCTCCACCATGGCCAAGACCAAAGAGCTCTCCAAGGATGTCAGGGACAAGATTGTAGACCTACACAAGGCTGGAATGGGCTACAAGAACATCGCCAAGCAGCTTGGTGAGAAGGTGACAACAGTTGGTGCGATTATTCGCAAATGGAAGAAAGACAAAATAACTGTCAATCTCCCTCTGCCTGGGGCTCCATGCAAGATCTCACCTCGTGGAGTTGCAATGATCATGAGAACGGTGAGGAATCAGCCCAGAACTACACGGGAGGATCTTGTCAATGATCTCAAGGCAGCTGGGACCATAGTCACCAAGAAAACAATTGGTAACACACTACGCCGTGAAGGACTGAAATCCTGCAGCGCTCGCAAGATCCCCCTGCTCAAGAAAGCACATATACATGCCCATCTGAAGTTTGCCAATTAACATCTGAATGATTTAGAGGAGAACTGGGTGAAAGTGTTGTGGTCAGATGAGACCAAACTTGAGCTCTTTGGCATCAACTCAACTCGCGTGTTTGGAGGAGGAGGAATGCTGCCTATGACCCCAAGCACACCATCCCCACCGTCAAACATGGAGGTGGAAACATTAAGCTTTCGGGGTGTTTTTCTGCTAAGGGGACAGGACAACTTCACCGCATCAAAGGGACGATGGACGGGGACTTGTACCGTCAAATCTTAGGTGAAAACCTCCTTCCCTCAGCCAGGGCATTGAAAATGGGTCGTGGATGGGTATTCCAGCATGACAATGATCCAAAACACACGGCCAAGGCAACAAAGGAGTGGCTCAAGAAGAGGCACATTAAGGTCCTGGAGTGGCCTAGCCAATCTCCAGACCTTAATCCCATAGAAAATCTGTGGAGGGAGCTGAAGGTTTGAGTTGCCAAACGTCAGGCTCGAAACCTTAATGACTTGGAGAAGATCTGCAAAGAGGAGTGGGACAAAATCCCTCCTGAGATGTGTGCAAACCTGTTGGCCAACTACTAGAAACGTCTGACCTCTGTGATTGCCAACAAGGGTTTTGCCACCAAGTACTAAGTCATGTTTTGCAGAGGGGTCAAATACTTATTTCCCTCATTAAAATGCAAATCAATTTAAAACGATTCTTTGTCAGTGGGCAAACGTACAAAATCAGCAGAGGATCAGATACTTTTTTCCCTCACTGTATATGGTGGTTATCCGTTGTAATTATCTGGTGGTTATCCTTCTTTTCGTCTAATGTTATTATCTGTTGGGTTTCCTGCAGGAGTCCAGATGGAACTTCCTCTTTGCCTTCCTGGCCTTGCCTGCCTTGTTGCAGCTCTGTGTGCTGCCCTTCCTCCCCGAAAGCCCACGCTTCCTTCTGATGGAGAGGAGGGATGAGGCCGGTGCAGAGAAAGGTAAACCCTCTTAAATAAACACACACACACACGTGTTTACATTGCCTTTGCACATATGGCCTGCTGAGATAATGACTCACCAAAAAGATGCTGCAGTAAATTAGTTTGAATTTGTGGATGACATCTAACTGTGTTGTGTACTTATGAATATACTCATCACACATTGCATTGGAATGGATTACATGTAAGGGGAACATGTAGATTTTTAGCACTTCAATCAACGCTGTATCATGCTCTTGAGCTAGCCAACTTGCATAAATGATGGCAAAACCTCCTGCAGAGTGCTGAGTTGCTGAGGTGATCATACACATGTGACCAACAAGATGGCGCTGACGGAGAAGGGCGACATCATACGAGTTCCAACCCAACTTTGCGATATAGAGACTTTTATTGTGTTTATCTTTACTTTTTTGTACACAAATTCTAATATCACATATGACCGCCAAGCATTTCTGGACATCAGATCAACAGTTACTAACCTCGATTTTGACTTCAAATACGACTTCAAATACGACTCAGCTGTTCCACTGTTCATACCTTACCCTATTCCTTTGTTCCAAAACGCTGCAGGCATAGACGTGGGAAACGAGGTGGAGTCCTGGTGAAATTGCGGCAATGAGCCTCCCGAGTGGCACAGCAGTCTAAGGCATCACAGTGTTGCGGCATCACTACAGCCTGGGGTTCGATCCCAGGCTGTGTCATTACCGGCCGTGACCGGGAGTCCCATAGGGCAGCGTACAATCGGCCCAGCGTCGTCCGGGTTAGGGGAAGGTTAGGCCGGGGGGCTTTACTTGGCTCATCGTGCTCTAGCGACTCCTTGTGGTGGGCCGGGCACCTGCAGGCTAACTTCGGTCGTCAGTTGAACAGTGTTTCCTCCGACACATTGGTGCAGCTGGCTTCCGGGTTAAGTGAGCGGGTGTTGAGAAGCACGGCTTGGCGGGTCATGTTTCGGAGGATGCATGACTCGACCTTCGCCTCTCCCGAGCCCATTGGGGAGTTGCAGCGATGAGACAAGATCGTAATTATGAAATTGAGGAGAAAAAGGGGGGTACCTTTTCTTTTTTGGAGGCAAAGACAAAAACGAACGGCGCTCCCCTCCGTTCTATTGGCAAATGTCCAGTAACTCGAGAATAAGATGGATGACCTTTGTTCGAGAGTCTCCTAACAGAGAGACTTGAAAAGCTATAATATTATATATTATATGTCTTACTGAAACGTTGCTGGATGATAGTAGTACTCAATGGATTGCAGCGGCAGGATTGTACAGCAGCTTCAGAGAAGTCGAAAGGAGGAGGAGTGTTTAAAAGAAATAAAAATAAAAATAGTATGCTGCTTCCAGTGTGAAGGAAATCTCGAGCTTTTGCTCACTTGATATAGAATACCTCATGGTAAGTGGCAGACCCTTTTATCTACCAAGAGAGTTCTCATCCGTAATTATCACAGTCTACATCCCTCCACATGCCAATACCACTCTGGTGGTCAATGAACTGTATGAAGCCATAAACAAACAAGAAACTGCTCACCCAAAGGCAGCGTTTCTGGCGGGTGGAGACTAACGCGCGGATACTTAAAACCATCCTACCTCACTTCTACCAACAAGTCTCCTGCGCCACTAGGGGAGCTAAAACTCTGTTCTACCTACAGAAACGCATACAATAAGTGCATAGATGATGTCATCCCTACATTGACTATAAGAACGTATCCAAACCAAAAAACCATGGATTACAGGCGAAATCCACGCTGGGCTAAAGGCTAGAGCTACCGCTTACAAGGAACAGGACACGGACATGGAAGCATTCAAGAAAGTCTGCTACAACCTCAGACGAGCCATCAAACATGCAAAAGGACAATATAGGAGGTTGGTGGAATCTTATTACACCGGCTCCGATGCTCATCGTATGTGTCAGGACTTGCAGACAATAACAGATTACAAAGAGAAACCCAGCCATGAGTTGCCCAGCGATGCAGAACTCCCAAACGAGCTAAATGCCTTTTATGCTCGCGTCGAGGAATACAACACTGTGCCTTGCATGAAAGCCCCTGTTTTTCCAGATGACCGTGTGATCTTGCTCTCTGTGGCCGATGTGAGCAAAACGTTTAAACAGGTTAACAATCAGACGGAATACCAGGGCGCATTCTCAAAGCATGGGCAGACCATCTGGCAAGTGTGTTCACAGACATTTTCAATCTCTCCTTGTCCCAGTCTGTAATCCCAACATGTTTCAAGCTGATCACCAGTGTCCCTGTTCCCAAAAGCTCCAAGGTAACCTGCCTAAATGACTATCACCCTGTAGCACTCACATCTGTAATTACGAAGTGCTTTGAAAGGCTGGTCATGACACACATCAACACCATCATCCCAGACCCACTCCAATTCGCTTAGATCCCAATTTAGGAATTTATGCCTTTCCTACTCACTTTGCAGTATTTGGTATTCAGACTTGCCTTATTCAGTCGTATAACGCACTCTGCAGGTGTGGCTACCTTGTGCACTCTCAATAAATGTCATTCAACCACTGAAAACCCTCCCACTTGCTGGCCAACAGATTTTCTTGTGAAGTTTTCATTCAATTAGGTTTTCAGTACAATTATCTTAAGCCATCCCTTTAAATACGGTGCACCTATAATTAGAATTTTGTTGACAGACTCAACAGAATACATTGAGAGAACGGGTTCAGAATATAGGGATCAATGAAAGAAAGCCATCTATTTATATTTGTCTCCCTTTCAGCACCAACTAGTATATTTAAAAACACTCTGATCTTGTAGATTATTTAGGCACATTTTAGGGTTAGGAAAGTATGTATGATTCATGAAATAAAAAACGATTTGGAGAGCCTTTATGCACAAAATACTGTATATTGATGAATACACCACTGTACAAAATACAGTGGTTTGATTGATCCTGAAAGTTGTCATATTCAAGTTCCATCCATTAAATATTGGAAGGTGGAAAGAAAGTGTACAATAGGGGTTGAACAATAATCCTATAAATCTACCCTAAATCTCACTAATCATGGAACTGTATGACAACTGTCTAGTCATCGTCAACCGTGCGCCAGGCTCCAGGTTTAACCTGCTATGTGTGGTCTAAGTTCCATAAAGATTAAAATAGGCTACATGTCCTAAATTATCGCACAACGTTAGCCTAGTATGATCCACTAATGCTAGCGACCCTCAAGAACAATTTACAAGGATGTGACAGAGGAATGAAAGGTAAACGGAATGGAATGGAATGATGCAAAAAGAAATGTATGTGGGTATCACTGACGATGGCTCCCAATAGTGGCTAATATTGTACATGATACAAATTGTAAAATAAAACGTAGAAAAGCCCAGGCATATAATCAAAACATTCTAAAGCGCATACATCAACTCGGCAGGTTCAACCTTACAGAAAGAAGCCTATAGCTTGGGTCTCCAAATTTCATCCAAGCAAATTAAGAGGGCACACAATTAGAATTGGGAATAACAGCACAGCTGCACATTAGACAAAGCTTTCTCAATCGAATTATGCACCTGCAGCAGCAGACCCCATAATAAATCCACACCGGTCCAAAGCTAATCAGCAACTGTTGGAAACCTTCATTTGAGTGATTATGGCGCACAGTCCTGGACAGTTTGCTGTTACTTACAACAGTCATGCCAATCACATTAGCGCACATTAGCTCAACTGTCCCGTATACAGGAAACTGATCCCTTAGAGGTTAACGCAGCATGCAACCCTCTTTGTATATAGGCAGTCATTGATGCAGCATGGTCCTTTCCTCTGAAAATAGTACTTTAAAACACCTTGGAGTCGATGTCTCCGCCCACGCGGAAATCAAATTAGCATAATACAGAAATCCCCATCAAAACATCTCAGTTTAAGCTAGAGATCTCTTTTTAATGCATTGGATGCATCTCAATCCACCGCATCCGCCGATGTCGCACTTCTGCGGTGAAAGGTGACAGAGCTAGAGCGTTTGTCAGACCATGAGATATCCCAAAAATCGGTTTTCTCACTAAATCGTCTGTAGCATCCGAACGGTTTGGCCTACAAACTATTATGACCCCTCTCACACACTAATAATAGGTGAGACTCTCACAAACATGTACATATCAGTTGTTTTGCTCTAGGACGCCCACAGGCCACGTAAGACTCGTCTGAGGTTCCCCGGGTACCAGTTGAAAACATTAATGGAAGTATACAGAGCATTCGGAAAGTATTTAGACACCTTGACTTTTTCCACATTTTGTTTCGTTACAGCCTTATTCTAAAATGGATTAAATAAAAAATGTCCCACATCAATCTACACACAATTACCCCATAATGAAAAAGCGAGAACAGGTTTTTAGAAATGTTTGCAAATGTATTTTTTTTAAACAAACAGAAAACCTTATTTACATAAGTATTCAGACCCTTTGCTATGAGACTCAAAATTGAGCTCAGGTGCATCCTGTTTCCATTAATCATCCTTGAGATGTTTCTACAACTTCATTTGAGTCCACCTGTGGTCGATTCAATTGATATGACATTATTTGGAAAGGCACACACCTGTCTATATAAGGTCCCACAGCTGACAGTGCATGTCAGAGCAACAACCAAGCCGTGAGGTCAAAGGAATTGTCCGTAGCGTTCCGAGACAGGATTGGGTACCAAAACATTTCTGCAGCATTGAAGGTCCCCAAGAACACAATGGCCTCCATCATTTTTAAATGGAAGAAGTTTAGAACAACCAAGACTCTTCCCAGAGCTAACCGCCCGGCCAAACTGAGCAATTGTGTGCAAAGCTGTCATCAAGGCAAAGGGTGGCTATTTGAAGAATCTTAAATATAAAATATATTTGGATTAGTTTAACACCTTTTTGGTTACTACATGATTCCATATGTGTTATTTCATAGTTTTGATGTCTTCACTATTATTCTACAATGTAGAAAATAATAAAAATAAAGAAAAACCCTTGATAGGTGTTCTAAAACTTTTGACCAGTAGTGTACATTTGCAAACATTTCTCAAAACCTGTTTTTGATTTGTTTTTATGGGGTATTGTGTGTAGATTGAATAAAAACAATGTAATCAATTTTAGACTAAGGCTGTAAGGTAACAAAATGTGGAAAAAGTCAAGGGGTATGAATACTTTCCGAATGTACTGTATATGGAGACTGTGCCAGAAATAAGGGGTTAAATACATGTCAATTAATTTTTTCCAGATCTTACTTCTATCTCTCCGATATAGGACAGACACTGCAGAACAAACTTCCTTTAGAGTTATTTGGGGGGACTATCTTAAACTTGTCAAATACCATTTAGTCGAGAGCTAATAAAATACCATCTACTGTGCTCTTAACATGTGTGTTTGTGTAGCTGTTCAGAAAAGGACATCTGTGAAAGGAGAAAAGGTTTTAAATGTATGCAACATGATAATAGCATAAAAACAGAGGTCTGTAATAGCATAAAAACAGAGGTCTATTGATTTTGTTAGTCACTCTCACTCAGATATCATTAACATGGCATAAGTTGCAGGAAATTAGCTTTAAAACTGCAAACTTTTCTCTATGCCCCATGGCAAAATTAATAGAATTGTCTGAAATGTGTTATAGAATTACAACATTTTCTCTCCGCCCCATGGCAAGATGTGTAGAATTCCAGGAAGTTAACTTTAAAACGTTTTTCTCTCCGCTGTCAAGACGAGGGCTACAAAAATAAAAATAAAGAAACAAATCTCGCTTAGGGCTGCCAAAAGGTTAGAGCCGTTAATAAGCAAATATACTATCAATTATTCTGCACTCATCAGCAAAGAAAACTCCTGCTCTCCATGTGCCTCTGGAAAGCATGTTGGTGTTGTTCCTTTTCACTTCAAATGAGGCTAATGGCCAATAATGAATGTCCTAGTTTTCTGAAGATGTCAGGAAGAATCCCTCCTCCCCCCTCCTTATACAGGTTGGCAGGTACAGACCACTGCCGTCACTAAATCCTGCCTGTAGAGTTCTATTATCACAATCCCTAGCCCAGCGTGATGCTAGTCAGACAGACACAGCTTGTTCTGTTCCCTCGCTGCCTTTTGTCTTCCCATCTCCTTGCCTTATTTATAGTCTTCAACGTAGCCTCTTTACTATCTACTTTCCGTGTAGAGATTTACTGAAGTTTGAAAACTATCAGCTTGAAGCTGCCTGGCCTAAGGCGGACATCATGCTGCAATGAGAATGCAACAACACCTGTCTGTCCATTGTGATAGGTTGTCATAGCTGTTGACACTGTGTTTACAAAGAATCAGAGAAAACCTCAGCCAAATTCAAATGTTTTTTGCTGTTATTGCTTTACAACCTCAAAGGGTGTCGCCATAAATTGTCCTAAGGCATTAGGATTGGAGCTATGCTGTCAGAGTGGTGTGTGTAGATGAGTGGAAAGGAATCAAGCGCAGGAACCAGGATGACTTCAACCGTCTTTTATGTTACTGTTCAACACGTGAACAAAATAGTCGCCTACCCAACCGGGTGGCGCAAAACAATTACGCACAACACAGTGCGAAAATACACATGAAAAGCGCACGCAGTGCGAACTCTCGGGACAAGCCAACAACGAGAGAAAATAGACCATACAGAGGCAGTCTGACAACAAACAATCACGCATAACACCTGACCCAAACACACAAACTAAATAAGGGAACAATTAAGACACAAATAAGGGACAGGTGTTATGAACAGACAAAACCAAAAGAACATGAAACATAGAACGGTGGCAGCTAGTACTCCGGAGACGACGACCGCCGAAGCCTGCCCGAACAAGGAAGAGGAGCAGCCTCGGCCGAAACCGTGACAGTACCCCCCCCTTGACGCGCGGCTCCAGCCGTGCGCCGACCCGGAGCTCGGGGACGACCCGGACGACGCGGAGCAGGGCGCGCAGGATGACCCCGATGGAAATCGGTCAGTAGGGACTGGTCTAAGACGTCCCTCCTTGGCACCCAGCACCGCTCCTCCGGGCCGTACCCCTCCCACTCCACGAGATATTGAAGACCCCCCATCCGGCGTCTAGAATCCAGGATGGACCTCACGGTGTACGCCGGAGCCCCCTCGATGTCCAACGGGGGCGGAGGAGTCTCCTCAATCTCAAAGTCCTGGAGTGGACCAGCTACCACCGGCCTGAGGAGAGACACATGGAACGAGGGGTTAATATTTTTGTAATCAACAGGTAGTTCTAACCTATAACTCACCTCGTTCAATCTCCTCAGGACTTTAAATGGCCCCACAAACCGCCGACCCAGCTTCCGGCAGGGCAGGCGGAGGGGCAGGTTTCTGGTTGAGAGCCAGACTCGATCTCCAGGTGCGTACACTGGCCCCTCACTGCGGTGTAGGTCGGCGCTCGTCTTCTGTCGACGTATGGCACGCTGCAGATGGACGTGTGCAGCGTCCCACGTCTCCTCCGAGCGCCGCACCCACTCATCCACAGCGGGGGCCTCGATCTGGCTCTCATGCCATGGTGCCAGAACCGGCTGGTACCCTAACACACACTGAAAAGGGGTTAGTTGGGTGGAGGAGTGGCGAAGAGAGTTCTGTGCCATCTCGGCCCAGGGCACATATCTCGCCCACTCCTCCGGCCGGCCCTGACAGTATGACCTCAGAAACCTACCCACATCCTGGTTGACACGTTCAACCTGCCCATTACTCTCCGGGTGGTACCCCGAGGTAAGGCTTACCGAAACCCCCAACCGTTCCATAAATGCTCTCCACACTCTAGAGGTGAACTGGGGGCCTCGGTCAGACACTATATCCTCGGGTACCCCGTAATGCCGGAAGACATGGGTGAACAGAGCCTCAGCGGTCTGTAGGGCAGTGGGTAGACCCGGCATGGGAAGGAGACGACAGGCCTTAGAGAACCGATCCACAACGACCAGGATGGTAGTATTCCCCTGTGAGGGGGGGAGGTCGGTAACAAAATCCACCGAGAGGTGGGACCAGGGTCGTTGTGGAATAGGCAGGGGTTGTAACTTACCCCTGGGCAAATGTCTGGGCGCCTTACACTGGGCACACACCGAACAGGAGGAGACATAAATCCTCACATCCCTAGCTAACGTTGGCCACCAGTACTTCGTGCTAAGGCAGTGCACTGTCCGGCCGATACCCGGATGGCCAGAGGAGGGGGACGTATGAGCCCAACAAATGAGGCGATCACGTACCTCGAGCGGAACGTACGTCCGACCCACAGGTCACTGTGGAGGACTCGGGTCGGTGCGTAACGCCCGCTCGATCTCACCATCAACCTCCCACACCACCGGAGCAACCAGACAAGACTCCGGTAGTATGGGCGTGGACTCAACTGACCTCTCCTCTGCGTCATACCGCCGAGACAGAGCATCTGCCTTCCCGTTCTGGGACCCAGGGATGTATGTGATCTTAAACACAAACCGGGCTAGGAACATAGTCCAGCGAGCCTGGCGAGGATTCAGTCTCCTAGCTGCCCGGATGTACTCCAGGTTACGATGGTCAGTTAGAATGAGGAAAGGGTGTTGAGCCCCCTCGAGCCAATGCCGCCACACCTTTAGGGCCTGTACCACGGCTAACAGCTCCCTGTCTCCTACGTCATAATTCCGCTCCGCCGGACTGAGCTTCTTTGAGTAGAACGCACAGGGACGGAGTTTAGGTGGAGTGCCAGAACGCTGGGAAAGAACGGCCCCTATCCCGGCCTCTGACGCGTCCACCTCTACTTGGAACGGTAAAGAGGGATCCGGATGCGCCAACACCGGCGCCGAGGTAAACAGGTCCTTTAGTCTCCCAAATGCCCTGTCCGCCTCAGCTGACCACCGCAAGCGCACCGGACCCCCCTTTAACAGAGACGTTATGGGAGCTGCCACCTGTCCAAAACCCCGGATAAACCTCCGGTAATAATTCGCAAAACCCAAGAACCGTTGCACCTCCTTCACAGTGGTTGGGGTCTGCCAATTACGCACAGCTGACACCCGGTCTACCTCCATCTTCACCCCTGACGCAGATAACTGGTAACCCAGAAAGGAGACCGACTTCTGGAAAAACAGACATTTCTCTGCCTTGACATATAGGTCATGCTCCAACAGCCTCCTCAATACTCGGCGCACCAGGGCTACATGCTCAGCACGGGTAGGACTATACACCAGAATGTCGTCGATGTACACAACTACTCCCTGTCCCTGCATGTCCCGGAAAATCTCATCGACGAAGGATTGGAAGACTGAGGGAGCATTCATCAACCCATATGGCATGACTAGATACTCGTAGTGTCCGGAAGTCGTGCTAAACGCTGTCTTCCATTCATCGCCCTCTCGAATGCGTACCAAGTTATATGCGCTCCTAAGATCCAATTTTGTAAAGAACTGCGCACCGTGCAGTGACTCCGTCATAGTCGCAATCAGAGGAAGTGGATAGCTGTACTTCACTGTGATCTGATTGAGACCGCGGTAATCAATACACGGGCGCAGACCTCCATCCTTTTTCTTCACAAAAAAGAAACTTGAGGAAGCGGGTGAAACGGAGGCCCGTATGTATCCCTGTCTAAGAGACTCAGAGATGTATGTCTCCATAGCCTTTCTCTCCTCTTGAGACAAGGGATACACATGGCTCCGCGGGAGAGCTGCTCCTGACTGGAGATCTATCGCACAATCCCCCCGTCTATGAGGCGGCAGCTGCGCCGCCCTAGTCTTACTGAACGCCAGTGCTAAATCCTCATACTCGGGGGGAATCTGCAGTGCTGGCATTAGATTCGGACTCTCCACCGAGGTCGCCCCTATGGAAACACCCAGACACCGCCCCTCACATTGAGCAGACCACCCTTTAAGAGCTTTCTCTCGCCACCTAATAATAGGGTCATGAGTCATCAACCAGGGAAGACCCAGCACTACCGGATACGCAGGAGAGTCAATCAGATAGAGCTGAATTCTCTCCTCATGACCCTCCTGCGCCGTCATCTGAATGGGTGCTGTGACCTCCCTAATCAACCCAGACCCTAACGGACGGCTATCTAGGGCATGGACGGGGAAAGGCTTATCCACTGGAAGGAGGGGAATCCCTAACTCTATACAGAACTGGCGATCTACAAAATTCCCAGCTGCGCCTGAATCTACCAGCGCCTTATGCTGGGAACGAGGTGCAACCTGTGGGAAACAAACAGGCAAGGTTAGGTGCACGACAGAAAGCTCTGGGTAAGCAGGGCGCCTACTCACCTGGGGGGACCCCCCAATGCGTGACCTGCCATCTCCCTCACTGGAGGACCCGCCCCAACACCTAGCCGCGGTGTGCCCTCCACGACCACAGTTGGTGCAAGGGCCGGGTCCCCTCGGGCTCCTCCTCCTCCGTTCCCTAGCGCCAGCACCTCCGAGCTCCATAGGGCTCGGCTCGGAGGTGCTGGAGAGTGGAATGGGCGAACCCCCCCCTCCGGGACGCCCACGGGTGGCGAGCAGGGTATCCAGCCGGATGGCCATGTCGACCAGCTGGTCGAACGTCAACGACGTGTCCCTGCACGCCAACTCTCGCTGGACGTCCTCCCGGAGGCTGCAGCGGAAATGGTCGATATGGGCCCGCTCATTCCACCCTGCATCAGCCGCTAGGGTCCGAAACTCTAAGGCAAAGTCCTGGGCGCTCCTCATCCCCTGTCGGAGGTAGAATAGACGTTCCCCCGCCGCCTTCCCTTCTGGTGGATGGTCGAACACAGCACGGAAGCGGCGGGAGAACTCCGCATAGTTCGTGGTAGCGGCGTCCATTCTCCTCCACTCGGCGTTGGCCCACTCCAACGCCTTGCCGGTGAGACAGGAGATGAGGGCTGAGACGCTCTCGTGTCCCGAGGGCGCCGGGTGTACGGTGGCGAGGTAGAGCTCCACCTGCAGCAGGAATCCTTGACACCCGGCAGTGGAGCCGTCGTACGCCCTCGGGAGCGAGAGCCGAATCCCACTAGGTTCCGGAGATGAGACAGGGGGGCTGACCGATGGGGCTGGTTCGGTTCTTGGAGGTGTGGGAACCCCGCTGGTCTCCCATCGGTGCAGAGTATTCATCACCCCCTCCAGGGCATGACAGACCTGGTTGATGCGGTCCTCCTGACCACGAAGACGTTCAGCCATCTCGGCTGTCGGCGCGGTCGCTCCTGCTGATTCCATGGTGAAGATGCGTGATTCTGTCAGAGTGGTGTGTGTAGATGAGTGGAAAGGAATCAAGCGCAGGAACCAGGATGACTTCAACCGTCTTTTATGTTACTGTTCAACACGTGAACAAAATAGTCGCCTACCCAACCGGGTGGCGCAAAACAATTACGCACAACACAGTGCGAAAATACACATGAAAAGCGCACGCAGTGCGAACTCTCGGGACAAGCCAACAACGAGAGAAAATAGACCATACAGAGGCAGTCTGACAACAAACAATCACGCATAACACCTGACCCAAACACACGAACTAAATAAGGGAACAATTAAGACACAAATAAGGGACAGGTGTTATGAACAGACAAAACCAAAAGAACATGAAACATAGAACGGTGGCAGCTAGTACTCCGGAGACGACGACCGCCGAAGCCTGCCCGAACAAGGAAGAGGAGCAGCCTCGGCCGAAACCGTGACATATGCCATTGTTATAATGAACTTATTATGAAAGCGTTATGTTTTTCAGCCTCAAGTTTTTGCTCTCAAACTTTTCTTTCCTTTTGTCAAGTGCTCTGTGACAATGGCGATGTGAGAAGCATTTGCACAAAATAACACAATTTCACTTATCCCGCTGAACACAAAATAGGCCCTCCACGGGAACAATGTCACTGTTTATAACCTCCCTACAGAAAGAAAAGCCCCATGCCCTGCTATGTGCGTGTAACTAGAAATATCAAGCCTGTGATAAAGCAGCTTTTAATCTTCTCTATTACTGGGGAGAGAATGGGGCAATCCGGTACACAAATGCAAATGTGGTTAAATCACAGGTAGGCCTAATGCTGTGGGCATCATGTTAAGTTAAACAAAGTTCAACAGTCAGTGTTGTTCAAACTTGTTTGCTGTCACCCGCATAGTTTTGCAAGACTATACAGTATCTACAGTAGGGTTGTTGAAAATTTGGCATGAAATTAAAGCACGTGATGCTGTGGGAAACATGTTCAGTTATACAAAGCTTTAACAGTTTAATCTGTTTCCTGTCACTGCAGTGTTTTACAACACCATGTTTTTGCTTTTATCAGTAAATATTAGTTTTTTTACAAAGTTGGTTATATCAAGGTGATGATGGGTTGATTTAAAAGTTCAAAGAAAACACATCTGTAAAAACGATGTACCATGTACGGAAGTTACCTATTCTTTCCTGTTCAACTTAACAAACAACTCGAACCACAACTGGGCACTTTGGGAGTCATTGTGTGTGTGTGTCTCAGCCTTCAGAGCCTTCCTAGGCAAGAAGGATGTGTCCAATGAGTTGGAGGAGGTACACGCTGAGAGTCGGGCCCAGAACACCCTGCACATGGCGTCCGTCACCGAGCTCCTGCTTAACCCCGCCTTGCGCTGGCAGGTCATCACCGTCATAGTCACCATGGCCTGCTACCAGCTGTGTGGCCTGAATGCCGTAAGTGCCAGCTTTCTCTCATCTCTGACAATAGAGTGGACTGTTCTCTGAGAAAAATATTTTTTCCCCAGTGCATTTGAAGGTATTCATATTGGGGGGTATTTGTGCCATCAGAAATGCACCACATCCAACCTCCTTTTAGCACTGAAATTTTCATAAATAATTTCAAGAGGTGATAAAACAAGTTGATAGCCACATGTCTGTTTAGCATGACCAGGTGGTCAGGGAAAGCCAGGAGTCGTCAGGCCAGGTAGTCCTGAGGCATGGTCCTAGGGCTCAGGTCCCCTGGGAGGAAGGGAGTCGTCAGGCCAGGTAGTCCTAGGGCTCGGGTCCTCCGGATGGGAGGGAGGAAGAGAGGTTTGATATACTATTAGAAAACAAAATATTGGGCCTCCTGAGTGGGGCAGCAGTCTAAGGCACTGCATTGCAGTGCTAGAGGCGTCACTACAGACCCGGGTTAGATCCCGGGCTGTATCACAACCGGCCATGATCGGGAGTCCCATAGGGCAGCGCACAATTGGCCCAGCGTCGTCCGGGTTAGGGGAAGGTTTGGCCGAGGGGGCTTAACTTGGCTCATGGTGCTCTAGCGACTCCTTGTGGCAGGCCGGGCGCCTGCAGGCTGACCTCGGTCGTCAGTTGAACAGTGTTTCATTTTACATTTACATTTTAGTCATTTAGCAGACGCTCTTATCCAGAGCGACTTCCTCCAACATATTGGTGCGGCTGGCTTCCGGGTTAAGCGGGCAAGTGTTAAGAAGCACGGTTTGGCGGGTCATGTTTCGGAGGACGCATGACTTGACCTTCGACTCCCGAGCCCATTGGGGAGTTGCAGCGATGAGACAAGATCGAAATTGGGGATCTAAGAATGGAATTACTAATAAGTGGCTTCGCTCTCCATCAACAGTAGTTGAGATGGAAGTGTTATTAAGTTGGTGACAGTCAGGTAATGACGGCGATTTTGGTTGAACACCATGTTGGAGGGGAAGAAAAACTCCTACTGATAGATAATAATCCCCTTTCACAGACAATATTAAATCAGTCTAGATGTTATTTGAACTTGCTGAATTATTCATGCAGGGTTTAATGCAGCAAGATGGTTAATGGGATTTATGGGAGTATGCAATCTATTGCATCAATGCTCAACGTGCTTATTCATTTACCAGTCCTCGAAAAACTTGTTATCTCCCCCCAGCCCCAATAAAACTGTTTTCAGGAATTTGAATAAACATTTTATTTTCAGAAATATTGCCTAAACTTCACAAGGTATTTTTCCTAAGAAACTTCATTACGAAGGCATTACCGGTGACTTTGCTGTGTGATAGGAACTAGACAGAAGGAATGAGATGCTGATGACAGTGTATGAGCATGAGGGCTCACAATGAAAAGGCTCGATTAGTATCAATCCAAGGACACAGTCGAACAAGAACAAATGGAACTTATGGCTTCATTAAACCACTAATCGACCGTAATTGGCATTAAATGGGCATTTCTTTCCGGCCCGTAAGACAGACAGGAGATTGGGCTTGCAATTTAAAGGACAGGGATGTATCCATAGAGATAACATTTTTAAGTGTTCTATTTAATTCTGGAGCTGTATCCTCACTGGCGTAGTTACTGTACAAGGCTCTTATTAGCTCAGTCACTGGACCTTTAAAATATTAATATACCAGTGCCACCAATCGCTTTTGTAGGAATGTGGTGTTTATCTTAAAAGTGAGCCGGTAATAACGTTCTTTGTCTTAACACCAGGGCATCAGGTAGCTTAGTGGTTAAGAGCGTTGTGCCAGTAACCGAAAGGTCGCTGGTTCTAATCCCCGAGCCGACTAGGTGAAAAATCTGTCTGTGCCCTTGAGAAAAGCACTTAACCCTAATTGCTCCTGTAAGTTGCTGTGGATAAGAGCGTCTACTAAATTATTATTATTAAAAAGAAACAACACTTCCAAAAAAGTGATTTGGGTTTACATTCTTGGAGGTGTTGCTATCCCTTTCGTTTTTTTGTAGGACAAATAACTAAATATTGTAAAGGCATTTATTTCTAACCTGCAATTGGGCAAGGTCCATGTGAAAGTGTCAATAAATTATGCAGATTTGAAACGTAATTGCGCAAATCAGGTTTTAATTCCCCTGCTCCTGACCTTGGTGGTTGAATTGATATTTATGCAGTCTTTTCTATATTCTCTGCCTATTTCAACTACCTGGCACTGGACTGCTTTAATTCTGAAACTCAGAAAAAGGCATTCATCTCTATACAATATACTTCTATTTCCATTTCAATGGTTAAATGCTATTTGAAGTCAGGGTAGTTTTCAATGGGTTCAATTGGTGTGGGGTATACTTTATTCATATTTATTTATTGATATGGGTGGTGGACAAGAGATATGAGCACATGCAGGCCAAAGCATTGACGTGGCCTAAAATGTCCACACTTTTGATGTGGTGGAATTGGTTGATCATTGTTATCTCTTGACAGATCTGGTACTACACCAATGGGATCTTGAGGGACTCAGGCTTTGCAGAGAACGTGATCCCATACATCGTCATCAGCACAGGCGGTATAGAAACTCTGGCTGCCATTGTCTCGGTGAGTAAAGCCTCTTTGACAATCTTAAAAACAACTAAAAGCTAACTTTTATACACACACAGAAACTCTGGCTGCCATTTTCTCGGTGAGTAAAGCGTCTTAGACAATCTTAAAAACAACTAAAAGCTAACTTTTATACACACACACCACCATGTTCATTAAAATGCTCCAAGTTGTCTTGACATCAGTCAGCTTCATTGCAGGTGAGTGAATAGGCTACACAGGAACCTGTGAATAACCAGTAATTTCAGTGTCCAGGCATTGACCTCAGTCATATTGTGCCACTCTCTGAAGTCACTGGGCAGCAACCCATCATTTCTGAGTTATTTGTTCACTTCACAAAATGTTGTGTGAAAATGGATTTGTTTCGTCTAAAAACATGCATTTTCCTCTTTCTGGGTACTCAGACTACATTTACATTTACATTTTAGGCTGTAGATATACCATAAAAGCTTTCACAGACTTCAAAACAATCTCTACCAAATGTTCTCAGTTTAGGGAAGCCTTGTGAAGACAATTTAGATTTGTGAATGCTATTCATCTCATCTAAAATCATGCATTTTCCTGGTGAACTGTCCATGTAAAGAAATTGCAGAGAAATTAAAAATGAGGTGTGGAAGAGCAGTCGTGTCATACTGTATAATCATTCTCACAAAGAAAACATAAATGTGGTCTTTCCTCATTTTCAGACAACTTTAAACAGCTTTGAATGATTCACAGGTTATATTTAATAGATACAGATAGCTGTCTTTGTAATCATTGAACCATAGTTTATTTTATTCCATTTGTCATTTAGCAGATGGGAGTTTAGCAAATGTTATCCTTGCCCAATTTGACCTCATCCCTGCATGAACCACATAGCCAGAGATAGGAATTCATTTCCCAGGCCTTTTTTTCATCTTTTTTTATTTTTTATTTTTTTTACATATTTCCTCTGTCTTCGTTCCCATTCTGAATAGATAAGCAGATCATTAATATATTTCCCTTTCTCTCCTATCTGGGGTTAATTTGTTTATGCTTTTGTTTACAATTTCTTACAGACAGTTTATAGTGTTCAACCAACTTTCCACAAACCCTTACCCTAAATCTAACCCTAGCCCTATACAGATGTTGGATCTTATTTTGACCCGTTTCGTAAATAAATAATCCTGCAGCATTAGGATTTGAATGTCTAAATAAATATTTAGAATTGCCGCCAGGGGGCAGCTGGAAGAGGTGTTTGTATACAATACAGTACCGTAGCCTACCTACATTGTACCTTAGACTGCAGGTCCACTGGGCGCCATTTCAAGAAGCCTTCTGTAGGCTACGTGCAGCTACAGCACATCTCGTGTGAAGTCTTATGTGGTACTAGATTGTAATAAATGGAAATTAGGCTAAACCAGTATTTTTTTAATCAATTGTTTTATTATTGTTCAAGGCAAGCAATAGGCAGAATAAATCATTGGACAAATAACCAGGGCCGGCTCTAGCCTTTTGGGGGCCCTAAGCGAGATTTGGTTGGGGTCCACCCCAGGTCATCAGTTTCTCCTGCAACATCTCCCAGGCTAACACCCAAGCCTAGCTAGCATGAAACCTATGCTGTCATTTAGCCACTAGATGGTTAAGAAAATGACATGTTTGGATCCTTAAACAACTAAACACAACTCTACAACCGAAGAACACTTCAGGGACCGTTTTTTAAAACGTACATTGCTCAAATCCGCTTTTTGTTGATAACTCTGCGAGACATGGTCGGACTGGGCAGTTTTTTTTTGCAGGGAGCTCGTCCTCCACATTAGGAAGGTTGCGTAGGCCTACACGTTAATTGCATTTATTTCAATGTTTTCAAGAAGTAAAACAAATAGTCTGTTAATTTACACGTCAAAGAAAAGTGTCTCAGCTCAACGAAATTGCAAATACAACTGAAAATAATACTAAACTATACATGCAATGAAGTGATTTTCATTTTTACAATTGTTGTGAATTCGCTTGGCTTTTATCATTGTATCAATTTATATTCATCCAATCAATGTGATCACAATATTGAATGATAATGACCAAATCATTGTCGCATGTTTAAAGAGACA
Organism: Coregonus lavaretus; assembly: GCF_964263955.1. Classification (NCBI taxonomy): domain Eukaryota; kingdom Metazoa; phylum Chordata; class Actinopteri; order Salmoniformes; family Salmonidae; genus Coregonus; species Coregonus lavaretus. The sequence continues at coordinate 47,492,304 of NC_139999.1, forward strand.
GGGTTGGCGTGAAAATTGCAGGAGTGGGGATGGTGAAATCAGCTGTTCAACAAGCTGTTCAATCAGCTGTCAATCAACGGATGGGCCATCAGCTCAAATCAGCTAATCAACTCAGCCAGGGAAACACAAACATTATCGGTTTTGACACCGTCCATTAAATATACCATAAAATCTTCCGTCGGAGAAGAGGCCATTCCCCAAACTATTTTAACAAACTTTGATATTGCATTTTGTCTCTGTTCATTCAGTTAAGCCTTCACTTGCTTCACATGGGCTGCGTTTTTGCGTGTTTTTTATTTTTAAGTCAGTCGCTCCATTGCGCTCCATTCACTAGGCTACCTCACTATTCTCAATTTCATCTTGTCTTTACATCTTATATTAACGGCCTATGTGGGCAATTTGTTTTGATAGGCTACAGTAGGCTATAGTTTAGGTCAGTGGCGTTCGATGATGTTTAAGATGAGGGAGGAAGTTTATATATTTATTATGAGCATGGCCTTATTTCTATTACTGCTAATTGTCGTTCATATTCTATTCACCCAGCTCAATGTAACATTGATTAGTTTAGGCTACTATATGATACTCAAATTTTCCCTATAGCCATCATGAGGTTTCTACAACCTAGCCTATGAATGAATGTTTACAACGTAGGTGCACAGGTCGAGATATAAAAAAACAGTGACACATTCAATAACGCCTTGCACACTCTTGCCTGCATCAAGCTGATCTAGGGTGTAATCATTAGTCCAACAGTTGGAGAGTTTCTATTGGACAAATTCAGGTATGTTTGCTTCTGTTTAAGAAATGTTTTTCAACAGAATCGGCGGAATGAATACACCCCTGATCACACACAAACACAGTTCACTTTCATAGCAAAAAACAAACAAACTTTCCAAGCCAGACCTTCATGTCATAAACGCTAACCGCTACACACAACCTACATCGTTGTCACCATATTAGCTAACATCTTAGTCAACAAGATAACTAATGTAAAGAATACTGTGTCCATAATAAGTATATAGGTTATAGGTTGAGAGCTTTTGTGAAAGTGCACAGTTAGAAAGATATGGCATATAGAAGCAAACCGGATGGACATCATGAAAATGATCAGAGAGGTTGAGGGTAGAGGAAGATCAGGAGTACAAACAAACAAAATATATAATTATTGTAAAATTGACTGTGTCCATAAAATGTATATAGTATGTATAAGCTGGAAGTAGAGGCCTAAGCATTGTGGAGGGGTGGTGGGGTTGGAAAGTAATAAAGGGAAATATATTTTTAAAAAGTAGAAAAAACCTCTTAGTCAACATAGCTACTAGAACTAAGGCGTTAGTAAACCTGCTACAATCTTGCAGTAGAGTGTACAGTCAGAAAGCAGTTTAGCAGTTACGAAGGGCGGGCCCAAGTAGCAATAAATCCAAAAGCTTACCTTGACTTGGAAGAATTCCAGTGTTGGATAGCCTTAGCCAGCTAGCTAACATAAGCATCCCTCTCTGTTTGAGCCTGGTGTTTGAGTAGGCTAAACTAGCTAGCTGCATTCACTAGCTAAGTGAAAGTGAAAAAAATACAACGAAATATAGCTAGCTCTCTCTCTCTCTCTCTCTCTCTCTTGCTTCTCCTTCATTTTTAAATAAATACATTTGTTAAAAACTGTTAAACTATTGTCTTTTTCTCACTTTGAGTCAACTACTCATCACATTTTATGCACTGCAGTGCTAGCTAGCTGTAGCTTATGCTTTCAGTACTAGATTCATTATCTGATCTTTTGGATGGACAACATATCAGTTCATGCTGCAAGAACTCTGACAGGTTGGAGGACGTCCTCTGGAAGTTGTCATATTTACTGTGTAAGTCTATGGAATGGGGTGAGAACCATGAGCCTCCTAGGTTTTTTATTGAAGTCAATGTATCCAAAGGAGGACAGAAGCTAGCTGTCCTCCGGCTACACCATGATGCTACCCTACAGAGTGCTGAGGCTGCTGTAGACCTTCCTTGCAAAACAGTGTGTTTTAATCAATTATTTGGGAACGGGAATATATTTAGTTGAGTTTTATCTAAAAAGGATAACTTTTTAAAAATCGTTCACTATTTTTATTTTTATGAATTTCACTGAGGAGGATGGTCCTCCCCTTTCTCCTGTTACTGTTCATATAAGGAAATCAGTCAATTTAAATAAATAAATTAGGCCCTAATCTATGGATTTCATATGACTGCGCAGGGGCACAACCATGGGTGGGCCTGGGAGGGCATAGGCCCACCTACTTGGGAGCCAGGCCCACCCACAATGGTTGTTGATGTGCATGGATGCATTTCAGATACATCTTTGTACATTTGAATGTTGAAGTAATAGAACCTAGCTCTACAGTAGCAGTAGGACATTTCTTAATAAAATGAATGCTTTAGTGTTTGAGTGAGCAAGAGGGTGAGAGAAGGATTTTGCTCGCAGGCCCTGGTCTGAAATGACTTGACTGCCCCTGCATGGAGAGAAAGACAACTGTTGGTTTTCATTGAATCTATCTAAATCATGAGGATCATTTGAATTTCCTGATGTGCAGGAAAATTCTCTGTGACAAGGGAGTGATCAAATCATGTATGTGTTAAGTTTTACTCTCCCTCCTATTCCTTGACACAGTCTATCACAGCATAATTTTCTGCCTTTGCTATTTTAGCTTTCCTCCTTCCCTCTGTCCATCCAGTTGATTTGGTGGACGAAATAAGCAATCCGGTGGAATGTTTAGTGTTAGGTTATGATCAGGCGTACAATACCGTGGTCCTCTGTAGCTCAACTGGTAGAGCACAGCGCTTGTAAAGCCAAGGTAGTGGGTTCGATCCCTGGGACCACCCATACACAAAAATGTATGCACGCATGACTGTAAGTCGCTTTGGATAAAAGCGTCTGCTAAATGGCATATTATTATTATGATTGAAGCCATTTCTCATCACATTGTCATTCAACAGTTTATTGACTTGCAGAGCTCATGAAAAGGCCATGCATATGTACTGAGTAGCTTTGAAACACAGGGATATGTTTTTTTCTGGTATACCTTGTTGTCGAATAGAGGCAGGAATGCTTTTTGCTGCTGGCAGGGCTGATGTTCCCTGCCTCAGTGCATGTGTTCTTGTTACATAGTCTTTTCTCAGCATCCTTTCATTAAAAAATTGCTGAGTTAATTTTATTAGTAATAATGGCTCTGCGTGAAGTGCTATAAGAGGCATGTTGTTCCCATGTCTATTGTCATGGTGGATAAATACAACCAGACGTGTGTTGATACAATGTAAGAGTATCGAATGTACCAACTCTTTGGTTTCTGTTAGTTTTCTATAGCGCCTTGGTTGGTTTATATTCTCTGTAAGTTTACGCTCCTCAAAACACTGTGGCGTGTGAGTGCTGCTGGGATATCTATCACCTCAGTACACTTTTGTATGCGTCACTGTAGAGTCTCTTTCTTGGGTTGTTATGTGTGAAGCCAGAAGCAGAGTGTAAAACTGAGTGTAATACTGCAAACCATGCGCAGGTCTTTGATGCATGATGTGTTGAAATGGGTTGTCTATCGATCAAATAATTGGAATGAGTGTGAAACTTGAACCGGAAAGAGTGTTTTTGGAGAGAGTTCCATGTACCATCGAACTCGCCATATGTCCCCAGAACAGTAGAGTGACAAGGGCAAACTGTGAGTACACAACATGAAGGGCCCTATTCAATTTTGAAATCTATATAGACACAAACAGCTGCTAGCTGTTAGTAACACAGGAACATGTGGAAGGGGATCAGGACTAACTTACTTATTATCTTGACATTTCTAAAGAGGAAGTAATTGACTTGCAGATAACCACTAAAAACTACCAATGAGTTTTATCACATGGCCTTTATCCAGATTGCAGATTAATAGTTAATTTATTTTACAAAGTGTTGACTGTTTCTCTCTAAATGGTTTCCTAAGTGCAGTGCACTGCACTTGTACTCAAAGAGCACCTTGTATTCTCACAGCTCTGGGAGCTATATTCTGCTACTCTAAACTTGAGTGCCCCTGTAATGGTGTTTATATGCCTATGGGGTTAAAATTGTGGGTTAAAATCCCACTACTGCCCTAAATGTACGGCAGAGGATAAGACTAAAGGTTTATTGTCAATGCTATCCTCGGAAGCCCAGGCTTCTCAAGTTCTGTTGGAAAGCCACGCAGCAGATAAGTTAATAAATATCACATGAGTGTGGCACTCAAGATTTTAACATTTTCTAACTGCAACCCCTGGGAGATAGCTCTGTGTGTGCACAGAGGGTGGATCATCTCTGCAGTCCAAATACTGACGTTACTCCAGGGACATGAGCGCATTTGCTTCGTGCCGGATTCTGGTAATTAGTTTGGGGGAAGAGAGTATACCTAGGCCTGCACACACAGTGTGTGGGAACTGGGGAAGGCATCTCACTTCTGTCCTTTCTGCTCGAGGGAAATTAAGATATGATCTGCGATTATGGAAGAGAAGAGCAGGGAGGGGAGGATGACACAAGGGGTGTTATGCTGAAAAAAAGACCAAATCAAATCAAATTTTATTGGTCGCATACACATATTTAGCAGATGTTATTGTGGGTGTAGCAAAATGCTTATGTTCCTAGCTCCAACAGCGCAGTAATGTCTAATAATACACACAAATCTAAATAGGAAAATAATGGAATTTAGAAATATAGAAATATAAGGACAAGCAATATCGGAGTAAAGAGTTTGTGTGTGTGTGCGCGCACATTTGGAAAGTATTCAGACCCCCTTGACCTTTTCCACATTTTGTATAACATTTATAAAAATAAATAAAAAATCATCATCAATCTACACAAAATCCCCCATAATGACAAAGTAAAAACAGGTTTGTAGACATTTTTGCAATTTTATAGAAAAAGAAAAACGGAAATATCAAATTTGCATAAGTATTCAGATCCGTTACTCAGTACTTTGTTGAAGCATCTTTGGCAGCAATTACAGCCTTGAGTCTTCTTGGGTATGACGCTACAAGCTTGGCACACCTGTATTTGGGTAGTTTCTCCCATTCTTCTCTACAGATCTTCTCAAGCTCTGTCAGCTTGGTTGGGGAGCGTCACTGCACAGTTATTTTCAGGTCTCTCCAGAGATGTTCGATCGGGTTCAAGTCCGGGCTCTGTCTGGGCCACTCAAGGACATTCAGAGACTTGTTCCGAAGCGACTCCTGCGTTGTCTTGGCTGTGTGCTTAAGGTTGTTGTCCTGTTGGAAGGTGAACCTTTGCCCCAGTCTGAGGTCCTGAGTGCTCTGGAGCAGGTTTTCATCAAGGTTCTCTCTGTACTTTGCTCTGTTCATCTTTCCCTCAATCCTGACTAGTCTCCCAGTCCCTGCCACTGAAAAACATCCCCACAGCATGATGCTGCCACCATCATGCTTCAACGTAGGGATTGTGCCAGGTTTCCTCCGGACGTGACGCTTGGCATTCAGGCGAAAGAGCATCTTGTCAGACCAGATAATCTTGTTTCTCATGGTCTGAGAGTCCTGTAGGTGCCTTTTGGCAAACACTAATTGGGCTGTCATGTGCCTTACTGAGGAGTGACTTCCGTCTGGCCACTCTACCATAAAGGCCTGATTGGTGGAGTGCTGCAGAAATGGTTGTCCTTCTGGAAGGTTCTCCTATCTCCACAGAGGAACTCTAGAGCTCTTTCAGAGTGATCATTGGGTTCTTGGCCACCTCCCTGACCAAGGCTGTACTCCCCCGATTGCTCAGTTTGGCCAGGAGGCCAGCTCTAGGAAGAGTATTGGTGGTTCCAAACTTCATCCATTGAAGAATGATGGAGGCCACTTTGTTCTTGGGGGCCTTCAATGCTGCAGAATTGTTTTGTGCCTCGACACAATCCTGTCTTAGAGCTCTATGGACAATTCCTTCAACCTCATGGCTTGGTTTTTGGTATGACATGCACTGTCAACTGTGGGACCTTATATAGACAGGTGTGTGCCTTTCCAAATCATGTCCAATCAATTGAATTTGCCACAGGAGGACTCCAATCAAGTTGTAGAAACATCTCAAGGATGATCAAATGAAACAGGATGCACCTGAGCTCAATTTTGAGTCTCATAGCAAAGGGTCTGAATACTTATATAAATAAAGTATTTCTGAATTTTGTCATTCTGGGGTATTGTGTGTAGCTTGATAAGGAAAAACATTAATGTAATCAATTTTAGAATAAGGCTGTAACGTAACAAAATGTGGAAAAAAGTCAAGGGGTCTGAATACTTTCCGAATGCACTGTGTATATACATATATCTCTACATCAGTGGAGGCTGCTGAGGGGAGGACGACTCATAATAATGGCTGGAACGGAGTCAATGAAATGGCATCAAACACGTGTTCCACTCATTCTGCTCCAGCCATTCTCACGAGCCTGTCCTCCCCAATTAAGGTGCCATCAACTTCCTGTTATTTACATGTACAGTACCAGTCAAAGGTTTGGACACACCAACTCATTCCAGGGTTTTTCTTAATTTTTACTATTTTCTACATTGTAGAATAATAGTGAAGACATCAAAACTATTAAATAACATGTATGGAATCATGTAGTAACCAAAAAAGTGTTAAACAAATTAAAATATATTTTATATTTGAGATTCTTCAAATAGCCACCCTTTGCCTTGATGACAGCTTTGCACACTATTGGCATTCTCTCAACCGGCTTCACCTGGAATGCTTTTCCAACAGTCTTGAAGGAGTTCCCACATATGCTGAGCACTTGTTGGCTGCTTTTCCTTCACTCTGCCGTCCGACTCATCCCAAACCATCTCAGTTGGGTTGAGGTCGGTGGATTGTGGAGGACAAGTCATCTGATGCAGCACTCCATCACTCTCCTTCTTGGTCAAAGAGCCCTTACACAGCCTGGAGGTGTGTTGGGTCATTGTCCTGTTGAAAAACAAATGATAGTCTCACTAAGCCCAAAACAGATGGGATGGCATATCGCTGCAGAATGCTGTGGTAGCCATGCTGGTTAAGTGTGCCTTGAATTCTAAATAAATCACAGACACTGTCACCATCAAAGCACCCCCACACCACAACATCTCCTCCTCCATGCTTTATGGTGGGAACTACACATGCGGAGATCATCCGTTCACCCACACCGCGTCTCACAAAGACACAGCGGTTGGAGCCAAAAATCTCCAATTTGGACTCTAGACCAAAGGACAAATTTCCACCGGTCTAATGTCCATTGCTCGTGTTTCTTGGCCCAAGCAGGCCTCTTCTTCTTATTGGTGTCCTTTAGTAGTGGTTTCTTTGCAGCAATTCGACTATGAAGGCCTGGCTCACACAGTCCCATCTGAACAGTTGATGTTGAGATGTGTCTGTTACTTGAACTCTGTGAAGCATTTATTTGGGCTGCAATTTCTGAGGCTGGTGAACTTATCCTCTGCAGCAGAGGTAACTCTCGGTCTTCCATTCCTCTGGTTGTCCTCATGAGAGCCAGTTCCATCATAGCGCTTGATGGTTTCTGCGACTGCACTTGAAGAAACATTCAAAGTTCTTGAAATGTTCCATATTGACTGACCTTCATGTCTTAAAGGAATGATGGACTGTTATTTCTCTTTGCTTATTTGAGCTGTTCTTACATAATATGGACTTGGTCATTTACCAAATAGGGCTTTCTTCTGTATCCCCCCCCCCCCCCCCCACCTTGTCACAACACAACTGATTGGCTCAAACACATTAACTTTTAAGAAGGCACACCTGTTAATTGAAATGCATTGCAGCTGGTTGAGAGAATGCCAAGAGTGTGCAAAGCTGTCATCAAGGCAAAGGGTGGCTCTTTGAAGAATCTCAAATATAAAATATATTTTAATTTGTTTAACACTTTTTTGGTTACTACATGATTCCATACATGGTATTTAATAGTTTTGATGTCTTCACTATTATTCTACAATATAGAAAATAATACAAATAAAGAAAAACCCTGGAATGAGGGTGTGTCCAAACTTTTGACTGGTAGTGCATGTGTGTGTGTGTGATAGGATGTACAGTGGGGAAAAAAAGTATTTAGTCAGCCACCAATTGTGCAAGTTCTCCCACTTAAAAAGATTTCATCATAGGTACACATCAACTATGACAGACAAAATGAGAAAAAGAAATCCAGAAAATCACATTGTAGGATTTTATATGAATTTATTTGCAAATTATGGTGGAAAATAAGTATTTGGTCATCTACAAACAAGCAAGATTTCTGGCTCTCACAGACCTGTAACTTCTTCTTTAAGAGGCTCCTCTGTCCTCCACTCGTTACCTGTATTAATGGCACCTGTTTGAACTTGTTATCAGTATAAAAGACACCTGTCCACAACCTCAAACAGTCACACTCCAAACTCCACTATGGCCAAGACCAAAGAGCTGTCAAAGGACACCAGAAACAAAATTGTAGACCTGCACCAGGCTGGGAAGACTGAATCTGCAATAGGTAAGCAGCTTGGTTTGAAGAAATCAACTGTGGGAGCAATTATTAGGAAATGGAAGACATACAAGACCACTGATAATCTCCCTCGGTCTGGGGCTCCACGCAAGATCTCACCCCGTGGGGTCAAAATGATCACAAGAACGGTGAGCAAAAATCCCGGAACCACACGGGGGGACCTAGTGAATGACCTGCAGAGAGCTGGGACCAAAGTAACAAAGCCTACCATCAGTAACACACTACGCCGCCAGGGACTCAAATCCTGCAGTGACAGACGTGTCCCCCTGCTTAAGCCAGTACATGTCCAGGCCCGTCTGAAGTTTGCTAGAATGCATTTGTGATTTATGATCCAGAAGAGGATTGGGAGAATGTCATATGGTCAGATGAAACCAAAATAGAACTTTTTGGTAAAGACTCAACTCGTCGTGTTTGGAGGACAAAGAATGCTGAGTTGCATCCAAAGAACACCATACCTACTGTGAAGCATGGGGGTGGAAACATCATGCTTTGGGGCTGTTTTTCTGCAAAGGGACCAGGATGACTGATCCGTGTAAAGGAAAGAATGAATGGGGCCATGTATCGTGAGATTATGGGTGAAAACCTCCTTCCATCAGCAAGGGCATTGAAGATTAAATGTGGCTGGGTCTTTCAGCATGACAATGATCCCAAACACACCGCCCGGGCAACGAAGGAGTGGCTTCGTAAGAAGCATTTCAAGGTCCTGGAGTGGCCTAGCCAGTCTCCAGATCTCAACTCCATAGAAAATCTTTGGAGGGAGTTGAAAGTCCGTGTTGCCCAGCGACAGCCCCAAAACATTACTGCTCTAGAGGACATCTGCATGGAGGAATGGGCCAAAATACCAGCAACAGTGTGTGAAAACCTTGTGAAGACTTACAGAAAACGTTTGACCTGTGTCATTGCCAACAAAGGGTATATAACAAAGTATTGAGAAACTTTTGTTATTGACCAAATACTTATTTTCCACCAAAATTTGCAAAAAAATTAATTAAAAATCCTACAATGTGATTTTCTGGAATTTCTTCTTCTCATTTTGTCTGTCATAGTTGACATGTACCTATGATGAAAATTACAGGCCTCTCTCATCTTTTTAAGTGGGAGAACTTGCACAATTGGTGGCTGACTAAATACTTTTTTCCCCCACTGTATAGACAATATGGACAGTATATGGATAGAATATATAGTATATTTGTGGTCCTCTGTAGCTCAATTGGTAGAGCATGGCGCTTGTAATGCCAGGGTAGTGGGTTCGATCCCCGGGACCTCCCATACGTAAAAATGTATGCACACATGACTGTATGTCGCTTTGGATAAAAGCGTCTGCTAAATGGCATATTATTTATTATTATTATTATAATATGAAGGATAGACTAGTGTATGTACAGCAATAGTTAAATAGGATAGGCTTTAACTACAGTATATACATACAGTATGAAGTGGGTAAGACAGTATGTAAACATTATTGAAGTGACCACTGTTCCATGACTATGTACATAGGGCAGCAGCCTCTAAGTTGCAGGGTTGAGTAACCGGGTGGTAGCCGGCTACTGACAGTGACTAAAGTTCAGGGCAGAAAGACATTCAACTCCATCTTTCATCAAATCTGATGGCTTATTCATCACAAAACCATTTGATGTTGCCACATTTTTGTGCGACTTAATTCATAGGAAAATCTATTTAAAAAATTTGGGGGGAAACTTCGGAACAATATTTTGAAAGTTATAAGGGCAATGCATTATGAGCAATGGTGTTCTACACTGCCTTTTTTTTGTGTCCCACATTTATTTATATAAAAAAATAAGTTTTGACAACCCAATATTGTTAATCAACCAGGTTGTCGCCTAAATAATTATAATATAATAGTAGCCTTACGTTGTTTATAAATAATAATAATGCCAATACTGTTTTCTATGCTTGTTTTCACTTAATACTTTGGGATACTGGTGTACTTGTAGTCAGAAAGGCCCTTTTTTCGTGTAGGCAACAGTAGGCCTACACCATTTTCTTCATAGCGCATTTCATATTTTGTGGAGCCTACATTATACAATTTCTTTCATAATGTATTTTATACAAGACTATGTCGAATATTATGAGGGTTGCCAGATTGGAGAAGAAATACAGATATACTCTATATATATATTTTTGTGGTATCGATGAAGGTATTTGATTGGGGAATGGGGATACTCACAGCTGTAGTCGCTGCCAAAGGTGCTTCTACAAACTATTGACTCGGGTGTGAATGTCAATGAGATTTCTGTATTTATTTCCTATAAATTTGCAAAAGTGTTAAAAAACATATTTTCTCTTTGTCATTATAGAGTATTGTTTGTAGATGGGTGAGGAATAACATCTATTTAATCCATTTTGAATTTAGGCTGTAACACAAGAAGTATGTGTAATAAGTCAAGGGGTATGAATACTTTCTGAAGGCACTGTAAATGTATGGATTATCCCATTGCTAATCCCAAAAACTGCCAAAGACACCAACCACCCTAGCCATGGACTGTTCACTCTGCTACCGTCTGGCAAACAGTACCGAAGCACCGGCTTTCAGACCGGTATGAGACAGCTTCTACCCCAAGCCATAAGACTGCTAAATAGTTATTTAAATGGTTACCCGGACTATCTGCACTGACACTATCTTGCACTGACTGTTTGTACACTAACATGACTATATACAGTATACACACTATATACACACTCACTTACACACACACACACACACCAACACATACACACACACATACACACTTTTACACTCATCACATGCTGCTTCTACTCTGTTCTTGACTCTTTTTATTATATATTCTGAAGCCTAGTCACTTTACCCTGCCTTCATGTACATATCTACCTCAAATACCTTGTACCTCTGCACATTGATCTGGTACTGGTACTCCCTGTATAGAGCTCCATTCTTGTGTATTTTATTCCTCTTGTGTTACTATTTATTATTATTTGTATTATTCTTTAAATCTGCATCGCTGGGAAGGACTCGTAAGCAAGCATATCACTGTCACGGTTTCGGCCGAGGCTGCTCCTCCTCCTGGTTCGGGCAGGCTTCGGCGTTCGCCGTCCCCGGAGTATTAGCTGCCACCGCTCTATGTGTCTGCATTTGATTGTTTTTGTCTGTCCGTATCACCTGTGTCCATTTGTGTCTTGATTACGTGTCCTATAAGTTCCTTGTTTTGTTCTAGTAATTTTGTGTGTTGTTGCTTCCTGCCATTGTGTCGGAGCTATGTGTTTGCTCCCGTTTTGTTTCATGTCTTTGTCACACCCTGGCTCTGGGACTCTATTTGTTGAGCCAGGGTGTGTTTATTCTATGTGTTCTGTTTCTTTGTTTGGGTGTTCTAGGTTGTCTGTTTCTATGTTTGCCTGTGTGACTCCCAATCAGAGGCAACGAGTGTCAGCTGTCGGCTGGTTGTCTCTGATTGGGAGCCATATTTAAACTGTATGTTTTCCCTTGGGTGTTGTGGGTTTTTGTTCCGTGTCGGTATGTTTAACCGTGGACTTCACGAATCGTGTTTTGTTTGTTACTTTAATTAAATAAAGTCATGTTTATTTCACACGCTGCGCCTTGGTCTACTCCTTTTCAAGACGATCGTGACAGAAAAACCCACCATACCAGGACCAAGCAGCGTGTCCAGGAACAGGCAGCCTGGACGTGGGAGCAGCGTCGGAGGGTCGAGAGGCAACCCCAAAACATTTTTAGGGGGGGGCACACGGCAGGGGCGACTGGGCAGCAGGAGGCTGCCACAGGGCGATTAGGTGAGGAGGCCACCAGGTTAAGGGGGCTACTGGCGAAGAGGGAGCAGGAGTTAGTGTTGCAGAGGATGGAGTTATTAGAGGCGATTAGGGAGAGGGTGAGAAATGAGGCACGGCGAGAGGAACTCGGTAGGCAGCTGAGGGAGCGGAGGGTGATGATGAAACCCAGTCCCGCTCCTCACACCAAGCAAGTGGTGTGCGTCACCAGTCCGGTCCGGCCCGTTCCTGCTTCCCGCACTAAGTGTACGGTGCACGTCGCCAGCCCGTCCTGGCTCGTTCCTGCTTCCCGCACTAAGTGTACGGTGCGCGTCGCCAGCCCAGCCCGGCCTGTTCCTGCCTCTCGCATCAAGCCTACGATGTGCGTCGCCAGCCCGGCCCGGCCTGTTCCTGCTCCTCGCACTAAGCCTACGATGTGCGTCGCCAACCCGGCCCGGCCTGTTACTGCTCCTCGCACTAAGCCTACGGTGTGCGTCGCCAGCCCAGCCCGGCCTGTCCCTGCTCCACGCACCAAGCCTACGGTGTGCGTCGCCAGCCCAGCCCGGCCTGTCCCTGTTCCACGCACCAAACCTACGGTGTGCGTCGCCAGCCCGGCCCGGCCTGTTCCTGCCACTCGCACCAAACCTACGGTGCGCGTCGCCAGCCCGGCCCGGCCTGTTCCTGCCACTCGCACCAAACCTACGGTGTGCGTCGCCAGCCCTGTCCGGCCTGTCCCTGCTCCACGCACCAAGCCTACGGTGTGCGTCGCCAGCCCTGTCCGGCCTGTCCCTGCTCCACGCACCAAGCCTACGGTGTGTGTCGCCAGCCCTGCCCGGCCTGTCCCTGCTCCACGCACCAAGCCTACGGGGTGCGTCGCCAGCCCAGCCCGGCCTGTCCCTGCTCCACGCACCAAGCCTACGGGGTGCGTCGTCAGCCCAGCCCGGCCTGTCCCTTCTCCACGCACCAAACCTACGGTGTGCGTCGTCAGCCCAGCCCGGCCTGTCCCTGCTCCACGCACCAAGCCTACGGTGTGCGTCGCCAGCCCTGCCCGGCCTGTCCCTGCTCCACGCACCAAGCCTACGGTGTGCGTCGCCAGCCCTGTCCGGCCTGTCCCTGCTCCACGCACCAAGCCTACGGTGTGCGTCGCCAGCCCAGCCCGGCCTGTCCCTGCTCCACGCACCAAGCCTACGGGGTGCGTCGCCAGCCCAGCCCGGCCTGTCCCTGCTCCACGCACCAAGCCTACGGGGTGCGTCGTCAGCCCAGCCCGGCCTGTTCCTGCTCCATGCACCAAGCCTACGGTGTGCGTCGACAGCCCAGCCCGGCCCGTTCCTGCCACTCGCACCAAGCCAGGAGTGCGAGTCGTCAGCCTGGTTCAGCCCGTTCCTGCTACTCGCACCAAGCCAGGGGTGCGAGTCGTCAGCCTGGTCCAGCCCGTTCCTGCCACTCGCACCAAGCCAGGGGTGCGAGTCGTCAGCCTGGTCCAGCCCGTTCCTGCCACTCGCACCAAGCCAGGGGTGCGAGTCGTCAGCCTGGTTCAGCCCGTTCCTGCTACTCGCACCAAGCCAGGGGTGCGAGTCGTCAGCCTGGTAAGACCGGTCAGCTGCTCCACAACGGAGCGTAAGCAATCCGCTCCGTCAATGTCCAGTCCAGATCCAGCCAGCGGGGTCAGACCGGACCAGGGGCGCTATGGGGGGTTGATTGGAGGGTGGTGGGCAAGGCCGGAGCCAGAACCGCCGCCGAGGAGGTATGCCCACCCAGCCCTCCCCTGTTTAGCTCTTATTTAGGCGCGGTCGCAGTCCGCGCCTTTAGGGGGGGGGTACTGTCACACCCTGGCTCTGGGACTCTATTTGTTGAGCCAGGGTGTGTTTATTCTATGTGTTCTGTTTCTTTGTTTGGGTGTTCTAGGTTGTCTGTTTCTATGTTTGCCTGTGTGACTCCCAATCAGAGGCAACGAGTGTCAGCTGTCGGCTGGTTGTCTCTGATTGGGAGCCATATTTAAACTGTATGTTTTCCCTTGGGTGTTGTGGGTTTTTGTTCCGTGTCGGTATGTTTAACCGTGGACTTCACAAATCGTGTTTTGTTTGTTACTTTAATTAAATAAAGTCATGTTTATTTCACATGCTGCGCCTTGGTCTGCTCCTTTTCAAGACGATCGTGACAGTCTTAGTGTTTACGCGTGTGCGTATTTTTCCCTCGCCTCGTTGTCTGTTTTGAGGTCGGAGGTTTTCACTTGCTTTTTGGTGACTATTAAAGTCTGTTGGACTTTACCTCTGTGTCCTGCGCCTGACTCCTCCACCACATCCACATCGGTACCATTGACAGAACAACACACCTATTATGGAGTCAGCAGGAACAGCGGCGGCACCCGAATCCCTGGAGGACCGGATCAATTACCAGGACACTATGATCCGGCAACTCGGGGCCGCCATGGACGAGGTGTCCAATACACTGCGCCGTTTGGTGAATCGGGAGGTGCCCACGCCTTCTCACACAATCCCAGCACCAACGGCCAGTCCTCCTCTCTCAGCACCGGAACCCAGTGGCATTCGGCTCTCGCTCCCGAGGGCATATGACGGTTCTGCAGCCGGGTGTCAGGGCTTCCTCCTGCAGGTAGAACTTTACGTTGCCACTATACACCCGGCGCCCTCGGGATACGAGAGCGTCTCCGCCCTCGTCTCCTGTCTCTCCGGCAAGGCGTTGGAGTGGGCCAACGCCGAATGGAGGGGAATAGATGCCGCAACCATCACCTACGCGGGAGAGCGTCTATTCCACCTCCGACAGGGGAAGAGGAGCGCACAGGAGTTCGCACTGGAGTTCCGGACACTAGCAGCGGATGCGGGGTGGAATGAGAGGGCCCTCATCGACCACTACCGGTGTAGCCTACGAGAGGACGTTCGTCGTGAGCTGGCCTGCAGGGAAACCAACCTGTCGTTCGACCAGTTGGTGGACATCTCCATCCGTCTAGACACCCTGCTGGCTACCCGCGGACGTCCCGAGTGGGGGTCGTCCATTCCACCCTCCAGCACCTCCGAGCCGATTCCTATGGAGCTCGGGGGTGCTGGTGCTAGAGAGAGGAGGAGAGGGAACCCGAAGGAGGCCATCCCCTGCACCACCTGTGGGCGTGGAGGACACACCGCGGCCAGGTGCTGGGGAGGGTCTCCTGGGAGAGGTGACAGCAGGCCACGCACTGGGGAGTCATTTCAGGTGAGTAGGCGCCCCACTTACCCAGAGCTCTCTGTTGGTCACATGAGTATTCCTGTGAGATTTCCACAGGTGGCACCTCATTCCCAGCATAAGGCGCTAGTAGATTCAGGCGCAGCTGGGAACTTTATTGATCAGGCATTTTGTGCTAGCTTAGGAATTCCCCTTCGGCCGGTAGAAGTTCCATTCCCTGTCCACGCATTAGACAGCCGGCCGGACGATGACGACGCAGGGGGGTCATGAGGAAATCATTCAGTTCTATCTGATTGACTCTCCTGCGTACCCAGTGGTGTTGGGCCTTCCCTGGTTAAGCACCCATGATCCTACCATAGCGTGGCAACAGAGGGCTCTTATGGAGTGGTCTGCCCAGTGTGTAGGGAGATGTCTAGGTGTTTCCATAGGGGCGACCTCGGTAGAGAGTCCGAACCAAGTGCCCGCACTGCGCATTCCCCCTGAGTATGAGGATTTAGCACTCGTGTTTAGCAAATCGAGGGCAACACGGCTACCTCCTCATAGACAGGGGGACTGTGCGATAAATCTCCAGACAGGAGCAGCTCTTCCCCGGAGTCATGTGTATCCCCTGTCTCAAGAGGAAACTGCGGCTATGGAGACTTACATAACCTAGTCCTTGGCACAGGGATACATACGGTCCTCCACTTCTCCGGTCTCCTCGAGTTTCTTCTTTGTGAAGAAGAAGGACGGGGGATTGCGCCCGTGTATTGATTACCGTAGTCTCAATCAGATCACAGTGAAATACAGTTACCCACTTCCACTGATTGCGACGATGACGGAGTCATTACGCGGAGCGCGGTTCTTCACAAAGTTGGATCTCAGGAGCGCGTACAATCTGGTGCGCATTAGGGAGGGGGATGAATGGAAAACAGCATTTAGCACCACCTCGGGTCATTACGAGTATCCCGTCATGCCATACGGGTTAATGAATGCTCCTTCAGTCTTCCAATCCTTTGTTGACGAGATTTTCCGGGACATGCATGGGCAGGGTGTAGTGGTGTACATCGACGACATCCTAGTGTATTCTTCTACACGAGCCGAGCATGTAGCCCAGGTGCGCCGAGTGTGGAGACGACTGTTGGAGCATGACTTGTATGTCAAGGCAGAGAAATGCCTGTTCTTCCAGGAGTCCGTCTCCTTTTTGGGTTATCGGTTGTCCGCGTCTGGCGTGGAGATAGAGGTAGACCGGGTATCGGCTGTGCGTAATTGGCAAACTCCAACCACTGTAAAAGAGGTGCAGCAGTTCTTGGGTTTTGCTAATTACTACCGGAGGTTTATTCGGGGTTTTGGACAGGTTGCAGCTCCCATTACGTCCCTGCTAAAGGGGGGTCCGGTGCTTTTGCAGTGGTCGGCTGAGGCGGTCAGGGCATTTGTCAAACTAAAGAACCTGTTCACCTCGGCTCCTGTGCTGGCGCATCCGGATCCCTCTTTACCATTCCAAGTAGAGGTAGACGCGTCCGAGACCGGTATTGGGGCAGTTCTATCACAACGGTCCGGCACGCCACCTAAACTCCGCCCCTGTGCGTTCTACTCCAAGAAGCTCAGCTCGGCGGAGAGTAACTATGATGTTGGGGACAGGGAGCTGTTAGCCGTAGTCCAAGCCCTAAAGGTGTGGAGGAATTGGCTTGAGGGGGCTCAACACCCTTTCCTCATTTTGACGGATCACCGTAACCTGGAGTACATTCGGGCAGCTAGGAGATTGAACCCTCGTCAGGCTAGGTGGAACATGTTCCTAACCCGGTTCGTTTTTAAGATCACATACATCCCTGGGTCCCAGAATGGTAAGGCAGACGCCCTGTCCCGGCGGTATGACACAGAGGAGAGGTCCAACGAGCCTACTTCCATACTGCCGGAGTCTTGTTTGGTGGCTCCGGTGGTATGGGAGGTCGATTCAGAAATCGAGCGGGCACTGCGTACCGACCCTACTCCCCATGAGTGTCCTGTGGGGCGGACGTACGTTCCGCTCGAGATTCGTGATCGACTTATTTATTGGGCTCATACATCACCCTCCTCTGGACATCCAGGTATTGGCCGGACATTGCACTGTCTTAGCATGAAATACTGGTGGCCAACGTTAGCCAGGGATGTGAGGGTTTATGTCTCCTCCTGCTCGGTGTGTGCCCAGTGTAAGGCGCCTAGACATTTGCCCAGGGGTAAGCTACATCCCCTGCCCGTTCCACAACGACCATGGTCCCACCTATCGGTGGATTTCGTAACCGACCTTCCCCCCTCCCAGGGGAATACCACCATTTTGGTCGTTGTGGATCGGTTTTCCAAGGCCTGTTGTCTCCTTCCCATGCCGGGTCTCCCTACTGCCCTACAAACCGCTGAGGCCCTATTCACCCATTTTTTCCGGCACTATGGGGTACCCGAGGATATAGTGTCTGACCGAGGTCCCCAGTTCACCTCCAGAGTTTGGGGGGCGTTCATGGAACGGTTGGGGGTCTCGGTAAGCCTTACCTCGGGGTACCACCCAGAGAGCAATGGGCAGGTGGAACGTGTCAACCAGGATGTGGGTAGGTTTTTGAGGTCCTATTGCCGGGACCGGCCGGAGGAGTGGTCTAGGTTCATCCCCTGGGCAGAGATGGCCCAGAACTCTCTCCGCCACTCCTCCATCAATTTAACACCCTTCCAGTGTGTTTTAGGTTATCAGCCGGTCCTGGCACCATGGCACGAGAGCCAGATCGAGGCCCCTGCGGTGGACGAGTGGATTCGGCGCTCGGAGGAGACGTGGGACGCTGCCCATGTCCATCTGCAGCGTGCCATCCGTCAACAAAAGGCGAGCGCCGACCGCCACCGCAGTGAGGGACCGGTGTACGCACCGGGAGATCGAGTCTGGCTCTCGACTCGAAACCTGCCCCTCCGCCTGCCCTGCCGGAAGCTGGGTCGGCGGTTTGTGGGGCCCTTCAAAGTCCTGAGAAGATTGAACGAGGTGTGTTACAGGTTACAACTGCCTATAGAGTATAAAAATATTAACCCCTCGTTCCATGGGTCTCTTCTCAGGCCGGTGGTAGCTGGCCCACTCCAAGAGGATGAGATAGGAGAGACCCCTCCGCCCCCTTTGGACATCGAGGGGGCCCCGGCGTACAGGGTCCGGACCATCTTGGACTCGAGGCGCCGGATGAGTGGTCTCCAGTATCTCGTGGAGTGGGAGGGGTACGGTCCGGAGGAACGGTGCTGGGTGCCCAGGAGGGACATACTCGATCCATCCCTCCTGACTGAGTTTCACCATGGGCATCCCACGCGCCCGGGTCCGCGTCCTCCTGGCCGTCCCCGAGGCCGGGGTCGGCGCACGGCTGGAGCCGCGCGTCAAGGGGGGGGTACTGTCACGGTTTCGGCCGAGGCTGCTCCTCCTCCTGGTTCGGGCAGGCTTCGGCGTTCGCTGTCCCCGGAGTATTAGCTGCCACCGCTCTATGTGTCTGCATTTGATTGTTTTTGTCTGTCCGTATCACCTGAGTCCATTTGTGTCTTGATTACGTGTCCTATAAGTTCCTTGTTTTGTTCTAGTAATTTTGTGTGTTGTTGCTTCCTGCCATTGTGTCGGAGCTATGTGTTTGCTCCCGTTTTGTTTCATGTCTTAGTGTTTACGCGTGTGCGTATTTTTCCCTCGCCTCGTTGTCTGTTTTGAGGTCGGAGGTTTTCACTTGCTTTTTGGTGACTATTAAAGTCTGTTGGACTTTACCTCTGTGTCCTGCGCCTGACTCCTCCACCACATCCACATCGGTACCATTGACAATCACGGTAAAGTCTATACCCGTTGTATTCGCTGCATGTGACAAATACAATTTGATTTACAACGCTATGTTGTTTTTGCAGTAATGTTGATCATAAAGTATGGTAACATTGACAATTGTGGTTTAGCAAACAGTCTGTGACTACCAGATTTTTATGTTAAAGCTAGAATCCTTCATTAAAACTATAACAAAGTGGTCATACCGCCTGTGTTTTGGTAAAAAGCTGATGGAGGGTCCTGGAGAAATGTAACAACTCTGAAGTTCATAGACAGAGCTATGCATGCAAGGAAAGACCATATCAAAATTCTAGTTTTAACCATGTTTTGAAGCTATATAGTGTTTGTTTACATCTACATTATTTTCAAAAATTTGAGTAAAACAAGCTTATATTTTGGGTTCTGATGGGGTACTACAATTGGACTAAACAATGGGTATATTTCATTCATGTAAGTCCAAAAATGGATGTAGCAAATAAGAATTGTAGTTCATTTTGTAAAGTCCAATCCCTTTATTGACTCATCGATGTTGCAAATTTTAAGGACTGTTTCTAGACTGTAGTCACTTCTAGGTCACACACAATAACCCATAATGACAAAGTGAAAACATGTTTTTACAATCTTTTGCAGATTTATTGAAAATTAAATACAGAAATATGGCATTTACATAAGTATTCACACCCCCGAGTCAATACTTTGTAAAAGCACCTTTTGGCAGCGAATACAGCTGTGAGTCTTTCAGGGTAAGTCTTTTAGAGATTTCAACACCTGAATTGTGCAACATTTGCCCATTTATTCTTTTCAAAATTCTTCAAGCTCTGTCAAATTGGTTGTTGATCATTGCTAGACAACCATTTTCAGGTCTCGCCATATATTTTCAAGTAGATTTAAGTCGAAACTGTAACTCAGCCACTCAGGAACATTCACTGTCTTCTTGGTAAGCAACTCCAGTGTAGATTTGGCCTTGTGTTTTAGGTTATTGTCCTGCTGAAATGTGAATTCATCCCCCAATGTCTGGTGGAAAGCAGATTGAACCAGGTTTTCCTCTAGGATTTTGCCTGTGTTTAGCTCCATTACGTTTCTTTTTTATCCTGAAAAACTACCCAGTTCTTAACAACTAGAAGCATACCCATAACATGATGCAGCCAACACTGTGCTTGAAAATATGGAGAGTGGTACTCAGTAATGTGTTGTATGTTTGGGGCAAATCCAATAACACTTTACATTCAGCACAAAAAGTTAGTTGCTTTGCTACATTTTTTGAAGTATTACTTTAGTGCCTTGTTGCAAACAGGATCTATGTTCTGCAATATTTTTATTCTGTAAGGCTTACTTCTTGTCACTCTGTCAATTAGGTTAGTATTGGGGAGTAACTACAATGTTGAACCATCCTCAGTTATCTCCTATCGCAGCCATTAAACTCTGTAACTGTTTTAAAGTCACCATTGGCCTCATGGTGAAATTCCTGAGCGATTTCCTTCCTCTCAGAGTTAGGAAGGACACCTATATCTTTGTAGTGACTGGGTGCATTGATACACCATCCAAAGTGTAATTAATAACTTCACCATGCTCAAAGGGATATTCAATGTCTGCTTTTTTTTATTTTGAGCCATTTACCAATAGGTGCCCTTCTTTAGCACCTATTGGTAGAGCATGGCGCTTGTAACGCCAGGGTAGTGGGTTCGATCCCCGGGACCACCCATACGTAAAAATGTATGCGCACATGACTGTAAGTCGCTTTGGATAAAAGCGTCTGCTAAATGGCATATTATATTATATTTTATATTATTGGAAAACCTCCCTGGTCTTTGTGGTTGAATCTGTGTTTGAAATGCATTGCTCGACTGAGGGACCTTACAGATAATTGTATATGTGGGTTACAGAGATGAGGTAGTCATTTTTATCATGTTAAACACTATTTTTGCACACAGAGTGAGTACATGCAACATTGTGACTTGTTAAGCACATTTTTACTCCTGAATATATTTAGGCTTGCCATAACAAAGGGGTTGAATAATTAATGGCCATTTCAAGTCATTTCATATTTTCCTTTTTAATTAATAAAAATAATAATTGAAAAACATAATTCCACTTTAACATTATGGGGTATTGTGTGTAGGCCAGTGACTAACAAATCTGAATTTAATCCATTTTACATTCAGGCTATAACACAACAAAATATGGAATAGTTCAAGGGGTGTGAATCCTTTCTAAAGGCACTGTAGATAAAGTTTGTGTGTCATGCAATACATCCATTGCAACATAGCTTGGAGGAGAAGAAAATGTTTCAAGACTGAGCTTGTTTTGCGCATTCAAAAATAAGACTGGAAACCCTTTCATCTTGGTATGTCAATCCACTACGTGGCTGTGTGAAGTGTCAGCCACACTATTTTAATCTAAGATCAAAGCATTGTTCCTTTTTATAATTTTCCTTTAGAATGTAAACTTTAATTCGACACATACATCAATACTGCCGAACATGTCCATCTCTGTGTTCTCCAGTAGAGTGGGATAAGCTTGAGTGAGAGGATAGAGGAACCAACTCATTATTTACTCTATTGGACTGGACTTGAAGTTGAAGTGATGATATTTGTCTGCACACGCTCCATGCCCACTTCTGCATCACTGCTTGGATGAACTGGGCTTGAGAAAACCGCTGCTGACTTTTTTTGCTTCTAATTGGACTTGCAGGGTGTATGTTTGTGTGTCTCCGGATTTATTTATATCCTGATGCCGCTGTCCTAACCCAGCAGATCCGCAAAGGCCAGAAGGCAACGGCAGTGAGTCATAAACCACTGTTGAATAAGGCTGGAATACGGTCTTAACCTTAAGTCTTGTATATGGTCTGGGATTGGATTGTTTATCAAGTCACATTTTCTTTGTCACATGCGCTGAATACAACAGGTGTAGTAGACCTTACGGTGAAATGCTGACTTACAAGCTCTTTCCCAACGATGCAGAGTTAAATAAGAAAATAAAAACACATGAGAAATAAACACACACGAATGAAGCTACAGGGAGTACCAATACCATATCAATGAGCAGAGGTACGAGGTAGTTGAGGTAGGTATGTACATGTAGGCGGGGGTAAAGTGGCTTACCCTTTATTGTAATGATATAACGTTACTCACTTCAGCAAATAATTATCAAGTTCCATTCTCCTTCTAGACTAGAGGATGATACATTGGTACTTATTCAAATTTCCATTTCTATTAGCACACTGAAGGGCATGATTAACAACCCCCGTTACAGCAGGAAATATTGTAAATATTGAACTTTCTGCCAATTTAAAGCATAAATATAATTGTTTTCATGAATAACCTAATTTCAAAAGACACACAAACACCATTGTCATGCAGTGTGCCATTGCCCTTTTGCTGTTTGCCTCCGTTGCTGGGGAAACACCTTATGGGTGGCGTGTCAGAGCGATGATGTCATGTAGAGTGTGTGCTGGCACATCAAATCAGGTTTAATGTCGCTCTGCGTGCCCTCCGGGGCCGGAAAAGGAAAACAAACTCAAACATCCACGAGTCATTGCCGGGATATGTGTTAATAATAAGGGACCTTCTATGAGGGCCTTGGCAGTTTGAACGGAGAGTGGTTTATTTTTAAACCATTCTGCTAGGGCTAGGAGGTTTTGCCAGTTGACACAAAGAGAAGATAGTTCAGTGTCTGAAAGTCCATGAAGCAGTTAGGCTTTTCTAAGAGTGTAGTGTGGATGAATATTGCCCTGAAGTGTCTAAAACCAACTTGAGACAGTGGGCCTTAGAGATGGTGTCAGTCACTTTACCTTTTTCCACACAAGCACACACATCCGCTTGAATGTCCAAGGGCCCATGTGCTGAGTGCTGTAACATAACCATTAGCGTCACACACACACACTTCTACCAATATGGCCTTTGAAAATGGCTAGTGGTCCATGTGCGGAGGCCTGAGTGCAGTGACGTGACCATCAGTTAGAAAAGCTCCAGGCCTTTAGGGACCAGGAGTGTGAAGTAAAGTTTCTCAAGCCCTAGCACCAGATGGACTGGGATCACTAAACCACTGCTGGTGCATGACCAACACCCTGCTTTTCTACAAACCACACACACACACTCACATACTCCCATTTCACACACAGAACTGACCACATTTGTCTACAAACACACATGCTCTCATGCGTTTGCACATAGACACAGAACACACCCCACTGCTCAACAAACATACATGCACTGACACACGTACATACACAACACATACATACCCCCAAGCATTTATACACAATCTGCTTTTCAACAAACACACATGCGCTCACACATGAACATATACTGAACAAAAATATAAACGCAAAATGTAAAGTGTTGGCCTCATGTTTCATGAGCTGAAATAAAAGAGCCCAGAAATGTTCCATGTGCACAAAAAGCTTATTTCTCTCAAATGTTGGTACAAATTTCTTTACATCCCTGTTAGTGAGCATTAATCCTTTGCCAAGATAATCCATCCACCTGACAGGAAGCTTATTAAACAGCATGATCATTAAACAGGTGCACCTTGTGCTGGGGACAATAAAAGGGCGATCTAAAATGTGCAGTTTTGCCACACAACACAATGCCACATGTGAAATTGGCATGCTGACTGCAGGAATGTCCACCAGAGCTGTTGCCAGGCATAAGCTACGGAAAACGAACACAATTGCATTTTATCGATGGCTATTTGAATGCACAGTGATACAGTGACGAGATCCTGATGTCCATTGTTGTGCCATTCATCCGTCGCCATTACCTCATGTTTCAGCATGATAATGCACAGCCCCATGTCGCAAGGATCTGTACACAATTCCTGGAAGCTGAAAATGTCCCAGTTCTTCCATTGCCTGCATACTCACCAGACATGTCACCCATTGAGCATGTTCGGGATGCTCTAGATCAATGTGTACGACAGTGTGTTCCAGTTCCCGCCAATATCCAGCAACTTCACACAGCCATTGAATAGGAGTGGGACAACATTCCACAGGCCACAATCAACAGCCTGATCAACTCTATGCGAAGGAGATGTGTCGCGCTGCGTGAAGCAAATGGTGGTTTCTGATCCATGTCCCTACCTTTTTTTAAAGGTATCTGTGACCAACAGATGCATATCTGTATTCCCAGTCATGTGGGGGCCTAATACATTTATTTCAATTGACTGATTTCCTTATATGAACTGTAACTCAGTAAAATCTTTGAAATTGTTGCATGTTGCGTTCATATTTTTGTTCAGTATGCATACACATAACATTTTTAATTTTAATGCTGCAAAATGTGTAGACTGTGCAAGGGTTGTACACATAAACATACTGTACGTACACACACAAAGACATACACAGCAGGCATAAAGTGTTCCTGGAAACATGGGTCACACCAAAGCTAAAGAACTCCGGGCGATAAAGTGCTACCAGAAGAATCATCTTGTATAGCTAGAAAAATAACAATAAAACAAAATCAAATAGAGAATTTAACTCCCCAAAAAAACCTGGTTTTGAACCGCCCACGTCGGGCTTTCATTGTTTGCCTTATTTCAGCACTGACAATACTACCTCAATCACAGAACAAGACCACAAGAAAGGTGTAGGTAAAGACCCCGCATTCTCTCCTCTCTCTCTTTCCACCCAAGGACCCCTGGGGTGGGGCTTTAAAGTAACCAGTGACCCTTGAACGACACTGCAGAATCCGACTGCATGGGATAGGTGGTGGTCGGGCAATGAATACTTTCATGCTCAGATGCTCGTCCCCGTAGTGGAAAGGGAAATATCCTGGGCTTTGGCTAAGCTTCTGGGAGAGGGTTTCCATCTCCGGTCGCATACTCCGGTCTCAATCCCTAGAGTTTATTATCCCCTATACCACAACTATTACCACAGAACACAATATTAACACACACACAATAACTGGTAGAAATATATTCACCGGAGAAAAAACCTGTTGTCTATACTATGCCAATACTAGAATGCCAGTGGAAAAAATGTCAGGTATGTGTGTGTTATGAAATCATGGGATAATCTAATGCCAATGCTAGGTTTTGTTAATTTAATTAGGACAGAAAACAGTAATAAATAAATAAAAATGTGCAATAGAAAATTAGAATGAGCGTCCCGGTAGTTCCTCACTGTTCCAGTGTTCTTTTTCCATTTGATGCCTAATGAACACGATCCTGCTCTCTCTGTCCCCCAGGGCCTTGTGATTGAGCGCATCGGCAGAAGACCCCTCCTCATCTTCGGCTTCAGCGCCATGGCCTTCTTCTTTGGCCTTCTCACCGTGTTCCTCAATTTCCAGGTCAGTGCAACCTAACCACTATGCAACACACACTCCTCTGAGTCACGTCTACATGTCAGCCACATCAGTGAACAGGTTGCTGTCTTTTATTAAGACTGGAATTCAATGAAGTCATGAATCTAGAGTGACATTGTTGTCCTTGTGCTGTTAAAATTCCAGAAGAAATGCAATACGCCTGCCACAAGCCTTGATTCCTGACAGTTTCACAAATGCCCTGGAATATAACCTCTTGACATCATGCAATAGGTGTTTTTGGGACCAATATTTCCAAAACACTATATCCACCAATTTTTCACATTTCTGTTTATTCATCAGAAATGACTGCTTATGGGTAACTTCATGTGTGTGTAAATATTACCGCTCTCAGATTTTTTATTCATATATTTGAGATGTGTATGAAAATTAGTTTTTTTTTGCAAAACACTATATACTGTATCCATTGTTTAGCTGGAATGGAATGTTTGTATCCTGTATATTTGACTGTGATGTGTGGTTGTCTCACCTAGCTATCTTAAGATGAATGCACTTACTGTAAGTCGATCTGGATAAGAGAATCTGCTAAATGATTAATATCAAATGTAAATGTTTTACATACAGATCTATTTTATTTTATTATTTATTTTAAATACTGATGTCACTAATTATTTGACTGTGTAAAACATATTTCCGTGTAAAACTTATTTCTCTGAGAGTGAGGCGGATATATAGCATTTAGCAAAAGAACATGATTATTTGTCTCTCTGAAATGAAAACACCAAGTTATACAATTTAAACAAATACATGACTGTCATTGAACAACCCCAGGACATGATTAGATAGTGAAAAAACACACCAATCTCTTTCATATTTTTTTTCATCAATAAAAGCTAATTTACCAACATTTTCGAAAATGGATATACAGTGCATTCGGAAAGTATTCAGACCCCTTGGCTTTTTTCACATTTTGTTACGTTACAGCCTTATTCTAAAATTGATTAAATTAACAATGTTCCTCATCAATCTACACACAATACCCCACAATGACAAAGCGAAAACAGGTTTGTAGAAATGTATTAAAAAATAAAAAATAAATGGAAATACATTATTTACATAAGTAGTCAGACCCTTTGCTATGAGACTCAACATTGAGCTTAGGTGCATCCTGTTTCCAGGTGCATCCTGTTTCCATTGATCATCCTTGAGATGGTAAATTCAATTGATTGGACACCTGTCTATATAAGGTCCCACAGTTGTCAGTGCATGTCAGAGCAAAAAACCAAGCCATGAGGTCGAAAAAATTGTCCGTAGAGCTCCGAGACAGGATTGTGTCAAGGAACAGATCTGGGGAAGGGTACCAAAACATTTCTGCAGCATTGAAGGTCCCCAAGAACACAGTGGCCTCCATCATTCTTAAATGGAAGAAGTTTGGAACCACCAAGACTCTTCCTAGAGCTGGCCGCCCGACCAAACTGAGCAATCGGGGGAGAAGGGCCTTGGTCAGGGAGGTGACCAAGAACCCGATGGTCACTCTGACAGAGCTCCAGAGTTCCTCTGTGGAGATGGGAGAACCTTCCAGAAGGACAACCATCTCTGCAGCACTGCAACAATTAGGCCTTTATGGTAGAGTAGCCAGACAGAAGCCACTCCTCAGTAAAAGGCACATGACAGCCCGCTTGGAGTTTACCAAAAGGCCCCTAAAGGACTCTCAGTCCATGGGAATCAAAATTCTCTGGTCTGATGAAACTAAGATTGAACTCTTTGACCTGAATGCCAAGCATCACATCTGGAGGAAACCTGGCACCAGTACAGAGATATTCTTGATAAAAACCTGCTCCAGAGCGCTCAGGACCTCAGACTGGGGCGAAGGTTCACCTTCCAACAGGACAACGACCCTAAGCACACAGCCAAGACAGTCCAGGAGTGGCTTCGGGACAAGTCTCTGAATGTCCTTGAGTGGCCCAGCCAGAGCCCGGACTTGAACCCGATCTAACATTTCTGGAGGGACCTGAAAATAGCTGTGCAGCGACGCTCCCCATCCAACCTGACAGAGCTTGAGAGGATCTGCAGAGAAGAATGGGAGAAACTCCCCAAATACAGGTGTGCCAAGCTTGTAGCGTCAAACCCAAGAAGACTTGAGGCTGTAATCGCTGCCAAAGGTGCTTCAACAAAGCAGTGAGTAAAGGGTCTGAATACTTATGTAAATATGATAATTCCGTTTTTTATATATACATTTGTAAAATTTTCTAAAAACCTGTTTTTGTTTTGTCATTATGGGAATTGTGTGTAGATTGATGAGGGGGAAAAAAACATTTAATCCATTTTAGAATAAAGGCTGTAACGTAACAAAATGTGGAAAAAGTCAAGGGGTCTGAATGCACTGTATAGCGTTTTGGAATGAATCTCTTCATTTAGAGTTTAGTAAACACATTGCGCAAATCCAACATTCTGCCCATTGCAAATAAATTGTGGCTTATTTTGAGGGTTACTACAAAAAATGATTAATTCTTCAAAAACTGTTTCATACAGATAACATCTATCCAGCTCACTCTCTCTATCTTTGTAGGGAAGAATTGTGCTCATGTAACGTTAATAAATTAATTGAGCTTATTTACACAGTTATGCTTCTTTAAGCATGTTCCTCTCTCCTAATTAAAAAGGCATGGGACTAAAATAGCATTCTAAGGGCCCTCACCATTTTTTTATTAAGCCTACTGATATCTTGTTTACATTTCTAGTCATGCAAAATGTTCGAAACCCAAACAAACCAAAATACATGGATAAAGGAGAGGCGGAGAGAGAGAATGATGTCCCTTCTGAATGGTTTGTTTTACACTGAACAAAAATATAAACTCAACATTCAACCATTTCAAGATTTTCCTGAGTTACAGTTCAAATAAGGAAATCAGTCAATTGAAATAAATTAATTAGTTATGTTGAAACATGAGGATCTCGTCACAGTATCTCTGTGCATTCAAATTGCCATCGATAAAATGCCATTTTGTTCATTGTCTGTAATTTATGCCAGCCCATACCATAATCCCACTGCCGCCATGGGGCCCTCTGTTCATGTTGACATCAGCAAACCGCTCTCCCACACTACGCCATACATGCTGTCTGCCATCTGCACGGTACAGTTGAAACCGGGATTCATCAATGAACAGCACAATTCTCCAGTGGGCAAGGTGAGCATTTGCCCACTGAAGTCGAATACGATGCCAAACTGCAGTCAGGTTAAGACCCTGGTGAGGACGACGAGCACGCAGATGAGCTTCCCTGAGATGGTTTCTGACAGTTTGTGCAGAACGGTTGGACGTACTGCCAAATTCTCTAAAACGATGTTCTGGTAGAGAAATTAACATGACATTCTCTGGCAACAGCTCTGGTGGACAATTCCTGCAGTCAGCATGCCAATTACACGCTCCCTCAAAACTAAAAGACATCTGTGGCATTTTATTGTGTGACAAAACTGCACATTTTAGAGTTGCCTTTTATTATCCCCAGCACAAGGTTCACCTGTGTAAAGATCATGCTGTTTAATCAGCTTCTTGATATGCCACACTTGTCAGGTGGATTGATTATTTTGGCAAAGGAGAAATGCTCACTAACAGAAATGTAAACAAATTTGTGAACAAAATGTGAAAGAAATACTATTTTTGTGCGTATTAAAAAATTCTGGGATCTTTAATTTCAGCTCATGAAACATGGGACCAACACTTTCCATGTTGCGTTTATATTTTTGTGCAGTGTTGTTTAAAAAATGGTTAGTTCTGGCCACATAATCTGAAGACTTGGGTTCCAGCCGCCCTTACAAAAAATGTGCAGTTTCATATGTGAAACCATGTTTTCACGTATTCAATTTAGAGTTCACATGTTAACTCCACATTTTCACGTGAGGAGAATAACATGTTTTCACCTCACATGTGAGTTGCAGTTTCACGTGAAATTTGTAGTTTCACATGAGAAACGGATATGAAGTTTCACATGTGAAAAACACTTGGGGGTGTGAAGAACTTGCAATTCCACATGTGAAAATCAAATTTGCAGTTTCACCTGTAAGAAAACTCCACATTTACTTCAATGTTTGTAAACAAATGAAATGTAAACAAATACTGTATAGCCTAAAATATGGTTAAAACTATAGTCTATGGATTTGAGTGGTTGCATTTCTCCAGCCCCATCCCTCAGCTTTTTACCGAAACTGTGAACGCTTTGTTAATGTTTTAATTAAGGTTTGCCGCTTTAAACACCTGTAATAGAGTAACAGTGTTATTATATGGTGCAATCCTCTAGTGAGTGAGTTACTTTTGTGCAATTAATATCAAGCAAAACTTTAAGAACACATTTTTTTGTATTGCAAACAAAAATAATAACAGTGAAAGCATAATATTAACCCTAAAGTATTGATAGCAAAACAAAATATTGCAAGGAAATCGTTAAGAAAAAATAATAATCAATTAAACATTTGTTATGATAACCCAATTCAATAAATGCCTCCCTCTTTCCTGCAATTTTCCCTATCTTTGGTTATGTTACCCTGGCCATTGCTTTCGCTGCCTTTTTTCCAATTGCAAGTATTGTCACATTTATTCCAGCAACATAGCACCCTGAGTCCCACTGCTGGTTTGCATCTGAAGTTAAGTAGAGTCGGTCCTGGTTGGTGCCTGGATGGGAGACCAGATGTAGCTGGAAGTGGTGAAATAATTGTGTCGGAAAATGTTTTAAAACATCTGAAAAATGTGTCAGAAAACCACGTTTCTTTTTTTTTGTATGTACTTTTTTGTTAGGGCGTGCTAACATATAGTGCATAACTACACAGCATCACTTTCACTCACAACAAGTATCTATGCAATTTTTAATTCATCAACCAGCTGTGTTTATTCAACAGTCAATCATGTCATCCACTTTGAGTGTCTGTCTTGTTTGACGCCTGCTACGTGAAGGAACACCTTGGTTGAGACGCAATACTGCAGCTCTTCTCACAAAGGCCAACATAGGAATACACCACAATGAACAAACAGAGCAAAACTTTACACTGAATATTAGAACTATGAAATGGGTGCACTGTTTATAGATATAAAACAGAGAGACATATTCTAAATGAAGTATACAGACTCTGGAGAAATAATGGTGCTCCCTTACGTTCTCTTTATCTCTTACAGGACCAATATTCATGGATGCCCTATCTCAGTTTCACCTGTATATTGGCTGTAATTGCCTCCTTCTGCTCCGGTCCAGGTAAAGCTACAGATTTTTTCTCTCTGGCGCTCTCTCTCTCTCTCTCTCTCTCTCTCTCTCTCTCTCTCTCTCTCTCTCTCTCTCTCTCTCTCTCTCTGCGATAGAAGTTGAATTTAAGTACTGTATGTGCAAGCTTGCTGGGTATAATTGTAGATTAGCATCATGTATGAAGTGAGACAATGATTAGGAAATAATGACATTTATCGGAAATCAAACCTAATTGCCATAGTTACTACTCTATGAAATAAAGCCTATCCCTGGACAGAGGAGTTTATTGGCAGTTTATCGGAATTGGAAGGCGTTCCAGTGTACTTAAACATATTGGATGAGTAAGACCGCCACTGTGCCTGTGAGAAGAGTCACCATCATCATTTACATCCCATTTGAATAGCGACACCCGCTGGGAAGCTTAATCCATGAGCCCAGTCCCTCTCATCCGCCCCGGAATGGTGAGTAAACCTGGACCAGCGGGAACCGATGTGGGATCTCAGAATCACCTTACCACCCACCTGCAGTGACTTCAACATAAATGGTTTTTCATACCCCCCGTGGGAATCGAACCCACAACCCTGGCGTTGCAAACTCCATGCTCTACCAACTGAGCTACATCCCTGCCAGCCATTCCCTCCCCTACCCTGGACGACGCTGGGCCAATTGTGCACCGCCCCATGGGTCTCCCGGTCGCGGCCGGCTACGACAGAGCCTGCATAGCACATCAAATGAGCTCCTCCCATATGGAAAAGTAATATATGCCAATACAGTGGCTTGCGAAAGTATTCACCCCCCTTGCCATTTTTCCTAGTTTGTTGCCTTACAACCTGGAATTAAAATTGATTTTTTGTGAAACAAACAAGAAATAAGACAAAAAAACAGAAAACTTGAGCGTGCATAACTATTCACCCCCCCTCCGCTGGTGTACATTCCATTCCAAGACTCCTGTAAGTCGCTCTGGAAAAGAGCGTCTGCTAAATGACTAAAATGTAATGTAAATGTAAGATATTTCAGTATTTCCCCTTAAACCACACAAGTGTTGCTTTAGCAGTATGCTTAGGGTCATTGTCCTGCTGGAAGGTGAACCTCCATCCCAGTCTCAAATCTCTGGAAGACTGAAATAGGTCCCTCAAGAATTTCCCTGTATTTAGCCCCATCCATCATTTCTTCAACTCTGACTAGTTTCCCAGTCCCTGCCAATGAAAAACATCCCCACAGCATGATGCTGCCACCACCATGCTTCACTGTGGGGATGGTGTTCTTGGGGTGATGAGAGGTGTTGGGTTTGCGCCAGACATAGCGTTTTCCTTGATGGCCGAAAAGCTCAATTTTAGTCTCATCTGACCAGAGTACCTTCTTCCATATGTTTGGGGAGTCTCCCACATGCCTTTTGGCGAACACCAAACATGTTTGATAATTTTTTTCTTTAAGCAATGGCTTTTTTTCTGGCCACTCTTCCGTAAAGCCCAGCTCTGTGGAGTCTACGGCTTAAAATGGTCCTATGGACAGACACTCCAAACTCAGCTGTGGAGCTTTGCAGCTCCTTCAGGGTTATCTTTGGTCTCTTTGTTGCCTCTCTGATTAATGCCCTCCTTGCCTGGTGCGTGAGTTTTGTTGGGCGGCCCTCTCTTGGCAGGTTTGTTGTGGTGCCATATTCTTTCCATTTTTTAATAATGGATTTAATGGTGCTCCGTGGGATGTTCAAAGTTTCGGATATCTTTTATAACCCAACCCTGATCTGTACTTCTCCACAACTTTGTCCATGACCTGTTTGGAGAGCTCCTTGGTCTTCATGGTGCCGCTTGCTTGGTGGTGCCCCTTGCTTACTGGTTTTGCAGACTCTGGGGCCTTTCAGAACAGGTGTATATACAGCTCTGGAAGAAATTGAGACCACTGCAAATGTTTCTTAAATCAGCATCTCTACATGTATGACAGCCATTCCATTCCAGTGTCTTATTTAACGAGGAAAAGTATAAAAACCACTGCTGTGGTCATCACTATCCTCTTGCAATAGGACCGGCTGGATGGCAAAAACAGTGCTAATAGTACCTCAAAAGTAATATTAATAAAAAAATAACTATTGACCATGCCAAAAGAGTTGAAAAGGAAAGTTTTGAGTGAGGAAAAGAAGGGTTCAATTCTGGCTTTACTGGCAGAGGGATACAGTGAGCGTCAGGTTGCTTCCATCCTTAAAATTTCAAAGACGGTGGTTCATAAGAACAAGGTCAAGCAGCAGACATTGGGGACAACATAGCTACAGACCGGCAGAGGGCGAAAACGACTCTCTACTGACCGGGATGACCGCCAACTCATTCAAATGACACTCAACAACCGTTGGATGATATCAAATGACCTACAAAAAGAATGGCAAACGGCAGCTGGGGTGAAGTGCACGGCGAGGACGGTTCGAAACAGGCTCCTAGGGGCAGGGCTGAAGTCGTGCAAAGCTAGAAAAAAGCCCTTCATCAATGAGAAGCAAGGTCCAATTTTCAGCTTTGCCCAACACCTGGTCGTCTAATGGGTAGACGGAGACCTGGAGAGGCCTACAAGCCACAGTGTCTCGCACCCACTGTGAAATTTGGTGGAGGATCGGTGATGATCTGGGGGTGCTTCAGCAAGGCTGGAATCGGGCAGATTTGTCTTTGTGAAGGACGCATGAATCAAGCCACGTACAAGGTTGTCCTGGAAGAAAACTTGCTTCCTTTTGCTCTGACATTGTTCCCCAACTCTGAGGATTGGTTTTTCCAGCAGGACAATGCGCCATGCCACACACCCAGGTCAATCAAGGTGTGGATGGAGGACCACCAGATCAAGATCCTGTCATGGCCAGCCCAATCTCCAGACCTGAACCCCATTGAAAACTTCTGGAATGTGATCAAAATGAAGATGGATGGTCACAAGCCATCAAACATAGCCAAGCTGCTTGAATTTTTGCGCCAGGAGTGGCATAATGTCACCCAACATCAATGTGAAAGACTGGTGGAGAGCATGCCAAGACGCATGAAAGCTGTGATTGAAAATCAGGGTTATTCCACCAAATATTGATTTCTGAACTAAGTTAAAACATTAGTATTGTGTTGTTTAAAAATGAATGAACTTCTTTACATTAATCGAGGTCTGACAACACTGCATATTTTTTGTTATTTTGACTAGTTGTCATTTTCTGCAAATAAATGCTCTAAATGACAATATTTTTATTTGGAATTTGGGAGAAATGTTGTCAGTAGTTTATACAATAAAACAAAAATGTTATTTTTACCCAAACACATACCTATAAATAGTAAAACCAGAGAAACAAATAATTTTGCAGTGGTCTCTTATTTTTTTCCAGAGCTGTATATACTGAGATCATGTGACAGATCATGGGACACTTAGATTGCACACAGGTGGACTTTATTTAACTAATTATGTGACTTCTGAAGATAATTGGTTGCACCAGATCTTATTTAGGGGCTTCATAGCAAAGGGGGTGAATACATATGCACGCACCACTTTTCCGTTATTTATTTTTTAGAATTGTTTTAAACAAGTTATTTTTTTCATTTCACTTCAACAATTTGGACTATTTTGTGTATGTCCATTACATGAAACAAAAATAAAAATCCATTTAAATTACAGGTTGTAATGCAACAAAATAGGAAAAACGCCAAGGGGGATGTCACGATCGTCGAACACAGAGGACCAAGGCGCAGCGTGGAATGCGAACATACTTTTATTTTTAATGATCACACGAACAAAACAACAAAACGATACGTGACGTCCTTGGCAATAGACACTAACCAAACGCGGAACAAGATCCCACAAACACTGTGGCAAAACAGGCTACCTAAGTATGGTTCCCAATCAGAGACAACAAGCAACAGCTGATTCACGTTACCTCTGATTGAGAACCACACCGGCCAACATAGAAACAAATGAACTAGATAAACAACCTAGCACACAAAACACATAGAAACAACCGACCCTGGCTCAACATAACAGAGTCCCAGAGCCAGGGCGTGACAGTACCCCCCCCCCAAAGGCGCGGACTGCGACCGGGCCAAACATAAACCGAACAGGGGAGGGCCGGGTGGGCATTCCTCCTCGGAGGCGGTTCCGGCTCCGGGCTTGACCCCCACCCTCCAACAAACCCCCCATAGCGCCCCTGGTCCGGTCTGGCCCTGCTGGCTGGATCTGGACTGGACATCGGTGGAGCGGATCGCTCAGGCTCCGATGTGGAGCAGCTAACCGGTACCTGACCAGGCACCGGTGATCCAGGCACGGGCTGTGCCGGACTGACGACGCGCACCACAGGCTTGGTGCGGGGAGCAGGGCGGGCCGAACCGGGCTGACGAAGCGCACCACAGGCTTGGTGCGGGGAGCAGGAACGGACCGGACCGGGCTGACGATGCGCACCACAGGCTTGGTGCGGGGAGCAGGAATGGGCCGGACCGGGCTGACGACGCGCACCAATGGCTTGGTGCGGGGAGCAGGAACAGGCCGGGCCGGGCTGGCGACGCGCACCATTGGCTTGGTGCGGGGAGCAGGAACAGGCCGGGCCGGGCTGGCGACGCGCACCATAGGCTTGGTGCGGGGAGCAGGAACAGGCCGGGCCGGACTGACGACGCGCACCATTGGCTTGGTGCGAGGGGCAGGAACAGGCCGGGCCGGGCTGGTGACACGCACCATAGGCTTGGTGCGAGGGGCAGGAACAGGCCGGACCGTACTGGGGACACACACCACCGGCCCTACGCGGGGTTCAGGAACGGGCCGGACCGTACTGGGGACACACACCACTGGCCCTACGCGGGGATCAGGAACAGGCCGGACCGGACTGGCAACACACCCCAGTACCTCTCGCCGTGCCTCTACATTCTCCATCCCCCTGGTGACCAGTGACTCCCGTAACCTGGCGGCCTCCCTTGCCAACCCGCTGAACCACTCTATCCCGACCTCCTGCTGCTCAAGGGCGTTGACACCTCTCACTTCACACCTCAGTGCTAATTGAAGTTGCAGCCGGATCTGTTCTGTCCTAGCAAGCTTGGTAGCCTTAACTTAGCATTCAGTCCTTACAGTAAAAATATATCATTGTAATTTATTTTTCTTCTTGGCTTTAAAAGTAGCTTCAGACTAAACATTACTCACTCAGTTCCAGATTGGATGGTGTTTTCAGGTTTCTGTTTCTTTTGCTGGTTGTTGGGTTTGCCAGTGCATTAGCTGTATAGTCCTTGGAAATAAGAATCTTTGGTAGTAGGAATTCTTCAAGGTGATTTTGTCCAAAATCAGGTTGTAGGTTTGGAGTTTTGATTTGGAGTGAAGGTTATGTTGTGGAGGGTAGTATCCTGTATATGTCCAAGTTGATCTAACTCTAAATCTATCTTTTTGTAAAAACATGCTAAAAAATGTGGGAGCCCATCTGCTCATGCTTTCTACTCTCTCTACATACACACTGAGTTTACAAAACATTAGGAACACCTGCTCTTTCCATGACATAAACTGACCAGGTGAATCCAGGTGAAAGCTATAATTCCTTATTGAACTACCAGAAATCTTTTCAGATTACCTCAGCAAATTGACAACTAGAATGCCAAAGGTCTGCAAGGCTGTAATTGCTGCAAATGGAGGATTCTTTGATGAAAGCAAAATTTGAAGGACACAATTATTATTTCTATTAAAAATCATTATTTCTAACCTTGTCAATGACTACATTTCCTATGCATTTTGCTATATTTCCTATTCAAACTCATTTCATGTATGTTTTCATGGAAAACAAGGACATTTCTAAGTGACCCCAAACCTTTGAACGGTAGTGTATATGGACGAGCAATGACAGAGCGGCATGGCCTAAGATACAGTTGAATATTATAGAATACAGTATATATATATAAAATGAGTAATGCAAGATATGTAAACATTATTAAAGTGACTAGTGTTTCTTAAAGCGGCCAGTGATTTCTAGTCTATGTCTATAGGCAGCAGCCTCTAATGTGCTAGTGATGGCATAAAGTCCAGTGAAGTTCTTTAAGGGCCGTTGTGGTATCGGCCTGAGGGGGGATATAAACAGCCGTGGCTATAACCGAAGAAAATTATCTTGGGAGATAATTGTGAGGTATTCTATGTCTGGTGAACAAAAGGACTTGAGTTCCTGTATGTTACTACAATTACACCATGAGTCGTTAATCATGAAACACACAGCTCTGCCCTTCTGCTTCCCGGAGAGATATTTATTTCTGTCTGCGCAATGAACTGAGAACCCATCTGGCTGGACTGATTTCGATCGAATATCCCAAGAGAGCCATGTTTCCGTGAAACAAAGTTTGTTACAGGCCCTGATGTCTCTCTGTAAAGAAACCCTTGCCCTAAGCTTGTCAACTTTGTTAACCGAAGACTGAACATTAGCGAGTAATATACTCGGAAGCGGTGGGTGGTGTGTGCGCCTCCTGAGTCGAACCAGCAGGCCGCTCCGGGTTCCTCTCCTCAGCCGGCGATGTTTTGGGTCGGCCTCTGGAATCTGTTCAATTGCCCTGGGGAGAGTGAACAAAGGATCTGCTTCGGGAAAGTTGTATTCCTGGTCGTAATGCTGGTAGTTCTGGTGAGTTACCGCCACTCTGATATCCAATAGTTTTTCCCGGCTGTATGTAACGATATAAAACATTTTCTGAGCTAATAATGTAAAGAATAATACATAAAAAACAAAATACTGCAAAGTTTTCTAAGAGCTAGTCGCGAGGCCGCCATCTTCGTCGGCGCCAGGCACATACTTATGTGCTCATGTGTGACACATTTAGTATTAAAATGTTATTTATATACAGTACCAGTCAAAAGTTTGGACACACCTACTCATTCAAGGGTTTTTCTTTATATTTATTTTATTTTCCACATTGTAGAATAATAGTGAAGACATCAAAACATTAAAATAACACACATGGAATCATGTAGTAATCAAAAAGGTGTTAAACAAATCAAAATATATTTGAGATTTGAGATTCTTCAAAGTAGCAACCCTTGATGACAGCTTTGCACACTCGTGGCATTCTCTCAACCAGCTTCATAAGGTAGTCACCTGGAATGCATTTCAATTAACAGGTGTGCCTTCTTAAAAGTTAATTTGTGGAATTTCTTTCCTTCTTAATGCGTTTGAGCCAATCAGTTGTGTTGTGACAAGGTAGGGGTGGTATACAGAACATAGCCCTATTTGGTAAAAGACCAAGTCCATATTATGGCAAGAACAGCTCAAATAAGCAAAGAGAAACGAAAGTCCATAATTACTTTAAGACATGAAGTTCAGTCAATCCGGAAAATGTCAAGAACTTTGAAAGTTTCTTCAAGTGCAGTCGCAAAAACCATCAAGCACTATGATGAAACTGGCTCTCATGAGGACCGCCACAGGAAAGGAAGACCCAGAGTTACCTCTGCTGCAGAGGATAAGTTCATTAGAGTTACCAGCCTCAGAAATTGCAGCCCAAATAAATGCTTCACAGAGTTCAAGTAACAGACACATCTCAACATCAACTGTTCAGAGGGGACTGTGTGAATCAGGCCTTCATAGTCGAACTGCTGCAAAGAAACCACTACTAAAGGACACCAATAAGAAGAAGAGACTTGCATGGGGCCAAGAAACGCGAGCAATGGCCATTACACCGGTGGAAATCTGTCCTTTGGTCTGATGATTCCAAGTTGGAGATTTTTGGTTCCAACCGCTGTGTCTTTGTGAGACGCAGAGTAGGTGAATGGATGATCTCCGCGTGTGTGGTTCCCACCATTAAGCATGGAGGAGGAGGTGTGATGGTGTGGGGGTGCTTGGCTGGTGACACTGTCTGTGATTTATTTAGAATTCAAGGCACACTTAACCAGCATGGCTTCCACAGCATTCTGCAGCGATACGCCATCCCATCTGGTTTGCGCTTAGTGGGACTATAATTTGTTTTTCAACAGGACAATGACCCAACACACCTCCAGGCTGTATGAGGGCTATTTGACCAAGAAGCAGAACCAAGAAATTTGATCATATTACTCCAGTGCTAGCTTCCCTACACTGGCTTCCTGTTAAGGCAAGGGCTGATTTCAAGGTTTTACTGTTAACCTATAAAGCGTTCCATGGGCTTGCTCCTACCTATCTTTCCGAGTTGGTCCTGCCGTACATACCAATACGTACGCTACGGTCACAAGACGCAGGCCTCCTAATTGTCCCTAGAATTTCTAAGCAAACAGCGGGAGGCAGGGCTTTCTCCTATAGATCTCCATTTTTATGGAACAGTCTGCCTACCCATGTGAGAGACGCAGACTCGGTCTCAACCTTTAAGTCTTTACTGAAGACTTATCTCTTCAGTAGGTCATATGATTGAGTGTAGTCTGGCCCAGGAGTGTGAAGGTGAACGGAAAGGCTGGAGCAACGAACAGCCCTTGCTGTCTCTGCCAGGCCGGTTCCCCTCTCCACTGGGGTTCTCTGCCTCTAACCCTGTTGCAGGGGCTGAGTCACTGGCCTGCTGGTGCTCTTTCATGCCGTCCCTGGGAGGGGTGCGTCACTTGAGTGGGTTGAGTTACTGGCGTGATCTTCCTGTCTGGGTTGGCGCCCCCCCCCCCCCCTTGGTTTGTGCTGTGGTGGAGACCTCTGTGGGCTATACTCGGCCTTGTCTCAGGATTGTAAGTTGGTGGTTGGGGATATCCCTCTAGTGGTGCGGGGGCTGTGCTTTGGCGGAGTGGGTGGGGTTATATCCTTCCTGTTTGGCCCTGTCCGGGGGTTTCTTCGGATGGGGCCACAGTGTCTCCGGACCGCTCCTGTCTCAGCCTCCAGTATTTATGCTGCAGTAGTTTATGTGTCGGGGGGCTGGGGTTAGTTGGTTATACCTGGAGTACTTCTCCTGTCTTATCCAGTGTCCTGTGTGAATTTAAGTATGCTCTCTCTAATTCTCTCGTTCTCTCTTTCTCTCTGAGAACCTGAGCCCTAGGACCATACGTCAGGACTACCGGGCATGATGACACCCTGCTGCCCCCAGTCCGCCTGGCCTTGCTGCTATTCCAGTTTCAACTGTTCTGCCTGCGGCTACGAAACCCCTACCTGTCCCAGACCTGCTGTTTTCAACTCTAAATGATCGGCTATGAAAAGCCAACTGAGAGACCTGAGCCCTAGGACCATACGTCGGGACTACCGGCCGTGGTGACTCCTTGCTATCCCCAGTCCGCCTGGCCTTGCTGCTATTCCAGTTTAAACTGTTCTGCCTGCGGTTATGGAACCCCTACCTGTCCCAGACCTGCTGTTTTAAACTCTAATGATCGGCTATGAAAAGCCAACTGAGATTTATTCCTGATTATTATTTGACCATGCTTGTCACTTATGAACATTTTTGAACATCTTGGCATGGTTCTGTTATAATCTCCACCCGGCACAGCCAGAAGAGGACTGGCCACCCCTCATAGCCTGGTTCCTCTCTAGGTTTCTTCCTAGGTTTTGCCTTTCTAGGGAGTTTTTCCTAGCCACCGTGCTTCTACACCTGCATTACTAGCTGTTTGGGGTTTTAGGCTGGGTTTCTGTACAGCACTTCGAGATATTAGCTGATGTAAGAAGGGCTATATAAAATAAAATTGATTGATTGATTGATTGATTGATGGAATGCTGCATCAGATGACTTGTCCTCCACAATCCACCGACCTCAACCCAATTGAGATGGTTTGGGATGAGTTGGACCGCAGAGTGAAGGAAAAGCAGCCAACAAGTGCTCAGCATATGTGGGAACTCCTTCAAGACTGTTGGAAAAGCGTTCCAGGTGAAGCTGGTTGAGAGAATGCCAAGAGTGTGCATAGCTGTCATCAAGTCAAAGGGTGACTACTTTGAAGAATCTAAAATCTAAAATATTTTTTGATTTGTTTAACACTTTTTTGATACTACATGATTCCATATTCCAATGTAGTGTATGTGTGACACAGTATTTGATTGTTTATTACATACAGTGCATTCTGAAAAGTATTCAGACCCCTTGACCTTTTCCACATTTTGTTACGTTACAGCCTTATTCTAAAATTGATTAAATAAAAACATTTCCTCATCTATCTACACACAATATCCCATAATGACAAAGTAAACACAGGTTTTTAAAATTTTGTGCAAATTTATAAAAAATAAAAACAGAAATACCTTATTTACATAAATATTCAGACCCTTTGCTATGAGACTCGAAATTGAGCTCAGATTCATCTTGTTTGCATTGATCATCCTTGAGATGTTTCTACAACTTGATTGGAGTCCACCTGTGGTAAATTCAATTGATTGGACACAAGTTGAAAAGGCACACACCGATCCCACCGTCGACAGTGCATGTCAGAGCAAAAACCAAGCCATGAGGTCGAAGGAATTGTCCGTAGAGCTCCGAGACAGGATTGTGTTGAGGCACAGATCTGGGGAAGGGTACTAAAACATTTCTGCAGCATTGAAGGTCCCCAAGAACACAGTGGCCTCCATCATTCTTAAATGGAAGAAGTTTGGAACCACCAAGACTCTTCCTAGAGCTGGCCACCCGGCCAAACTGAGCAATCGGGGGAGAAGGGCCATAGTCAGGCAGGTGACCAAGAACCCGATGGTCACTCTGACAGAGCTCCAGAGTTCCTCTGTGGAGATGGGAGAGCCTTCCAGAAGGACACCCATCTCTGCAGCACTCCACCAATCAGGCCTTTATGGTAGAGTGGCCAGATGGAAGCCACTCCTCTGTAAAAGGCACATGACAGCCTGCTTGCTGTTTGCCAAAAGGCACCTAAAGACTCTCAGACCATGTGAAACAAGATTCTCTGCTCTGATGAAACCAAGATGGAACTCTTTGGCCTGAATGCCATCCGTCACATCTAGAGGAAACCTGGCACCATCCCTACTGTGAAGCATGGTGGTGGCAGCATCATGTTGTGGGGATGTTTATCAGCGGCAGGGACTGGGAGACTAGTCAGGATCAAGGGAAAGATGAACGGAGCAAACTACAGAGAGATCCTTGATGAAAACCTGCTCCAGAGCGCTCAGGACCTCAGACTGGGGTGACGGTTCACCTTCCAACAGGACAACGACACTAAAACACACAGCCGAGACAACGCAAGAGTGGCTTCTGGACAAGTCTCTGAATTTCCTTCAGTGGCCCAGCCAGAACCCGGACTTGAACTCGAACTAACATCTCTGGAGAGACCTGAAAATAGCTGTGCAGTGACGCTCCCCATCCAACCTGACAGAGCTTCAGAGGATCTGCAGAGAAGAATGGGAGAAACTCCCCAAATACAGGTGTGCCAAGCTTGTAGTGTCATACCCAAGAAGATTCAAGTCTGTAATCGCTGACAAAGGTGCTTAAACAAAGTACTGAGTAAAGGGTCTGAATATTTATGTAAATGTGATATTAACGTTTTTATTTTCTTTATTATGGGGTGTTGTGTGTAGATTGATGAGGGGGTGAAAAAAACAATTTAATCAATTATAGAATAAGGCTGTAACGTAAAAAAAATGTGGAAAAAGTCAAGATGTATGAATACTTTCTGATTGCACTGTATGTCCCTTATACTGTATGTCACAATACATGTTAAATATATGTGTGTTAACATATATGTTACGGGAGCCTTATTTCAGTGTACATTAAATTACATCATTACATGTATTTGATACTTGTAGTCATGGTAATAAAACATTAGAACAAATGACACAAAAAACATTATTTAAACTTTTCAAATGTTTTCTTCTAAGCGCTTCTCAATTCGGCCATTTTACTTTTTAAAGCCATTCCCACTTCATGACAGCATCTCTGGGGGAAAGCAAAACATATAAGATAAAGAGCACATAGAACAGTTGGAGGTCAGGTTTGGTGTCAATTCAATCAATTCAGGAAATGATTTTAAAATAAATTATCAAATTGGAAAACCTTTGTGTGAAAAGCTTATCAGATTCAGTTTAATAAGAAATCCTTGACCATTGATCCCCTAATTGCAATGGTTGATTTGTATATTCAATTAAAGCGATGGTTAACTTTTTTTACACCTTAAAGTAAAATTGTTTCTTACCCTGAAAGTAGTCCATGGGCCAGAAGAAACTGTATCTTTTCACGCGTGATTTCCAAATATCTCTACCGGTCCCCCAACATTAGTTTTTTTTATGAATGTGATATCAGAATGTACTCACTGTTCCAAAATTGTATTGTTACGTAACAGGACAGTTACTCCACACTGCCCTCAAACTAAGGCACGCTGCCTGGTAATTATCTATAGGCTATGTTTCAACTT
Organism: Coregonus lavaretus; assembly: GCF_964263955.1. NCBI lineage: Eukaryota > Metazoa > Chordata > Actinopteri > Salmoniformes > Salmonidae > Coregonus > Coregonus lavaretus. Next base: position 47,535,152 of record NC_139999.1, read on the forward strand.
GTCGATTTCAAATTATTTTCAAACGACAGTTTTGAAATGAGGTTTGTTCCGCCTCCTTATTAATTCACATAGAAGTAACCCATTTCACTGTGGCGGACAATTTACGTTTGAGGCATGCTATGCTAATGTGAGGCGAGGTTAAGATGAAATGGACAAACTCCTCTCTTCGATGAGAGCCCGACCACTCCCTCAGTGTTTCCCCAGGTCATGTATGCAGACATTTCCAGTCAGAACCTGCCCAAACTTTTTCCCCCTGTTGCATTTTCCCGCTGGCGCCCACATTGCCTTCATTGTAGTTTTCCTTACTAATAATGACTTTGTACATGTGTGCGTTCCTATCAAAGTAAGTGCCTTATTTACCTTATCATAATAGTCTCTGTATATCGTGTTATGTCGTTTCTACTGTAACACACTGTATGTATGTATGGAGCAATGTATTCTGTGTGTGTTCCTCAATAACCGCGGACACGCAAGGTACTAATTTCACAACCTTTATGGTGTTCTACTCAATTGTGTTTATGTACATTATTTTATTAGTTCTGTAAAACAATGCTAATGGCGTCAGAGAAGTATTAGCTTGTGTTGTGTCCTTTGGAGTTGCCCTCATCATGACCATTGGCCTGTGTATTCATTTGATCTGTTTACCATCGCTCTGCCCTGCCCTGCCCCCTTGTGGAGGCCTTCAGTGTATATAGCCTCTCCCTTCAGTTCCTGTTTTTTGTGTAGTTCATTGGTGCATTAATAATTGTCATGTTGTCAATGCAACTACTTCTTTTTTTTCTTCTTTTGTATTTTTTTTTGGGGGGGGGGGGTGGGGGGGGGGTAGATCAGCTTTAATATTGCTTATAGATTGTAACTTCCATCACTGTAATTGTCTGCATCACTTCCAATCCCCCATATCTTTTTTTTCTCGCAAATATATATATATACACATACACATACATACATACATACATACATACATACATACATACATACATACATACATACATACATACATACATACATACATACATACATACATACATACATACATACATACATACATACATACATACATACATACATACATACATACATACATATATATACACATATTCTTTTTAAAAATACATTTCCCCTTATTACTTTCCAACCCCACCACCCCTTCCCTAATTGGAGTAAACTAGTGAACAACAATGCTTAGGCCTCTACTTCCAGCTTATACATACTATATATATTTTATGGACACAGTCAATTTTACAATTATTCTATTTTGTTTGTTTTTACTCCTGAACTTCCTCTCCCCTCAACCTTGCCGATCATTTTCATGATGTCCATCCGGTTTGCTTCTATATGCCATATCTTTCTAATTGTGCTCTTTCACAAAAGCTCTCAACCTATAACCTATATACTTATTATGGACACAGTATGCTTTACATTAGTTATCTTGTTGTTATTAGTTGTTGTTAGTTGTTATTAGTCCCATCCTTCAACTCCATTCAATGCAACTTCTTCTTATTATGGCAGTGTTTTTATGTTACTTATTTGTAATATTGTATTATTGCTATATCCTGATATTGTAATTAATAATCATTCCTCTTTATTCTGTACTTTCAGAAACCACACACATTTGCAAACAGTATTGAACATAATTTGCCAACATCATAACTGGAACTTAAGTTGCTGACATCTTTCTTGCCGAAGATTGAAGCCAGCTTTAGTATGATAGCAACATACTGTTTGAACTTACACTCCTTTACAGTTTTACTGGAGGAAGAAACAGCAAGGAAATATAATGACAACTGTCATTTAATAAAAAATATGCATAACCCATATTTCAATATTAATGTAGTGGTTGAACAACAAAAACTGCATTCCCTCCAACCACCCCTAAAGTGATAGTATCATGGCAGGTCACCTGTCAAGTCAAATTGCTGAAGATGTTCTCAATATTGCTTGAGCGTTTGGTACAGCTTTGCCCACTAGCTATATACATAAACAACAACACTGAATTGCTCTGAGTGTGTTTCCGGTGACGTGATTGGCTACCGGCACCGCCACTTGTATCAATAAATCACTATCAGAAAATGGTTTGTGTGGTAATCATTTATTTATTTACTGTTTTATTCACGTTTTCAAGTACCGGTGTCAAATCATGCATTCTGATTCTTGCATACATTGTAATGGACACATATGATGTGTGTAAAATACTTTTTTGAAAGTTGTACTGATTATGATGAGCTAATGCTAAGCTAATTGTGCAGCCATGTTTTTTGCTATTGTCATCATTCAATGCAATATGTCACATAAACATCTGTCAGACCAAAGATGTTATAACAAAAAGAGGCGAAGGTATGGTTAACTCGTCTTCAGGGTAACCTTCCGGAAGTGAATGATGGAAAGTCAATGGTGGGAGTAACCTATCTTGCCCTATGCAACTCTTAAAGGCTCTGCTTGGTCAATCCGCGTCTGCATTGGCCGTACAGCATTTACGGCGATACAGCCTCTGCAGAAGTCAGGGCATTCATACTTCTTGAGCTTCGTGGAGCAGGGCTGTTGAGCAGAGCTGTTGTGAAGGAAGTTGTCAAGGAAGTGAGTTCGTGTTTATACCTCCCGCCCCGACCTACTGTCAACCAATCATGTCAATGCGGAGCTATACGGAGCCCTCCGCATTGTTACAATGTTTGGAAGGCGCATGGCATCACCGCACAGAGCTCGATTTGTCCTCCGCAAGCCTCCGGACCACATTGCCGGATCAAGCATATATCGGCTATTATTCAGCTGCCCAGACAACACACCCCATTCAAAATGAATACTGCAAACAGAGCTAGGGCTGTTACGGTGACTGTATTACCGCCACACCGGCATAGCCGTGGGAAGTAGGGGTGCTTCAAAAGTATTATTATTTGAAACAAAAGTAGTGCACTGGGCCTTTACTAGTCCTGTATTAGCCGACCGACATAGCCGTCCGTAGCAGGGGAGTTTTTTTTTGTCAGCATCGCCAAATAATTCTCAATTCAACATGTCGCGAGCTACAATTTTTTTTTTCTAGCTTTCAAATAGGCACATTCGTCTCCTCTCCTCTCCCCTGCAACTCTTCCCAGGGTCACTAATGGTTAATAAACAACTCTATGGGGGGCCCTAAAAATTTTTTTATTTTCTCAGTTTTATTTTTCCTGGATGTTCTGAGTCCATGTCAATGCTTAAATCACATCAGAAGACACTTTTTGGAGGTCTGGAAGAGAACTAACAAATGTAGATTTTTTTGTGTAAATCCCCTTTAATTGGGCATCTAGTGAGTGAGGAATGTGCTGGTCTAGCAGCGGTTCTGTACTGCTGCTGTTCATTTCATGGTAAAATTAGCAAATAACAAATAGTAGATACAAATGAAATACTTACTAATGATATACTTCTGCCAGGTAAGCCTACTTTGCAGTTAACATTTCATTGAGAAGGTTTTGGGGAAAGTGTTTCTGTCAACCGACAAGATGGTTATCACATCAACTGGCAGTGATAGACAAATGCTCGCACCACGCAGACAGATGGGGGCAATATTGCTGGAAATTAATTGACAGATATTGTGTTACGTTTGGCTTTTTATGCCAATAGTGGCTAACCAGGGGTGGGATAATGTAAATGTTGCGTTGATTAGATAGTAGCTGGGAGCTTGCGGTGTCTGATACTTGTGAGTTTTGTTTATGACAGTTTGTTGTGGAAAACATGAACAATTGCATGTACTTTCTGAATTGATTGGCAAGCTACTCATATGTGGGCTTCGAGCTACTGGTAGCTTGCGATCGACCTGTTGGAGACCCCTGCTCTAACCACTCTGACATAAATGCAAATGCAATTGAAAATCACATCAAACACTTCTTATCAAAACAGTATCGTGCTTTTAAAACTCACCTCACTGCGATTGATCAACAACAACAGGTTGAAACTAAGTGGAAAACATGGTCATTGTGGATGTTGTTTCAAAGCTGAACACAACGAAATGGACAGCACTTTCTAAGGTGATGATGAATTCAAAACACCCATGGAGAGCCCATGGCGTACAGAGTTTGGGCGGAATATCACCTGTCATGCAGCGAGAGGCTGCATGCTCCTCAAACAGTGGTTGATGCATGGAGTGAAATAACTGGAATAGCCTACCCACGAACTGGCGGAAAGCGGACTCCATTCGAATATCATACGAATGACATGTCTTTTTGCTCTGTTTTTTTTTACACATTAGTAAAGACAAGATTAAATTGAGAATAGTCTGATGGGTGAAAACATGGAGGGTCACTTAGGGCCCCGGCCGCTAGGGGGGAGCTCAGTCGTGGTCTCAACTTACTGTTGATAGTCAGAATAGTAGAATATCTGGTTGTGTATCAGCAGTTTTTATCTTGTTTTGTTAGTCACTGACAGTCACTCAGTTCGCAATGTCAGCTAACAACTTTTAGATTGGTAAGTTACTCTAGCCAGTTATCTAAACTTAAAATCATGGCCGAATACTGACTGGGCACACAGGGCACGTGCCCAGGGGCCCTGACTTCCAGGGGGCAAAATGTGTAGAATTGCAGGAAATTAGCTTTAAAACTGAAAAAAAGTTATCTATATCCCATTGCAAAATGGGTAGAATTGCAGGAAATTACCTTTAAAACTGCAAAAGACATTCTCTGCCCCATGGCAAAAATTGTAGAATTGCATGAAATGTGTTATAAAATTGCAAAAATGTTCTCTCCGCCCCATGGCAAAATGTGTAGAACTGCCGAAAACTTGCTTTAAAACTGCACAAAATGTATCTCTGCCCCATGCCAAAATAAGTAGAATTGCAGGAATTTTACTTTAAAACGTACATTTCTCAAATCCTTGTAGATTTTCTCAAGCTCTGTTAAGTTAGATGGGGAGTGGCGATAAACTGCAATCTTCAAATCTTTCCACAGATTTTCAATGGGATTCAAGTCTGGGCTTTGGCTGGGCCACTCAAGGACTTTCACATTCTTGTTCTGAAGAATGCTGGCTGTATGCTTGGGGTCATTGTCCTGTTGGAATGTAAATCTTTGGCCCAGTCTAGTGTCGTTTGCACTCTGAAGCAGGTTTTCATCAAGGATTTGCCTGTATTTGGCTCCATTCATTGTTCCCTATATCCTTACCAGTATCACAGTCCCTGTTGCTGAAAAGCCTCCCCATAGCATGATGCTGCCACCACCATGCTTCAAGGTAGGGATGGTGTTAGACGGGTGATGAGCTGTGACTGGTTTTCTCCAGACATAGCGCTTTGCATTCAGGCCAAACAGTTCAATTTTGGTCTCATCAGACCACAGAATCTTTTGCCTTATGATTTCAGAGTCTTTCACGTGCCTTGTTGCAAGCTCCAGGCATGCTGTCTTTTGCCTTTTTCTCAGGAGTGGCTTCCGTCTGGCCACTCCCATAAAGCCCAGGTTGGTGCATTGCTGTAGAGACTGTTGTCCTTGTCAGCCAAGGAACTCTGTAGTTCTGTCATTGGGTTCTTGGTCACCTCCCTGACCAAGGTCCTTTTTGCCCAGTTGCTCAGTTTGGTCAGACAGCCAGCTCTAGGCAGAGTCTGGGTAGTTCCATATTTTTTCAATTTCCCATGATGGAGACCATTGTGCTCTGGGAAACTTTCAACACTCTAGAAATTGTTTTATACCCTTCCCCAGATATATGCCTCATCACAATTCCATCTCAGAGATCTACGGACAGTTCCTTTGACTTCATGGTATAGTTTTTGCTCTGACAGGTGTGTTTCTTTCTAAATCATGTCCAAACAAATGAATTGGCCGCAGGTGGTCTTCAATCAAGTTGTAGCGACATCTCAAGGATGATCAAAGGAAATTGGATGCACCTGAGCTCAATTTGGAGTGTCATAGCAAAGGAGTGTGAATACTTATGTAAATGAGATGTCTGTATTTCATTTTCAACTCATTTGCAAAAATGTCTAAAAACATGTTTTCACTGTCAATATGGAGTATTGTGTGTAGATTGGTGAGAAATTATTTTTATTTTATCATTTTTGAATTCAAGGCTGTAACACAACAAAATGTGGAAAAAGTCAAGAGGTATGAATACTTTCTGAAGGCAAAACCATGGAGGACTAACTACAATAATAATGTTGCGCACAAACAAACTTGATTTCATATTTTACATTTTAACAAAATTACTTGTGCAGATGAGTGTATAAAACATGAGTTTTGTCACAATATTTTTCTAAAATGTTCAAGAAATTGGGTTTTGTTTTAATTGCAAGATCAATTGAATTGATGCCAAGTAGCTATGTCTTTTAAAGTAAAATATTCTAAATTATATTTGACAACTGGGCTCCAGACAAAGACTATAATGAATTGTAAAAAAAAACTATAAACTTGTTAAAGAACAAAGTACTGCCAGAGAGGAAGGAGTAAAGTAGTACAACAGAGAAAATATGTATTCTATAAGATTTGGGTTAGGGGAGTCACTGGAAATTGTTTTGATTTAAATGGGTTCCCAGCTGAAAAATTTGAATACCACTGCTGTGTTTGTAATCCAAGTTTATCATTTAAAAAGGCTAATTGATAATTAGAAAACCCTTTTGCAAGTATGTTAGCACAGCTGAAAACTGTTGTGCTGATTAAAGAAGCAATACAACTGGCCTTCTTGAGACTAGTTGAGTATCTGGAGCATCAGCAATTGTGGGTTCGATTACAGGATCAAAATGGCCAGAAACAAATAACTTTCTTCTGAAACTCGTCAGTCTGTTCTTGTTCTGAGAAATGAAGGCTATTCCATGCGAGAAATTGCCAAGAAACGGAAGAGCGCAAACTCTAACCAGAATAGAAATAGGAGTGGGAGGCCCCGGTGCACAACTGAACAAGAGGACAAATACATTAGAGTGTCTAATTTGAGAAACAGATGCCTCACTGGTCCTCAACTGGCAGCTTCATTAAATAGTACCCGCAAAACACCAGTCTCAACGTCAACAGTGAAGAGGCGACTCTGGGATGCTGACCTTCTAGGCAGAGTTGCAAAGAAAAAGCCATATCTCAGACTGGCCAATAAAAAGAAAATATTAAGATGGGCAAACGAACACAGACACTGGACAGAGGAAGATTGGAAAAATGTGTAATGGACAGACAAATCGAAGTTTGAGGTGTTCGGATCACAAAGAAGAACATTTGTGAGATGCAGACCAAATGAAAAGATGCTGGAGGAGTGCTTGATGCCCTCTGTCAAGCATGGTGGAGGCAATGTGATGGTCTGGGGGTGCTTTGGTGGTGGTAAAGTGGGAGATTTATACAGGGTAAAAGGGATCTTGAAGAAGGAAGGCTATCACTCCATTTTGCAACGCCATGCTGTACCCTGTGGATGGCTCTTGATTGGAGCCAGTTTCCTACTACAACAGGACAACGACCCAAAGCACAGCTCCAAACTATGCAATAACTATTTAGGGAAGAAGCAGTCAGCTGGTATTCTGTCTATAATGGAGTGGCCAGCTCAGTCACCGGATCTCAACCCTATTGAGCTGTTGTGGGAGCAGCTTGACCGTATGGTACATAAGAAGTGCCCATCAAGCCAATCCAACTTGTGGGAGGTGCTTCAGGAAGCATGTGGTGAAATCTCTTCAGATTACCTCAACAAATTGACAACAAGAGTGCCAAAGGTCTGCAAGGCTGTAATTGCTGCAAATTGAGGATTCTTTGACGAAAGAAAACTTTGAAGGACACAATTATTATTTCAATTAAAAATCATTATTTCTAACCTCGTCAATGACGACATTTCCTATGCATTTTGCTATATTTCCTATTCTAACTCATGTATGTTTTCATGGAAAACAAGGACATTTCTAAGTGACCCCAAACTTTTGAACGGTAGTGTATATGGATGAGCAATGACAGAGCGGCATGGACTATATATGATCATATATTTTTAAATGTATGCCACATTTATATAGGCCTATGGGTTTTATATACAGTATATTGTCAAATGGCCATATATTATTTTTCTGTATGGGCTTTGTCACTAGGAGATGGTGAACGGCGGCAAAGAAAACCTCAGCAAGGAATGACCTTGAGACCTGCTTTGTGCACATGTGTGAAAATGAGGAGCTGCATTGCCAAATTAAATTCACCCTCACCATGCTGTAACTAAAATTCCTACCATGCTTTCCATGGCATTGGCTATTAGCTAGCCAATTAACCAAGCAAACCAAACAACAGGTTTGATATGACGTATCTAGTGTTAGCAGTTGATGTTATTCTTCAATAACACAGACCCCAAAGCAAATCAGGGGGAGAAAAATAAATGTATTTAAAGAGAACAAATCATAGTTGTTATGCTGGAATGTTCATGGTAGATGTTAATTCTTCCCTGTTCTCAATGTTTCTCCACTGAACAAAGAGACAGGATGTTGTTTATAGCCTCAAGCCTTGCATGTGGCCGACCAATTAGAATTCCTTGCAATAAAATTGGGCCAATGGCCAAATACCAAGTATCCCATTTCAGGCTCAATGTATAGACAATTTCGACCAATGAGAACTTGCCACATGTACAGTGGGGAAAATAAGTATTTAGTCAGCCACCAATTGTGCAAGTTCTCCCACTTAAAAAGATGAGAGAGGCCTGTAATTTTCATCATAGGTACACGTCAACTATGACAGACAAAATGAGGGAAAAAAAATCAGAAAATCACATTGTAGGATTTTTTATGAATTTATTTGCAAATTATGGTGGAAAATAAGTATTTGGTCAATAACAAAAGTTTCTCAATACTTTGTTATATACCCTTTGTTGACAATGACACAGGTCAAACGTTTTCTGTAAGTCTTCACAAGGTTTTCACACACTGTTGCTGGTATTTTGGCCCATTCCTCCATGCAGATCTCCTCTAGAGCAGTGATGTTTTGGGGCTGTCGCTGGGCAACACGGACTTTCAACTCCCTCCAAAGATTTTGTATGGGGTTGAGATCTGGAGACTGGCTAGGCCACTCCAGGACCTTGAAATGCTTCTTACGAAGCCACTCCTTCGTTGCCCGGGCGGTGTGTTTGGGATCATTGTCATGCTGAAAGACCCAGCCACGTTTCATCTTCAATGCCCTTGCTGATGGAAGGAGGTTTTCACTAAAAATCTCACGATACATGGTCCCATTCATTCTTTCCTTTACACGGATCAGTCGTCCTGGTCCATTTGCAGAAAAACAGCCCCAAAGCATGATGTTTCCACCCCAATGCTTCACAGTAGGTATGGTGTTCTTTGGATGCAACTCAGCATTCTTTGTCCTCCAAACACGACGAGTTGAGTTTTTACCAAAAAGTTCTATTTTGGTTTAATCTGACATTCTCCCAATCCTCTTCTGGATCATCCAAATGCACTCGAGCAAACTTCAGATGGGCCTGGACATGTACTGGCTTAAGCAGGGGGACACGTCTGGCACTGCAGGATTTTAGTCCCTGGCGGCGTAGTGTGTTACTAATGGTAGGCTTTGTTACTTTGGTCCCAGCTCTCTGCAGGTCATTCACTAGGTCCCCCTGTGTGGTTCGGGATTTTTGCTCACCGTTCTTGTGATCATTTTGACCCCACGGGGTGAGATCTTGCGTGGAGCCCCAGATCGTGGGAGATTATCAGTGGTCTTGTATGTCTTCCATTTCCTAATAATTGCTCCCACAGTTGATTTCTTCAAACCAAGCTGCTTACCTATTGCAGATTCAGTCTTCCCAGCCTGGTGCAGGTCTACAATTTTGTTTCTGGTGTCCTTTGACAGCTCTTTGGTCTTGGCCATAGTGGAGTTTGGAGTGTGACTGTTTGAGGTTGTGGACAGGTGTCTTTTATACTGATAACAAGTTCAAAACAGGTGCCATTAATACAGGTAACGAGTGGAGGACAGAGGAGCCTCTTAAAGAAGAAGTTACAGGTCTGTGAGAGCCAGAAATCTTGCTTGTTTGTCGGTGACCAAATACTTATTTTCCACCATAATTTGCAAATAAATTCATTAAAAATCCTACAATGTGATTTTCTGGATTTTTGTTCCTCAATTTGTCTGTCATAGTTGACGTGTACCTATGATGAAAATTACAGGCCTCTCTCATCTTTTTAAGTGGGAAAACTTGCACAATTGGTGGCTGACTAAATACTTTTTTTCCCCACTGTAGCTATGAGTCCTTGGTTGGAACCCCTACACAGATTCTAAACAGATGTTGAACTGAAAAACAACTATTTCCATTGATTGTTAATTCCCTCTTGACCTCTAGTCCTCTGCGTTGTGTATTTATCTTCAAATATTCTTACACTAGCTAGCTAGCTTTCAATACGGCCTGGCCAGCAAAAATTCCTGCTAGCTCATGTTAGCAAGTTAGCTAGCTCTTTTCAACTCTGATTTGCTAGCTAACATTAAGTATCTAGCATTTGAGGGCTGACTGATCTCATAAAAGTTTATTGTGTAGTGCAAAAATGAATGAAGGATCCAGCTATGCTGGTAATTTGTGTCATGTCTGACTACTGCAGTACTGCTTGTCCATGTGCTAGCTAACAGCAACAAGCCCAGACTAGCTAACTAAACATTGTGTCAGCATTCAGCAGTGATCAGCTTGGTGGTCTAATCGTGCTGGCACCAGTTGCGAAACTGGGCTGCGCTGGGCCAGGTTTCCCTCAACCCAGCTCGAATTTGAGAATTCCATTCGAGCCAGCTCGAATTTGGCCGTAATTTTAAGTGCCAGTGGAAACGGGACTTAAGAGCTTTGCACGCTTGGATTGTACAATATTTGCACATTATTATTTGTAAAATTCTTCAAGCTCTGTCAAGTCGGTTGTTGATCATCACTGGAAAGCCATTTTCAAGTCTTGCCATAGATTTTAAAGCCGCTTTAAGTCAAAACTGTAACTATACCACTCAGGAACATTCAATGTTGTCTTGGTCAGCAACTTCAGTGTATATTTGGCCTTGGGTTTTAGGTCATTGTCCTGCTGAAAGATGAATTTGTCTCCCAGTGTCTTAGCTCTATTCTGTTTATTTTTATCCACAAAAAAAAAGACCTAGTCCTTGCCAATGACAAGCATACCCATAACATGATGCAGCCACCACCATGCTTGAAAATATGAAGAGTAGTACTTAGTGATGTGTTGTGTTAGATTTACCCTAAACATAACACTTTGTATTCAGGACATTAAGTTAAATTCTTAGCCACATTTTTAGTAACTGGGTGTATTGATACACCATCCAAAGTGTAATTAATAACTTCACCATGCTCAAAGGGATATTCAATGTTAGTTTATTTTTATCAATCTACCAATAGGTGCCCTTCTTTGCGAGGCATTGGTAAACCTCCCTGGTCTTTGTGGTTGAATCTGTTTGAAATTCACTGCTCGACTGAGGGACCTTACAGACCTTACAGACATAAGGTAGTCATTCAAAAATCATGTTAAACACTATTACTGCGCACACAGTCTATGCAACTTATTATGTGAGTTGTTAAGCACAATTCTACTCCTGTACATATTTAGGCTTGCCATAACAAAGGGGTTGAATACTTATTAACTCAAGACATTTCAGCTTTCTATTTGTAATTAATTGGTAAATTTTTTCAAAAAGATAATTTCACTTTGACATTATGGGGTATTGTGTGTAGGCCAGTGACACAAAATCTCAATTTAATCCATTTTAAATTCAGGTTGTAACACAACAAAATGTGGAAAAAGTCAAGGGGTGTGAATACTTTCTGAAGGCACTGTAGTTCCTAACTTTATTTTTTTAAAATGCAAACCCCCAATGTTAGATTAGCAACCACCAATCATCATCAACAACGTCATCTGGTCCTCTGTAGCTCAGTTGGTAGAGCATGGCGCTTGTAACGCCAGGGTAGTGAGTTTCGATTCCCGGGACCACCCGTACGTTAAATGTATGCACACATGACTGTACATTTCTTTGGATAAAAGTGTCTGCTAAATGGCATAAAGTATTGTCATCACAATCCTCATTTCATTTCGTCATGGCAGTACAGTGGTAATGAGTGAAAGTGAAAATGAATTGGCTTCTCTCATCTTACATTCAGAAACAACCACCGTCCCATACATTAAAAACACCCTTGGCAATTTCTGCAGTGTGTCAGATCAGTTCAGGCCAAAGAACATTTCCCCAAAATTGGCAATGTCAGAACACCCAGCAGATGTTTTGCATCTGATTTTGGGTGACTGGCCAACCTCATTATGCACAGACTCCCCTTGGAACGACGACATTTGAATATTCATAATGGTTCACACACAAACACTTTGCATGAGGAATTGCCTGTGTGCTAGTTTCCTTCAGCCTAGTGTTATATGGCGCTGATATTCTCACTCAGTTATGCAGCTTTCAATGCAGCAGCCAGAATGAAGGGAGTTCTAGGTGAACTGTGTTGACATGTTTTGCCCCAGAGAGTTGGAGATTCTCATTTAGAACAAAACGTATTCAATGAGCTTTGTAGAGCCTTGATTCAAATCTTCATAAACAGCAGAGAGCGGAACAGAGTGTGGTTTAATAGATATAAAGTGAAGTTCAGAAGTTTGTTTTGTCCCCATTGGTTTTCCAGTAGCACTAGGATCATACAGGATGACTTGATAGGTTGAGAGAGACCTATAGTGTAATCAGGATAATATGGTCATTGTTAACATATACTGCATAAATGTAATAGCCAGATGCAAGCAATTGTTGTGTTGCAAGCATAAGGTGCCATTGATAATAGTTGCTGTCGCACACATTGATAGTTGCTAAGTATTGTGAGGTTAAATATCCTACTGTGCACTTATTCTCCTCACTGGCCCATTGTGTGTAGCTACTGGCTACTATAGTAAGGAAAATGATGATGACACAGATGATGCAATGATGACGTTCTATGCCATTCAAGATCTGAGAGATTGCACAGTTATTCAGTGATTATTTTATGTTTAAACGACAAGGGAAATTGCGGGAGTTGGAAAGAGATGAAAGGAAGAGTAGTGTAGGAGAGGGATGAAGGGATAGAGAGAGAAACTGATTTAGTTAGTGAAAAGTGCCAATTTATGATCACCGTAAAACTTCAATTAAACACAGTCTCAAATAGCCGCCTGTCCCTTTTAATAGCCGGGCAATGGCACACATTTCAGCCACCTGTTTCAAATAAACGCCCGGTCTAAATGAATTGTTTGCGAGGTTACCATGAATGACCATTAATTGTTTACGAGGTTTAAACAGTTCTGTAACGTTCTGTAACAGCCACCAGGGTATAATGCATAATGAATTCCTTCATTATTGGAAGTGCCTTCACTGCTCTCCATCAACCCACAATGATATAACTTCCTATATGCATTCGTAACAGCCTTTGTAAATGTGTCAAGACTCAAAATGCATACATAATTTAGTCACTCAGGTGGTGCGTTATACGATCTGCATACATAACAACTCATGGCCTATAAATATAATGAATGGCACAAAGGGGGTTCATAAAAAAATTGTGAAAGCAACATATCTTGATGTATTTCTCTTGGATTCAGATGGAGATCTTAATGCTCCAGGACACCAGTGGAGCCGTAGACATGGTGCCTCATACCCTGCCCCCGTCACCATACAGGAAGTAGTAAAATAAAAGATGAATGCACGTCACAGGCTCACTTTTGTCACCTTGGAGCTTTGTGTCTGCTTTGAATAATATGGTGTGTGTGTGTGTCCGTGTGTGTTTCAGTGGGTGGAAAAGCTGTGTGTTTTGAAAGAGGGGTGTGATCACATTTATTTGTCCACTGCCCCCACTCACAAAAATAATTAGCCTATTTGAGGGAAGAGAAGGCATTTAGAGCTCATAGCTCATTGTTCACATGCGGTTGAACTGTTGCTAAGGACTAGCCTATGTGGTTAATGAACTGGCTGGACAGTCAGTTAGTGGATTGACTGCCTTATCGATTGTACATTGTACAAAGACAACTTCATGGCTCTGGTGCTCTTGGTCTCTCTCTCTCTCTCCTCACTCACTCACTCACTCACTCACTCACTCACTCACTCACTCACTCACTCACTCACTCACTCACTCACACTCTTACACATACACTCTGTTTCTTCTCTCTCTCTCTCACTCTCAGCTGCTATGTGCTATATCACACCTTGAACGTTTGCCTGTGATCTATATGTAGGCTACTTTAGAAAAACACCTATTCGTTACTGTACTTGTTACTACAGTGACAAAAAAACCTTCCCCCAACCCTACATGACCTTGATCCTTAGCACAATGCGGTGGGCTTTGTCATTTTTAGGTCGTAGGCAAGGTTTAGAGCTCTCATCTTAACAGTTTTCTGGATAATTCAGACTTCTATAATAAGTACACTAAGAGCGAATTTAATGCTGCCATTAATTTCAATGCTCAGTAGCAATCACGTCATAAAAAGTAACATATACAGTATATGCCATCTGGTCAAGTTCTGTTATACAGGCCGACTGACATGTGCTTGGAATAAGGCCCTAAGATTCTCTCTAAATTACAGACAAGTGTTTTTTCCAATTACATTTTTGAGATTATGCTTCTTGACCACGCCCATTTATACTCTAGTCCCCTCAAACTCAACTCTGGACCTCGAAGTCAGTGCCACTGCATTTTTTCATTGTTCCCCTCTAATCAGGGACTGATTTAGACCTGGGACACCAGGTGTGAGCAATTCATTATCAGGTAGAACAGAAAACCAGCTGGCTCCGGACCTCGTAGGGTAAGAATTGAATACCCCTGCTCTGGTCTAATGTAGTCTAATGTCGTTTTTGCCTGAAGGGGGCATATCGGTCAACACACAATGTTTTCACTGTTGCTGTCCTGTTTCAATAATGTCAACATCGGTTGTGCATTATTGCTCTTGGCCATACAGCCCTAATATCATTTGGTGTATCGTGTTAGGGGTCTGCACCAGACCTGAGTTCAAATAGTAATAAAAATATGATTCTACTTTTCAAAATAAATTATACATACAGTATTTGTTCCATGACCAAAACCACTTATTAGACGTTTCCTATTCTATGTATTTGTATGTCGACCCAGTAAACAAGTCTGTTAGTGCAGCTGGAGTGGTGATTAAGGACAGATTGTGTAATTAACGATAATCGAACCAAGGTTACATTTCTTTCTCCCCTCCCCACAACGGAAGATAACGGGAACAGGGTTGAGCTGAGAGTATGATGAGGTGTCTTGTGAGCATCTTCATTTCAGTACTTGTGTCCTTTTCTGTGATGGAGCAAACAGTGGTTTAGATAAGAGCAAAATTAAATGAAATGCAATAACAATTAGACAGCTGAAAAAATATGGGATATTTGGTCTGTGTGACAGCAGACAGACTTAGGCAAAATTTAGTATAAAGACAGACAGATACAGCCAATAAATACAGTTGATACAGGTAAATGCCAAAATAAAGGAAACACCAACGTAAGGCTCTATTTTAACAAACCTAATGCAATGGTCAATCTAAGAGCTGGGGGGTAGCGTTATAGGTTGGGGGGTGTGTCAGAAATATTTTTATACAAGCACAATTATCCGCGCAGATGCTGGCGTTGGCGCGAAAGGGCTGGTTTTTGATGAATAAACAACTTATGGGTGTGTCGAGGCTTGGCCCCTCACTGGCCAATCAGAATGTGCTCCATGGCTAAATACGTCTTTGACGTATTACCTTGGAATCAACTCCAATTCCAATGTTCGTCCGTTACAGTTCGTTAAACAGCTTACAGAAACAAAATAACAAAATGTAGACCTATCCCATCTTTGCTAAATATGTTAACTTGAACCTGTTTGTTGTCTACATTGTTCTAAGTAATTGCATAGAACTCACACTGATATAGGGGCTAGGCCTACTGTAAATTGCATTATGGCTGAGCATGGACATGCCAAATCTAATCAAATTCTAAACAAAACGAAACAACAACTTGTTTTAAGTAGGTTATGTCTAAATACACTTACAGGCACCATAATTGCTTCCCATGGGCATATAATATTAAAACAACGCAGACTATGGAGGGTTTTACGCACATCCAAAACGGGACCTGCATGGCTAAAATAATGTGGGCCTGCCTACAATGCATAGATAAAAAAGAAATGTCAGCTCACCGTTTTACTCCTCTCAAACTTGATATTCTGATAAAGCTTTGGTGATTAAGACTTATTTCCAAGCGGTCTCAGGAGCCAAACCCTTTATCGACAGTCTTGACTACTTCGCGATTGCTTTGGGCAGACAAAAATTCTTGCCATAACCAACTGCGTTACCACTAAAACCAGCTTTTGGGTGGTCTTAAATATCCCTGTTAGCGCTGCCTGAAATTAGCTCTTTGGATCATGTTTTTAAGGACACAGCTCAAATATTTCCACCCCTCCCATCTGAGCGCAAGCGAGCTGATATAAGACAGGTAAATTGCAGAACCTGGCGTTAGGGCTGGAAAATGCCAATGCTCCAGTTTTTACATGACGAAATTGCAAATGTGTGTTTGACACTAGCGCCGCCTTAACGCCACCCGAAAATAGAGCCCATAGTGTCTTAATAGGGCGTTGGGCCACCACGAGCCACCAGAACAGCTTCAATGCGCCTTGGCATAGATTCTACAAGTGTCTGGACTCTATTGGAGGGATGTGACACCATTCTTCCACAGTAAGTTCCATCATTTAGTGTTTAGTTGATGGTGGTGGAAAACGCTTTCGCAGGCGCTGCTCCAGAATCTCCCATAAGTGTTCAACTGGGTTGAGATCTGGTGACTGAGACACACCCACCCTTTAAACCCCCTATGCTAATTTGAGACACCTCTTTCAAAGTCACTGAGATCTCTTCTTCTAGCCATGGTAGCCAAATGAATAGGCAACTGGGCATTTTTATACATGAGCCTAAGCATGATGGGATTTGAATTGCTTAATTAACTCAGGAACCACATCCAATGTATACATTGAGGACTTCACACACTGAACTGGTTGTGTTTTATTTTGCCTTCATTGGAGATGTTTGCATTTCAACGCCATTTCAAGGTGATACTGTAATTGTTCCCCCTGAGGTTGTGAGGAGAGGCGGTGATAATGAGATCGGTGTTATATGTAAGAGATTGGTCATTATACAGGGAATTTCAGTGTATAAAGGAGATGAACACATTGGGATTCCAAATTGACTGGCAGTTGCAGCCCTTTTGGTTTTTGAAAGGGTTCAAGGACCCTTTTCCCTTTCTTTTTTTTCCAATCACTGCCCAAGGGGAGGTCACAGTTTTCCAAAGTGATTCTAATGTTCAAATTTGATTGCCACCATCTATGTCACACTCGTAACCCCTCAATCTCAGGCCTGAAGGTGTATAAACTCAAACAAATGAGGCCACTGATAAATCATCATAGCACCTTTGTTTTTGGCGCAGTGTTGGGGTGTAAGCTATCCGATGTGATAAAACTAATTTGCTTTTGTATTGTTACAAATGATCAAAGCTCTCTAGATTTCTCATTTGGTTAATGGACCTTTCTTTCATTACTCCTTTTGTGCAGAAAATGTTCCCTTTTCCAAGGTTTTGAGCTGTAAAAGAACCACAATCATAGAGATTACTACTTTATTTGCAATCAGTTTCTCTTAAAAATAGAAGCATGACCTTCATGTACAAATGCAAGGCTTGGTTTGTATCTGCTGACACAGTATGCCATTTAGCCCTCACATGCGCACACACCCATGCACGCAGGTCTATGTGCTACATTTTCATTGGAACATGTGAATATGATGGCTTTTCCTCATCTCTTGCCATATGCCATGGACACATTAGACCTGGGCACGTTTTCCAAATAGCGATGGAATTAAGGCTTACAAGTGTTTTAACAATGCATCTTTCCCACAACGGCTGAAGATGTAACATGCGTTTCCCAAAACACCACGAAGAGGGAACGGTTTCTAAAGCCATGTTCACATTGGCAGTTTGATGTGACTCAAATCCTATTTATTTGCATATCCAATTCAAATCTGTTCTTTTTTCCTGCAGTCTGAACAGCCAAAAAGCACATGGGATCGGATATTTCAAGCCACATTTCAAACCACCGATACAAATCTGATTCCTGGCCATGTGACTTATTTATTTGCCCTCAAGTGGTTTTTAGACTGTTTTGTCATATCTTGTTGCTTGCTAGCTTCTTTGTTGACAGTTTGACAAGAACATGTGGTAGTGTGATGAGGTGGTGATGAAGGAGTCAGGCGCAGGAGGGTAAATCACAGAATAACAGGCTTTAATCCGCAAAATACAAGTTTACGCAGAAATGCGTCAAACACTCCAGGGCACAAAACAGGCACACTGGAAAATACAAGGCATACAGGAAAATACTCCAGTCAATACACGATACACGATACACGATACACGATACACGATACACGATACACGATACACGATACACGATACACGATACACGATACACGAGCTCCACCGAGCTTCACTAACCTTCACAGTAAACAATCACCCACACAGACAAGGAAGCAGAGGGAACACTTATACCATGACTAATGAGGGAATAAGGACCAGGTGTGTGTGATTGAAGACAAGACAAATGGATTGATGATAAATGGATCGGCAGTAGCTAGTAAGCCGGTGATGCCGAACGCCGAAACCTGCCCGAACAAGGAGGGGAGGCAGCCTCGGCGGAAGTCGTGACAGGTAGCTAGGCAGCCTCGGCGGAAGTCGTGACAGGTAGCTAACTAGCTTGTTACTGTACTTGTTTACAAACACATTTCTGAATGTGCTAGAAAGCTAAACAGCTACCTAAACAGCTAGCTTTCTCCATTCAAATCTTTCCTTAACATTATCATTATTTCACACCCTTGCAAAAAAGATAGCAGTTTTGAAACTGCAGTAAAAGTGCAGTAACTGCAGTCGACTGTGGTATTTTGAATGCATATATTGCAGAATAACTGCAGTATACTGCAGTTGAACTGCAGTTATACTGCACTGTAACTGCAGTCACACTGCAAAATTAATGCAATAAAAAAAAACGGCTATTTTGGACGCAGTATTTGAAGCATACCGCAGTTATTCTGCACTCTATCTACATTTACATTGACATTTTAGTCATTTAGCAGACGCTCTTATCCAGAGCGACTTAGTTAGTGAGTGCATACATTTTTCATACTGGCCCCCCATTGGGAAACGAACCCACAACCCAGCCAACAAGAGCTCAACACTTCAAGACTGTTGGAAAAGCATTCCAGGTGAAGCTGGTTGAGAGAATGCCAAGAGTGTGCAAAGTTGTCATAAAGGCAAAGGGTGGCTATTTGTTTAACACTTTGTTGGTTACTACATGATTCCCTATGTGTTATTTCATAGTTTTGATGTCTTCACTATTATTCTACAATGTAGAAAATAGTAAAAATAAAGAAACACCGTTGAATGAGTAGGTGTGTCCAAACTTTTGACTGGTACTGTATATAGTGCAATCGGAAAGTATTCAGACCCCTTGACTTTTTCCACATTTTGTTACGTTACAACCTTATTCTAAAATTGATTAAATAAAAACATGTCCTCATCAATCTACACACAATACCCCATAATGACGAAGCAAAAACAGTTTTTTCAATATTTTTGCAAAATAATATAAAAATACAGAACAGAAATACTTTATTTACATAAGTATTCAGACCCTTTGCTATAAGACTCGAAATGTGGCCAGATGCAAGCCACTCCTCAGTAAAAGGAACATGACAGCCCGCTTGGAGTTTGTCAAAAGGCACCTAAAGGACTCTCAGACCATGAGAAACAAGATTCTCTGGTCTGACGAAACCAAGATTGAACTCTTTGGCCTGAATGCCAAACGTCACGTCTGGAGGAAACCTGGCACCATCCCTACGGTGAAGCATGGTGGTGGCAGCATCATGTTGTTGGGATGTTTTTCAGCGGCAGGGACTGGGAGACTAGTCAGGATCGAGGGAAAGATGGACGGAGCAAAGTACAGAGAGATGCTTGATGAAAACCTGCTCCAGGGCGCTCAGGACCTCAGACAGGGTGGAAGGTTTACCTTCCAACAGGACAATGACCCTAAGCACACAGCCAAGACAACACAGGAGTGGCTTCGGGACAAGTCTCTGAATGTCCTTGAGTGGCCCAGCCAGAGCCCGGACTTGAACCCGATCGAATATCTTTGGAGAGACCTGGAAATAGCTGTGCAGCGACGCTCCCCATCCAACCTGACAGAGCTGGAGAGGATCTGCAGAGAAGAATGGGAGAAACTCCCCAAATACTGGTGTGCCAAGCTTGTAGCGTCATACCCAAGAATACTTTTTATTTTTAATAAACTTGAAAAAACTTATAAAAACCTGTTTTTGCTTTGTCATTATGGGGTATTGTGTGTAGATTGATGAGGGGGAAAAAACGATTGAATCCATTTTAAAATAAGGCTGTAACGTAACAAAGTGTGGAAAAAGTCAAAGGGTCTGAATACTTTCCGAATGCACTGTATTACCACCTACGGCTGCAAATATTGAGGGAGCTTATTCTAATGCTTAGCCTCCGAAATAAAAATGCACTAAATCACCGATTTGGCACATCATTGCGCACGTTAGACTACACTTCATGAAATATATTGAGACAAATTACAGAAAGTAGACTACATGTAGAAAAATAGGACGTTGATTGAATGAACATGAAATGTATTTCAATATGATTGAAAACACCTATAGCCTACTTTTTATATTTGAATGCAGTCATCTCGGTTTCCATTTGAATAATATTTTAATATGTCGCTTGTTCGTATCAATTGCAAAGACATTGGCAAATTCGTATTTGTAGTCAACTTTTGTTCTGAAGTTATCGGTTATCACAGAGAGAAGGATCAACCATGTGATTCTATGTTTAGCGGATATCTTCTGTATATTAAGTGACATGGGAGGGGAAAAAAACATCTAACAATGCACTTAGTTGTTCTACGAGTGGTCTGAGGCAGGCGTTAGATTACGAGCGTTTTCAAGTGTAACGTTAATAACGATGGATTTTGGGAAACAGCTCGGATATTTAACGATGCTCCTACGAAGATTATAACGATGAACTTAGCCTTAAGATGCTTTTTGGGTAACCGGGACCTGGGCTCTCCAACCCTGTACGTACACAGCTACCCTCCTGTAGGTTTTCAATCCAACCCCAGTTGTAACTAACCTGATTCATTTTATCAACAAGCTAATTATTAGAATCAGGTGCGCTAGATTAGGCTTGGAGTGAAAACCTACAGGCCGCAATAGACATTATTACACTGTCCGTTAATGTGTTCTGCTGTTCATGTACTGCAGTGTAAATTCCTCATGCATTATGCATACATTTCATGTAAGATTTAGATCACTTGGTATTTTATCATAATGTTCTCCTTCCCATCTGCAGCTGATTTGATATGCATATGTTCAAAATCATCAACCTATTGATCTTCGGGGTATCATTTTGGTCTGATAAGGCTGTATCCACATCTAATAGAAAATATATAATGGGGAAAAGGCAGCACTTCAGATAGGCTATGTTTTAACTTGCCGTTGCATCAGGCCTCAACCTGGTCTCAGAGCATTTTGTCTTATTCTGTACGTAAAGCAGAGCACTTTATTTAGTATGATATGTCACGTTTGGTATGGTATGTATTAATTTGTGGATGTCCATCACCCATTTCGTATGATACATTACGAATTACAATTTGAATTATATGTTACGAATTTGCAAAACATACAATTTGTTACGAATTTTCAAAAGTACAATATGTTACCAATTTGCAAAAAAATTATGAAATGTTACGAATTCTAGCTAGGTGCCTAACGTTAGCTAGCTGGCTAACATTAGCTAGGCTAGGGGTTAGGGTTAAGTTTAAGTTTAAGAGTTAGGTTAGGGTTAGTGGAAGGGTTAAGGTTAGGGTTAGGGGAAGTGTTAGCTAACATGCTAAGTAGTTGTAAAGTAGCTAAAAAGTAGTATGTAGTTTAAGTTGCTAATTAGCTAAAATGCTAAAGTTGTCCGTGATTAGATTTGAACTCACAACCTAACCATCCACCCCGACCAACCACCCTACTTAAATGTTTGCCTTAAGCAACAATCTGTCTTATGTAACCATACCAAACGTAACATATCATACTCATTTCAGTGTCCTGGATTTACATTTACTATGTTACGTCTAGTCTATGAGACTAGGCCATGTCTGAAAGAGATTGAGAATCATTATCATACTGAACATTTCTTTTTCAAAAAGCTTATCAAAGAAAGTGTCAGCTTTCAGGTGCGTAACAATAGTGCTCTACACAATAGGTCCTACTGAACCCTCCAGCAATATACTACAGTACGACTTTTCCATTAGTCACTTAGACATTTATTTGCTTGAAATGCAAAATTGCACCTCTGTTTGTTGGACACAGGTACAGTTGAAGTCGGAAGTTTACATACACCTTAGCCAAATACATTTAAACTCAGTTTTTCACCATTCCTGACAGTTAATCCTAGTAAAAATGCCCTGTTTTAGGTCAGTTAGGATCACCACTTTATTTTAAGAATGTGAAATGTCAGAATAATAGTAGAGATAATTATTTATTTCAGCTTTTATTTCTTTCATCACATTCCCAGTGGGTCAGAAGTTTACATACACTCAATTAGTATTTGGTAGCATTGCCTTTAAATTGTTTAACTTGGGTCAAACGTTTCAGGTAGCCTTCCACAAGCTTTCCACAATAAGTTGGGTGAATTTTGGCCCATTCCTCCTGACAGAGCTGGTGTAACTGAGTCAGGTTTGTAGGCCTCCTTGCTCGCACACGCTATTTCAGTTCTGCCCACAAATGTTCTATAGGATTGAGGTCAGGGATTTGTGATGGCCACTCCAATACCTTGACTTTGTTGTCCTTAAGCCATTTTGCCACAACTTTGGAAGTATGCTTGGGGTCATTGTCCATTTGGAAGACCCATTTGCAACCAAGCTGTAACTTCCTGACTGATGTCTTGAGATGTTGCTTCAATATATCCACATACTTTTCCTTCCTCATGATGCCATCTATTTTGTGAAGTGCACCAGTCCCTCCTGCAGCAAAGCACCCCCATAGCATGATGCGGCCACCCCCGTGCTTCACGGTTGGGATGGTGTTCTTCGGCTTGCAAGCAAACCCCTTTTTCTTCCAAACATAGCGATGGTCATTATGGCCAAACAGTTATTTTTTTGTTTCATCAGACCAGATTACATTTCTCCAAAAGGTACGATCTTTGTCCCCATGTGCAGATGCAAACCGAAGTCTGGCTTTTTTATGGCAGTTTTGGAGCAGTGACTTCTTCCTTGCTGAGCGGCCTTTCAGGTTATGTCTATAAAGGACTCGTTTTACTGTGGATATAGATACTTTTGTACCGGTTTCCTCCAGCATCTTCACAAGGTCCTTTGCTGTTGTTCTGGGATTGATTTGCACTTTTCGCACCAAAGTACGTTCATCTCTAGGAGACAGAACGCATCTCCTTCCTGAGCGGTATGACGGCTGCGTGGTCCCATGGTGTTTATACTTGCGTACTATTGTTTGTACAGATGAACATGGTACCTTCAGGCGTTTGGAAATTGCTCCCAAGGATGAACCAGACTTGTGGAGGTCTACAATTTTTTTTCTGAGGTCTTGGCTGATTTCTTTTGATTTTCCCATGATGTCAAGCAAAGAGGCACTGAGTTTGAAGGTAGGCCTTGAAATATATCTACAGGTACACCTCCAATTGACTCAAATGATGTCAATTAGCCTATCAGAAGCTTCTAAAGCCAATTTTCCAAGCTGTTTAAAGGCACAGTCAACTTAGTGTATGTAAACGTCTGACCCACTGGAATTGTGATACAGTGAATTATAAGTGAAATAATCTGTCTGTAAACAATTGTTGGAAAAATGACTTGTGTCATGCACAAAGTAGATGTCCTAACCGACATGCCAAAACTATAGTTTGTTAACAAGAAATTTGTGGAGTGGTTGAATAACGAGTTTTAATGACTCCAACCTAAGTGTATGTAAACTTCCGACTTGAACTGTATATAATGGAGGGCAGACAGAAAAAGAGCCCTGTTGTGACGAGGTTTGCTAGCTGACACTAATGTCTACTGCCGTCAACACAAGTCGTCAACCCTACCATCGAGAGTCCCTTTTTACATTTATGCTAAGAGCTTTTTGCACTAGCAAAAATAATTGAACACTTTACTGCAACAAACGTACTAAAACAGTTATTTGACTAATTAAAAGGCTGTACAGACAGGCCTCAATGTTTTGACCAGGATCAATATCCTCCATATTAAGGCCAGGCGGCACAGAGAGGCCTTTAACTTAAAAGTGCTCTGCCGTTTATTGGCTTCATTAGTAGAAGGTCCACAATAAATAAAGAGATTAAAAAAGTTATTTTATGATATTTTATACATTGAGGCAACAAGAGTTCGACCGTTCGAGAATTTTGAGACTTTGCAGTTGATGGTAGGTTTACAATATAGAAGAAAACATAGTTCACATGTACAAAAAGTTTTGTCTCCTATTAAAATACTTTGAATATGAATGGATGGATGAGAAACTCATCAGAATGGATGAGAAACCTATAGTGTGCTCGTAAAATAAATGCAATCATGGTCTCAAATGCAGTGCAAGATGGGAAATACCTATTATAACCAATATTACCCAAAGGATACAAAACATAATTTCATTGCAGCGCCATGTGTGTCGTCTATGCAGCGTGTTATTGACAACATTGTGATTGATTCTTTCTCTCTGCTTCCCATCATCTCATGCAATTAAACTGATCCATTGTGCTGTTATTCAGTGGCAGCTGGCCTCTTGGATTTCATTAGAAAGTTCCTGGATTACTTCTCTTCTGCTGTCAGTACGGATAGGTGGTTCCATTGTCTGGTGGCAGCAGACCATCCATAGCCACAATCCACACCTGATTGCACTTGATCAGTTATTGATGTGTCACTCTCATACGTGACTGTCAGAAGAAAAAGGGATTTGAGGAGATAGACAGCTTTTGGGCTCCATTGTTTATAATGCATCACTTCTAATGTGTTTATTGGATTAGAGGCAATGGACTGGGGAGTGAGAGAAAGGGCCTATTCATAATATAAATGCCAGCTGCTGGGTACAGGGTGTTGAAGCATTTGACAGTTCAACCTGACGGAGCAGAAAGTGAATCCCTTTAAAAATGAGTGGGCCATCCACAATGCTAGGTTACATCCTTTGTTTTGTAGTTGAGATAGCTACGTTTTAAAACATGAAAGGCGGCGTTCAGGTTAGTGTCTCTTGGCTTTTGGCCTTGGGGAAATCAGACTTTAATCAAAGCGTATTGCTAAGCCTTCAGGAAAAGTCCTGTGTCAAAAGCTTGAGACCCCCTTGGCTAGGGTTCAAATATATTAGTGTGAAGGCAGGACTGGCGTTATGGGCGGGCCTTAGGTGGCCTGGCCCGCCCTACTGTACCTCCTTGTCCGTTAAAATCAAATATTTAAAATTTGATACTTTTTTGGACCGAGACACATGCCGACAGAAAGACACATCAATCTCAGATAAAGCATCCGAGTGAGCGAAACAATGCCCCTCTGTCTCAGTATGTGTAGCCAGTAGTGTAAAGTCCTTAGGTAAAAATACTTTCAAGTAATACTTAAGTAGTTTTGTGAGGTATCTGTATTTTTGCTATTTATATAAACACATTTTTACACATTTTACTTTTACTCCACTACATTCCTAAATAAAATAATGTACTTTTTACTCCATACATTTTCCTTGAAAGCCAAAAGTAGTTGTTAGATTTCGGATGCATAGCATGGCAGGAAAATGGTCCAATTCACACAGTTCTCAAGAGAACATCCCTGGTCATCCCTACTGCCTCTGATTTGGCGGACTCACGAAACACAAATGCTTCGTTTGTAAATTATGTCTGATTGTTGGAGTGTGCTCCAGGCTATCCGTAAATTTAAAAATCAAGAAAATCGTGCCGTCTGGTTTGCTTAATCTAAGGAATGTGAAATGATTTATACTTTTACTTTTGATACTTAAGTTTATTTTAGCAATTACATTTACTTTTCATACTTTATTATATTTAAAACCAAATACTTTTAGACCTTTACTCAAGTAGTGTTTTACTGGGTGACTTTCACTTTTCCTTGAGTCATTTTCTATTAAGATACAGTATCTTTACTTTGACAATTGGGTACTTTTTCCACCACTGTGTGTAGCCCATGTATCTGATACTGTCTGGCCATAAAGAGTATGGCATGTCATGCTCTTTTTTGCCAAACAGCATCAGATAAATGAGCTACATGTTTGTATTTATTTTATTTAACCTTTATTTAACTAGGCAAGTCAGTTAAGAACAAATTCTTATTTACAGTGGTACAAACATTATTGGGCACAGACATCTGCACAAAGGCATGAAGGTAGAGACAACAATACATCACGTGAAGCAGCTACAACTGTCAGTAAGAGTGTCCATGATTGAGTCTTTGAATGAAGAGATGGAGATAAAACTGTCCAGTTTGAGTATTCTTTGCAGCTCGTTCCAGTCGCTAGCTGCAGCGAACTGAAAAGAGGAGCGACCCAGGGATGTGTGTGCTTTGGGGACCTTAAACAGAATGTGACTGGCAGAACGGGTGTTGTATGTGGAGGATGAGGGCTGCAGTAGGTATCTCAGATAGCGGGGGTTTTATAAATAAGCATCAACCAGTGGGTCTTGTGACGGGTATACAGAGATGACCAGTTTACAGAGGAGTATAGAGTGCAGTGATGTGTCCTATAAGGAGGGATTGGTGGCAAATCTGATGGCCGAATGGTAAAGAACATCTAGCCGCTCGAGAGCACCCTTACCTGCCGATCTATAAATTATGTCTCCGTAATCTTGCATTGGTAGGATGGTCATCTGAATCAGGGTTAGTTTGGCAGCTGGGGTGAAAGAGGAGCGATTATGACAGAGGAAACCAGGTCTAGATTCAACCTTAGCCTGCAGCTTTGAT
Source organism: Coregonus lavaretus (assembly GCF_964263955.1). Classification (NCBI taxonomy): domain Eukaryota; kingdom Metazoa; phylum Chordata; class Actinopteri; order Salmoniformes; family Salmonidae; genus Coregonus; species Coregonus lavaretus. The sequence goes on from NC_139999.1 coordinate 47,562,026, forward strand.
ATGTGCTGAGAGAAGGACAGTGTACCGTCTAGCCATACTCAAAGTACTTGTATGAGGTGACTACCTCAAGCTCTAAACCCTCAGAGGTAGTAATCACACCGGTGGGGAGAGGGGCATTCTTCTTACCAAACCACATTACCTTTGTTTTGGAGGTGTTCAGAACAAGGTTAAGGGCAGAGAAAGCTTGTTGGACACTAAGAAAGCTTTGTTGTAGAGCATTTAACACAAAATCCGGGGAGGGGCCAGCTGAGTATAAGACTGTATTATCTGCATGTAAATGGATGAGAGAGCTTCCTACTGCCTGAGCTATGTTGTTGATGTAAATTGAGAAGAGCGTGTGGCCTAGGATTGAGCCTTGGGTTACTCCCTTGGTGACAGGCAGTGGCTGAGACAGCAGATGTTGTGACTTTATACACTGAACTCTTTGAGAGAGGTAGTTAGCAAACCAGGCCAAGACCCTTCAGAGACGCCAATACTTCTTAGCCGGCCCACAAGAATGGAATGGTCTACCATATCAAAAGCTTTGGCCAAGTCAATAAACATAGCAGCACAACATTGCTTAGAATCAAGGGCAATGGTGACATCATTTAGGACCTTTAAGGTTGCAGTGACACATCCATAACCTGAACGGAAACCAGATTGCATACCAGATAGAACACTATAGACATCAAGAAAGCCAGTCAGTTGATTATTGACAAGTTTTTCCAACACTTCTGATAAACAGGGCAAAATAGAAATTGGCCTATAACAGCTGGATCAGCTTGATCTCCCCCTTTAAATAAAGGACGCACCGTGGCTGCCTTCCAAGCAATGGGTACCTCCCCAGAGAGGAGAGACAGGTTAAAAAGGTTTGGCGATGATAGGGGCTGCAACCTTAAAGAAGAAAGGATCTAAAACATCACCCAGATGGTTTTTTGGGGTCAAGTTTAAGGAGCTCCTTTAGCACCTCAGACTCTGTGACTGCCTACAGGGAGAAACTTTGTAGCGGGGCAGGGGAAAAAGAGGGAGGAGCATCGTTGCTAGTCGCATTAGAAGGGGTGGGAGATGAGGAAATGCTGGACGGGCAATGAGGCATGGCTGAGTCAAATAGGAATCCTGACTTAACCTCTACGGGATCGATGTCCCGTATACGGGACGGTTGAGCTAACGTGCGCTAATGTGATTAGCATGACTGTTGTAAGTAACAGCAAACTTTCCAGGACATAGACATGTCTTATATGGGCAGAAAGCTTAAATTCTTGTTAATCTAACTGCACTGTCCAATTTACAGTAGCTATTGAGGAGTACACCACATCAGTCACTGGCTTCATCAATAAGTGCATCGATGTCGTCGTCCCCACAGTGACCGTACCTACATACCCCAAACAAAAGCCATGGATTACAGGCAACATCCGCACTGAGCTAAAGGGTAGAGCTGCCGCTTTCGAGGAGCGGGACTCTACCCGGACGCTTATAAGAAATCCCGCTATGCCCTCCGACGAACCATCAAACAGGCAAAGAGTCAATACAGGACTAAGATTGAATCGTACTACAGCAGCTCTGATGCTCGTCGGATGTGGCAGGGCTCGAAAACTATTACAAACTACAAAGGGAAGCAGGCCGCGAGCTGCCCAGTGACACAAGTCTACCAGACGAGCTAAATCACTTCTATGCTTGCTTCGAGGCAAGCAACTGAAGCATGCATGAGAGCATCATCTGTTCCGGATGACTGTGATCACGCTCTCCGGAGCCGATGTGAGTAAGACTTTTAGCAGGTCAACATTTACAAGGCCACAGGCCAGACGGATTATCAGGATGTGTACTCCGAGCATGCGCTGACCAACTGGCAAGTGTCTTCACTGACATTTTCAACATGTCCCTGACTGATTCTGTAATACCAACAAGTTTCAAGCAGACCACCATAGTCCCTGTGCCCAAGAACACTAAGTTAACCTGCCTAAATGACTACCAACCCGTAGCACTCACGTCTGTAGCCATGAAGTGCTTTGAAAGGCTGGTCATGGCTCACATAAACACCATTATCCCAGAAACCCTAGACCCGCTCCAATTTGCATACTGCCCCAACAGATCCACAGTCGATGCAATCTTTAATGCACTCCACACTGCCCTTTCCCTCCTGGACAAGAGGAACACCTACGTGAGAATGCTATTCATTGACTACAGCTCATCGTTCAACGTCATAGTGCCCTCAAAGCTCATCACTAAGCTAAGGACTCTGGGACTAAACACCTCCCTCTGCAACTGGATCCTGGACTTCCGGACAGGCCGCCCCAAGGTGGTAAGGGTAGGTAACAACACATCTGCCACGCTGATCCTCAACACGGGGGCCCCTCAGGGGTGCGTACTCAGTCCCCTCCTGTACTCCCTGTTCACCCATGACTGCATGGCCAGGCACGACTCCAACACCATCATTAAGTTTGCTGACAACACAACAGTGGTAGGCCTGATCACCAACAACGATGAGACAGCCTATAGGGAGGAGGTCAGAGACCTGGCCATGTGGTGCCAGGATAATAACCTCTCCTTCAACTTGATCAAGACAAAGGAGATGATTGTAGACTACAGGAAAAAAAAGAGGGCTGAGCACGCCCCCATTCTCATCGACAGGGCTGTAGTGGAACAGGTTGAGAGCTTCAAGTTCCTTGGTGTCCACATCACCAACAACCTATCATGGTCCAAACACACCAAGACAGTCGTGAAGAGGGCACGACAAAGCCTATTCACCCTCAGGAGACTGAAAAGATTTAGCATGGGTCCTCAGATCCTCAAAAAGTTATACAGCTGCACCATCGAGAGCATCCTGACTGGTTGCATCACCACCTGGTATGGCAACTGCTCGACCTCCGACCGTAAGGCACTAGAGAGGGTTGTGCGTACGGCCCAGTACATCACTGGGGCCAAGCTTCCTGCCATCCAGGACTTCTATACCAGGCGGTGTCAGAGGAAGGCCCTAAAAATTGTGAAAGACTCCAGCCACCCTAGTCATAGACTGTTCTCTCTGCTACCGCACGGCAAGCGGTACCGGAGCGCCAAGTCTAGGTCCAAAAGGCTTCTTAACAGCTTCTACCCCCAAGCCATAAGACTCCTGAACAGCTAATCATGGCTACCCAGACTATTTGCATTGCCCCCCCCCACCCCACCCCACCCCAACCCCCTCTTTTATGCTGCTGCTACTCTGTTTATTATTTATACATAGTCACTTTAACTCTACCCACATGAACATATTACCTCAATTACCTCGACTAACCGGTGCCCCCGCACATTGACTGTACTGGTACCCCCTGTATATATTTACATTTACATTACATTTACGTCATTTAGCAGACGCTCTTATCCAGAGCGACTTACAAATTGGTGCATTCACCTTATGATAGCCAGTGGGACAACCACTTTACAATTATTATTATAATTGTATTTTTATATCTATTTTTCTTGATTTTCCTTTTTAATTTTTTTTTTTTTTTTAGAGATTATTGTTAAATTTGTTATATATATATATATATATATATATATATATATATATATATATATATATATATATATATATTGTTGTTGATTTTTTATTTTTGTTGTTTGTTTATTTGTATGTGTTTTTTTGTTATTATTATTATTATTATTATTATTTATTTTTTTGTGGTGGTGGTGGTGGGGGGGGGGGGGGGGGATAGAAGGATTACTTTTATACTATCCCAGGTATTCCTTAAAGAGGTAGGGTTTCAAGTGTCTCCGGAAGGTGGTCAGTGACTCCGCTGTCCTGGCGTCGTGAGGGAGCTTGTTCCACCATTGGGGTGCCACTGTTATTTTATTTTACTGCTGTTCTTTAATTATTTGCTATTTTCTATTTTTACTTATCTATTTTTTACTTAACACTTTCTTTCTTTTTTTTTTACTGCATGTTTGGTTAAGGGCTGGTAAGTAAGCATTTCACTGTAAGGTGAATACCTGTTGTATTCGACTCATGTGGCAAATAACAGTGAAAAAATACCATGCTATTGTTTGAGGAGAGTGCACAACAACAAAAAACTTATCACGGCAACTGGTTTGATACATTCACCTCTGAAGGTAAATAATGTACTTACATTCAGTAATCTTGCATAGTTTTGTTTGATAAAATCCATTTTTATATTCAAATGTAGGAACTTGGTTCTACAGTTTGAACCCCTGCTGTCTCTGGCTCCACACCCACCCCGCCCAGCCATCTAGATATCTGAAAGTTAGTGTATAAGCTAATGATCCATCATGTATGCCATTCCTGGGAGTGTGTAAACTTACATTTTGTGTTACCATTTAATTTTTGTATGTCCTCTGTAGTTATGTACTTGAAAATGTATCAATTGACCAATTCAGCACATTTGGGCGGACTTAATAAAAAATAGTCCAGTATTACAACTCTTCACTGGATCAATCTGAAACTTTCCACATTCACTGCTGCCATCTAGTGGCCAAAATCTAAATTGCGCCTAAACTGCAATATTGTATAGTGGCCTTTCCCTTGCATTTCAAAGATGATGGAGAAAAAATATTCATGTTTTTTTGTTTGTATTATCTTTTACCAGATCTAATGTGTGATATTCTTCTATATTAATTTCACATTTCCACAAACTTCTAAGTGTTTCCTTCAAAATGGTTCCTTCAGGTCCTGAGCTACAGGCAGTTAGGTTTGGGTATGTCATTTTAGGCGAAAATTGAAAAAAAGGGTCAGATCCTTAAGAGGTTAATGACGTGGTGATTACAGACCTCAGCCATGTGCTCCCTGTCAGTAATAACCACATCATCAACATTAAGGGACATGGGTAGCTGTGAGGTGGAGAGTTTATTCTCCAGGTCTTTAACCGTTTTCTAGAACTTCTTGGGGTTAGACGAACAGAGAGAGAACTGCTCCTTAAAGTAACTAACTTTGGCCTTCCGGATAGCTTGAGTGCACTTATTTCTAATTTGCCTGAACGAGAGCCAGTCAGCCTGAGTATGCATGTGCCGAGCCTTTCGCCAAATGGAATTCTTGAGGTGGAGTAGCTCTCCCAGATCACGGTTGAACCAGGGACTGAACCTGTTTTTAATTCTCATTTTCTTTATGTGGGCGTGTTTGTTAACAATACCATTGAAATGTTAAAAAAATAAGGTCCTAGCGTCTTCGACAGAGGGGATCAAGCTGATTCTATACTTATTTACAGAGGCCAGGTCATGAAGGAAGGCTTGCTCTTTAAAGTGTTTTAGCAAGCGTCTATGACAAATCAGGACAGGTCGTTTCACTGAGCAGAGGGGCACTGTTTTGCTCGCTCGGATGCTTTCTCCCACTTTCAAATTGAAGGAAAGTTGGCAGGTGCAGTGCAGTGTTTGGATGCTGGAATTATTTTGGACAGACATGCGAAGGTAAACTACTTTTTTTTTTTAAAGTGATTTGTTTTAAAAGCTTGTAGCGTCATACCCAAGAAGACTCGAGTCTGTAATTTCTGCCAAAGGGGCTTCAACAAAGTACTGAGTAAAGGGTCTGAATAATTACGTAAATGTGATATTTCAGTTTTTTTATTTTTTTTTATTAGCAAAAATGTCTAAAAACCTGTTTTTGCTTTATCATTATGGGGTATCGTGTGTAGATTGATGAGGGGGAAAAAACAAATTAATCAATTTTAGAATAAGGCTGTAATACTTTCCGAAGGCACTATATATGGTACAGTGAGGGAAAAAAGTATTTGATCCCCTGCCCACTGACAAAGACATGATCAGTCTATAATTTTAATGGTAGGTTTATTTGAACAGTGAGAGACAGAATAACAACAACAAAATCCAGAAAAACACACGTAAAAAATGTTATAAATTGATTTGCATTTGAAATGAGAGAAATAAGTATTTGACACCTCTGCAAAACATGACTTAGTACTTGGTGGCAAAACCTTGTTGGCAATCACAGAGGTCAGACGTTTCTTGTAGTTGGCCACCAGGTTTGCACACATCTCAGGAGGGATTTTGTCCCACTCCTCTTTGCAGATCTTCTCCAAGTCATTAAGGTTTCGAGGCTGACGTTTTGCAACTCGAACCTTCAGCTCCCTCCACAGATTTTCTATGGGATTAAGGTCTGGAGACTGGCTAGGCCACTCCAGGACCTTAATGTGCATCTTCTTGAGCCACTCCTTTGTTGCCTTGGCCGTGTGTTTTGGGTCATTGTCATGCTGGAATACCCATCCACAACCCATTTTCAATGCCCTGGCTGAGGGAAGGAGGTTCTCACCCAAGATTTGACGGTACATGGCCCGTCCATCGTCCCTTTGATGCGGTGAAGTTGTCCTGTCCCCTTAGCAGAAAAACACCCCCAAAGCATGATGTTTACACCTCCATGTTTGACGGTGGGGATGGTGTTCTTGGGGTCATAGGCAGCATTCCTCCTCCTCCCAACGCGGCGAGTTGAGTTGATGCCAAAGAGCTCGATTTTGGTCTCATCTGACCACAACACTTTCACCCAGTTCTCCTCTGAATCATTCAGATGTATATTGGCAAACTTCAGATGGGCCTGTATATGTGCTTTCTTGAGCAGGGGGACCTTGCGGGCGCTGCAGGATTTCAGTCTTTCACGGCGTAGTGTGTTACCAATTGTTTTCTTGGTGACTATGGTCCCAGCTGCCTTGAGATCATTGACAAGATCCTCCCGTGTAGTTCTGGGCTGATTCCTCACTGTTCTCATGATCATTGCAACTCCACAAGGTGAGCTCTTGCATGGAGCCCCAGGCCGAGGGAGATTGACAGTTATTTTGTGTTTCTTCCATTTGCGAATAATCGCACCAACTGTTGTCACCTTCTCACCAAGCTGTTTGGCGATGGTCTTGTAGCCCATTCCAGCCTTGTGTAGGTCTACAATCTTGTCCCTGACATCCTTGGAGAGCTCTTTGGTCTTGGCCATGGTGTAGAGTTTGGAATCTGATTGATTGATTGCTTCTGTGGACAGGTGTCTTTTATACAGGTAACAACCTGAGGTTAGGAGCACTCCCTTTAAGAGTGTGCTCCTAATCTCAGCTCGTTACCTGTATAAAAGACACCTGGGAGCCAGAAATCTTTCTGATTGAGAGGGGGTAAAATACTTATTTCCCTCATTAAAATGCAAATCAATTTCTAACATTTTTGACATGCGTTTTTCTGTATTTTTTTGTTGTTATTCTGTCTCTCACTGTTCAAATAAACCTACCATTAAAATTATAGACTGATCATTTCTTTGTCAGTGGGCAAACTTACAAAATCAACAGGGGATCAAATACTTTTTTCCCCTCACTGTATATGCATAAATGTTTTCTTTATATTCAGTGAAAATGGCCGAAATCGATCATTACTTCAAAAATCTCAACTTTGACTGCATTTACATTTGACCCCTAAAGCTGACAGTAGGCTTCCCAGTCTAAATGTTGTGATGTTTTTGCTCGTTTTGGTGTTCGGCAGCATTCGGCAGTTTTCTTTTCCGGCTGTTCGAGCACACATTTTTTTTCTTGAGGCTAGTCGAAGTTTGGTATCCGAAGTCTACGCCCCTTTGTCGGTGATTGGTCAACAGTAGGGATTCTTCAATGAAGTGTTTGTTTTCATCAATCTTTCATATGAAGCTGTTTCTGCCAAGGCTATATACCATTCCTTATATGAGGGAGTGGTTAGAGCAACTTTTAGCCAGTTTAAACATGAGCTTCAGTAATAGCAAAGCAGGATTTGCAAGTATTGTGGTACCCAGAATATCCCCAATCTTTTCCATTACCTTCTGCCAAAAGGTATGCAAGCTTGGACAGTTACAGAACATATGGATCATATCACCTGTACTTGACTGACATCTCCAGCATAGGTTGGATTCTATCAAACCCATTCTGTTCAACCTCCAGAGGAGTCCAATAAATCCTATTGAACACTTTAAATTGAATCAGCTTGGACCGGGCATCTCTCATAGGGAGGATCATCTGTTATACTATTATATTCCATTCCTCCTCTCCAAATATTACCTCCAAGTATTTTTCCCATATGGCCTTTAGGCCCTTACAAGTTCCATTAAATCCACCTGTAACAAATTCCCTGTGCATTCTGATATAAGGGTTAAGATAGAAATCCTTTGCAAATTACCACATACAGCAGGGCTTTTACAGTGGGGAGAACAAGTATTTGATACACTGCCGATTTTGCAAGTTTTCCTACTTACAAAGCATGTAGAGGTCTGTAATTTTTATCATAGGTACACTTCAACTGTGAGACACGGAATCTAAAACAAAAATCCAGAAAATCACATTGTATGATTTTTAAGTAATTAATTTGCATTTTATTGCATGACATAAGTATTTGATACATCAGAAAAGCAGAACTTAATATTTGGCACAGAAACCTTTGTTTGCAATTACAGAGATCATACGTTTCCTGTAGGTCTTGACCAGGTTTGCACACACTGCAGCAGGGATTTTGGCCCACTCCTCCATACAGACCTTCTCCAGATCCTTCAGGTTTCGGGGCTGTCGCTGGACAATACAGACTTTCAGCTCCCTCCAAAGATTTTCTATTAGGTTCAGGTCTGGAGACTGGCTAGGCCACTCCAGGACCTTGAGATGCTTCTTACGGAGCCACTCCTTAGTTGCCCTGGCTGTGTGTTTCGGGTCGTTGTCATGCTGGAAGACCCAGCAATGACCCATCTTCAATGCTCTTACTGAGGGAAGGAGGTTGTTGGCCAAGATCTCGCGATACATGGCCCCATCCATCCTCCCCTCAATACGGTGCAGTCGTCCTGTCCTCTTTGCAGAAAAGCATCCCCAAAGAATGATGTTTCCACCTCCATGCTTCACGGTTGGGATGGTGTTCTTGGGGTTGTACTCATCCTTCTTCTTCCTCCAAACACGGCGAGTGGAGTTTAGACCAAAAAGCTCTATTTTTGTCTCATCAGACCACATGACCTTCTCCCATTCCTCCTCTGGATCATCCAGATGGTCATTGGCAAACTTCAGACGGGCCTGGACATGCGCTGGCTTGAGCATGGGGACCTTGCGTGTGCTGCAGGATTTTAATCCATAATGGCGTAGTGTGTTACTAATGGTTTTCTTTGAGACTGTGGTCCCAGCTCTCTTCAGGTCATTGACCAGGTCCTGCCGTGTAGTTCTGGGCTGATCCCTCACCTTCCTCATGATCATTGATGCCCCACGAGGTGAGATCTTGCATGGAGCCCCAGACCGAGGGTGATTGACCGTCATCTTGAACTTCTTCCATTTTCTAATAATTGCGCCAACAGTTGTTGCCTTCTCACCAAGCTGCTTGCCTATTGTCCTGTAGCCCATCCCAGCCTTGTGCAGGTCTATTTTATCCCTGATGTCCTTACACAGCTCTCTGGTCTTGGCCATTGTGGAGAGGTTGGAGTCTGTTTGATTGAGTGTGTGGACAGGTGTCTTTTATACAGGTAACGAGTTCAAACAGGTGCAGTTAATACAGGTAATGAGTGGAGAACAGGAGGGCTTCTTAAAGAAAAACTAACAGGTCTGTGAGAGCCGGAATTCTTACTGGTTGGTAGGTGATCAAATACTTATGTCATGCAATAAAATGCAAATTAATTACTTAAAAATCATACAATGTGATTTTCTGGATTTTTGTTTTAGATTCCGTCGCTCACAGTTGAAGTGTACCTATGATAAAAATTACAGACCTCTACATGCTTTGTAAGTAGGAAAACCTGCAAAATCGGCAGTGTATCAAATACTTGTTCTCCCCACTGTATAAGCCCTGCTGTATGTGGTAATTTGCAAAGGATTTCTATCTTAACCCTCATATCAGAATGCACAGGGAATTTGTTGTTATTCTGTACTACCTTAAACATATAATCTCTAAGCTGGAGATAATGTATCTCCAAAATACTTGTTTCTGTAAATTATACTTGGACCTTAGTTCTTTAAAAGATGTACATGTGTTTTCTTGATACAGACAACCAATGTTCTTTATCCCCTTTCTATACCAATCTTTCCAGAAAACCATGTGTCCCCCTATTTTTTCAATTTAGGGTTGTTCCATAACGAAGCAGAGCTTGTCAAGAAAGGTGAAGATCACTCTCACTTATAAATCTGACTCCATATATTTTTAGTATGGGACATTATTGGATTCTGCAGTCCCACCTTTTGTTGACTGATGCTCTGAATGGGGCATTAAGTTCCTCTTCCTTGTCCACCCAAATTGGCCTAGTCGAGTTCTCAATAAAGAGAGAGCCTATTTGGGCATCTACAAAGGCTTCTTGATATAATTGCATGTTAGGGAGCTTTAATACTCCCTTCTCAGTCTTTGCCTGTAATCTCACTAGTTTCATCCTGGCCCTTTTACTGGCCCAAATGAACTCCGTAATCATTTTGTCTATGGATTTAAAAGTATAGACAGGTATGGACAATGGTAACACGCTGATGACATAATTTATTTTAGGAGCTATGACCATCTTTATAACCTGTATCCTACCCCATAATGAGATTTGTAGCTTATCCCAGCTCTTAAACTGGAGTAGAATTTTGTTCAATAGTGGGTTAAGGTTGTCAGAAATCATGTTCTTTAGACCAGGATTTAAAGCGATCCCCAGGTAACCTCAAGTTTTTCGGGACCCATTGAAACCTCCAGCTGAGGAAGTCATTTCTCAGACAATGTTTTGATAGTGGCATTACTTCAGATTTGGTCCAGTTTACTTTATAGCCCGATATCTCTGAAAACGCATTGACTAGGACCAGTAAAGGCGATATGTAGAGTTGGGGGTCTGACATTAATAGTAATATGTTGTCTGCATAAAGCAGTAGTTTATTCTCCCTACCTCCCATATTAACCCCATTTGATTGACTGATGCAGCCTAATGGCTTCGGCTAATGGTTCTAATGCTATAATAAATAGGAGAGGCGAGAGACAGTCACCTTGTTTCGTGCCTCGTCCTACTGAAAATGGAGATGATCGTAGTCCGTTAGTGACTACTATGGATTTGGGGTCATTGCACATACATTTAATAATATTCTGAAAGCCCTGTTCAAGTCCAAATCCAAATGTATTTATAGTATAATGCAGGTAGTCTCAGCCCACCCTATCAAAGGCTTTCTTTGCATCTAGGGATAAGGTTGCCACTGAAGTATCCAAATCTTTTGCCTTCCAGATGACATGCAATAGGTGTCTAAAATTATCAGATTAAGTTCTGCCTTTCATAAAATACCACCTGGTCTGGATTTATGATTTTCTTAATGATATGATTCACCCTCATAGCCAGAAGTTTTGTAAACAATTTTCCATCACAATTTATCAAAGAAATTGGACTATAGCTCCCACACTCATGGGGATCCTTTCCCTTTTTGAGGATTAGGGTGATTTCTGCATCACTCATAGAAGGTGGGAGCTCACCTGTGTCAATCGATGTGTTAAATGTTTTCAATATTTCTGGGCTAAGCTGCTCTGCAAACCTTTTATAGAAATCCCTGGGTATCCCATCCAACCCTGGAGTTTTACCACTGGGTGCTTGTCTTATAGTTTTGGTCAAATCCTCCAAAGTAATGGGGCGGTCGAGCCAATTCTTGTCTTCCTCTGTTTGTTTAGGAAGGTTCAAATTCTGAAAGAATGCCTCTGCTTTCTGCACATCTAAAGGACCGTCTGAAGTATAAAGTTCCTGATAGAATTCTCAAAATATATTATTTATTTCTTTATGATTGGTAATCAGCTTGCCTGTCTTATTTCTGATTCCACCTACTTGCTGATCTGTTTCTCTAGATTTCAATTGACTGGCCAACAGTTCTCCTGCCTTTTCACCTGATTTGTAACATCTCTGCTTCAGCCTGTACAGGGAATATTCAGCTTTTTGACTGAATAATGTATTCAGCTCGAATTTGGTTTTCGTCAGATTTACCAGAGAAATGTTGTTAGGATTGGACCATTATTCCCTCTCCAGCGTTTTGAGCTTTGTTTCAAGTTGATCCATTTTCTGTTGATTTAATTTCTTAATAGTAGCTGATCGTTGTATCATTACTCCGCGAATGTAAGCTTTAAAATCTTCCCAGACAAGTACCTGTTTCGCACTATCGTTGTTTGTTTCAAAGAAATCGTACTGTGTGTTTTAAGGAATTAACAAAACACCTTGTCCTGTAAGAGGCTGGTGTTCATTCGCCAACATTTACATGTTTCTCTTTCTTCTCCTACTCCAACAGTCAGATCCATGGGTGCATGATCTGTCATAGCTATCGTGCCCACACTGCAAGCACCCACATTATCTATGAGAGAGTGTGAGATCAGAAAGTAGTCGATGCGTGAATAAACAGTGTGTGCCTATTCAAAAAGAATGTGTAATCACGAGCGGTTGGGTTGATCAATCTCCATATATCATGAAGACCAGCATCTTTACACAGCGTTTTAATTGCTTTAATTGCTTCCGTAGCCTACCACGCTACTCAATTTGTTTGGCCTCGTTGACGTCCGTGACACACTTCTTTGCCTCCTTTAGGTCTGTGAAATGATGTAGTGATCCTCTCATAGTAACCCAGAACATGGCAGGATATTGCAACGAGTATTTCAGTATGCCTCACCGTGTGAACACATTTCTCTTGTCCTTAGCCTCCTTGGAAAAGTCAGGGAAAAACTCCATCTTTGTCCCTTTCCAGTGAAAAGTCCTAAGTTCTTTTGCTCTGATCTGGACCTTCTCCCCGTCGGTGTATTGTACGAATTTCACCTGGATAGGCCGGATGTTGCGTGGGGCTGATCCTGGGCGCAGTGTAGTCGGTATCCGATGTGTTCTCTCGATGGTCATGTTGTTAACATCCTACAGTGGGTCCTCAAATTGATTTCGTAAAATGTATTTCACACAATCCACCGTATTTATGTGGATTTCGGGAACCGCTCTGATCCGAAGTGTTTCTCAGGCTGTAATATTCCTGGTATTGAAGTCGTTCTTCAAGTTTTTCGATCACAGTCTCCATTTTTTCAACAGTGTCGTTTAGGCGGGTGTTCTTGTCCTCCAAAGTTGATATCCTCTCTTCAGCATTTGTAACTTCGTTGTCGAGAGTGTCCACTTTTGTTTTCATTGCGCCCACTGTATGTTTTATTTCAGCCACATCTTTGCCCACTTTCGCAATTTTCTCCAAGATTTTTGTTCATTTTGCGAATCTCCTTTAGAACTGCATCATCTCTCTCCATCTCTCCATTCTCCGCCATTTTCCTTGCTAGCAGCAGCTGCAGGAAGAGATGAAATGTTTGTGTTTTTCGTCAAAAGTGTCTGCTTTTGTGCGTTTCTAAGTCGTTTTTCCATGTAACTGATATCTTGGAAAATTAGTTAACAAAATGTGCAACAAGGTGTTGAATAATTAGTTAAAATATAGTTGGAGCTACACAGCCGCTTTAGTTTGCTGCTGCTCCTCAACACATCGCCGCCGGAGGTCCCGTAAAGTTCTTATTGTTGAAACGTTTATTTCTGAGTTGTTAGAGGGGATCTACACTGTCTGAGAACGGTATTTGTGTTTGCTAAAGCACAAGTTTGACCAAAATGATATATGCTTTTCTTGTGTATATGCATGGCTTAAAGCATAATAAGTATGTCAAAAGTAACTATAAATATGTTTAAGTACATAGTCTAAGTACAGTGGGTTGCAAAGTATTCACCCCCCTTGGCATTTTCCCTATTTTGTTGCCTTACAACCTGGAATTGAAATTGATTTTTTGGGGGTTTGTATCATTTGATTTACACAACATGCCTACCACTTTGAAGATGCAACAACAAGAAATAAGACAAAAAAACAGGAAACTTGAGCGTGCATAACTGTTCACCCACCAAAAGTCAATACTTTGTAGAGCCACCTTTTGCAGCGATTACAGCTGCATGTCTCTTGGGGTATGTCTCTATAAGTTTGGCACATCTAGTCACTGGGATTTTCAAGCCCAAACTGCTCCAGCTCCTTCAAAGTTGGATGGGTTCTGCTAGTGTATAGCAATCTTTAAGTCATACCACAGATTCTCAATTGGATTGAGGTTTGGGCTTTGACTAGGCCATTCCAAGACATTTAAATGTTTCCCCTTAAACCACTCGAGTGTTGCTTGAGCAGTATGCTTAGGGTCATTGTCCTGCTGGAAGGTGAACCTCCGTCCAAGTCTCAAATCTCTGGAAGACTGAAACAGGTTTCCCTCAAGAATTTCCCTGTATTTAGCGCCATCCATCATTCCTTCAATTCTGACCACTTTCCCAGTCCCTGCCGATGAAAAACATCCCCACAGCATGATGCTGCCACCACCATGCTTCACTGTTTTTTTCTTTAAGCAATGGCTTTTTTCTGGCCACTCTTCCGTAAAGCCCAGCTCTGTGGAGTGTACGGCTTAAAGTGGTCCTATGGACAGATACTCCAATCTCCGCTGTGGAGCATGCAGCTCCTTCAGGGTTATCTTTGGTCTCTTTGTTGCCTCTGTGATTAATGCCCTCTTTGCCTGTTCCGTGAGTTTTGGCCTCTCTTGGCAGGTTTGTTGTGGTGCCATATTCTTTCCATTTTTTTATAATGGATTTAATGGGGCTCCATGGGATGTTGAAAGTTTCAGATATTGTTTATAACCCAACCCTGATCTGTACTTCTCCACAACTTTGTCCCTGACCTGTTTGGAGAGCTCCTTGGTCTTCATGGTGCATCTTGCTTGGTGGTGCCCCTTGCTTAGTGGTGTTGCAGACTCTGGGGGCCTTTCAGATCTTATTTAGGGGCTTCATAGCAAAGGGGTGAATAATTATGCACGCACCACTTTTCCGTTATTTATTTTTTTGAATTTTTTTAAACAAGTAATTTTTTCATTTCACCACCAATTTTGACTATTTTGTTGTATGTCCATTACATTAAATCCAAATAAAAATCCATTTAAATTACAGGATGTAATGCAACAAAATAGGAAAAATGCCAAGGGGGATGAATACTTTTGCAAGGCACTGTATGTATAAATGATTAAATAGTGAGTTTGTATTGATATGCTTAGTAAACGTGGTTAGAATCTGTGACTAACTTATTTGTCTACTTGTACATTTACCCCTTAGAAATGGAATTACAGTTTCAATATCTCTGGCCCAGAGAGTCAGATTCTTACGAGGTAAAGTTATCTTGGTTCACTGGGGTCTCCTACAGTTTTATCAGAGGGTCTACATCATCTGAGAATGGTCCTTAGTGGCACTACAGACCACAACTGTAGCCGAACACATCTGAATTTTCATATTTTCTGTATGAAAAGTAACTATTAATGCTTTAATTCCATAGGGCCTAACATTGTTTATCACCCCGTCATTGTTTGATCTAGAATGGATGACAGCCTTTAATAAGCACTTTTTTTTTCAAGCACTTTTACCAGGTTGGCTGGTCTAATATCAGGAGAGGTCCGTGTTCCTCACCACCATCTAACCAACATGGCAGAGGGGCTAATTGTTTGAACCGTTTGAAGTATAATAATATGCCATTTAGCAGACGCTTTTATCCAAAGCGACTTACAGTCATGTGTGCATACATTTTTACGTATGGGTGGCCCCGGGGATCGAACCCACTACCCTGGCGTTACAAGCGCAATGATCTACCAATTGAGCTACAGAGGACCACGTATGACATGCACGTGCAGATACAAGCCTGATAGAGTTAGCAGCGGGTGGACGAGCAATATCCACCATCGTAGTACGGATTAAGCCTGATCTGGAATGGGAAGCTAACTGAAGCTGGCTTGCTATCCCTCCATTCCATTTTACTTTTATCCTTGTTTTTAGCCATTTTAACTCTGCCTGTTTTAAGTCTGTATTTATGATATTTATGAGAACAAAAAATTTTGTCATAAAAACAAGAAGAGAAGCAGATAATCTCTTGTCAACATCTTGTTGATATTAGTTCTGTATGTGCAGTTATAGGCAAGGCGTGCTGCTCTGTTTTGAGCCAGCTGCAGCTTTGCTAGGTCTTTCTTTGATGCACTTGACACTCTTAAGAGAGCGTGTCAAAAAACATTTTGCTACGTGTGGCTTATTTCATTGAATTGAAGTTTCGTAATGGTTAGGTTGTTACGAATGCACTGATATCAATGGACATTTCGGCAAATTTGGGGGGAAAACGGTTGCCTGTTGTATCGGTCACGCCCTGATCAGTTTCACCCGTCTTGTGCTTGTCTCCACCCCCCACCAGGTGTCTCCCATTTATCCCCATTATCCCCTGTGTATTTATGCCAGTTTTTTCTGTTTGTCTGTTGCCAGTTCGTCTTGTCTTGTCAGGTCTTACCAGCGTGTTTTTCCCATTCCTCCTGCTCTCAAGTTTGTTTTGCTAGTCTTCCCGGATCTGACCTTTCTGCCTGTCCTGAGCCTGCCTGCTGTTCTATCCCTGTTTGACCCTGTTGTATCTTGGCGCCAATGAAGATGGCGGCCTCGCAACTAGCTCTTTGAAAACTTTGAAGTATTTTTTTTTTTAATGTATAATTGTTTTACATTATTAGCTCAGAAAGTGTTTTGCATCATTACATACAGCCGGGAAAAACTATTGGATATCAGAGCGGCGGTAACTCACCAGCATTACGACGAGGAATACGACTTTCCCGAAGCAAATCCTTTGTTTGCTCTCCCCAGGGCAACTGAACTGATTCCAGCGGCTGACCCAAAACATCGCCGGTGGAGGAGAGGCACCCGGAGCGGCCTGCTGGTTCGACTCAGGAGGCGCGCACACCACCCACCGCTTCCGAGTATATTACTCACTAATGTTCAGTCTTCGGATAACAAAGTTGATGAGCTCAGGGCAAGGGTTTCTTTACAGAGAGACATCAGGGCCTGTAACATACTTTGTTTCACGGAAACATGGCTCTCTTGGGATATTCTTTCGAAATCGGTCCAGATAGATGGGTTCTCAGTTCATCGCGCAGACAGGAATAAATATCTCTCTGGGAAGCAGAAGGGCGGAGGTGTGTGTTTCATGATTAACGACTCATGGTGTAATTCTAGTAACATACAGGAACTCAAGTCCTTCTGTTCACCCGACCTAGAATATCTCACAATCAAATGCTGACCATATTATCTCCCAAGAGAATTTTCTTTGGTTATAGTCACGGCCGTGTATATCCCCCCTCAAGCCGATACCACGACGCTCCTCAAAGAACTTCACTGGACCTTATGCAAACTGGAAACCACATATCCTGAGGCTGCATTTATTGTAGCCGGGGATTTTAACAAAGCAAATTTGAAGACTAGGCTGCAGAAGTACTATCAACATATCGACTGTTGTACTCGCGCGGCGAAAATCCTCTACCATTGCTATTCGAACTTCCGGGATCGTTATAAGGCCCTCCTTGCCTTCCTTTCGGCAAATCTTACCACGACTCCATTTTGCTTCTCCCTTCCTATAGGCAGAAACTCAAACAGGAAGTACCCGTGCTAAGGACTATTCAACGCTCGTCTGACCAATCAGAATCCACGCTTCAAGATTGTTTTGATCACGCGGACTGGGATATGTTCCGGGTAGCTTCCGAAAATAATTTAGACTAATACACTGAAACGGTGACTGAGTTTATCAGGAAGTGTACACAGTGGGGAGAACAAGTATTTGATACACTGCCGATTTTACAGGTTTTCCTACTTACAAAGCATGTAGAGGTCTGTAATTTTTATCATAGGTACACTTCAACTGTGAGACACTGAATCTAAAACAAAAATCCAGAAAATCACATTGTATGATTTTTAAGTAATTCATTTGCATTTTATTGCATGACATAAGTATTTGATCACCTACCAACCAGTAAGAATTCCGGCTCTCTCAGACCTGTTAGTTTTTCTTTAAGAAGCCCTCCTGTTCTCCACTCATTACCTGTATTAACTGCACCTGTTTGAACTCGTTACCTGTATAAAAGACACCTGTCCACACACTCAATCAAACAGACTCCAACCTCTCCACAATGGCCAAGACCAGGGATAAAATTGTAGACCTGCACAAGGCTGGGATGGGCTACAGGACAATAAGCAAGCAGCTTGGTGAGAAGGCAACAACTGTTGGCGCAATTATTAGAAAATGGAAGAAGTTCAAGATGACGGTCAATCAGCCTCGGTCTGGGGCTCCATGCAAGATCTCACCTCGTGGGGCATCAATGATCATGAGGAAGGTGAGGGATCAGCCCAGAACTACACGGCAGGACCTGGTCAATGACCTGAAGAGAGCTGGGACCACAGTCTCAAAGAAAACCATTAGTAACACACTAAGCCGTCATGGATTAAAATCCTGCAGCCCACGCAAGGTCCCCCTGCTCAAGCCAGCGCATGTCCAGGCCCATCTGAAGTTTGCCAATGACCATCTGGATGATCCAGAGGAGGAATGGGAGAAGGTCATGTGGTCTGATGAGACAAAAATATAGCTTTTTGGTGTAAACTCCACTCGCCGTGTTTGGAGGAAGAAGAAGGATGAGTACAACCCCAAGAACACCATCCCAACCGTGAAGCATGGAGGTGGAAACATCATTCTTTGGGGATGCTTTTCTGCAAAGGGGACAGGACGACTGCACCGTATTGAGGGGAGGATGGATGGGGCCATGTATCACGAGATCTTGGCCAACAACCTCCTTCCCTCAGTAAAAGCATTGAAGATGAGTGGTGGCTGGGTCTTCCAGCATGACAATGACCCGAAACACACAGCCAGGGCAACTAAGGAGTGGCTCCGTAAGAAGCATCTCAAGGTCCTGGAGTGGCCTAGCCAGTCTCCAGACCTGAACCCAATAGAAAATCTTTGGAGGGAGCTGAAAGTCCGTATTGCCCAGCGGCAGCCCTGAAACCTGAAGGATCTGGAGAAGGTCTGTATGGAGGAGTGGGCCAAAATCCCTGCTGCAGTGTGTGCAAACCTGGTCAAGACCTACAGGAAATGTATGATCTCTGTAATTGCAAACAAAGGTTTCTGTACCAAATATTAAGTTCTGCTTTTCTGATGTATCAAATACTTATGTCATGCAATAAAATGCAAATGAATTACTTAAAAATCATACAATGTGATTTTCTGGATTTTTGTTTTAGATTCAGTGTCTCACAGTTGAAGTGTACCTATGATAAAAATTACAGACCTCTACATGCTTTGTAAGTAGGAAAACCTTCAAAATCGGCAGTGTATCAAATACTTGTTCTCCCCACTGTAGGTGATGTTGTGCCCACTGTGACTATTAAAACCTACCCTAACCAGAAACCGTGGATAGACGGCAGCATTCGCGCAAATCTGAAAGCGCGAACCACCGCATTCAACCATGGCAAAGTGACTGGGAATATGGCAGAATACAAACAGTGTAGCTACTCACTCCGCAAGGCAATTAAACTGGCAAAACATCAGTATAGAGACAAAGTAGAGTCGCAATTCAACGGCTCAGACACAAGACGTATGTGGCAGGGTCTACAGACAATCACGGACTACAAAAGGAAAACCAGCCAAGTCGCCGACACTGACGTTTTCGCTTCCAGACAAGCTAAACACCTCCTTCGCCTGCTTTGAGGATAACAAAGTGCCACTGACGAGGCCCACTACCAAGGACTGTGGCCTCTCCTTATCCATGGCCGACGTGATTAAGACATTTAAGCATGTTAACCAACGCAAGGCTGCCAGCCCAGATGGCATCCCTAGTCGCGTCCTCAGAGCATGCGCAGACCAGCTGGCTGGTGTGTTTATGGACATATTCAATCTCTCCCTTTCCCAGTCTGCTGTTCCCACATGCTTCAAAATGGCCTGCATTGTTCCTGTACCCAAGAAAGCAAAGGTAACTGAACTAAATGACTATCGTCCTGTAGCACTCACCTCTGTCATCATGAAGTGCTTTGAGAGACTAGTCAAGGGTCATATCACCTCTACCTTACCTGTCACCATAGACCCACTTCAATTTGCTTACAGCCCCAATAGATCACACTGCACACTGCCCTATCCCATCTGGACAAGAGGAATACCTAATGTAAGAATGCTGTTCATTGACTATAGCTCAGCATTCAACACAATAGTACCCTCCAAGCTCATTATTAAGCTCGAAGCCCTGGGTCTGAACCCCGCCCTGTGCAACTGGGTCCTGGACTTCCTGACGGGCCGCCCCCAGGTGGTGAAGGTAGGAAACAACATCTCCACTTCGCTGATCCTCAACACTGGGGCCCCACAAGGGTTTGTGCTCAGCCCCCTCCTGTACTCCCTGTTCACCCATGACTGTGTTGCCAAGCATGCCTCCAACTCAATCATCAAGTTTGCAGACGACACAGTAGTAGGCTTGATTACCAACAATGACGAGACCGCCTACAGGGAGGAGGTGAGGGCTCTGGGAGTGTGGTGCCAGGAAAATAACCTCTCACTCAACATCAACAAAACAAAGGAGATGATCGTGGACTTCAGGAAACAGCAGAGGGTGCACCCCCCTATCCACATCGACGGGACCGCAGTGGAGAAGGTGGAAAGCTTCAAGTTCCTTGGCGTACACATCACCGACAAACTGAAATGGTCCACCCACGCAGACAATGTGGTGAAGAAGGCGCAACAGAACTTAGCACCTAAAACCCTCACAAACTTTTACAGATGCACAATTGAGAGCATCCTGTCGGGCTGTATCACCGCCTGGTACGGCAACTGCACCGCCTGGGCTCTCCAGAGGGTGGTGCGGTCTGCTGAACGCATTACCGGGGGCAAACTACCCGCCCTCCAAGACACATACAGCACCCGATGTCACAGGAAGGCCAGAAAGATCATCAAGGACATCAACCACCCGAGCCACTGCCTGTTCACCCCGCTATCATCCAGAAGGCGAGGTCAGTACAGGTGCATCAAAGCTGGGACCGAGAGAATGAAAAACTGCTTCTATCGCAAGGCCATCAGACTGTTAAATAGCCATCACTAGCACATTAGAGGCTGCTGCTGCCTATTGAAATCACTGGCCACTTTAATAAATGGAACTCTAGTCACTTTAATAATGTTTACATATCTTGCACTTTTCATCTCATATGTATATACTGCATTCTATTCTATAATATTCTACTGTATCTTAGTCCATGCCACTCTGTCATTGCTTGTCCATATGTATATATTCTTAAATCCCATTCCTTACTAGTTTTGTGTGTATTGGGTATATGTTGTGAAATTGTTAGATATTACTTGTTAGATATTACTGCACTGTCGGAGCTAGAAGCACAAGCATTTCGCTACACCCACTATAACATCTGCTAAACACGTGTATGTGACAAATAAAATTTGATTTTGGATAACGACTCTCTGCCTGGCCTGGACCTGCCTTTTGCCTGCCCCTTGTAAATTAATCAATCTCAAAGACTCTAACCATCTGCCTCCTGTATCTGCATCTGGGTCTCATCCTGTGTCGTTATAGTATCTGCCCTCTCATTGGCTAGAAGAGTTCCACATGATCTCGCCTCGTCCCGCCTGCCTTTCATCTTTGAGGACATGTATTTCCATTGTTAGAGCGGTCACTCGACTATCTTGTCAATATAATAGAAGATCTTGGTTTTATTATATGTTTATGGCACCATTTGTATCACAGGTTTTGCTTGAGCCTGGGCCCTTGGGGGAAAACAGCAATACCATACATTTTCTGAAAGTAAGGCTGTTCTCATACTATAAGGAAGCAACCCAGTGCACTTTTATCTTTCTGTTCCCTTTCTATGAAATAATAGATTTTTAGAGATACACTCCCCTCCGTATGTATTTGGAAAGTGAAGCTAAAATTGTAAATTTGGCCCTATACTCCAGCATTTTGGATCAAATGTTTCACATGAGGTGACAGAATTTCACCTTTTATTTGAGGGTATTTTCATATATACCTGTTTTACAGTTTAGAAATGAAAGCTTTGTATATGTAGTCCCCCCATTTGAAGATGTCATAACCCGCTGGGCACAAACTGGTTGAATCAACGTTGTTTCAACGTAATTTGTCAATGTATTGTGACATGGAATCTACGTGGAAAATACATTGGATTTGTTAGAAGTCATCAATGTAAAAACTGTTGTTTTGAGGGTGAAATTTCAACCACAGGATTGTGTCATCATGGTAACCAAATTTCCACATAGACAAAACTAGTATAAAATATTTTGAATTTGTCCTTTTAAAACAACGTCAGATCTTCAACATTATAGCCACTATCAGAAGGAAAAAAACAATAGGCTAGGCAGCACCTCCTACTGGATAATTTATCTATCTACAGCTACCTTTTGGTCTCCCATCCAGGGTTTTAAGCCCAGCCCTACTTAGCTATGATATTTTTCACTGACCATTACCAATGTACTATTGTGAGAATTATTATTGAGAGATCTCCACCTAAAAATGAAATAGATTCCCTGTTGCTATCGAAGTCATTCCAAAATTTAACAGAGCAAATTAAATGTCACCATACATTTATCACTTATATCATCAATGATGCTATTTAGGCCTATATAGCATTTGCAAAGTCAACCACAGCTATTGTTTAAATTCAACACAGAATTAATCTAAAAACAGACAATACAACAGGCCTAGGTTTTCAATCTCTGGTTGATTTCACATTTCATGATATTTAGTGATATTGAATTGTGTTTGGTTGTCAACGCAGCCAAATATCAACATTTGAAGGAGATGTATCTTCTGCTTGGATAGTTCCATCTGTGCCACTGACTTAGTCTGGCTATAATTCCAGTTTGTCTAAAAAACAATAATTGATATGTCGGATTCACGTCTCCATCTCAACCAAAAATCTAAGTTAAGGAATAGGACTAAATCAAATCAAACATTACTGAAAGTGCATTGACGTGAACCCAACATATCAATTATTAATTTGTAGACAAATTGGAATTAAAGCCAATAAGTCAGTGGAACCATCCAAGCAGAAGAGAAATCTCCTTCAAAGGTTGATATTTGGTTGCGTTGACAACCAAACATGTTTCAATATCACTTTTGAAATACAATAAATAGCTTATTAATGTATCAACAAGTTAACAAATGATATGTTGGATTCACGTGTCCAACTCAACCAAAAAGAAAAGTAAAATAATGAGATTAAGCCAGTGGCTCAGATGGAACTATCCAAGCAGTACATACATCTCATTTAAATGTTGAAACTTGTAACATTCAACCTTAAAATGAGTAAAACATCCATGGCAACATTTTGAGGTTACTGTAACTATAAAGTTCTTCTTATGTAATCATATAAAGTGTGCATGTTCAAGATAGCATGCATAGGTCATTGCAGGTATGTGGAGATCTTCACAATTGCTGTAATAATCTGCACAGAATCTCGAACTGCATTGATCACTTGCACCGTGTACTTTTAATGTAATCTCAATTGCAATCCAGGTAATTTGGTTCTGTATTAGATGAAGCACAGTGATAACACATTAATCTGTTGTATAAATAAACAAAATATCCCGACATTGTATTCCCATTTGAACTTTGCTGAACTTTGGTAGTTGAAAGAGCAGTTATTCATCATTATTCATGATTCATTTTCTTAATCATCAGGATTCATTTAGAAGTGTTCAGAAACATCTTATCTACTCACTTAGATAGAAAATTACTCCAGTCATTATTCACTATTAACATAATGTTGGGCAAAACATAATCTGAAACACAACCAAACAAGCTGCAATGTATCCAACGAGTGTGTAGTCACAAGATTGATGTAGTCATTGTGTGGGACCAAATAGTAAACTTTTGACTACTTTAAAACATAATAAGGGAATTTTATCCAAATACAGTTGAAGTCTGAAGTTTACATACACCTTAGCCAAATACATTTAAACTCAGTTTTTCACAATTCTTGACATTTAATCCTAGTAAAAATTCCCTGTTTTAGGTCAGTTAGGATCACCACTTTATTTTAAGAATGTGAAATGTCAGAATAATAGTAGAGAGAATGATTTATTTCAGCTTTTATTTCTTTCATCACATTCCCAATGGGTCAGAAGTTTACATACACTCAATTAGTATTTGTCCTCTGTAGCTCAGATGGTAGAGCACGGCGCTTGTAACGCCAGGGTAGTGGGTTCGATCCCCGGGACCACCCATACACAAATGTATGCACGCATGACTGTAAGTCGCTTTGGATAAGCGTTTGGTAGCATTGCCTTTAACTTGGGTCAAACGTTTCGGGTAGCCTTCCACAAGCTTCCCACAATAAGTTGGGTGAATTTTAGCCCATTCCTCCTGACAGAGCTGGTGTAACTGAGTCAGGTTTATAGGCCTCCTTGCTCGCACACGCTTTTTCAGTTCTGCCCACAAATGTTCTATACGATTGAGGTCAGGGCTTTGTGATGGCCACTCCAATACCTTGACTTTGTTGTCCATAAGCCATTTTGCCACAACTTTGGAAGTATGCTTGGGGTCATTGTCCATTTGGAAGACCTATTTGCGACCAAGCTTTAACTTCCTGACAGATGTCTTGAGATGTTGCTTCAATATATCCACATAATTTTTCGTTCCTCATGATGCCATCTATTTTGTGAAGTGCACCAGTCCCTCCTGCAGCAAAGCACCCCCACAGCATGATGCTGCCACCCCCGTGCTTCATGGTTGGGATGGTGTTCTTCGGCTTGCAAGCAACCCCCTTTCTCCTCCAAACATAACGATGGTCATTACGGCCAAACAGTAAAATGTTTGTTTCATAAGACCAGAGGACATTTCTCCAAAAAGTACGATCTTTGTCCCCATGTGCAGTTGCAGACCATAGTCTGGCTTTTTTATGGCGGTTTTGGAGCAGTGGCTTCTTCCTTGCCGAGCAGCCTTTCAGGTTATGTCGATATAGGACTTGTTTTACTGTGAATATAGATACTTTTGTACCTGGTTCCTCCAGTATCTTCACAAGGTCCTTTGCTGTTGTTCTGGGATTGATTTGCACTTGTCGCACCGAAGTACGTTCAACTCTAGGAGACAGAACGCATCTCCTTCCTGAGCGGTATGACGGCTGTGTGGTCCCATGGTGTTTATACTTGCGTACTATTGTTTGTACAGATGAACGTGGTACCTTCAGGTGTTTGGAAATTGCTCCCAAGGATGAACCAGACTTGTGGAGGTCTACAAGAATTTTTCTGAGGTCTTGGCTGATTTATTTTGATTTCCCCATGATGTCAAGCAAAGAGGCACTGAGTTTGAAGGTAGGCCTTGAAATATAGCCACAGGTACACCTCCAATTGACTCAAATGATGTCAATTAGCCTATCAGAAGCTTCTAAAGCCATGACATCACTTTCTGGAATTTTCCAAGCTGTTTAAAGGCACAGTCAACTTAGTGTATGTAAACCTCTGACCCACTAGAATTGTGATACAGTGAATTATAAGTGAAATAATCTGTCTGTAAACAATTGTTGGAAAAATTACTTGTGTCATGCACAAAGTAGATGTCCTAACCGACTTGACAAAACTATAGTTTGTTAACAAGACGTTTGTGGAGTGGTTGAAAAATGAGTTTTAATGACTCCAACCTAAGTGTATGGGAGGACTAGATATATAAAGTGCTTTCATTTCTAAATGCTAAAACTGGTATGTCTGAAAATACCCTAAAATAAAAGGTGACATTCTGTACTGTTGCCTCATATGAAACATTTGATCTCAAATCCAAAATGCTGGAGTGTAGAGGCAAATTCAAAATGTTAGCTTCACTGTCCAAATAAATATGGAGGAGAGTGTATGAGATGTTTGGTTATTTATTTGAGATAAAATATTAATCGTTTGTATAAAGCTCTATTTACTGTGTTTAACTACTAAAATAACAGATGCTCCAATGCCACCATTCTATCTGAAGTTTTCTCATGATTATTTTCCATTACTGCAGCAATCAATAATACATAATAGAGCTGGGATGATAAACCAAAAATTATCGACACCGAATCAAAATCAAATCAAAGTTTATTGGTCATGTACACAGATTTGCAGGTGCAGTGAAATGCTTGTGTTTCTAGCTCCAACAGTGCAGTAATAACTATCAATAAAAACAATACACACATAATTCCCCCAAAGAATGTTTTATATAGAATGAACCATGACTACAATACAGTATATACATACTGTATAAAGTGGGTGAAACAGTATGTAAACGTTATTAAAGTGACTAATGTTCAATGACTCTATGTAGATACAGTGGGGAAAAAAAGTATTTAGTCAGCCACCAATTGTGCAAGTTCTCCCACTTAAAAAGATGGGAGGCCTGTAATGTTCATCATAGGTACACATCAACTATGACAGACAAATTGAGAAAAAAAAATCCAGAAAATCACATTGTAGGATTTTTAATGAATTTATTTGCAAATTATGGTGGAAAATAAGTATTTGGTCACCTACAAACAAGCAAGATTTCTGGCTCTCACTGACCTGTAACTTCTTCTTTAAGAGGCTCCTCTGTCCTCCACTCGTTACCTGTATTAATGGCACCTGTTTGAACTTGTTATCAGTATAAAAGACACCTGTCCACAACCTCAAACAGTCACACTCCAAACTCCACTATGGCCAAGACCAAAGAGCTGTCAAAGGACACCAGAAACAAAATTGTAGACCTGCACCAGGCTGGGAAGACTGAATCTGCAATAGGTAAGCAGCTTGGTTTGAAGAAATCAACTGTGGGAGCAATTATTAGGAAATGGAAGACATACAAGACCACTGATAATCTCCCTCGATCTGGGGCTCCACGCAAGATCTCACCCCGTGGGGTCAAAATGATCACAAGAACGGTGAGCAAAAATCCCAGAACCACACGGGGTGACCTTGTGAATGACCTGCAGAGAGCTGGGACCAAAGTAACAAAGCCTACCATCAGTAACACACTACGCCGCCAGGGACTCAAATCCTGCAGTGCCAGACGTGTCCCCCTGCTTAAGCCAGTACATGTCCAGGCCCGTCTGAAGTTTGCTAGAGTGCATTTGGATGATCCAGAAGAGGATTGGGAGAATGTCAGATGAAACCAAAATATAATATAATACATTGCCAACAAAGGGTATATAACAATGTATTGAGAAACTTTTGTTATTGACCAAATACTTATTTTCCACCATAATTTGCAAATAAAATCATAAAAAATCCTACAATGTGATTTTCTGGAATTTCTTTTCTAATTTTGTCTGTCATAGTTGACGTGTACCTATGATGAGAATTACAGGCCTCTCTCATCTTTTTAAGTGGGAGAACTTGCACAATTGGTGGGTGACTAAATACTTTTTTTCCCCACTGAAGGGCAGCGGTCTTTAAGGTGCAGGTTAGAGTACCGGGTGGTAGCCGGCTAGAACAGTGACTAAGGTTCAGGGCAGGGTACTTGGCGGTGTTGTGTTGACTGTTTAACCGTCTGATGGCCTGGAGATAGAAGGTGTTTCTCAGTCTCTCGGTCACAGCTTTGATGCACCTGTACTGTCTACGCCTTCTAGATGGTAGAGGGGTGAACCGGCCGTGGCTCAGGTGGCTGAGGTCCTTGATGTACTTTGCCTTCCTGTGACACCGGGTGCTGTAGATGTCCTGGAGGGCAGCCAGTGTGCCCCGGTGATGCTTTGGGCTTACCGCACAACCCTTTGGAGAGCCCTACGGTTGTGGATGGCGCAATTGGGGGCATTCCCTCTTTTCAATCTCCTGTAGTCCTTGATCAGCTCGTTTGTTTTGTTGACATTGAGGGAGAGGTTATTTTCCTGGCACCACTCCGCCAGGGCTCTCACCTCCTCCCTGTAAGCTGTCTCTCATCATAAGTAGGCTTGGCAGAGGTCGATTTTGCTGAACATTTGACCCCCAGTTTCCACATATCCTGATTCCACCATCATTCTTCAGGACTTGTACGATGGGTGTTACCCATTCACTCACGCTGATAGGCTCCAGTACTTTGTTCCTAACTAAAGCGTCCAAGTCAGCCTCGACTTTTGGTTTGATTGTATAAGGTACGTGTCGTGCTTTCAGAAACATTGGTTTGCTGTCTGGCATAATGCTAAGCTTCACTCTCTTTCATACTACCCATTTCTCCATTAAAGACTTCTCTTTAAGGCTTTTCTGTAAGATGGCGGGTAGGCCTGTTTCTCCATGTGTCATTGTACGCAATGATGGCCAGTCCAGTGTGATTTTCTCCAACCACGAACGTCCCAGTATTGATGAATAGTCTACTTTCACGACGTAGAGTGGCAGTTGTTCAGTTTGTCAATACTTTCATCAAACTGTCCAATGTTTCCAACAATTCCAGCCATTTGTTGTTTTCTCCATAGTCTCCTGATTGTCACTCACTTCAGTATTGTCCTCAACCTCCGCAAAATTTTCATCAGTCAGGTGATCTTCATTCACTTCACTCACTGACGTTTCCTCAACTTTCACTCATCTAGCAGTTTTTAATTCCAAAGTTCGTCTTCACAGTTTAATTAATGTATTTTACTCACTTTATATTTGACTTACTCCTATTTTAATCACGTTGTTTCCCGCTCCGATGACCATCTCAAATCCTTTTCTACCATCCATGACGATGCTTACTCTCGCTCTCTTAGCTAGCTGGACTATGCACTTGCCTCTGTTAGCAATACACTGTGCTAATATTAGCCTAGACCAGTGGTCACCAACCTTTTCTAAGTCAAGATCACTTTCTGAGTCAAAATGTAAGCCGAGATCTACCGCTCCGATGTTTTAAAAACATGACTTAAAAAACATAAGCCTATGCATCATTAACCAATTAAAAACAGTTCTGTAGCAATGAGGTTTGTTCAATAGGCTATAGGCCCAAAACAATATCACTGCGTATTGGCTATGCGTGAATTGCCCTGCCAATGTTATTCTTCTAAGACCATTTTGAAATTAAATATGTTTTTAAATGTATGTGATCACACTGGTAATAGATAATTTGTTGTATTACTTGTGAGGCACAGCTGAATAAGCATAATAATTTGCATATTTTCTTTACTGGATTGATGGCCTGCATCTGATGGTCAGTCTTAAGGGGAGGGAGGGAGCAGCGGTGAGGCTGCCTCTCACCAGAGTGATCCGACTCATCCTCCCTCCACTGGCAACAAAGGGACACAGTCTTTCAGCTGATGGCGAAACTTAAGTAGCACTGCATTATTTCAGCCTCACGCACCAATTCATGTTGTTAATCCGATAAAGTGAAATTTTTATTGATATAAAAAAAGAGACAAGCCGCTAATAACAACAACGCAAGCTATTGAAACACTTTGCTATACTCATTCATTGCAGATGCAGTGCTGGTTGTAGTGTGAATGGAAGTAGGGAGAACGCGCATTTTATGTCTTCTAAAAGTGTTGAACGAAGCGTTGATAGTGTTGAATAACAACTTAAACATGAACTTACTCATAAAAACAGTAGTGCTTTGCTGTATTCGTTGAGTCTCTAGTCATGGTTTTGAAAGTTTTGAAATCTCACAGTATCAACTTTGCTGTGCACTCTAGGCTCCTTTATGCAGTCCATGGCTTGAGTTCTACCATCAGACACATGAAATGTTTCAAAATGGGAACACTTTGCCCTCCCAGTGCTAGGGCTGCTGAATCAAGTGCACCTACTGCCAACAGTGCGAAACAAATAAAAATAAATAAGAACGCAAGGCGTTATAGTTGGTTTTTTTACAGAAATGTTTGGTGATCGACTAGGATTGCCTTGGAGGTCGATCGCGATCGACTGCTTGGTGACTGTACCCGGAAAAATAACAATTTTAAACGTGAAAAACGACTTCTTCCGGACAGAATAGTTCCTGTAGGTTCAGACTTACTCGTTGTTATGTCTTGTGGGTTTCATAATCAAGTCTTCATAACAATTCAATAATGATGAGACGGGAGACAGAAATTAGTTCAACCATTTATCTGGAACGTGCTCGTTCTCAACACTCTCAACTCCCATGATGCTCTGCGGCACAACCCCAATACACCACAGTGATGTGTTATCACGTTCGGAGGAAAATGGAGAGTGCGCCTTGAGCTTTGCATGTCGTCCCCGGCCCGCGTGACCTGCGATTTCCGTGAATCTGATTGGTCAAAACACGCACAGAGCCTGCAGTAGCACTTGGATGTGAAGGACAGAGAGATTGTGCGCAAGTTGACAAATCATGAGGCAAAGCGGAATAAAAACAGCACTTTTCTCCTCTTTTTAACGCTTTTGTATCAATATTAATGTTTTATTTATACACGAATATTGACCTCGAAGATTGCCATTTTCCCATTCACTATAATGAGGATCCTGTTTTCGGAAAACAATGCCTACAGTACCACAGTCGACCTTGAACTTTGTGGCTTTCATTTCAGGTTAAGGCATACAGCCTGATCACACGAGGTTGGTGGCACCTTAATTGGGGTGTGGAATAAGTGGAATGGCATCAAATACATCAAACATGGTATAGTTACAATAACCTCAAAATGTGGCCATGGATGTGTAACTCATTTTAAGGTTGAACAGTTTGTAAGATAGCCTTATTAACTTTAGGCTATTTACTGTATTACAAAAGTAATATTGAATTATCAACATTTAAAGGAGATGTATCTACTGCTTGGTAGCCACAGGCTTAATCCCATTCTTTAACTTGTATTTTTGGTTGAGTTGGAGACGTGAATCCAACATCATTTGTTAACTTGTCGACAAGTTAATAGGCTATTTATTGTATTTCAAAAGTGATATTGAATTGTGTTTGATTGTCAATGCAACCAGATGTCTCCTTGGATAGTTCCATCTGTGCTACTAATTTAGTCTGGCTTTAATTCCAGTTTGTCTACAAATTAATAATGTACTGTATATTGTAGAGGCGGCAGCCTATTAGAGGATCTGGAGGTGTGGCTTGATGGAGGCGTGGCCTTAGGTTAGCTCTGTTGGATATCCGTGGAAGAAAGTGTCATGCCAGTTCAAGTGTTATGTTGTACTGTGTTAATAATATTTAAGCTTATAGTGACAGTTCTGAAGACTTATTGAGACTGATATAAGTGCATGTGATACCAAAGAGTGTACTAGAGTACCATTATTAAGAAAGTCACCTTCTCTTACATTAGTGTCAGAAGTGGGATAGCTATACACCTATGCCTTGACATGATGGATGACACTGTGAATCAGCTGGCAAAGAAGACTGGGCAAGAAGAGGAGCTGAGCTCTCTGAGTTGAGAAGCTTCGTTGGCCTATCTTCTTACTACCGAAGGGCCATTCATTGTGGACACAGATGCCAGCAATGTGGGCATTGGGTCCTTTCTTTCGCAGGAGGAGCCGGATGGGGAACGGGTGGTTGCAGTCAGAGCCTCAACAGTGCCGAGCGCAACTACTGTGTCACCCGGCGAGAGTTGTTTGCTGTGGTCGATGCACTCCATCATTTACGACCCTACCTCTACAGTACTCCTCCGTACTTACCATATATCTCATTCACCTGGCTCCTCAACTTCCGAGAACCACATGGCCAGGTGGCTCGCTGAATAGAAGAGTTACAGGAGTATGACTACCAGATGCAACACCGGCTGGTCATCTCCAAACAAATGCTGATGCGTTGCTTCACCGGCTGTGTGAAGAGGAAGACTGCAAGCACTGCTCATGCTTGGAACAAAAGGAGAGTCTCCTGCCCACAGTGGCGGCAAATCAGGCGGCAGACAGGAGCTCAACATCCTTGGAGACCTGGAATGACCAAGACCTGAAGAGGGAGCAGGAGGGTGACCCAGTGTTGGTAACTGTTCAGGGCCAGCGGCCTGCCTGGAACAGAGTCTTACCCCTGTGCCCTGAAGCCAAGGCCTACTACTCCCAGTGGGACAACCTTTCCATTCACAATGGGGCGCTTTTTCAAAGATGGAGGGAACCAACATGCAACTCGGTGGTGTGGAGCGGTTGGTGCCTCGTTCCATGCATGCCCATGCCCTCAGAGCTGTCCATGGGTTGGTGGGGGCAGGCCACTTCGGGTACACAAAGACCCTCCAATGCCTCCGAGGGAAACTCTAATGGGCTGGCTGCCGACAAGACAATGAACAGTATGTGCATGCCTGCGACACTTGTACTGCCCACATAGGACCAACTGGATGCTCCCATGCCCTGTTGTAGCAGTACCAGGTGGGGGCCCCCATGGAGCGGGTTAGTGTGGACATCCTTGTTCCTTTCCCCATGACAGACGCGGGCAATCAATACGTACTTGTGGCCAGGGCACCACAACCACTGCCAACAAGCTGGTGGAAGAGATTTTCTGCCGATTTGGAGCACCTGAAGAACTCCACAGCGATCAGGAGAGACATTTTGAAGCTAAGGTGTTCAACAAAGTCTGTGAGAAGCTGGCAAGACAAGGACCACCCCCCTTCATTCCCAATGCAATGGGCTCGACGAACGGTTTAATTGGACTTTGGCAGTACAGCTGGCCACTCTCACATCCAACCACCAGAAGGACTGTGACTGACATCTGCCATTGGTCTTGTAGCTGCATACCAGCAGCGCTGATGTTTGGCAGAGAACTACGCACTCCAGTGGACTTGGCACATTGGCACATTTTTCAACTAGTCGGTTCGGGGATTCGAACCAGCGACCTTTCTGTTACTGACCTTAATTGCTAGGCTACCTGCTGTCTCCATCTCAACCAAAAAATCTAAGTTAAAGAATAGGACTAAATCAAATCAAACTTTAAATCGCTTTAAATTAAGTTTGATTTGATTTAGTCCTATTCTTTAAATTAGATGGAGACATGATTTCAACATATCAGTTATTAATTTGTAGGCAAACTGGAATTAAAGCCAGACTAAGTTAATGGCACAGATGGAACTATCCAAGCAGAATATGAATCTCCTCTTAAATATCATTACATTTAAAATCAACCAGAGCTTGAAACCCTAGGCCTATTATTGTCTAGTTTTAGTTCAATTCTGGGCTGAATTGAAACAATAGTGACTTGCTATATAGGCCTGAATAGCATCATTGATGATAATATGAGTGATAAAGTATGGTCACATTTAATGTGCTCTGGGACATTTCCATTGAAATAACCCCATGAGCACCAACATGTGAATTTCATAGGAACATATCAAATTTGGTGTCAAATGAAATAAATAAATAAGCAAACACGTTTGGTGTTTGCCAAAGGGCATGTGGGAGACTCCCCAAACATGGAAGAAGGTACTCTGGTCAGATGAGACTTAAATTGAGATTTTTGGCCATCAAGGAAAACGCTTTGTCTGGCGCAAACCCAACACCTCTCATCACCCCGAGAACACCATTTTTCATCGGCAGGGACTGGGGAACTTGTCAGAATTGAAGGAATGATGGATGGCACTAAATACAGGGAAATTATTGAGGGAAACCTGTTTCAGTCTTCCAGAGATTTGAAACTGGGACGGAGGTTCACCTTCCAACAGGACAATGACCCTAAGCATACTGCTAAAGCAACACTCAAGCGGTTGAAGTTGAAACATTTAAATGTCTTGCAATGGCCTAGTCAAAGCCAAGACCTCAATCCAATTGAGAATCTGTGGTATGACTTAAAGATTGCTGTACACCAGCGAAACCCATCCAACTTGAAGGAGCTGGAGCAGTTTTGCCTTGAAGAATGGTCAAAAATCCCAGTGGAAAAAAGTGCCTCTACAAAGTATTGACTTTGGGGGGGAATAGTTATGCACGCTCAAGTTTTCTGTTTTTTTTGTCTTATTTCTTGTTTGTTTCACAAAACAGTTTTTTATTAAGGCACATTAAAGTTTCTGCCAAAAAACACATTTTGATTTTAATGGCTCTCCTGTGAAGTAGTGACGCGCGACATACGCCTAGTTTTCTGAAATGAGTCACATATAAGGAAATCAGTCAATTGAAATAAATTCATTAGGCCCTAATCTATGGATTTCACATGACTGAGAATACAGATATGCATCTGTTGGTCACAGATACCTTTATGAAAATGGGCCTCACAATGGGCCTCTGGATCTCGTCACTGTATTTTTGTGCATTCAAATTGCTATCGATAAAATGCAATTGTGTTCGTTGTCTGTAGCTTATGCCTGCCCATACCATAACCCCAATGCCACCATGGGGCACTCTGTTCACAACGTTGACATCAGCAAACCGCTCACCCACACGACGCCATACACATGGTCTGCGGTTGTGAGGCCAGTTGGATGTACTGCCAAATTCTCTAAAACGATGTTGGAGGCAGCTTATGGTAGAGAAATTAACATTCAATTCTCTGGCAACATCTATGGTGAACATTCCTGCAGTCAGCATGCCAATTGCACGCTCCCTCAAAACTTTTTGTTGCATTGTGTTGTGACAAAACTGCACATTTTAGAGTGGCCTTATTGTCCCCAGCACAAGGTGCACCTGTGTAATGATAATGCTGTTTAATCAGCTTCTTGATATGCCACAGCTGTCAGGTGGATGGATTATCTTGGCAAAGGTGAAATGCTCACTAACAGGTATGTAAACAAATTTGTGCACCAAATTTGAGCGAAATAAGCCTTTTGGGCATGTGGAAAATATCTAGGATCTTTTATTTCAGCTCATGAAACATGGGACCAACACTTTACATGTTGCATTTACATTTTTGTTCAGGAAATGTCGTGCAGCTGAGAGCTGGGTGAACCGAATCACACAGGGTTGTGACAGGTGAACATTCCTGCAGTCAGCATGCCAATTGCACGCTCCCTCAAAACTTTTTGTTGCATTGTGTTGTGACAAAACTGCACATTTTAGAGTGGCCTTATTGTCCCCAGCACAAGGTGCACCTGTGTAATGATAATGCTGTTTAATCAGCTTCTTGATATGCCACAGCTGTCAGGTGGATGGATTATCTTGGCAAAGGTGAAATGCTCACTAACAGGTATGTAAACAAATTTGTGCACCAAATTTGAGCGAAATAAGCCTTTTGGGCATGTGGAAAATATCTAGGATCTTTTATTTCAGCTCATGAAACATGGGACCAACACTTTACATGTTGCATTTACATTTTTGTTCAGGAAATGTCGTGCAGCTGAGAGCTGGGTGAACCGAATCACACAGGGTTGTGACAGCTAAGGACACTGTGTCCTGTTGTGGTTGCCGTTCATATGTTCATGCTCTCCCCATTGAGTAGACTGTCCCACAGTGACATCTAGATGGCTACCAATATTAGTTATTTTTTTGTGTAGGCTGCTATCCTGCTTGAAATATAATTCTGGGAGGGAAAAAACGCCAGCTACGTTATGATACAGCTGCCAAGTGGGAGAAGCACCTAGGTCAGCAGGCACCTCGATACAACACCGGTGCACTGGTCATTCGCACTGGCTTTAGCGGCCCACAACATGGCTTATGTGTAAAATGCGGGCTATCAATAAAAAAAAACTTTGCACTGGTAATATGGGAAAATATCCTTTGAACTTCTACATTTAGAAACAAGACATTTTCTCTGTAGTAATGGTGAAAACATAATGGTCACGAACGAATCTGCGCTCAGTTTATTCTCTATGAAACTCAGAGGCTGCGGTACAGCAAGCCTATCATCACAACAATTATTATCTGGCTTATTTTTTTCTAGGTCGCACAGCAAGATATTTACGAGCAATTTAGAGCAGACCGAAATGGCTTGTGTCAACTTGAGCTAGCTAACTAGCTAACAAGCAAACGTCAACCAGCTAGCTAGCTAGGTTGGCAAATAAAAGATGCAGTAATTCAATGTTGGCTAGCAATAAAGATACTTATAAACATGTCAAGGTACCTACCCAGCAGCTGCAGAAAATATTCTTCCACTTCACCGCCGCTTCAAGAAAATATTTACTAAAATAGTCTGAGCTTCATGTGTCTCACCCGATAGCATGAGGTTGGCGCCTGAAACTGATCATTTGAATCTACAGTAGGCATAAGCTATTACTATAAAGAAATACAGTATGTTAGAGCGATTTTTACAGGAGGCTTCCAATTACCGTTAATAACGGTATTTTTCAGCATTTTACCCATAATGCAGTGTAATCTACAGCTGTGCATTCTATAGTGTTTTACTGTTGAAATTACAGAAAAATCTTACGGTGTGTGTTGTTGCAGGGGTCATAAAATGGATTACTATTACTAAGTCAGCTAACACTTTGCTATCGTTAAGAAGGCCTTGCTGTACCACAGAATTGTTAAGAAGGCGAGGCGATAGCCCAATCCATCAGCTCTGTTTTAACCCTCTAGAGTTTAAGCCCTGTCTAAACTGGGGGAGATTCTAAAATAGCATATTGAATTGTTTTAAGATGGTCATACCAAGGATTATTTAGCTATTTGATTTTGAATTTTAAGACCCCTTAAGGTACCAAACAAATATATACAAAAATTATTGGATGAAATATTGAATTTGGCATTACTGCTATTAGCCAATAGAAACACTTTGAATAACAGATTCACTACATGGAACAACAGATAGTCCAACAACAACAAAAATCAAGGGAATTCTGTTCTGAAGTGTCTGTCATATATCTGAGAGATATAAGAAAGATCAGGAAACCGTTCGGACGCTACAGACGTTTTCGTGAGAAGACTGATTTTCGGGATGTCTCATGGTCAGACAAACACCTGTCTAGCTTTGCCACCTTTCACCGCAGATGCGGAAGGGTGATATCGGCGGATGCGGTGGATTGAGAACCGGCCTATGCAACAACAAAAAAAGATCTCTATCTTAAACAGACGGTGGTGCGGAAATTGTAGGCCAAGGGTTAAGGGGTCCTAAGATCTTGTTTATACCTGGTGCTAACATGGGTATTTTGTGCTGATCTTATCCACATTCTAATTGTTCCCACATTGTAGCCGCTGCGTCTACACATGGTGTAAAATGTGTCTCTTATCGTCCATTTTGTTCACACCCTGATATCCTGGTTCCTCCCTGAATACAAATTATTTGACAAATATTTTTTAAATAAATAATATTTATTTATTTATTTTAAGACACATATTGATGCCATAGGTCAATGGCGTCACCTGTCATTGATTTTAGAGGGTGGAATAATGAAGATTTAAATGGTTTCACTGTCCAGATTCTCCTACACTTGTAAGATTCCCAGACACAATGCGTGTCTGACTACCTCCGGAGGTGGTCAGGAAGATCTGATCACAATGCGTATTTTATTAGTCTACACCTGTCAAAAAATTTGGCCACAATCAGAATGTGGACAAGATCAGGACAAAGGACGCATGTTAGACGCAGTTATAAACTTTATAGTATGCAAAAACATACAGGTAACTGCCAAAATATAGGAAACGCCAACATAAAGTGTCTTAATAGGGTGTTGGGGCACCACGAGCCGCCAGAACAACTTCAATGCTCCTTGGCATAGATTATACAAGTGTCTAGAACTAAATTATTAGAGGGATGCGACACCATTTTTCCACGAGAAATTCCATAATTTGGTGTTTTGTTGATGGTGGAGAAAACGCTGTCTCACTTTTTCAATCTTGTCTCATTGCTGCAACTCCCCAACCGGCTCAGGAGGCTAAGTTCGAGTCATGCGTCCTCTGAAACATGACCTGCCAAACCACGCTTCTTAACACCCGCCCGCTTAACCCGGAAGCCAGCCGCACCAATGTGTGAACACCGTTCACCTGACGACCGAGGTCAGCTTGCAGGCGCCCGGCCCACCACAAGGAGTCACTAGAGCACGATGAGCAAAGTAAAGCCCACTCGGCCAAACCCTCCCCTAACCCGGACGACGCTGGGCCAATTGTGCGCCGCCCTATGGGACTCCCGATCACGGCCGGTTCTGATACAGCCTGGGATCGAACTTGGGTATGTGGTGACGCCTCTAGCACTGCGATGCAGTGCCTTAGACCGCTGCGCTACTCGGGAGGCCCCAAATATTAAACCTTTGATTAATATACATATAAGTGAATTTGTCCAAATACTATTGGTTCCCTAAAATGGGGTCTATGAACAAAAAGCTGACAGTCTGCACTTTAACCTCAGTCATTGTATCATTTCATCCAAAGTTCTGGAGTAAAGCCAAAACCACAACATGTGTAACAGTACAAATACTTTTGGACCTCACTGTATAACTAACTAATATAACTCACTATTTCTGACATAATCTAATGAGCCTATGTTTAGTATTGCTAGAGTACAAACATAGATATTGATCAATAGAAAATACCTGCTGTCACGATGATAAATTGCCTGTGTCTATCTGTTGATCTGGGTCGAAGCAAATCG
Organism: Coregonus lavaretus; assembly: GCF_964263955.1. Classification (NCBI taxonomy): domain Eukaryota; kingdom Metazoa; phylum Chordata; class Actinopteri; order Salmoniformes; family Salmonidae; genus Coregonus; species Coregonus lavaretus. The sequence continues at coordinate 47,600,003 of NC_139999.1, forward strand.
AGCTGTCAACTTTTGGTCAAAACAGGGCACAGCTGTTGGCCTATCAATGTCCCCAGACCCTAATAGAATGTGTGCAATGGTACAGGGGCTGTGCTAGTAATGATGGTTCATTGTACCTGTAACATTCCATTGGTTCCATTATATCGGGCAAGCTAAATCAGGAGCATCTCATGTATTTCGAAGTATATGTATTTGACCCAGGTCTACTTGGATTCATCTGACCGATACAGTGTCCATTTTAGGACAGACTCTGAGGATTGATTGTTGACTGACTGTGTGTTTCTGTTCTGTTCTTCTCTCTCAGGTGGCATCCCCTTTGTACTGACCGGAGAGCTGTTTGAACAGTCGTACCGACCCGCAGCCTTCATGATCGCAGGGATCGTCAACTGGGTCGCCAACTTCGCAGTCGGACTTTTGTTCCCGTTCATGCAGGTGAGTGTGTGTGTGATTGGCTGTGTGTGCATCTCTTCAAATGTGTGGCTATGTGCTTACCAGCACTATCAGAATGTGCGCATGCTGTGTGTGTTCCAAGAAAAAAGTATAATGGTGTCAGAAAGAATAGACTATTTGATTCTTACGTTGGAACGTTTCCTGAAACTACAGGGCACTTTTTTATTTCATACACAGCTCCCACAGCCCCAGGCTGCGCAGCAACAATGTCTCTTCTATTCTGTTCTTCTTCTACTCCCAGAAACATTCACTGCAGTTCTTCTTTTACTCTTCTGTCTGCGCTCTCTCTCTCTCTCTCTTTTGCTGATATGCTGGCGCAGAGTACATTCAATCAAATTAAATCAAAGGACATTTTACATCAGCAGTTGTCACAAACTGCTTATACAGAAACCCAGACTAAAACCCCAAAGAGCAAGCAATGCAGATGTAGAAGCATGGTGGCTAGGAAGAACTCCCTAGAAAGGCAGGAATCAAGATGTTCAAACGTTCATAGATGACCAGCGGGGTCAAATAATAATCACAGTGGTTATAGAGGGTGCAACAGGTCAGCACCTCAGGAGTAAATGGCAGTTGGCTTTTTCATAGCCGAGCATTCAGAGGGAGAGAGAGAGAACAGCAGGTCTGGGACAAGGTAACACGACCGGTGAACAGGTCAGGATTCCATAGCCGCATGCAGAACAGCCAAAACTAGCTCAGCAGCACAACAAAGTAAAACGTCCGGTGAACAGGTCAGGGTTCCATAGCTGCAGGCAGAACAGCAGAAACTGGATCAGCGGCACGACCAGGTGGACAGGGACAGCCAGGAGTTGTCGGGCCAGGTAGTCCTGAGGCATGGTCCTAGGGCTCAGGTCCCCTGGGAGGAAGGGAGTCGTCAGGCCAGGTAGTCCTGAGGCATGGTCCTAGGGCTCAGGTCCTCCGGGAGGAAGGTAGGAGGGAGGGAGGGATGGAGGGAGAGAGAGATGGGAGAATTAGAGGAAGCATACCTAAGATCACACAGGACACCAGATAAGACAGGAGAATTACACCAGATAGGACAGACTGACCCTAGCCCACCGGCACATAGACTATTGCAGCATAGATACTGGAGACTGAGACGGACGGGGGGTCGGGGGACACTGTGGCTCCGTCTAAAGTTACCCCCAGACAGAGCCCACCAGGCAGGATATAACCCCACCCACTTTGCCAAAGCACAGCCCCCACACCAACAAAGGGAAATCAACATACCACTAACTTACTACCCTGAGACAAGGCCGAGTATAGCCCACAAAGATCTCCCCCACCGCACGAGCACGAGGGGGTGCAAAACCAGACAGGAAGATCACGTCAGTGACTAAACCCACTCAAGTTGAGTATAGCGGAAAAAGCCTGCCACGATGTGCTGCACCCCTCGTAGGGACAGCATTGGGAGAACGTGACTCAGCCCCTGTAATAGGGTTAGAGGCAAAGAATCCCAGTGGAGAGAGGGGAGCCGGACAGGCAGAGACAGCAAGGGTGGTTCGTCACTCCAGTGCCTTGCCGTTCACCATGCCGTTTGCCAGACTACACTCAATCATAGGACCTACCAAAGAGAAGAGTCTTCAGTAAAGTCTTCGTCTCTCACATAGATCGGCAGACCATTCAATAAAAATTAGCTCTATAGGAGAAAGCCCTGCCCCCAGCTGTTTGCTTAGAAATTCTAGGAACAATAAGGAGGCCTGCATCTTATGACCATAGAGTACGTGTAGGTGTAACAGTGTTGCTTCCATCCCTCTCCTCGCCCCTACCTGGGCTTGAACCAGGGACCCTCTGCACACATCGACAACAGTCACCCTCGAAGCACCGTTACCCGTCGCTCCACAAAAGCCGCGGCCCTTGCAGAGCAAGGGAAACAACTACTTCAAGGTCTCCGAGCGAGTAACATCACCGATTGAAACGCTACTAGTGCGCACCGCTAACTATCTAGCCATTTCACACCGGTTACATAGGCAGGACCAAATTGCAGAGATAGTGTAGGTAGGAGCAAGTCCAAGTAATGTTATGTAGCCTCTGTAGCTCAATTGGTAGAGCATGGCGCTTGTAACGCCAGGGTAGTGGGTTTGATCCCCGGGACCACCCATACCTAAAAATGTCTGCACGCATGACTATAAGTCGCTTTGGATAAAAGTGTCTGCTAAATGGCATACAAATGTAGGTTAGCAGTAAAACCTTGAAATCAGCCCTAGCCTTAACAGGAAGCAAGAGAGGCTAGCACTGGAGTAATATAATATTTTTCGGGGGTTCTAGTCAAGATTCTAGCAGCCGTGTTTAGCACTAGCTGAAATGTATTTAGTGCCTTATCTGGGTAGCCGGAGAGTAGCGCATTGCTGTAGTCTAATCTTGAAGTGACAAAAGCATGGATTTGCTTTCCTGCATGATTTTTTTACAAAAGGTTTCAGATTTTTGCTATGTTCTGAAGATTTTTTTCAAGCTGGTCTTGAAATATTTTGGATATGTTCGTCAAAAGAGAGATCAGGGTCCAGAGTAATGCAGAGGTCCTTTACAGTTTTATTTGAAACGACTGTACAACCATCGAGATTCATTGTCAGATCCAACAGCAGATCTCTTTGTTTCTTCGGACCTAGAGCTAGCATCTCTGTTTTGTCCGAGTGTAAAACTAAAACATTTGCCGCCATCCACTTTCTTATGTCTGAAACACAGGCTTCCAGGGTAGGCAATTTTGGGGCTTCACCATGTTTCATTGAAATGTACAGCTGTTTGTCATCTGCATAGCAGTGAAAGTTGACATTGTATTTCTGAATGACATCACTAAGAGGAAGCATATACACTGAGTTTACAAAACATTAAGAACACCTGCTCTTTCCATGACAGGCTGACCAGGGGAATCCAGGTGAAAGCTATGATCCCTTATGGATGTCACTTGTTAAATCCACTTCAATCAGTCTAGATGAAGGGTAGGAGACAGGTTAACCTCTATGGGATCGGTGTCCCGTCTACGGGACGGTTGAGCTGACATGCGCTAATTTGATTAGCATGACTGTTGTAAGTAACAGCAAACTTTCCTGGCAGAAAGCTTACATTCTTGTTAATCTCACTGCACTGTCCTATTTACAGTAGCTATTATGGTGAAAAAATACCATGCTATTGTTTGAGGAGAGTGCAGAACAACAGAAAACTTATCACGGCAACTGGTTTGATACATTCACCTCTGAAGGTAAATAATGTACTTACATTCAGTAATCTTGCTCTGATTTGTCATCCTAAGGGTCCCAGAGATAAAATGTAGCATAGTTTTGTTTAATAAAATCCATTGTTATATTCAAATGTAGGAACTGGGTTCTTCAGTTTGAACCTCTGCTGTCTCTGGCTCCACACCCATCCCGCCTGGCCATCTAGATGTGTGAAAGTTGGTGTATAAGCTAATGATCCATCATGTATTACCATATCATTTTTGTATGTTCTCTATAGTTATGTACTTAAATGTATCAATTAACCAATTCGGCACATTTGGGCAGACTTGATACAGAATAGTCCAGTATTGCAATGCTTCACTGGATCAATCTGAAACTTTGCACACACACTGCTGCCATCTGGTGGCCAAAATCTCAATTGCGCCTAAACTGCGATATTATATTGTGGCCTTTCTCTTGCATTTCAAAGATGATGGAACAAAAAAATATATATATTTTACCAGATCTAATGTGTTATATTCTCCTACATTAAATTCACATTTCCACAAACTTCAAAGTGTTTCCTTTCAAATGGTATCAAGAATATGCATATCCTTGCTTCAGGTCCTAAGCTACAGGCAGTTAGATTTGGGTATGTCATTTTAGGCGAAAATTGAAAAAAAGGGTCCGATCCTTAAGAGGTTAAAGCAGGATTCTTAAGCCTTGAGACAATTGAGACATGGATTGTCTACGTATGCCATTCAGAGGGTGAATGGGCCAGACAAAGATTTAAGTGCCTTTGAACGGGGTATGGTAGTAGGTGCCTGGCACACCAGTTTGTGTCATGAACTGAAACGCTGCTGGGTTTTTCATGCTCAACAGTTTCCCGTGTGTATCAAGAATGGTCCACCACCCAAAGGACATACAGCCAACTTGACACAACTGTGGGAAGCATTGGAGTCATCATGGGCCAGGATCCCTGTGGAACGCTTTCAACACCTTGTAGAGTCCATGCCACGACGAATTGAGGCTGGGGGGTGCAATTCAGTATTAGTAAGGTATTCCTAATGTTTGGTATACTCAGTGTATATTGAAAACAATAGTGGTCCTAGGAACAAACTTTGAGGAACACCGAAACTTACCATTGATTTGTCAGAGGACAAACCATCCACAGAGACAATTTGATATCTTTCCGACAGATAAGATTTAAACCAGGTAAGAACTTGTCCGCATAGACCAATTAAGGTTTCCAATCTCTCCAAAATAGTGGTGTGATTGATGGTGTCGAATGTGGCACTAAGGTCTAGGAGCATGAAGACAGATTCCGAGCCTTGGTCTGACACCCTTAAAAAGTAATTTACCACCTTCACGGGTGCGGTCTCAGTACTATGATGGGGTCTAAAACCAGACTGGAGTGTTTCATGTACATTATTTGTATTCAGTGAGTTGCTCAGCTTTTTCAAACAAATTTGAGAGGAATGGGAGATTCGATATAGGCCGGTTCAGTAAAAAAAAAAAAATGTGGGTCAAGGTTTTGCGTTTTAAGGAGAGGGTTTATTACTGCCACTTTAAGTGAGTTTGGTTTACATCCGGAGGATAGGGAGCCATTTATTATGTTCAACATAGGAGGGCCAAGCTCAGGAAGTAGCTCTTTCAGTAGTTTAGTTGGAATAGGGTCTGTAGACAGCTGGAAGGTTTAGAGGACATGACTATTTCGTGAACGTGTCGAGATACAGGATTAAAAAACTTGACTGTCTCCATTGATCCGGGCAGTTCTGTGAAGACTCAGGACAACGGAGTTTTGGAGAAATACGCATATTCAAAGAGGAGTCTGTAATTTGTTTCCTAATTATCATGATCTTTTCTTCAAAGAAGTTAATGAATTAATCACTGCTGAAGGGAAAGGGGATACCTAGCCAGTTGCACAACTGAATGCATTCAACTGAAATGTGTCTTTTGCATTTAACCCAACCCCTCTGAATCAGAGAGGTGCAGGGGACTGCCTTAATTGACGTCATCGGCACCCAGGGAGCAGTTGTTGGGGGTTAACTGCCTTGCTCAAGGGTAGATTTTTACATCTTGCTGGCTCGGGGATTCGAACCAGCAAACTTTTGGTTACATTACATTTACATTTACATTTTCGTCATTTAGCAGACGCTCTTATCCAGAGCGACTTACAAATTGGTGCATTCACCTTATGATAGCCAGTGGACAACCACTTTACAATGTATATTTTTTTGGGGGGTGGGGTAGGGGGAGGGTAGAAGGATTACTTTTATCCTATCCCAGGTATTCCTTAAAGAGGTGGGGTTTCAAGTGTCTCCGGAAGGTGGTGAGTGACTCCGCTGTCCTGGCGTCGTGAGGAGCTTGTTCCACCATTGGGGTGCCAGGGCAGCGAACCGTTTTGACTGGGCTGAGCGGGAACTGTGCTTCCGCAGAGGTAGGGGGGCCAGCAGGCCAGAGGTGGATGAACGCAATGCCCTCGTTTGGGTGTAGGGACTGATCAGAGCCTGAAGGTACGGAGGTGCCGTTCTCCTCACAGCTCCGTAGGCAAGCACCATGGTCTTGTAGCAGATGCAGGCTTCAACTGGAAGCCAGTGGAGTGTGCGGAGGAGCGGGGTGACGTGAGAGAATTTTAAATTTTTAAATTTTAGTCATTTAGCAGACGCTCTTATCCAGAGCAACTTACAGTTAGTGAGTGCATACATTATTATTATTTTTTATTTTTTCATACTAACGCCATGCTCTACCAACTGAGCTACATCCCTGTGAGAGATGTTGGGAAGGTTGAACACCAGACGGGCTGCAGCGTTCTGGATGAGTTGTAGGGGTTTAATGGCACAGGCAGGGAGCCCAGCCAAAAGTGAGTTGCAGTAATTCAGACGGGAGATGACAAGTGCCTGGATTAGGACCTGTGCCGCCCGCTTCCTGTGTAAGGTAGGGTCGTACTCTGCGAATGTTGTAGAGCATGAACCTACAGGATCGGGTCACCACTTTGATGTTAGCGGAGAACGACAGGGTGTTGTCCAGGGTCACGCCAAGGTTCTTTGCACTCTGGGAGGAGGACACAACAGAGTTGTCAACCGTGATGGCGAGATCATGGAGCAGGCAGTCCTTCCCCGGGAGGAAGAGCAGCTCCGTCTTGCCGAGGTTCAGCTTGAGGTGGTGATCCGTCATCCACACTGATATGTCTGCCAGACATGCAGAGATGCGATTCGCCACCTGATTATCAGAAGGGAGGAAAGGAGAAGTTTAATTGTGTGTCGTCTGCGTAGCAATGATAGGAGAGACCATGTGAGGATATGACAGAGCCAAGTGACTTGGTGTATAGAGAGAATAGGAGAGGGCCTAGAACTGAGCCCTGGTGGACACCAGTGGTGAGAGCACGTGGTGCAGAGACAGATTCTCGCCACGCAAAGACAGATTCTTTACTGGTCCAACGCTCTTAACCGTTCGGCTACCTGCCATCCTCACTTGGGGAATGCTGCTTTTTAGTTACATTTTCTATTGCTTTTATTCTCCTCAATCAGGTTGGAAAAGTAGACTGATCAAGCAGCAGTGAGGGCTTTTCGATATTGCATGATATTGTCTTTCCAAGCTAGTCATAAGACTTCCAATTTCGTGGAGCGCCATTTCCGTTCAAATTTTCTGGAAGCTTGCTTCAGGGCTCGGGTATTTTCTGTATACCAGGGAGCTAGTTTCTTGTGACCATTTTTTTTTTGCGGTGCGACTGCATCTAGGGTATTATGCAAAGTTAAGTTTAGATCCTCAGTTAGGTGGTTAACTGATTTTGTCCTCAGACATCCTTGTGTAGGTGGAGGGAGTCTAGAAGGGCATCTAGGAATCTTGGGGTTGTCCGACAATGTATATAGAGTGGCATTTGACAATCTTTCACGCCCTGACTCTGGGGACTCTTATTTGTTGAGTCAGGGTGTGTATTTTCTATGTGGTCTAGATCTATGTTGGCCGGTGTGGTTCCCAATCAGAGGCAGCTGTCGCTCGTTGTCTCTGATTGGGGACCACACTTAGGCAGCCTTTTGGCACGAGTGGGTTGTGGGATCTTGTTCCGTGTGAGGTTTGTTGTGTGTACCTTAGGACGTCACGTATCGTTGGTTTATTGTTTTGTCGTTGTGTTTATTCGTTAAATAAACATGTTGGTTAGATCTTAGACCCCAACCAATCCTTGGTTGGGGTCTAAGCAAATTATTTGTTGTGATCGTAAACATAATAAGACTGTTGTCCGATAGTCCAGAATTATGAGGAAAAACATTTAGATCCACAATATCTATTCCATGGGACAAAACTAGATCCAGGGTATGATTGTGGCAATGCGTAGGTCCCGAGACATGTTGGCCAAAACCCACTGAGTCGATGATGGCTCCGAAAGCCTTTTGGAATGGGTCTGTGGACTTCTCCATGTGAGTATTGAAGTCAACAAAAATGAGAATATTATCTGCCATGACTACCAGGTCCGATAAGAATTCAGGGAACTCAGTGAGGAACGCTGTATACAGCCCAGAAAGCCTGTTAACAATATCTATAAAACTTGATTGAGTAGGCTGCATAGATTTCATGACTAGAACCTCATAAGATGAAAATGCAGTCTTTTTTTTGGTGTAAATTTACATTTACTGTCATAAATGTTAGCAACACTTATGCTGGGGATATGGTCTCAAGGCTTAAGCCATGCTTCAGTCAGGCCAAACACATCAAGTTTATGATCAGTGATCATTGACTATAACTGCCTTGGAAGTGAGGGATCTATTACATAAATAGTCCTATTTTGAGATGTGAGGTATTATCACAATCTATTTCAATAATGACAGGAATGGAGGAGGTCTTTATTCCAGTGAGATTGCTAAGGCGAACACCGCAATGTTTAGTTTTGCCTGACCTAGATCGAGGCACAGACATGGTCTCAATAGGGAAAGCTGAGCTGACTACACTGACTATAATAGGGGCAGACTCCACTAAGCTGGCAGGCTGGCTAACAGCCTGCTGCCTGGCCTGCACCCTATCTCATTGTGGATCTAGAGGAGATACAGTGGGGGAAAAAAGTATTTAGTCAGCCACCAATTGTGCAAGTTCTCCCACTTAAAAAGATGAGAGAGGCCTGTAATTTTCATCATAGGTACACGTCAACTATGACAGACAAAATGAGAATTTTTTTTCCAGAAAATCACATTGTAGGATTTTTAATGAATTTATTTGCAAATTATGGTGGAAAATAAGTATTTGGTCAATAACAAAAGTTTCTCAATACTTTGTTATATACCCTTTGTTGGCAATGACACAGGTCAAACGTTTTCTGTAAGTCTTCACAAGGTTTTCACACACTGTTGCTGGTATTTTGGCCCATTCCTCCATGCAGATCTCCTCTAGAGCAGTGATGTTTTGGGGCTGTCGCTGGGCAACACGGACTTTCAACTCCCTCCAAAGATTTTCTATGGGGTTGAGATCTGGAGACTGGCTAGGCCACTCCAGGACCTTGAAATGCTTCTTACGAAGCCACTCCTTCGTTGCCCAGGCGGTGTGTTTGGGATCATTGTCATGCTGAAAGACCCAGCCACGTTTCATCTTCAATGCCCTTGCTGATGGAAGGAGGTTTTCACTCAAAATCTCACGATACATGGCCCCATTCATTCTTTCCTTTACACGGATCAGTCGTCCTGGTCCCTTTGCAGAAGAACAGCCCCAAAGCATGATGTTTCCACCCCCATGCTTCACAGTAGGTATGGTGTTCTTTGGATGCAACTCAGCATTCTTTGTCCTCCAAACACGACGAGTTGAGTTTTTACCAAAAAGTTATATTTTGGTTTCATCGGACCATATGACATTCTCCCAATCCTCTTCTGGATCATCCAAATGCACTCTAGCAAACTTCAGACGGGCCTGGACATGTACCTGCTTAAGCAGGGGAACACGTCTGGCACTGCAGGATTTGAGTCCCTGGCGGCGTAGTGTGTTACTGATGGTAGGCTTTGTTACTTTGGTCCCAGCTCTCTGCAGGTCATTCACTAGGTCCCCCTGTGTGGTTCTGGGATTTTTGCTCACCGTTCTTGTGATCATTTTGACCCCACGGTGTGAGATCTTGCGTGGAGCCTGTCTTCCATTTCCTAATAATTGCTCCCACAGTTGATTTCTTCAAACCAAGCTGCTTACCTATTGCATATTCAGTCTTCCCAGCCTGGTGCAGGTCTACAATTTTGTTTCTGGTGTCCTTTGACAGCTCTTTGGTCTTGGCCATAGTGGAGTTTGGAGTGTGACTGTTTGAGGTTGTGGACAGGTGTATTTTATACTGATAACAAGTTCAAACAGGTGCCATTAATACAGGTAACGAGTGGAGGACAGAGGAGCCTCTTAAAGAAGAAGTTACAGGTCTGTGAGAGCCAGAAATCTTGCTTGTTTGTAGGTGACCAAATACTTATTTTCCACCATAATTTGCAAATAAATTCATTAAAAATCCTACAATGTGATTTTCTGGATTTTTTTTCTCTCAATTTGTCTGTCATAGTTGACATGTACCTATGATTTACAGGCCTCTCTCATCTTTTGAAGTGGGAGAACTTGCACAATTGGTGGCTGACTAAATACTTTTTTCCCCACTGTAGATCCCTGTCTATGTTGATAGATAAGATGAGAGCACCCTTCCAGCTAGGATGGAGTCCGTCACTCCTCAGCAGGCCAGGCTTGGTCCTGTTTGTGGGTAAGTCCCAGAAAGAGGGACAATTATCTACAAATTGAATCTTTTGGTAGGGGCAGAAAATAGTTTTCTACCAGCGATTGAGTTGTGCGAGTCTGCTGTAGAGCTTATCAGTTCCGCTAACTGGGAGGGGGCCAGAGACAATTACTCAATGCTGACACATCTTTCTAGCTAAGTTACACGCTGAAGCTATGTTGCGCTTGGTGACCTCTGACTGTTTTATCCTAACATTGTTGGTGCCGACGTGGATAACAATCTCTCTATACTCTCAACACTGTAAAAACTGTTAAATCCCCATGGATTGATGAGGAATTGAAAAATTGTATGGTTGAGAGGGATGAGGCAAAAGGAATGGCAAATAAGTCTGGCTGCACAACCGATTGGCAAACGTATTGCAAATTGAGAAATAATGTGACTAAACTGAATAAAAAGAAGAAGAAACAATACTATGAAACAAGGATCAATTACATAAAGAATGATAGTAAAAAGCTTTTCACCTTAAGTGAAATTTTGGGAAAAAAGGCAAACTCAGCTCCATCATTCATTGAAACAGATGGCTCATTCATCACAACCAACTGATATTGCCAACTACTTTAATAATTTTGCCAGCAACAATGACATGCCAGCAACATGACATGCCAGCAACAATTGCTGACACTACACATCCAAGTATATCTGACCAAATTATGAAAGACAAGCATTGTAATTTTGAATTCCGTAAAGTGAGTGTGGAAGAGGTGAACAAATTATTGTTGTCTATTAACAATGACAAGCCACCGGGGTCTGACAACTTGGATGGAAAATTGCTTAGGATAATAGCGGACGATATTGCCACTCCTATGTGCCATATTTTGAATGAATAATGTGGAAATTGAGCAAGTTGAGGTGACTAAACTGCTTGGAGTAACCCTGGATTGTAGACTGTCATGGTCAAAGCATATTGATACAGCAGTAGCTAAGATGGGGAGAAGTATGTCCATAATTAAGCACTGCTCTGCCTTCTTAACAACACTATCAACAAGGCAGTGTCACGATCGTCTAATGAGGGAGACCAAAGCGCAGCGCGTTGAGCGAACATTACTTTATTTAATTAAAGCCTAACACGAAAACCACAAAACAAATGACGATACGTGAAGTCCACAGTGACAATGACTGTACAGGAACAAAAACCCACAACCACAAGGTGAACACAGACAGTTTAAATATGGCTCCCAATCAGAGATAACGAGCCGACAGCTGACACTCGTTACCTCCGATTGGGAGTCACTTGACCAAACAAGGAAAACACAACCAATGACAACCCAACCACACAAAACACAACCAAACGAACACACCCTGGCTCAAAATACAAAGTCCCGGAGCCAGAGCGTGACAGTACCCCCCCCTAAAGGCGCGGACTGCGACCGCGCCTCAAAAACCCCAAACAGGGGAGGGCTGGGTGGGCATTACTCCTCGGAGGCGGCTCCGGCTCCGGGCTTGACCACCACCCTTCTTCAATCCCCCCGTAGCGCCCCCGGTCCGATCTGACCCAGCTGGTAGGATCTGGACTGACGACGCGCACCCCTGGCTTGGCGCGTGAGGCAGGAACGGACCGGACCTGGCTGACGATACGCACCCTAGGCTTGATGCGTGGAGCCGGAACGGGCCTCACCAGGCTGACGACTCGCATCCCTGGCTTGGTGCGAGTAGCAGGAATGGGCTGGATCAGGCTGACGGCTCGCACCCTTGGCTTGGTGCGAGTAGCAGGGACGAGCTGAACCAGGCTGACGACTCGCACCCTTGGCTTGGTGCGAGTAGCAGGAACGGGCTGGACCAGGCCGACGACTCGTACCCCTGGCTTGGTGCGAGTAGCAGGAACGGGCTGGACCAGGCTGACGACTCGCACCCTTGGCTTGGTGCGAGTAGCAGGAACGGGCTGGACCAGGCTGACGACTCGCACCCTTGGCTTGGTGCGAGTAGCAGGAACAGGCCGGGCTGGGCTGGCGACGCACACCGTAGGCTTTGTGCGTAGAGCAGGGACAGGCCGGGCTGGGCTGGCAACGCACACCGTAGGCTTTGTGCGTAGAGCAGGAACAGGCCGGGCTGGGCTGGCGACGCACACCGTAGGCCTTGTGCGTAGAGCAGGAACAGGCCGGGCTGGGCTGGCGACGCACACCGTAGGCTTTGTGCGTAGAGCAGGGACAGGCCGGGCTGGGCTGGCAACGCACCCCGTAGGCTTGGTGCGTGGAGCAGGGATAGGCCGGGCTGGGCTGGCAACGCACCCCGTAGGCTTGGTGCGTGGAGCAGGGATAGGCCGGGCTGGGCTGGCGACGCGCACCATTAACTTAGTGCGTGGAGCAGGGACAGGCCTCACCGGACTGTGGAGACGGATAGGAGACCTGGAATGAAGAGCGGCCACAACCCGTCCCGGCTGAATGCCTACCTTCACACACTCTGTGTGAGGCATCCGCACAGGACGTACAGGGCTGTGTACCCGTACCGACATGACAGCACGTGATACTGGAGCAGGATATCCGGGACCGCGGAGAGGCATAGGAGACCACGAGCGTTGAGCCGGCACACTCCGTCCTGGCTGCATACCCCCCTTCGCACGACACGTGCGGGGTGCTCGCACAGGACGTACAGGACTGTGCCGGACCACTCGTGGCACCGTACGCTGCTCCGCATACCGCAGAACCTGCCCCGTCCCATGCTGCCATGCCTGAGTACGGGAAGTTGGTTCCGCTCTCCATCCCGGCCTCGCCAACCTGCCTTCTGGCCCCCAAAACCCGGTGGCCTCCTCTCCAAAATGCCCTGTGGCAGCCTCCTGCTGCCCAGTCGCCCATGCCGTGTGCCCCCCCCTAAAAAATTCTTGGGGATGCCTCTCGTCCTTCCGACGATGGCACTGCTGACGCCGCTGCTCCTCTCTCGCCAGGGCCTTAATCCTCCCCCAAGGTCCCTTGCCCCCGAGCATGTCCTCCCAGGACCACGATTTGCCCACCTGGGCCATCGCCAGCCTCTCCATCTCTTTTCCTGGCGCTTCCTCCCATGACCAGGCTGCCTGCTCCTGGACACGCTGCTTGGTCCTTTTACGGTGGGTTTTTCTGTCACGATCGTCTAATGAGGGAGACCAAAGCGCAGCGCGTTGAGCGAACATGACTTTATTTAATTAAAGCCTAACACGAAAACCACAAAACAAATGACGATACGTGAAGTCCACAGTGACAATGACTGTACAGGAACAAAAACCCACAACCACAAGGTGAACACAGACAGTTTAAATATGGCTCCCAATCAGAGATAACGAGCCGACAGCTGACACTCGTTACCTCCGATTGGGAGTCACTTGACCAAACAAGGAAAACACAACCAATGACAACCCAACCACACAAAACACAACCAAACGAACACACCCTGGCTCAAAATACAAAGTCCCGGAGCCAGAGCGTGACAGGCAGGTCCTACAGGCCCTAGTTTTGTTGCACCTAGACTACTGTTCAGTAGTGTGGTCAGGTGCCACAAAGAGGGACTTGGGAAAATTGCAGTTGGCTCAGAACAGGGCAGCACGGCTGGCCCTTAAAAGTACATGGAGAGCTAACATTGATGACATGCATGTCAGTCTCTCCTGTCTCAGAGTGGAAGAGAGATTGACTTCATCACTGCTTGTTTTTGTGAGAGTTGTCGACGAGCTGAATGTACAGAGCTGTCTGTTTGGAATACTGGCACACAGCTCGGACACCCATGCATACCCCACAAGACATGCCATCAGAGGTCTCTTCACAGCCCCCAAGTCCAGAACGGACTATGGGAGGCGCACAGTACTACATAGAGCCGTGACTACATGGAACTCTATTCCACATCAGGTAACTGATGCAAGCAGTAGAATCAGATTTTTAAAAACAGGTAAAACTGTGAAGAGACACACACACAGGTACATACACACATACATATAGACACTCACTCTACACAGACGTACACATGGATGTTGTATTGTAAATATGTGATAGTGGAGTAGTGGCCTGAGGGAACACACTAAATGTATTGGGTAAAGTGTTATGAAATATAATGTCATGTAATATTTTAAATTGTATATAACTGCCTTAATGTTGCAGGACCCCAGGAAGAGTAGCTGCTGCCTTGGCAGCAGCAAATGGGGATCCTTAATAAATACAAACGCTGGCCAGTTTTAGCTTCAGCCAGCACCATCTTCAGATTAGCCTTTGTCAATACCCCTGCCCCCGGTAAACAATGTATGATCGCTGGAGGACTCTTTAAGTTTAATATGGCGGGTAATGAAGTCGCCAATGACCTAGGGTTTTCAATTTGTCAGAGATAATGGTGGGAGGCTTCGACAGCTCAGACCCCGTAACAGATGGAGCATAATTACAGATTATTAGGCAACCAGGCTGCCACCACTGGAATTTGATCTGAGGCACATTCACCACTGCCGTCTTCCCGAGGCATCCCAACCTTCATTAGTAAAAGGAAACTGCTTGGCACAAGGAAACACCAGCATTTTATATGGCATACCCCACCCCCCAATAACGAGGCGCACCTGGGCAAAATCAGTCTAGACTTGACGCATGTCAGAAAAGTAAAGAGGAAGTGAAAACTTAATGAACAATATCTTATCTTGTCAAAATCCTCCTCGAGTTGGTCCTGATGGCACTGTACAATCAAAACGAGGGGGCGGCGCCCCACCACTCCTCTCTGTTGTTTGGGGAGAACCCTGTCGTAGGGCCCTGCCCTTTTCATTCTTGGCACCCTAACGTGGTGGTGGTGGGGGGAAGCTTGACTTGCCCTCACATCCAAGCCCTGTTCCGTCACATCAGTGATATGTGAGGTGGCAGCAGGACTCCAGCTCAGAGGAACGGGGTAATGGCCTGAGGGCCCATTACTGAAACAAGAAGAGGGAACTGAGCTATCTGTGACTGCTGAGCAGAGTGGTGCGTGTGTGTGGGTTGGGGCTATATTATAAACCTCAGCAGTATACATTATGGCCATGGTAAACAAATGAAATGACCTAGACTAATGGGAGAAGGTACGAAAATGGTGGAGCGAGAGCTTGTTGATATCAGAGAGAAGTTCAAGGGAATGTTTACCTTCACTGTCTACAACAATGCAAAATTGTTAGGTTAGATACAAAATATACACTATATATACAAAAGTATGTGGACACCCCTTCAAATTAGTGGATTCTGCTATTTCAGCCACACCCTTTTTTTACATTTTAGTAATTTAGCAGACGCTCTTATCCAGAGCGACTTACAGATAGTGAGTGTATACATTATTGTAATATTTTTTCATACTGCCCCCCCGTGGGAATCGAACCCACAACCCTGGCATTGCAAACTCCATGCTCTACCAACTGAGCTACATCCCTGCCAGCCATTCCCTCCCCTACCCTGGACGACGCTGGGCTAATTGTGCGCCGCCCCATGGGTCTCCCGGTTGCGGCCGGCTACGACAGAGCCTGGATTCTAACCAGGATCTCTAGTGGCACAGCTAGCACTGCGATGCAGTGCCTTAGACCACTGCGCCACTCGGGAGGTGTGACCCGCTGCTGACAGATGTATAAAATCTAGCACAGAGCCATGCAATCTCCATAGACAAACATTGGCAGTAGAATGGCTGAAGAGCTCAGTGACTTCCAACGTGTCACAGTCATAGGTTGCCACCTTTCCAACAAGTCAGTTCGCCAAATTTCTGCCCTGCCAGAGCTGCCCTGGTCAACTGTAAGTGCTATTATTGTGAAGTGGAAATGTCTAGGAGCAACAACGGCTCAGCCACAAAGTGGTACGCCACACAAACTCATAGAATGGGACCGCAGCGTGTAAAAAAAATAGTCTATCCTCGGTTGCAACACTCACTACCGAGTTCCAAACTGCCTCTGGAAGCAACCTCCGCACAAGAACTGTTCGTCGGGAGCTTCATGAAATGGGTTTCCGTGGCCGAGCAGCCGCACACAAGCCTAAGATCACCATGCGCAATGCCAAGCGTCGGCTGGAGTGGTGGAAAGCTCGCCGCCATTGGACTCTGGAGCAGTTGAAACGTGTTCACCATCTGGCAGTCCGACAGACGAATCTGGGTTTGGCGGATGCCAGGAGAACGCTGCCTTTCCCAATGCATAGTGCCAACTGTAAAGTTTGCTGGAAGAGGAATAATGGTCAGGGGCTGTTTTTCATGGTTCAGGCTAGGCCCCTTAGTTCCAGTGGGAAAT
This sequence comes from Coregonus lavaretus, assembly GCF_964263955.1. NCBI lineage: Eukaryota > Metazoa > Chordata > Actinopteri > Salmoniformes > Salmonidae > Coregonus > Coregonus lavaretus. The sequence goes on from NC_139999.1 coordinate 47,616,501, forward strand.
CTTAACACTACAGCATACAATGACATTCTAGACGACATCCAACTTTGTGGCAACAGTTTGGGAAAGGCCCTTTCCTGTTTCATGCCCCCGTGCACAAAGCGAGGTCCATACAGAAATATTTTGATTCTTCAAAGTAGCCACCCTTTGCCTTGATGACAGCTTTGCACACTCTTGGCATTCTCTCAACCAGCTTCATGAGGAATGATTTCCCAACAGTCTAGAAGGAGTTCCCACATATGCTGAGCACTTGTTGGCTGCTTTTCCTTCACTCTGCGGTCCAACTCATCCCAAACCATCTCAATTGGGTTGAGGTCGGGTGATTGTGGATGCCAGGTCATCTGATGCAGCACTCCATCACTCTATTTATTGGTCAAATAGCTCTTACACAGCCTGGAGGTGTGTTGGGTCATTGTCCTGTTGAAAAACGAATTATAGTCTCACTAAGCGCAAACCAGATGGGATGGCGTATCGCTGCAGAATGCTGTGGTAGACATGCTGGTTAAGTGTGCCTTGAATTCTAAATAAATCACTGACAATGTCACCAGCAAAGCACCCCCACACCATCACACCTCCTCCTCCATGCTTCACGGTGGGAACCACACATGCAGAGATCATACGTTCACCTACTCTGCGTCTCACAAAGACACGGCGGTTGGAACCAAAAATCTCAAATTTGGACTAAAGGACAGATATCCACCGGTCTAATGTCCATTGCTTGTGTTTCTTGGCCCAAGCAAGTCTCTTCTTCTTATTGGTGTCCTTTAGTAGTGGTTTCTTTGCAGCAATTCAACCATGAAGGCCTGATTCACGCAGTCTCCTCTGAACAGTTGATGTTGAGATGTCTGTTACTTGAACTCTGTGAAGCATTTATTTGGGCTGCAATCCGAGGTGCAGTTAACTCTAATGAACTTATACTCTGCAGAAGAGGTAACTTTGGGTCTTTCTTTACTGTGGTGGTCCTCATGAGAGCCAGTTACATCATAGAGCTTGATGGTTTTTGCGACTGCACTTGAAGAAACTTTCAAAGTTCTTGAAATGTTCCGGATTGACTGACCTTCATGTCTTAAAGTAAGGATGGATTGTCGTTTCTCTTTGCTTATTTGAGCTGTTCTTACCATGTTATGGACTTGGTCTTTTACCAAATAGGGCAATCTTCTGTATACCACCCCTACCTTGTGACAACACAACTGATTGGCTCAAACACATTAAGAAGGAAAGAAATTCCACAAATTAACTTTTAAGAAGGCACACCTGTTAATTGAAATGGATTCCAGGTGACTACCTCATGAAGCTGGTTGAGAGAATGCCAAGAGTGTGCAAAGCTGTCATCAAGGCAAAGGGGGGCTATTTGAAGAATCTAAAATATAAGATACATTTTCATTTGTTTAACACTTTTTTTGGTTACTACATGATTCCATATGTGTTATTTCATAGTTTTGATGTCTTCACTATTATTCTACAATGTAGAAAATAATAAAAAATAAGAACAAACCCTTGAATGAGCAGGTGTGTCCAAACTTTTGACTGGTACTGTATGTATATACAGTGGGGGAAAAAAAGTATTTAGTCAGCCACCAATTGTGCAAGTTCTCCCACTTAAAAAGATGAGAGAGGCCTGTAATTTTCATCATAGGTACACGTCAACTATGACAGACAAATTGAGAAAAAGAAATCCATAAAATCACATTGTAGGATTTTTAATGAATTTATTTGCAAATTATGGTGGAAAATAAGTATTTGGTCACCTACAAACAAGCAAGATTTCTGGCTCTCACAGACCTGTAACTTCTTCTTTAAGAGGCTCCTCTGTCCTCCACTCGTTACCTGTATTAATGGCACCTGTTTGAACTTGTTATCAGTATAAAAGACACCTGTCCACAACCTCAAACAGTCACACTCCAAACTCCACTATGGCCAAGACCAAAGAGCTGTCAAAGGACACCAGAAACAAAATTGTAGACCTGCACCAGGCTGGGAAGACTGAACCTGCAATAGGTAAGCAGCTTGGTTTCAAGGTCCCAGAGTGGCCTAGCCAGTCTCCAGATCTCAACCCCATAGAACATCTTTGGAGGGAGTTGAAAGTCTGTGTTGCCCAGCGACAGCCCCAAAACATCCCTGCTCTAGAGGAGATCTGCATGGAGGAATGGGCCAAAATACCAGCAACAGTGTGTGAAAACCTTGTGAAGACTTACAGAAAACGTTTGACCTGTGTCATTGCCAACAAAGGGTATATAACAAAGTATTGAGAAACTTTGTTATTGACCAAATACTTATTTTCCACCATACTTTGCAAATAAATTCATTAAAAATCCTACAATGTGATTTTCTGGATTTTTTTTCCTCATTTTGTCTGTCATAGTTGACGTGTATATATTTATATATATTTGTTTTTTATCCTTTATTATTTCCCCCCGCCCCTACCACCCCTCCCCTAATTGGAGTAAACTAATGGACAACAAAACTTAGGCTTCTACTTCCAGCTTATTCATATAATATACATTTTACGGACACAGTATATTTTACAATAGTTATCTTTTGTTTGTTTTCAGTCCCATCCTTCAGCTCCACTCAACCCCTTCCCTTTCTTACATTTTAGTAATTTAGCAGATGCTCTTATCCAGAGCGACTACATACATTTTCATATTTGTTCGTAATGGTCCCCCATGGGACTCGAACCCATAACCCTGGCATTGCATGTGCCATGCTCTACCAACTGAGCCACACGGGACCATCTCTTAACACCATCCAGTTTTTATTTTTATTTGTCATATATTTTTCTACTGCGCTGTGATGTTTCACAAAAGTTCTGAACCTTTCTATTCTCATAGATTCTACAAATTGTAAATTAAAGATAAACATTTTTGCTAAGAGTATTATTATATTATTGATCGATTGACTATGAATTTTTAAATCACCCAGCAGTGCTATTTGCAGAGTTAGCTCCAGGTAAATGTTACAATTCTTAAGCCATTCCTGAACCTGCGACCAAAAGCAAGTTACATATGGACAGTACCAAAACAAATGATCAAATAATTCTGTCTCTTTGCAGCAAAATCTGCAGAGCTGGGATGGTTGTAACCCCCTGCATTAGGAAAGTATTCAGGCCTCTTTCCTTTTTCCACATGTTGAATTTTGTATAATAATTTAAATTGAAAAACTCAATGTTTTGAATCCAGCGTTGTTTTGTGTATCAGTTCATAAACCATGTGCCATGGAATCGGTACCTCGAAAATCTCTTCCCAACTCTTTTGCAAACTATATGGCACAGCTGTCATTTTTTTGGTCCTTAAATGAAACTGGTATACTTTTTTATTTATCACAATTTTCTTTAGCCAATTTTGGTCTTTAATGCAGGGCCGACAGACAAATTCTTTTTTTTTCTCCCCCTTCCACTTGCCTCTTCCATTTTTGAGGTAATGCTGCAATTAGTTGGTTGTAATTTTGTGTAGAGCAGACTTTTCCATATATTTTTTGTTAGCTGCATGTGTGACATAACTCCACCAGCCCTATTTATGATATCATTTACAAAGATTATACTTTTTTTTTAAATCCAGAAATATATATATATTTTTAATCAATTAGTATATTTGAGTTTAACCACCATTTTTATTGTAATATTTGTTCAGTCTTTTCTGGCGGATTAAACTGAAATTGCAACCAACTTTCTATGGCTTGTTTTAAAAAGAGCAATATTTTGGAGATTATTTCATTTTCAAATAACTGAAAGTGAGAGGTTGTAATCTGAATAAAGGGGAAAAGGCCATTCTTGAACATAGGGTGAGACATTCTCACTGATCTGCTAGAGAACCAGTTAGGATGTAAGTATAACTTTTATATGACTGAAGCCTTTAGGAAGAGGTCTAATGCTTTAATATTTAATAATTTCTGTTTGGAGGACAAAGAATGCTGAGTTGCATCCAAAGAACACCATACCTACTGTGAAGCATGGGGGTGGAAACATCATGCTTTGGGGCAGTTTTTCTGCAAAGGGACCAGGACGACTGATCCGTGTAAAGGAAAGAATGAATGTATCGTGAGATTTTGAGTGAAAACCTTCTTCCACCAGCAAGGGCATTGAAGAAGAAACGTGGCTGGGTCTTTCAGCATGACAATGATCCCAAACACACCGCCCGGGCAACGAAGGAGTGGCTTCGTAAGAAGCATTTCAAGGTCCTGGAGTGGCCTAGCCAGTCTCCAGATCTCAACCCCATAGAAAATCTTTGGAGGGAGTTGAAAGTCTGTGTTGCCCAGCGACAGCCCCAAAACATCACTGCTCTAGAGGAGATCTGCATGGAGGAATGGGCCAAAATACCAGCAACAGTGTGTGAAAACCTTGTGAAGACTTACAGAAAACGTTTGACCTGTGTGATTGCCAACAAAGGGTATATAACAAAGTATTGAGAAACTTTTGTTATTGACCAAATACTTATTTTCCACCATAATTTGCAAATAAATTCATTAAAAATCCTACAATGTGATTTTCTGGAGAAAAAAAATCTCATTTTGTCTGTCATAGTTGACGTGTACCTATGATGAAAATTACAGGCCTCTCTCATCTTTTTAAGTGGGAGAACTTGCACAATTGGTGACTGACTAAATACTTTTTTCCCCCACTGTATATCCACAGTAAAACGAGTCCTATATCGACATAAACTGAAAGGCCACTCAGCAAGGAAGAAGCCACTGCTCCAAAACCGCCATACAAAAGCCAGACTACGGTTTGCAACTGCACATGGGGACAAAGATCATACTTTTTTGAGAAATGTCCTCTGGTCTGATGAAACAAAAATAGAACTGTTTGGCCATAATGACCATCGTTATGTTTGGAGGAAAAAGGGGGCAGCTTGCAAGCCGAAGAACACCATCCCAACCGTGAAGCACGGGGTGGCAGCATCATGCTGTGAGGGTGCTTTGCTGCAGGAGGGACTGGTGCACTTCACAAAGTAGATGGCATCACGAGGAAGGAAAATAATGTAGATATATTGAAGCAACATCTCAAGACATCAGTCAGGAAGTTAAAGCTTGGTCGCAAATGGGTCTTCCAAATGGACAATGACCCCAAGCATACTTCCAAAGTTGTGGCAAAATGGCTTAAGGACAACAAAGTCAAGGTATTGGAGTGGCCAAAGCCCTGACCTCAATCCTATAGAACATTTGTGGGCAGAATTGAAAAAGTGTGTGCAAGCAAGGAGCCTACAAACCTGACTCATTTACACCAGCTCTGTCAGGAGGAATGGGCCAAAATTCACCCAACTTATTGTGGGAAGCTTGTGGAAGGCTACCAGAAACGTTTGACCCAAGTTAAACAATTTAAAGGCAATGCTACCAAATACTAATTGATTGTAAGTAAACTTCAATTGAGTGTAAGTAAACTTCTGACCCACTGGGAATGTGATGAAAGAAATAAAAGCTGAAATAAATAATTCTCTCTACTATTATTCTGACATTTCACATTCTTAAAATAAAGTGGCGATCCTAACTGACCTAAGACAGGGAATTTTTACTAGGATTAAATGTCAGGAGTTGTGAAAAACTGAGTTTAAATGTATTTGGTTAAGGTGTATGTAAACTTCCAACTTCCAACTTCAACTGTAATTTTATACAAATATACAGGTATTTTCCTTTCCACAGTAGCAAGATCGTATCTATTATTGCCAACTTCCTATTCATATTTATTGTAGTGAGTATGTCCACTTCACCGTCAGACCATATTATTGGTAAACTACACAGTAATGTAAAAGTTGTATTTTTTTGTAATCCAATGCGTAATACATTGTTCACTTATCCTAATTTGGTTGTAATCCAGAGGTTAGAAAAAGTACAGAAATGGTTTGTAAAGATCAGTGTAGAAGAACTTGACTGGCCTCCACAGAGCCCTGACCTCAACCCCATCAAACACCTTTGGGATTAATTGAAATGCCGACTGCGAGCCAGGCCTAATCGCCCAACATCAATGCCCGACCTCACTAATGTTCTTGTGGCTTAATGGAAGTAAGTCCCCGCAGCAATGTTCCAATATCTAGTGGAAAGCCTTCCCGAAAGAGTGGAGGCTGTTATAGCAGCAAAGGGGGGACCAACTCCAAAAATAAGGCCCATGATTTTGTTATGAGATGTTCGACGAGCAGGTGTCCACATACTTCTGGTCATGTAGTGTATGTTATGGCTAGAGCTTCCATGCTCAATACCAATGATGTGAAGTGACTTTCGGTCAAACTTCACATCTCACCACAGCCCCTCGAGGTCTCCACTTTCCACTCTCTCGAAGTGGGGTATATTAGTCATCCTTGTATTTTATGTGGGAGAAATCAATGTGGCATTTAGCTTGGCATGATCTTCCGAAGAGCTAAAGTGCTTTCAGAAAGCAGACACTGAATATCCCTTTTAGTAGGGGGAAGTTATTAATTACACTTTGGATGGTGTATCAATACACCCAGTCACTACAAAGATAAAGGCGTACTTCCTAACTCAGTTGACGGAGAGGAAGGAAACCACTCAGGGATTTCACCATGAGGCCAATGGTAACTTTAAAACAGTTACAGAGTTTAATGGCTGTGATGGGAGAAAACTGAAGATGGATTAACAACGTTGTAATTACTCCACAAAACGAACCTAATTGACAGAGTGAAAAGAAGGAAGCCTGTATAGAATACAAATATTCCAAAACATGCGTCCTGTTTGCAACAAGGCACTAATGTAATACTGAAAAAAAATGTGGTAAAGCAATTCACTTTTTGTCCTGAATACGAAGTGTTCTGTTAGGGGCAAAATGGAAAACCTGGTTCAGTCTACTTTCCACCAGACACTGGGAGATGAATTCAAGGCTAAATATACACTAGAGTTGCTTACCAAGACGACAGTGAATGTTTCTGAGTGGCTTAGTGTCACGCCCTGGCTCTGGGGACTCTTAAATGTTGAGCCAGGGTGTGTAGTGTCTATGTTGTATTTTCTATGTTCATGATCTAGATCGTGTAGATCTATGTTGGCCAGGGTGGTTCCCAATCAGAGGCAGCTGATTCTCGTTGTCTCTGATTGGGGACCATACTTATGCAGCCTGTTTGGCACTGTTTATTGTGGGATCTTGTTCCGGAAGGTTTGTGTTTGTAACCTAGGACTTCACGTATCGTTTGTTTGTTGTGTTTGTTCGTGTGGTGTACTTAAATAAATATGTACGCATGTCACGCTGCGCCTTGGTCCGTCACTTCCTTGAACGATCGTGACACTTAGTTACAGTTTTGACCTAAATCAGCTTGAAAATCTATGACTTGAAAATGGCTGTCTAGCAACTTGACAGAGCCTGAAGAATTTTACAAAGAATAATGTGCAAATATTGTAAAGATGTGCAAAGTTCTTACAGACGTACCCAGAAAGACTCCCAGCTGTAATCGCTGCCAAATATGATTCTAACAAATCAAATCAAATCAAATTTTATTGGTCACATGCGCCGAATACAACAGGTGCAGACATTACAGTGAAATGCTTACTTACAGCCCTTAACCAACAGTGCATTTATTTTAAACAAAAAAGTAAGAATAAAACAACAACAAAAAAGTGTTGAGAAAAAAAGAGCAGAAGTAAAATAAAGTGACAGTAGGGAGGCTATATATACAGTAAAATAAAGTGACAGTAGGGAGGCTATATATACAGGGGGGTACCGTTGCATAGTCAATGTGCGGGGGCACCGGCTAGTTGAGGTAGTTGAGGTAATATGTACATGTGGGTAGAGTTAAAGTGACTATGCATAAATACTTAACAGAGTAGCAGCAGCGTAAAAAGGATGGGGTGGGGGGGCAGTGCAAATAGTCCGGGTAGCCATGATTAGCTGTTCAGGAGTCTTATGGCTTGGGGGTAGAAGCTGTTGAGAAGTCTTTTGGACCTAGACTTGGCACTCCGGTACCGCTTGCCGTGCGGTAGCAGAGAGAACAGTCTATGACTAGGGTGGCTGGAGTCTTTGACAATTTTGAGGGCCTTCCTCTGACACCGCCTGGTATAGAGGTCCTGGATGGCAGGGAGCTTTGCCCCAGTGATGTACTGGGCCGTACGCACTACCCTCTGTAGTGCCTTGCGGTCAGAGGCCAAGCAGTTGCCATACCAGGCGGTGATGCAACCAGTCAGGATGCTCTCGATGGTGCAGCTGTAGATTTTTTTGAGGATCTGAGGACCCATGCCATATCTTTTTAGTCTCCTGAGGGGGAATAGGCTTTGTCGTGCCCTCTTCACGACTGTCTTGGTGTGTTTGGACCATGATAGTTCGTTGGTGATGTGGACACCAAGGAACTTGAAGCTCTCAACCTGTTCCACTACAGCCCCGTCGATGAGAATGGGGGCGTGCTCAGTCCTCTTTTTTTTCCTGTAGTCCACAATCATCTCCTTTGTCTTGGTCACGTTGAGGGAGAGGTTGTTGTCCTGGCACCACACGGCCAGATCTCTGACCTCCTCCCTATAGGCTGTCTCATCGTTGTCGGTGATCAGGCCTACCACTGTTGTGTCGTCGGCAAACTTAATGATGGTGTTGGAGTCGTGCCTGGCCATGCAGTCATGGGTGAACAGAGAGTACAGGAGGGGACTGAGCACGCACCCCTGAGGGGCCCCCGTGTTGAGGATCAGTGTGGCAGATGTGTTGTTACCTACCCTTACCACCTGGGGGCGGCCCGTCAGGAAGTCCAGGATCCAGTTGCAGAGGGAGGTGTTTAGTCCCAGGATCCTTAGCTTAGTGATGAGCTTAGAGGGCACTATGGTGTTGAATGCTGAGCTGTAGTCAATGAATAGCATTCTCACGTAGGTGTTCCTCTTGTCCAGGTGGGAAAGGGCAGTGTGGAGTGCGATAGAGATTGCATCATCTGTGGATCTGTTGGGGTGGTATGCAAATTGGAGTGGGTCTAGGGTTTCTGGGATTATGCTGTTGATGTGAGCCATGACCAGTCTTTCAAAGCACTTCATGGCTACAGACGTCAGTGCTACGGGTCGGTAGTCATTTAGGCAGGTTATCTTAGAGTTCTTGGGCACGGGGACTATGGTGGTCTGCTTGAAACATGTTGGTATTACAGACTCAGTCAGGGACATGTTGAAAATGTCAGTGAAGACACTTGCCAGTTGGTCAGCACATGCTCGGAGTACACGTCCTGGTAATCCGTCTGGCCCTGCGGCCTTGTGAATGTTGACCTGCTTAAAAGTCTTACTCACATCGGCTACGGAGAGCGTGATCACATAGTCGTCCGGAACAGCTGGTGCTCTCATGCATGCTTCAGTGTTGCTTGCCTCGAAGCGAGCATAGAAGTGGTTTAGCTCGTCTGGTAGGCTTGTGTCACTGGGCAGCTCGCGGCTGTGCTTCCCTTTGTAGTCTGTAATAGTTTTCAAGCCCTGCCACATCCGACGAGCGTCAGAGCCAGTGTAGTATGATTCAATCTTAGACCTGTATTGACTCTTTGCCTGTTTGATGGTTCGTCGGAGGTCATAGCGGGATTTCTTATAAGCGTCCGGGTTAGAGTCCCGTTCCTTGAAAGCGGCAGCTCTACCCTTTAGCTCAGTGCGGATGTTTCCTGTAATCCATGGCTTCTGGTTGGGGTATGTACGTACGGTCACTGTGGGGACGACATCATCGATGCACTTATTGATGAAGCCAGTGACTGATGTGGTGTACTCCTCAATGCTGTCTGAAGAATCCCGGAACATGTTCCAGTCTGTGCTAGCAAAACAGTCCTGTAGCTTAGCATCTGCGTCATCTGACCACTTTTTTATTAGCCGAATCACTGGTGCTTCCTGCTTCAGTTTTTGCTTATAAGCAGGAATCAGGAGGATAGAGTTATGGTCAGATTTGCCAAATGGAGGGCGAGGGAGAGCTTTGTATGCGTCTCTGTGTGTGGAGTAAAGGTGGTCTAGAGTTTTTTCCCCTCTGGTTGCACATTTAACATGCTGGTAGAAATGAGGTAGAACGGATTTAAGTTTCCCTGCATTAAAGTCCCCGGCTACTAGGAGCGCTGCATCTGGATGAGCGTTTTCCTGTTGATTAATGGCCTTGTACAACTCATTCAGTGCAATCTTAATGCCAGCATTGGTTTGTGGTGGTAAATAGACAGCTATGAAAAATATAGATGAAAACTCTCTTGGTAAATAGTGTGGTCTACAGCTTATCATAAGATACTCTACCTCAGGCGAGCAAAACCTCGAGACTTCCTTAGTATTTGATTTTGTGCACCAGCTGTTGTTTACAAATATACACAGACCGCCACCCCTTGTCTTACCGGAGTCTGCCGTTCTATCCTGCCGATGTAGCGTATAGCCTGCTAGCTGAATGTTGTCATTGTTGTCGTTCAGCCACGACTCCGTGAAACATAAGATATTACAGTTTTTAATGTCCCGTTGGTAGGATAACCGTAATCTTAAATCGTCCATTTTATTCTCAAAAGCTTGAACGTTGGCTAATAGGATTGATGGGAGAGGCAGTTTACTCGTTCGCCGTCGGATCCTTACAAGGCACCCGGATCTGCGTCCACGATATCTCCGTCTCTTCCTCACGCGAATGACGGGGATCTGGGCCTTGTTGGGTGTCTGTAGAATATCCTTCGCGAACGCCTCGTTGAAGAAAAAGTATTCGTCCAACGCGAGGTGAGTAATCGCTGTCCTGATATCCAGAAGCTCTCTTTGGTTATAAGAGACGATGGCAGAAACATTATGTACAAAATAAATTACAAATAACGCGGAAAAACACACATAATAGTACAATTGGTTAGAGGGCTGTAAAACGGCAGCCATCTTCTTCTGGCGCTGTTCATGTATTGACTCAGGGGTGTGAATGTAAATGTAGATATTTCTGTATTTCATTGTCAATACATTTGCAAAAATGGGGACACTGTGTGTAGATGGGTGAGAAAAAATATATTTAATCCATTTTGAATTCAGGCTGTAACACAGGGATGGGGAACTTTGATGGGGGTGGGGTCCACAAAAACATGGATCTCATCATGAGGGGCCGCAGTGGCTCGTGGGTCTGCGTAGCACTTTTTAAAAAAATAGTCTGCGAGCCTACAAAAGGGGGGTGGGCCGCCAGTTATCCATCCCTACTGTAACACAACAAAATGTGGAATAAATAAGTCAAGGGGTATGAATACTTTCTGAAGGCAGTGTAGATCTCTTCAAAAGACATCTCTAACCTTTATTCATTTGCCCTTTTTCAACCTCAAATTCTGTCTTGCCAAGTCTGTATTACACAGTGCTGAATTATTCTCTCATCCATGTCTGCTTTCTATGGTGTGCGAAAAGTGGGTTATCAGTAAGCAACTTGCCAGCTAAATAAAATGGTAATTCAAACTCTGTGTGAAACATAGCTATCGCCAGGCTTATGGGAAGTGTGTGTGTGAGTGTGTGCATGTGTGTGCACTGGCAAACCCAAGCTGTTTAATTCTAGACCAATAAATTACCTATTTATTTATGACACATTATCAGCTCTAGACATGCAAGACATCTTTAATATTGAGCCACCATATTTCGTTATTAGGCAGTCAGTTACAGGGAGGATAATCTAGTGAAGGATGACTCACAGAATGAGTGATGAGTGATTCAGAAAACACTGAGATGCTGGCCACCCCCCACACAGTTGTGTTGCATCGAGTAGTGTAGAATCACCACATGTGGCGGAAGCAATTACTATAATGTAGAAAATGTATACGATTGTAAGATTCTATTGCATTACGTTATAGAGGTTGTAATCTTATTTAACTTTGTTTAATTGATGTGTGTCTTTTTCTGTCTGAGCATGTGTGAATGCTTGTATCTCTGTGTGAATGCAAACAATGGGTCTGAAGGATTTCACTTTGTTATTGTGTATCCGTGGGTGGGTGGATGGGTGGGTGGGTGGGTGTGTGTGGGTGGGTGTGTGTGGGTGTGTGTGTGTGTGTCTGAGTGTGAGTGTATATTTCAGTTTGTGTGCATTTTGGATTTACACTAATCTCATTGCAAAACAGCAGGGAGAAGTAGAAAGGTCTGTCCCAGTCACTGGCACCTGGGAGTTGTAATCAGATGGGCCCTGGAAGGTTGTTTCAGAGAGCAAAATGTAAAGTTTTGGACAAAAAATCCCCCCCCCCCCATCCATAAATGTCCACCATCAGCCGTCATTTGTGCGAATCAGGAGAATGACTTGGGTACCTTTCTCTCAACAGACTCAAATCAAATTTTATTTGTCACATGCGCCAAATACAACAGGTGTAGACCTTACAGTGAAATGCTTACTTATAAGACCTAACCAACAATGCAGTTTTAAGAGAAATTAGTATTAAGTAAACAATAGATAAGTAAAAAATGAACGCAGTAAAATAACAGTAAAAATAACAGTAGCGAGGCTATGTACAGGGGGTACCGGTATACAGTCAATGTGCGGGGGCACCGAAAGGTCGAGGTAATTGCGGTAATATGTACATGTAGGTATAGTTAAAGTGACTATGCATAGATAGTAAACAGAGAGTAGCAGCAGCGTAAAGTCCTGGTAGCCATTTCATTACCTGTTCAGGAGTCTTATGGCTTGGGGGTAGAAGCTGTTAAGAAGCCTTTTGGACCTAGACTTTGCGATCTGGTACACTTTGCCATGAAAGTAGCAGAGAGAACGGTTTATGACTAGGGTGGCTAGAGTTTTTGACAATTTTTAGGGCCTTCCTCTGACACCGCCAGGTATAGAGGTCCTGGATGGCAGGAAGCTTGGCCCCAGTGATGTACTGGGCCGTATGCACTACCCTCTGTAGTGCCTTGCGGTCGGAGGCCGAGCAGTTGTCATACCAGGCAGTGATGCAACCAGTCAGGATGCTCTCGATGGTGCAGCTGTATAACTTTTTGAGGATCTGAGGACCCATGCCAAATATTTTCAGTCTCCTGAGGGGGAATAGGCTTTGTCGTGCCCTCTTCACGACTGTCTTGGTGTGTTTGGACCATGATAGTTTGTTGGTGATGTGGACACCAAGGAACTTGAAGCTCTCAACCTGCTCCACTACAGCCCTGTCGATGAGAATGGGGGCATGCTTGGTCCTCTTCTTTTTCCTGTAGTCCACAATCATCTCCTTTGTCTTGATCATGTTGAGGGAGAGGTTGTTATCATGGCACCACACGGCCAGGTCTCTGACCTCCTCCCTATAGGCTGTCTCATCATTGTCGGTGATCAGGCCTACCACTGTTGTGTCGTCGGCAAACTTAATGATGGTGTTGGAGTCGTGCCTGGCCATGCAGTCATGGGTGAACAGGGAGTACAGGAGGGGACTGAGCACGCACCCCTGAGGGGCCCCCGTGTTGAGGATCAGCGTGGCAGATGTGTTGTTAACTACCCTTACCACCTGGGGGCGGCCCGTCAGGAATTCCAGGATCCAGTTGCAGAGGGAGGTGTTTAGTCCCAGGTCCTTAGCTTAGTGATGAGCTTGGAGGGCACTATGGTGTTGAACACTGAGCTGTAGTCAATGAATAGCATTCTCACGTAGGTGTTCCTTTTGTCCAGGTGGGAAAGGGCAGTGTGGAGTGCAGTAGAGATTGCATCATCTGTGGAACTGTTGGGGCGGTATGCAAATTGGAGTGGGTCTAGGGTTTCTGGGATAATGGTGTTGATGTGAGCCATGACCAGCCTTTCAAAACACTTCATGGCTACAGACGTGAGTGCTACAGGTCTGTAGTCATTTAGGCAGGTTACCTTAGTATTCTTGGGCACAGGGACTATGGTGGTCTGCTTGAAACATGTTGGTATTACAGACTCAGTCAGGGACAGGTTGAAAATGTCAGTGAAGACACTTGCAAGTTGGTCAGCGCATGCTCGAAGTACACGTCCTGGTAATCCCTCTGGCCCTGTGGCCTTGTGAATGTTGACCTGTTTAAAGGTTTTACTCACATCGGCTATGGAGAGCGTGATAACACCGCCGTCCAGAACAGCTGATGCTCTCAGCTTAATGAGTTACCTAATTTGGTAGATGTCAAGGGCTCCACAGTATGCACTAATTACTGTACACTTCTCTCTCCCCATACACCTTTGACATAGTGTCACTTCAGACTCCATAGGTGAGTGGGAGAGAGAGAGAGAGAGAGAGAGAGAGAGAGAGAGAGAGAGAGAGAGAGAGAACCTCCATGTAGAGATTTAATGTAGAGTACAGTGAGATATAGGGGGCTACAACACTGCTAGATGATATACTGTAGGGAGGGATGAGGAGAGTGGAGGAGACAGAGAGGGAAGAAATTAAAGCGGTATAGACATGGAGTTAGAGAGGGAGAGATATAGAGAGAGAGAAGAAGAGATAAAGAGGGAAGAGAGAGGGAGAGGGAGATGACACAAGACACTGGGTGGGGTGGGGGTGGATTGAGAGGGGAAATGACAGAGGTTTATTTTTAGCAGCAACGCATGCAGGGACCTAAAAATAAAGCTGTGTCGGCTGGGTATGTTAGTCGGTACTCGGGGGTAGGAGTGGGCTGCTTGGCCCTCACGCTGACTCACTGGGCGCTCGCTGGCACCTGGACCCAGCAACCCGCTGTCTGTCAATATAACACCAATCACATCAACACCCCATGATGCAGACAATTACATTGATAGAAGCCACAATCTATCTGCCATATTAATGTTGATCTACCCCCCAATTTCTTATTTTTTATAAGCACCCCATGCCCCCGTGTGACGGGTCACCTCTGACAGGGTCAGTCGGCCCTTCTCCCCCCTCCTTTCCGATCTTTGGCTCACCTACTTTATCTAGCTACTCGTCATCCAAACCCTCGTCATCCAAAGGCTCTGGGAAGATAACGCAAATTCCAAAACTCAAACCTGAACAGGGGCTCAGTCAATTAAATTGTCAAACCAAAACAGTAACGCTTTGGTGGTCTGAAACCTGGCTACAATATTTGTCATCCGTTCTGCTTCAGGCTTGGGAAGATGACAACTCTGAAACCTGGACAGGACTGTGGTGTCGCTGAGAAATGTCAGCGGGGCTGTCAGGAGAATGCTGTCTAGCCGTGGAGATGTCCGGCTGCTTTACTATTGTGATGAGGTGACTCATTGGCCTGCTGTCACAACACAGGGAGACATGTGGACCAAAATATCCATTCAAGTTAAACAAATTAAAAGGAGGCAAAAGTGATGAAATGTTCCATGCAGAAAGAAACATTTAGGCCTAGATTCAATCAGATCAAGCGTTAACCAGCGATAGCAGACAGCCGCGTAGCGGATGTTTTGGAAGTGGAACTGCGTTGGAGCTGTCAAACCGGTGAGCAGCTGCTCTTGCGATCATTGTCACGAAGCCATACCTGCCCCACTCATGTTAGAAGTTCAAAACGAGAAAGTTTAGGCCATATATGAATAATTACGCTCAAATTGAAAAATCATTAAACTAAATAATCAGGATTTCTATCATCCTAATTGAGGTGTCTACATCTCACATTCCAGTGTTCGAACTTGTAAACAAGGCTGCATGGGATTTATCTTCATGCGACTCCGTGCAGCCAATGGCAATGTCCGCTTTAGGTATAATGCCAGGAGCCTCTAATGCAGTTCCACCTCCTATATCGCCAAAACAACTGCTATGCAGATGTTGGCTAAAGTGGATCTGATTGTATAGAGCCCTTAATTCCTAATTTACTTCAATCAGAGTGTTTCCCCGACTATGTCAGAGACAATGTCAGGTGCACAAATTTGTTTACATCCCTGTTAGTGAGCATTTCTCCTTTGCCAAGATAATCCATCCACCTGACAGGTGTGGCATATCAAGAAGCTGATTAAACAGCATGATCATTACACAAGTGCACCTTGTGCTGGGGACAATAAAAGGCCACTCTAAAATGTGCAGTTTTGTCACGTAACACAATGCCACAGATGTCTCAATTTTTGAGGGAGCGTGCAATTGGCATGCTGACTGCAGGGATGTCCACCAGAGCTGTTGCCAGATAATTTAATGTTAATTTCTCTACCATAAGCCGCCTCCAACTTCGTTTTAGAGAATTTGGCAGTACATCCAACCGGCCTCACAACCACAGTCCACGTGTATGGCGTTGTGTAGGCGAGTGGTTTGCTGATGTCAATGTTGTAAACAGAGTGCCCCATGGTGGCAGTGTTGTTATGGTATGGGCAGGCATAAGCTACAGACAACGAACACGTTGGCAATTTGAATGCACAGAGATACCGTGATGAGGTCCTGAGGCCCATTTCCGTGCCATTTATCAGCAAGGATCTGTACACAATTCCTGGAAGCTGAAAATGTCCCAGTTCTTCCATGGCCTGCATACTCACCAGACATGTCACCATTGAGCATGTTTGGGATGCTCTGGATCTATGTGTGCGACAGCGTGTTCCAGTTCCCTCCAGTTCCCTCCAATATCCAGCAACTTCACACTGCCATTGAAGAGGAGTGGGACAACATTCCACAGGCCACAATCAATAGCCTGATCAACTCTATGCGAAGGAGATGTGTCACGCTGCATGAGGCAAATGGTGGTCACACCAGATACTGACAGTTTTTTTTATCCACAACCGTTCCTTTTTTCTAAGGTATCTGTGACCAACAGATGCATATCTGTATTCCCAGTCATGTGAAATCCATAGATTAGGGCTTAATTTATTTATTTCAATTGACTGATTTCCTTATATGAACTGTAACTTAGTAAAATATTTGAAATTGTTGCATGTTGTGTTTATATTTTTGTTCAGTATAATTTGTCCAATGACAGCAAACGCTACTGACTTCAATTAACTTGCGCTCAAGCAGATGCCTATGTCTGGAGATCACAGTATCGTTCTGTTGAATACTGAGTGGGGTTAGCTCATTCTTCCTGGAAACAGTGGCACAGCCATAACAGTTTGACATGCATGGATAATGGGATGTGTGTCTTGTGTAATTTCCATAATGATCAGAGATTCTATTCTACCTTTTCTTTTGCTTCCATTTGGCAACGTTTCATTTCCGTAGCGAGAGAATTTCCCAAACTTTCTTTGACAAACTCTTGTTGATGAATCGTCTTGACTGGCAATGGCAAACACATTGAGCTGGGTGGTAATGCTGCAACTTTAATTCCACAGGTCTCTCTCTTTGCAACTGTGTCTGGGTGTATTATAGCTGGGGTGCAGCTTACTGACTCTAAATTGCTACAGATGTAGGATCTTAATTTGCCTAGTATTGTCGCAGCACAGTAATCCTGCAGCATCAGGATTTGAACATGTAGTCCATGATGTTGCTTGATCTGTGTTTAGGCTATTAGCTGTCCACAATTAGGCTACATAAAAAGTGCAATGCTGTTAATATAACCATGTGTTAGTGTGGGTTTTCAGTTAATTTATGTACAGTGTAAATCATGAAGCGATGCAGGAAAGACTCAGCAACAAATTTGTGATCAAATTAATTAATTTTACTTCCGGCTCTCCCAAATCTCATTACAGTGGAAAGTAAAGGGATTGTTTCAGCTTTGATTTTCACCTAAAAAGGCCACGCTCCCCTTTTCTCTCACTCTTTAGCCGCTAATCGCCTCAAGGATGGGTCGTTCGGTGTAAATGGAGGAGGGCGGATCGCGGTTATCCTGAGGTAGCTTCGAAAGACAATGCCAAAACAATACATTACCAGGTTAACGTGTGAAGACACCACCCTGCACTATCAACCTGAGAAATGCATAAACTGGGGGCGTTGTGATAATGTATTGAACGGTTTATGGGGTAACTGGAAGAATCATTCATGCAATCTTTAGTCAAACTATCATTGGTGTTTTTATTGGGCCTTGGAGACACCCGGACACCTGGATGTGGTGGCTTTGACTCACAAGACAAATATGTTACTAACTGCTCTTCCTGCCCATTTTTTGTAGATATTATTATTATTTTCTGTGTGTGTGCTCCTAATGATTCCTT
Source organism: Coregonus lavaretus (assembly GCF_964263955.1). Lineage (NCBI taxonomy): Eukaryota > Metazoa > Chordata > Actinopteri > Salmoniformes > Salmonidae > Coregonus > Coregonus lavaretus. The sequence continues at coordinate 47,634,334 of NC_139999.1, forward strand.
TCAGGACATTCACGGTGCCACATTGAAAAATGACAACCTTTAGGGGTGGTTTTCTCTACACAGCTGATCAGTGATACCTCCGTTGTAACTAGCTCTGCTTAACTTCATTTTAAAAGAGCTTGATATCGTTACGAAGCTTAGAATATCCTCTTTTCAATAGTAGGTTATATAGAGCTTCAGAAATTATTCATACCATTAGACCTATTCCACATTTTGTTGTGTTACAGCCATAAATTCAAAATGGATTAAATAGATTGTTTCTCACCCCCCCAAAGTCAATACTTTGTAGAGCCACATTTTGCAGCAATTACAGCTTACGGCTTCATAGCAAAGGGGTTGAATACATATGCACGCACTACTTTTCCGTTATTTATTTTGTATAATTTTTTGAAACGTTAAATTTTTTCATTTCACTTCACCAATTTGGACTATTTTGTGTATGTCCATTACATGAAATCCAAATAAAAATCAATTTAAATTACAGGTTGTAATGCAACAAAATAGGAAAAACGCCAAGGGGAATGAATACTTTTGCAAGGCACTGTATATATATTTGGACACATATTTAATCCCATTCATTTGTATGGGATACCTTCAGACTAGTCCCGTGACACTTGTTGGGGGCATCTTTCTATAGAGTGGTCATTTTAGTTAGTAGGCCAAACAGTTCGGACACTACAGACGTTTTCGTGTAAAGACCGATTTTCAGGATGTCTCCTGGTCTGACAAACAGCGCTGTAGCTCTGCCACTTTCCACAGCAGATGCGGAGGGGTAACATAGGTGGATGCAGTGTATTGAGTCGCGGATATATCTAGCTTAAACTGAAGGATTTTGAAGGGGATTTTTTTTTAATGTTAATTAGATTGACGCACAGGTGCATTATTAGACTCTTAAGGAATAATGGCTGTGATAGGAGAAAACTGAGCATTGATCAACGAAATTGTAGTTACTCCACAATACTAACCTAATTAACAGAGTGAAAAGAAGGAAGCCTGTATAAAAATATATAGTGCATTCGGAAAGTATTCAGACCCCTTGACTTTTTCCACATTTTGTTACGTTACCTTATTCTAAAATTGATTAAATAGTTTTTTTCCCTCATCAATCTACACACAATATACCATAATGACAAAGCAAAACCAGAATTTTAGAAATGTTTGCACATTTATTAAACATAAAAAACTTGAATATAACATTTACATAAGTATTCAGACCCTTTACTCAGTACTTTGTTGAAGCACCTTTGGCAATAATTACAGCCTCAAGTCTTCTTGGGTATGACGCTACAAGCTTGGCACACCTGTATTTGGGGAGTTTCTCCCATTCTTCTCTGCAGATCTTCTCAAGCTCTGTCAGGTTGGATGGGGAGCGTTGCTCTACAGCTATTTTCAGGTCTCTCCAGATATGTTCGATCTGGTTCAAGTCCAGGCTCTGGCTAAGCCACGCAAGGACATTCAGAGACTTGTCCCATAAATTATTCCTGCGTTGTCATGGCTGTGTGCTTAGGGTCATTGTCCTATTGGAAGGGGAACCTTCGTCTCAGTCTGAGGTCCTGAGCACTCTGGAGCAGGTTTTCATCAAGGGTCTCTCTGTACTTGGCTCCGTTCATCTTTCCCTCGATCCTGACTAGTCTCCCAGTCCCTGCCACTGTAAGAAACAATCCCACAGCATGATGCTGCCACCACCATGCTTCACCGTAGGGATGGTGCCATGTTTCCTCCAGACGTGATGCTTGGCATTCAGGCCAAAGAGTTCAATCTTGGTTTCTTCAGACCAGAGAATCTTGTTTCTTATGGTCTGAGAGTCTTTAGGTGCCTTTTGGCAAACTCCAAATGGGCCTTTTACTGAGGAGTGGCTTTCGTCTGGCCACTCTACCATAAAGGCATGATTGGTGGAGTGCTGCAGAGATCGTTGTCCTTTTGGAAGGTTCTCCCATCACCATGGTGCCTCAACACAATCCTGTCTCGGAGCTCTATGGACAATTCCTTGACCTTATGGCTTGGTTGTTGCTCTGACATAAACTTTCAACTATCGGACCTTATATACACAGGTGCGTGCCTTTCCAAGTCATGTCCAATCAATTGAATTTACCACACGTGGACTCAAATCAAGTTGTAGAAAAATCTCAAGGATGATCAATGGAAACAGGATGCACCTGAGCTCAATTTTGAGTCTCATAGCGAAAGGTCTGAATACTTATGTAATAAGGTATTTCTGTTTTGTATTTTTTATAAATTTGCAAAACTTTCAAAAAAACGGTTTTCACTTTGTCAATATGGGGTATTGTGTGTAGATTGATGAGAAAAAATGTTTTCATCCATTTTAGAATAAGTCTGTGACGTAACAAAATGTGGAAAAAGTAAAGTGGTCTGAATACTTTCCGAAGGCAATGTATATTCCAAAACACGCATCCTGTTTGCAACAAGGCACTTAGGTAATACTGCAAAAAGTGTGGCAAAGCAATTGTGACTTGTTTCAGGAAACTAGGCGTATGTCGCAAGTCACGACTTCACAGGAGAAGCATTTGAACGTTTATTTTTGTTTTTTAAGCAAAATGTTTTTTCATGTGCCTTAATAGCAAACTTGTATGCCATCTGTAAATACGAATAAAGTTGTTAAATTAGTTGGTTTAGGCACATAAAAAGACCGGAACCTTCCCGCTAGCCATGATTGGCTGAGATAATGAATGGGCTGGACAATCCGAAAGATGTGTTTCGGATTGGTCTGCCGTGTATGACGCTTCTGTCTATAAAATGAGCTGCTCGTTAATCCTTTCTGCTACTGTTTTTTCGAAAGATTTTAAAGATATAACGTTAACCATGGAGAACTGCAAATGTGTTGCTAATGTTCTCAATAACATTGCTGCCCTAAATTTATCAGGTGCTATCGACAAAGGTCAGTGGGAAAAGGTTGTGATTGACTACTTTCAGGAGGATGACGGTACAATGCTGACTCTTCCTGACTCTGAAAATGAATCAGACGATGAGGAAATCCCTGATTTAGGTTAAAACATTTTCATTGAAGAAGTCTTCTGATGACAGTGATGGGGAAGAAACGGCGATCAACAGTGTTGTTGTCACGGAAGAAGTTGACCGAGTTTTGAAATCTTTGGAATGTCGGGTAGAAGCAGAGTATATAAGGAGATGAATACAATTCTGGCGTTTGATTCAAATGCAGAGGGAGTCGAAAAGAGAACACAGAAGGCTGTTGCATAAAACACCTGTCTCCGGATTACATCTTCAAACTAAGGGCAACCATGGCATCCGTGAAAGAGAGTGAGAAAGATCTGATGACTCTTATGGCATTGCACATGGTCAGTGTGATCCAGAGTGACTTGACACAACGGGCCAAGCAAGCTGTACAAACAAAACGGAAACAACACAGGATGTCTTATTTAATGAAAGGGGTTGCAGTCTGCCGTGAAGCGTTCATCCATGTATACGGGTAAGAGTCTAGCTACAGTTAAAGATATTATACAGTACCAGTCAAAAGTTTGGACACACCTACTCATTCGAAGGGTTTTTCTTTATTTTTACTATTTTTTATATTGTAGAATAATAGTGAAGACATCAAAACTATGAAATAACACATATGGAATCATGTAGTAACCAGAAAAGTGTTAAACACATCAAAATATATGTTATATTTGAGATTCTTCAAAGTAGCCACCCTTTGCCTTGATGACAGCTTTGCACACTCTTGGCATTCTCTCATCCAGCTTCATGAGGTAGTCACCTGGAATGCATTTCAATTAACAGGTGTGCCTTGTTAAAAGTTAATTTGTGGAATTTCTTTCCTTAGTGCGTTTGAGCCAATCAGTTGTGTTGTGACAAGGTAGGGGTGGTATACAGAAGATAGCCCTATTTGGTAAAAGACCAAATCCATATTATGGCAAGACAGCTCAAATAAGCAAAGAGAAACGACAGTCCATCATTACTTTAAGACACAAAGGTCAGTCAATCCGGAAAATTTCAATAACTTTGAACGTTTCTTCAAGTGCTGTCACAAAAACCATCAAGCGATATGATGAAACTGGCTCTCATGAGGACTGCCACAGGAAAGGAAGACCCAGAGTTACCTCTGCTGCAGAGGATAAGTTCATTAGAGTTACCAGCCTCAGAAATTGCAGCCCAAATAAATGCTTCACAGAGTTCAAGTAACATACACATCTCAATGTAACACCCTGGCTCTGGGACTCTATATGTTGAGCCAGGGTGTGTTCTTTCTATGTGGTGTATTTCTATGTTGGGAGTTCTAGTTTGTTTATTTCTATGTTGGCCTGAGTGACTCCCAATCAGAGGCAACGAGTGTCAGCTGTGGCTGGTTGTCTCTGATTGGGAGCCATATTTAAACTGTCTGTTTTTCCCTTTGTGTTGGTGGGTTCTTGTTCCGTGTTGGTCTATGTTACCTAGGACGTTACGAGTCGTTTGTTGTTTTTGTTTACTGTCCGTGTTTATCGCTAATGATAAATAAACATGTTCGTTCATCACGCTGCGCCTTGGTCCTCCTCTGTATACGACGATCGTGACAGAAGAACCCACCCTACAAGGACCAAGCAGCGTGTCCAGGAGCAGTCAGACTGGACATGGGAGGAAGCGCCGGGAAAGGAGATGGAGAGGTTGGCGATGGCCCAGGTGGGCAAATCGTGGTCCTGGGAGGACATGCTCGGGGGCAAAGGGCCATGGGCTAGGATTAAGGCCCTGGCGAGAGAGGAGCAGCGGCGTCAGCAGTGTCATCGTCGGTCGGATGAGAGGCAACCCAAAAAAATTTTTTGGGGGGGCACACGGCATGGGCGGCTGGGCAGCAGGAGGCTGCCACAGGGCGATTTGGAGAGGAGGCCACCGGGTTTGGGGGGCCAGAAGGCAGGTTGGCGGAGCCTGGATGGAGAGCAGAGCCAACTCCCCGTACTCAGGCATGGCAGCATGAGACTGGTCAGGTTCCGGGGTATGCGGAGCTGCGTACTGTGCCACGAGTGGTCCGGCATAGTCCGGTACGTCCTGTGCGAGCACCCCGCACGTGTTGTGCGAAGGTGGGCATGCAGCCAGGACGGAGTGTGCCGGCTCAGCGCTCGTGGCCTCCAGTGCCTCTCCTCGGTCCCGGATATCCTGCGCCAGTGTCACGTGCTGTTATGCCAGTACGGGTACACAGCCCTGTACGTCCTGTGCTGATGCCTCACACAGAGTGTGTGAAGGTAGGCATTCAGCCAGGACGGGTTGTGGCAGCTCTTCACTCCAGGTCTCCTATCCGTCTCCACAGCCCGGCCCGGCCTGTCCCTGCTCCACGCACCAAGCCTACGGTGTGCGTCGCCAGCTCGGTCCGGCCTGTCCCTGCTCCTCGCACCAAGCCTACGGTGTGCGTCGCCAGCCCGGTCCGGCCTGTCCCTGCTCCTCGCACCAAGCCTACGGTGTGCGTCGCCAGCCCGGTCCGGCCTGTCCCTGCTCCACGCACCAAGCCTACGGTGTGCGTCGCCAGCCCGGTCCGGCCTGTCCCGGCTCCTCGCACCAAGCCTACGGTGTGCGTCGCCAGCCCGGTCCGGCCTGTTCCTACTCCACGCACCAAGCCAGGGGTGCGCATCGTCAGCCCGGTCCGGCCTGTCCCTGCTCCTCGCACCAAGCCTACGGTGTGCGTCGCCAGCCCGGTCCGGCCTGTTCCTACTCCACGCACCAAGCCAGGGGTGCGCATCGTCAGCCCGGTCCGGCCCGTTCCTACTCCACGCACCAAGCCAGGGGTGCGAGTCGTCAGCCCGGTTCGGCCCGTTCCTACTCCACGCACCAAGCCAGGGGTGCGAGTCGTCAGCCCGGTCCGGCCCGTTCCGGCTCCACGCACCAAGCCAGGGGTGCGCGTCGTCAGTCCAGCACAACCCGTGCCTGGGTCACCGGTGCCTGGTAGGGTACCGGTCAACTGCTCCACTACGGAGCTGAAGCTAACCGCTCCTGCTACGTCCAGTTCAGCTCCAGCCAGCGGGGCCAGACCGGACCAGGGGCGCTATGGGGGGTTTATTGGAGGGTGGTGGGCAAGGCCGGAGCCAGAACCGCCGCCGAGGAGGAATGCCCACCCAGCCCTCCCCTGTTTTGCTCTAGTTGAGGCGCAGTCGCAGTCCGCGCCTTTAGGGGGGGGTACTGTAACACCCTGGCTCTGGGACTCTATATGTTGAGCCAGGGTGTGTTCTTTCTATGTGGTGTATTTCTATGTTGGGAGTTCTAGTTTGTTTATTTCTATGTTGGCCTGAGTGACTCCCAATCAGAGGCAACGAGTGTCAGCTGTGGCTGGTTGTCTCTGATTGGGAGCCATATTTAAACTGTCTGTTTTTCCCTTTGTGTTGGTGGGTTCTTGTTCCGTGTTGGTCTATGTTACCTAGGACGTTACGAGTCGTTTGTTGTTTTTGTTTACTGTCCGTGTTTATCGCTAATGATAAATAAACATGTTCGTTCATCACGCTGCGCCTTGGTCCTCCTCTGTATAAGACGATCGTGACACTCAACATCAACTTTTCAGAGGAGACTGTGTGTATCAGGCCTTCATGGTCAAATTGCTGCAAAGAAACCACTACTAAAGGACACTAATAAGAAGAAGAGACTTGCTTGGGCCAAGAAACACGAGCAATGGACAATAGACCTGTGGAAATCTGTCCTTTGTTCTGATGAGTCCAAATTTGAGATTTTTGGTTCCAACCGGCGTGTCTTTGTGAGACGCAGAGTAGGTGAACGGATGATCTCCACATGTGTGGTTCCCACCGTGAAGCATGGAGAAGGAGGTGTGATGGTGTGGGGTTGCTTTTCTGGTGACACTGTCTGTGATTTATTTAGAATTCAAGGCACACTTAACCAGCATGTCTACCACAGCATTCTGCAGCGATACGCCATCCCATCTGGTTTGCGCTTAGTGGGACTATCATTTGTTTTTCAACAGGACAATGACCCAACACACCTCCAGGCTGTCTAAGGGTTATTTGACCAAGAAGGAGAGTGATGGAGTGCTGCATCAGATGACCTGGCCTCCACAATCACCCGACCTCAATCAAATTGAGATGGTTTGGGATGAGTTGGACCGCAGAGCGAAGGAAAAGCAGCCAACAAGTGCTCAGCATATGTGGGAACTCTTTCAAGACTGTTGGAAAAGCATTCCAGGTGAAGCTGGTTGAGAGAATGCCAAGAGTGTGCAAAGCTGTCATCAAGGCAAAGGGTGGCTACTTTGAAGAATCTAAAATATAAAATGTATTTGTTTAACAGTTTTTAGGTTACTACACCTGTTGTATTCGGCGCATGTGACAAATACAATTTGATTTGATTAGATTTTTACATGATTCCATATGTATTATTTCATAGTTTTGATATTGTCACTATTATTCTACAATGTAGAAAATAGTAAAAATAAAGAAAAACCCTTGATTGTGTAGGTGGGGCGGCACACAATTGGCCCAGCGTCGTCCAGGATAGGGGAGGGAATGGCCAGCTGGGATGTAGCTCAGTTGGTAGAGCATGGCGTTTGCAATGCCAGGGTTGTGGGTTCGATTCCCACGGGGGGGGGCAGTATGAAAAAAATAATATATATAAAATTATGTATGCACTCACTAACTGTAAGTCGCTCTGGATAAGAGTGTCTGCTAAAATGTAAGTGTAGGTTTATGTTGTTATTCAGCACTGTCAACACTTTTATAAGCCATAAAATGTGTGTTATCCCTACTTCGACTCACACTACAACCAGCACTACAGCTGCAATGAATGAGTATAGCAAAGTGTTTCGATAACCTTGCGTTGTTATTATCAAGGAATATTTCACTTTCTCTGGTCATAGGAGTATTATAATGCTCACTCAGTTGTGCCTCACAAGTAATACAACAAATGATCTATTACCAGTGTGAAATACACTGCTCAAAAAAATTAAGGGAACACTAAAATAACACATCCTAGATCTGAATTAATGAAATCATCTTATTAAATACTTTTTTCTTTACATAGTTGAATGTGCTGACAACAAAATCACACAAAAATTATCAATGGAAATCCAATTTATCAACCCATGGAGGTCTGGATTTGGAGTCACCCTCAAAATTAAAGTGGAAAACCACACTACAGGCTGATCCAACTTTGATGTAATGTCCTTAAAACAAGTCAAAATGAGGCTCAGTAGTGTGTGTGGCCTCCACGTGCCTGTATGACCTCCCTACAACGCCTGGGCATGCTCCTGATGAGGTGGCGGATGGTCTCCTGAGGGATCTCCTCCCAGACCTGGACTAAAGCATCCGCCAACTCCTGGACAGACTGTGGTGCAACATGGCGTTGGTGGATGGAGCGAGACATGATGTCCCAGATGTGCTCAATTGGATTCAGGTCTGGGGAACGGGCGGGCCAGTCCATAGCATCAATGCCTTCCTCTTGCAGGAACTGCTGACACACTCCAGCCACATGAGGTCTAGCATTGTCTTGCATTAGGAGGAACCCAGGGCCAACCGCACCAGCATATGGTCTCACAAGGGGTCTGAGGATCTCATCTCGGTACCTAATGGCAGTCAGGCTACCTCTGGCGAGCACATGGAGGGCTGTGCGGCCCCCCAAAGAAATGCCACCCCACACCATGACTGACCCACCGCCAAACCGGTCATGCTGGAGGATGTTGCAGGCAGCAGAACGTTCTCCACGGCGTCTCCAGACTCTGTCACGTCTGTCACATGTGCTCAGTGTGAACCTGCTTTCATCTGTGAAGAGCACAGGGCGCCAGTGGCGAATTTGCCAATCTTGGTGTTCTCTGGCAAATGCCAAACGTCCTGCACGGTGTTGGGCTGTAAGCACAACCCCCACCTGTGGACGTCGGGCCCTCATAACACCCTCATGGAGTCTGTTTCTGACCATTTGAGCAGACACATGCACATTTGTGGCCTGCTGGAGGTCATTTTGCAGGGCTCTGGCAGTGCTCCTCCTGCTCCTCCTTGCACAAAGGCAGAGGTAGCAGTCCTGCTGCGGGGTTGTTGCCCTCCTCCACGTCTCCTGATGTACTGGCCTGTCTCCTGGTAGCGCCTCCATGCTCTGGACACTACGCTGACAGACACAGCAAACCTTCTTGCCACAGCTCGCATTGATGTGCCATCCTGGATGAGCTGCACTACCTGAGCCACTTGTGTGGGTTGTAGACTCCGTCTCATGCTACTACTAGAGTGAAAGCACTGCCAGCATTCAAAAGTGACCAAAACATCAGCCAGGAAGCATAGCAAAAACAGTCCTTTATTGGGGGTGTCTTGCTAATTGCCTATAATTTCCACCTGTTGTCTATTCCATTTGCACAACAGCATGTGGAATGTATTGTCAATCAGTGTTGCTTCCTAAGTGGACAGTTTGATTTCACAGAAGTGTGATTGACTTGGAGTTACATTGTGTTGTTTAAGTGTTCCCTTTATTTTTTTGAGCAGTGTATCATTTCAAAATGGTTTGAGAAGAACAACATTGGCAGGGCAATTCAAGCATAGCCAATATGCGGTGATAATGTATTGGGCCCTATAGCCAACTGCACAAACCTAATTGTTACAGAACTGTCTTTAATAGGTTAATGTTGGATAGGCTTTTTTTTTTTACAATCTGAGCGGTAGATCTTGCTTTTGGACTCAGAATGATCTTGACTCAGAAAAGGTTGGTGACTACTGTCTTAATGTGTTATGTATTATTATGAAAAAAAAGGCTATTTAGTTGTCTGCTACAAGAAATGCTCACTGGGTACCCTAGTTTATAGAAAGACCCATATATAATGTACATTTTTATTTGGCTTTTCATAACAGCTATTATTATATGATTATCCGAAGGTAGCACACGTCACTGCTGGAGTGCTAGAGGCTAATCCAAAATGTAAAAGGTAGAAACTGCAGTATAAATCTTGCATTCCCAAAATGACAGTTTGCCAGGCTGAAAAAGCATAATAGTAATATTGAGTAAAGATTAGTCAAGCAGCTAATTTGCTGTCCTTGGGTCGGCCTCCCCTTGGGCCATGAAGAGTATGAGCACAGTCTGCATCAAACCCCCCCCAGACAAACAAACACACACTGTAGCCCTCTCCTTGTCAACTGGGACAAGCCATTGCCCCCACAATGCAGTGACCATGACCAAAAAGAGCCTCCCGAAGGCCAGCCCCGTTATTGCACTGGGGACACTACTTCCTGATCAGATGTATCAACTTTTATATCCCCTCCATCTCCTCCATTATGGACATTTAATTATCCTTGTGTCCCTGTCGCACGCCGTACAGATTGCAGCCGCCGAGGATAAACTTCTCTCTAGGTCAGTGTGTGTGTGTGTATGTGTCAGGGAGGCTAGATGCACCAAGCCAGCACCACAGGCAATAAAGCTTACCCCCTAAAACAGAAACCACCTCCTTGCTCTCGTCAATCAATAGACCAGTGCAAAAATCTTATCAATAACAGGAAGGTGAAACATTTGTAATAAGAATTACTAATCTGTCTGTTTAATGCAAAACTCATAGGACTAAGGGATTTGTCCAACTTTTCCAAATACAGCCCTGTTTATCCTCTTATGAAATATTCGTAAGAGGAAAAACCGTGTCTCGATGTGACAGGAGGGCGAATGTCAACAGGAAGTAATGGGCTTTGAGGTCACCATTGTATGGGTACTGTGTGTTTTTATGACAGGTATATTAGACTGTATGGAAAATAGCTTTTAGTGCATCATGTCCTCATGAACAATAGATTAAAACTCCCAGTCCGGGGTCATTCAAGATTCCCAGGCAGTCTCCCTCTGGTAATCTGCCTGGCCGGGCTTAAAATCCCTCATTAAGCTGAATGATTGACAGTGCAGGGTCAGATTTCAAAGATGTTGGGTATATTTGTGGTTCCCTGTGGATTTCCTTGTGATTTATCAGCATTGGACTGTCTGTGTTTTTCAGTAATCCCAATTATTTCCCAGGCTCATCCTTGTAAATGCTTTCTTTGATTCTTTCTTTGATTCTGAAATGTTTCTAAAAAGTAATCCAATATTCCTTTTGGCCTGAATGAATTTTGTTCATTTAAGAATTTGTAAAGCTCCCACTGAGAGTGAGTCAGTGCAATGATTTTGGCAGTTTATTTGTATTTTTTTAATCTTTCATGCCAGAGAAATTGAATTCCCGGCAGGCCATGCACTCTTAGAAAAAAGGGTTCCAAAAGGGCCCTTTTTTGTTCCAGGTAGATCCTTTTTGGTTCCAAGTAGAACTCTTTTGGTTTAAGAGTGTAGTCCCAGTGGGATTAAGAGCAAATACAGTGCTGACATAGCCATTTAAAACATTTTTTTCTAAATGTTCTCCTATGGGGACAGCCGAAGAGCCCTTTTAGGTTCTAGATAGCACCTTTTTTTCTAACAGTGTAGTCCCACTCTAAAAGTAATTAAAAATACACTTTCTCCTCACTCCCAAATACATTATAATATAGATTATATAATTATAGTACACACAGCATTACATGCTTGCGAAGCTTCAGCTCTTCAGTAGGCCTATGCAAGCACTAGGTCACGCCACACTCCATTGCCTGGGTTTCTTTTTTACTGATGTTTTACTGCTCTGAGAATAGGGACAGGGGACATTGATGCTCCCTGCTAGGTGACTTTTTAAGAAGTGTGACTCGCCACTGAGTTTCAATGGTCTTTGGTCCCCCTGGAGGTTATCTAAATGTAGGAATGGACTATAGAGTTAGTATAATTACTCTGGCGATTCTTGCAAATGTGTGTTTGTGAACATCAAATAAAATAAAATGTATTGGTCACATACACATGGTTAGCAGATGTTATTGCGAGTGTAGCGAAATGCTTGTGCTTCTAGTTCCGACAATGCAGTAATATCTAGCAAGTAATATCTAACAGTTCCACTACAAATATCTAATACACACAAATCTAAGTGGAATAAGAATATATAAATATATGGATGAGCAATGTCATTGTCAGAGCGGCATAGGCTAAGATGCAATAGATAGTATAGAATACAGTATATACATATGAGACGAGTAATGCACGATATGTAAACATTATTAAAGTGCCATTATTAAAGTGACTAGTGTTCCATTTATTAAAGTGGCCAGTGATTTTCAAGTCTGTATATAGGCAGCAGCGCCTCTGTGCTAGTGATGGCTGTTTAAGAGTCTGATGGCCTTGAGATAGAAGCTGTTTTTCAGTCTCTCGGTCCCAGCTTTGATGCACCTGTACTGACCTCGCTTTCTTGATGATAGCGGGGTGAACAGGCAGTGGCTCGGGTGGTAGTTGTCCTTGATTATCTTTTTGGCCTTCCTGTGACATCGGGCGCTGTAAGTGTCCTGGAGGGCAGATAGTTTGCCCCCGGTGATGTGTTGTGCAGACCGCACCACCCTCTGGAGAGCCCAGTGATTGTGTGCGGTGCAGTTGCCATACCAGGCGGTGATACAGCCCGACAGGATGCTCTCAATTGTGCATCTGTAAAAGTTTGTGAGGGTTTTAGGTGACAGGCCAAATTTCTTCAGCCTCCTGAGGCTGTTGCGCCTTCTTCACCACACTGTCGGTGTGGGTGGACCATTTCAGTTTGTCAATGATATGTACGCTGAGGAACTTAAAACGTTCCACCTTCTCCACTGCTGTCCCGTCGATGTGGATAGTGGGGTACTCACTCTGCTGTTTCCTGAAGTCCACTATCATCTCCTTTGTTTTGAGTGAGAGGTTATTTTCCTGACACCACACTCCGAGAGCCCTCACCTCCTCCCTGTAGGCTGTCTCATCGTTGTTGGTAATCAAGCCTACTACTGTTGTGATGTCTGCAAACTTAATGAGTGAGTTGGACGCGTGCATGGCTATGCAGTCATGGGTGAACAGTGAGTGCAGGAGGGGGCTGAGCACACACCCTTGTGGGGCCCCAGTGTTGAGGATCAGTGAAGTGGAGATGTTGTTTCCTACCTTCACCACCTGGTGGTGGCCCGTCAGGAAGTCCAGGACCCAATTGCACATGGCGGGGTTGAGACCCAGGGCCTAAAGCTTAATGATGAGCTTGGAGGGTACTATGGTGTTGAATGCTGAGCTATAGTCAATGAACACCATTCTTACAGTTGAAGTTGGAAATTTAGATACACTTAGGTTGGAGTCATTCAAACTCGTTTTTCAACCACTCCACACATTTCTTGTTAACAAACTATAGTTTTGGCAAGTCGGTTAGGACATCTACTTTGTGCATGACACAAGTAATTTTTCCAACAATTGTTTACAGACAGATTATTTCACTTATAATTCACTGTATCACAATTCCAGTGGGTCAGAAGTTTACATACACTAAGTTGACTGTGCCTTTAAACAGCTTGGAAAATTCCAGAAAATTATGTCATGGCTTTAGAAGATTCTGATAGGCTAATTGACATCATTTGAGTCAATTGGAGGTATACCTATGGATGTATTTCAAGGCCTACCTTCAAACTCCGTGCCTCGTTGCTTGACATCATGGGAAAAATCTAAAGAAATCAGCCAAGACCTCAGAAAATAAATTGTAGACCTCCACAAGTCTGGTTCATCCTTGGGAGCAATTTCCAAACGCCTGAAGGTACCACGTTCATCTGTACTAACAATAGTACGCAAGTATAAACACCATGGGACCACGCAGCCGTCATACCGCTCAGGAAGGAGACACATTCGGTCTCCTAGAGATGAATGTATTTTGGTGCAAAAAGTGCAAATCAATCCCAGAACAACAGCAAAGGACCTTGTGAAGATACTGGAGGAACCAGGTACAGAAGTCTCTATATCCACAGTAAAACAAGTCCTATATTGACATAACCTTGCCACTCGGCAAGGAAGAAGCCACTGCTCCAAAACCGCCATAAAAAAGTCAGACTACAGTTTGCTACTGCACATGGGGACAAAGATCGTACTTTTTGGAGAAATGTCCTCTGGTCTGATGAAACAAAAATATAACTGTTTGGCCATAATGACCATCGATATGTTTGGAGGAAAAAGAGTGGGCTTGCAAGCCGAAGAAAACCATCCCAACCGTGAAGCACAGGGGTGGCAGCATCCTGCTATGGGGGTGCTTTTCTGCAGGAGTGCACTAGTGGACTTCACAAAATAGATAGCATCATGAGGAAGGAAAATTATGTGGATATATTGAAGCAACTTCTCAAGATATCAGTCAGGAAGTAAAGCTTGGTCGCAAATGGGTCTTCCAAATGGACAATGACCCCAAGCATACTTCCAAAGTTATGGCAAAATACCTTAAGGACTACAAAGTCAAGGTATTGGAGTGGCCATCACAAAGCCCTGACCTCAAGCCTATAGAAAATGTGTGGGCAGAACTGAAAAAGCGTGTGCGAGCAAGGAGGCTTACAAATCTGACTCAGTTACTCCAGCTCTGTCAGGAGGCATGGGCCAAAATTCACCCAACTTATTGTGGGAAGCTTGTGGAAGGCTACCCGAAAAGTTTGACCCAAGTTAAACAATTTAAAAGCAATGCTACCAAATACTAATTGAGTGTATGTAAACTTCTGACCCACTGGGAATGTGATGAAAGAAATAAAAGATGAAATAAATCATTCTCTCTACTATTATTCTGACATTTCACATTCTTAAAATAAAGTGGTGATCCTAACTGGCCTAAGACAGGGAATTTTTACTAGGATTAAATGTCAGGAATTGTGAAAAACAGAGTTTAAATGTATTTGGCTAAGGTGTATGTAAACTTCCGACTTCAACTGTAGGTATTCCTCTTGTCCAGTAGCATGTGTATGTGTGTGCACGCGCATGCATGAGTGTCTCTCTCTGTGTGTGTGTGTGTGTGTCCGTCCACCTGTGCATGCTGGGAATTGAACTGCACTGACCACAATGGAATGGAGAGCACACCTTTTTTATTTATTTATTTTACTTTTATTTAACTAGGCAAGTCAGTTAAGAACAAATTCTTATTTACAATGACGGCCTACACCGGCCAAACCCGGACGACGCTGAGCCAATTGTGCGCCGCCCTATGGGACTCCCAATCACGGCCGCTTGTGATACAGCCTGGAATCGAACCAGGGGGTCTGTAGTGACGCCTCAAGCACTGTGATGCAGAGCCTTAGACCGCTGCGCCACTCGGAAGCCCAACCTCAGGAGAATGAGGCTTGTATTGCTTGTCACACTGTCACACCAACAGTTTCACACAGATGGCTAGATGCCTCTGTACACACAGTTCAGGCTGACAGCTCAGGGAAGCCTATATTTTTGTGAGGGGGGAGGTTGGGCTGGAAATGAAGGTGACATTTTTGTAAATGTGACAAGTCTTGGCAGATTTGAAATTTGTTGTTGACATCTGTAAGCGGGAAGTCAACCCACTATGTATGATGATGTCATATTACTGAGTGTACCTTTGAAACATTTTGGTGTGTGTGTGTCTCCACAGGAGTCCCTGCAGACCTATGCCTTCTTGGTGTTTGTGGTGGTGTGTGTGCTGGGTGCTGTGTACCTCTACTTCGTTCTGCCCGAGACCAAAAACAAGACCTTTGTGGACATTAGCCAGAGCTTCGCCAAAATCAATAAGGTTCCGTTGGATGACAAGGAAATGGAGGACGAACTTGCTATCAAGGCGGGGTCAAAGGAAGTGGAAGAAAATGGACAAGTCATCGACGTTGAGATGGAGAGTTCGTTTTGAATCAAAGAAAAGCCATCAGGCGTCAGTTTACTGTTGTACATACTGTATTTTGCTTCACTGAAGTGAAATGTAATTTCTAAGATAAAGTTTTTCTGCTGGGTGAGTATTTTTTTGTATGAAATTATTTTTCAATACATTTTTAAAGCTGTCTTACCGAGAGAAAAAATACAGTTATTGCAAATCTTTGGCCAATTTGCCGCAAATTTGCAGCAAGCTCATATTTTCACATGCAAATTAGTTTTGTGGCAAACTGTTACAGCAAATTTGCGGCGACTTGTGAACTTCTGGCTAACAATTCTGCGAAACTTGTGGCGAACATTCTACTGTTTGCTGCAGATTTGCTGCAAACTCATTATGAATAAGCATATTAGATCAGGTTTTTGGTTACTTTGTGTATTAACATTGAAATATCGTATCTACATAAACCAAATCACACATAACGTTAAATGAACATGCTTCTCACAGTGAAAACTAAACTAAACATACTAAATGTGCTAAATATACTAAACCACATGTATTCAATGTCTTAACAGATAAAAATTAATCCAATACAACTTGAAATCATCAGCATGCTAATGAAGAAAAGAGCAAAGACTGAATATTTCCCAAATAAATTGTTTGCTTTATCTTTTTATGTAGCTACAACATTTACATGAGAAAAATGTGGGTACCGCTTTACATTCTAGCTCGGTAATAATATGTATTTACTCGGCAATTAGCTAGTAATTACCATTAGTTAACATGAATAGTTACCATGTTGTTTCCTCCCAATCCTTTCCTAATATCCCAACCAGCCCATGGTTGTTATCTGGAAACAGATGAGGTAATTTCTATGTAATAACGCCTAATCTGTGCTGGAAAATGCATAATTACCTGTTTCTCTTTAGTTATACCATTATATCCCTTCCCCATAAAGTGACACAAAATTCCTATGACATGTCAAACAAAGCCCAGTTCACAATCAGATTAATTGACAAAAAAGATATGCACAAGATATGACTGATGATGAATATCACAATTCAGTGACATGTATTTGATACCATTGCACCCATTCCGCTCCAGCCATTACCACGAGCCCGTCCTCCCCAATGAAGGTGCCACCAACCTCCTGCAGTCTACTTGCTGAGAAGAGGTTGCTAAGTTAGCTATTTACAGCACGAGTGATCCGGTGTATTTTTATTTATTTTTTTGCACATAAATGTTCATGTACATTTCAAAAATCCTTTCCTAATGTTGTTGTGATAATAGCAAACTAGAGGGTATGAGATAGTATTGTATAAAAATAGTTTTATAGCTACTGTCAGACACAATTTCTAGGTTGGCTAGCTATTTAGCTAGCTATCTAGGCTAGCTTTATGGGCTAGCTAACCTTAGCTACCAGGAGGGTGTTTTTACTTTATACTTTATTGCATTTCAGGTGGAGAGTGGGAACATGCACGAGGCATCCGGACAGACAAAGTGCCGGCCAACTATAGACCCGTGCAGTGCACAGCATTTAAGATATTTTTGTATATACCTTCTGGGCGCATTTCTATGCTTAGACAACAGAGGCTATACGGACACGCCTGGTGCCCAAGTTGATGATGTATGTCACGCAGCTGAGAGCTGAGTGTAGAGACGAATGGATACGGTTCAGTCAGTGTTCCTGATGAGCCCTTCCCAGCTAGTTTATGCTGTTTAGTTGGCAACAACAGCAGCATGGCGCTAGTTAGAACTTGCAAAAGAAAGTGATGTTTATTTTGATGGGCGAGGGTGTGATGCGTGTGATAGAAGGAGTCAGGCGCAGGAGAGTAATACGCATCCAAATAGTTTATTCCGTCGATAAACAGTTGCGCAAGCATGCGACAACAAAACTCAGGCACAGGGGAAATTTCTACCCTGGCAACAACAAGGTAAGGGTAGCTCAACCGAGCTACAGACACAGCTCACTACAAACAATCACCCACACAGACAAGGAAGCAGAGGGAACACTTATACAATGACTAATTGGGGATAAGGACCAGGTGTGTGTGATTAATTAGACAAGACAAGTGGAGTGATGATAAATGGATCGGCAGCAGCTAGTAAGCCGGTGATGACGAACGGCGAAACCTGCCCGAACAAGGAGGGGAGGCAGCCTCGGCAGAAGTCGTGACAGTACCCCCCATGAACTGGGGACCTCGGTCAGACACTATATCCTCTGGTACCCCGTAGTGCCGGAAGACGTGTGTAAACAGGGCCTCCGCAGTTTGCAGATCCGTGGGGAGACCGGGCAGAGGAAGGAGGCGGCAGGCTTTAGAAAAGCGGTCCACAACGACCAGGATGGTGGTGTTTCCTTGGGAGAGGGGAAGATCAGTTAGAATATCAACACTTAGGTGAGACCATGGTCGTTGTGGAACTGGTAAAGGTTGCACCAGCTGGGAGGTGCCTAGGTGCCTTACTCTGGGCGCACACTTAGCAGGAGGAGACATACACCCTCACGTCCTTAGCCAAGGTAGGCCACCAGTATTTTCTGGTCATGCAGCGCACTGTACGGCCGATACCTGGGTGACCAGAGGAGGGTGACGTGTGTGCCCAGTAGATCAGATGATCACAGATAAGAGCAGGCACGTACTGTAGCCCATCTGGACACTGAGGTGGAGAGGGATCCGTACGTAATGCCTGCTCTCTATCCGCGTCCATCGCCCATACTACCGGCGCCACAATGCAGGAGGCCGGCAGTATGGGAATGTTGTCTCTTGGCCTCTCCTCTGTGTCATACAGCCGGGACAGTGCGTCTGCCTTCACGTTCTTCGTACCCGGGATGTATGATAGAGTGAAATCAAACTGGGTGAAGAATATGGCCCACCTGGCCTGGCTAGGATTCAGCCTCCTCGCTGCCTGGATGTACTCCAGGTTACAGTGGTCCGTCCAGATGAGGAAAGGGTGTTTTGCCCCCTCGAGCCAATGCCTCCATACGGTCAAGGCTCGGACAACAGCCAACAGCTCCCGATCACCAAAGCCGAAAAGAACGCACAGGGGCGGAGCTTGGGTGGCGTACCCGAGCGTTGAGACAGGACAGCTCATATCCCAACCTCGGACACATCCACCTCCACTACGAACGGTAGTGCTGAATCGGGGTGGGCCAGTACTGGGGCTGAGGTAAACAGACCCCGCAGTTTGCTGAAGGCCAGCCTCAGCAGACCAGCGGAGCCGGGACGGCCCACCCTTCAACAGAGAGGTAATGGGAGCTGCAACCTTGCCAAAGCCCCGGATAAACCTCCGATAATAGTTGGCAAAGCCAAGGAAGCACTGCACCTCCTTAACCGTGGTTGGAGTCGACCAATTACGCACGGCTGAAATCCGATCTCCCTCCAGCTCCACACCTGAAGGAGACGGACTGCTGGAAAAACATACACTTCTCTGCCTTAGCATAAAGGTCATTTTCCAACAGTCAGGCCAGCACCTTGCGAACCAGGGACACATGCTCGGCGCGCGTAGCGGAATACACCAGGATGTCATCGATGTAGACCACTACACCGTGACCAAGCATGTCCCGAAACACCTTGTTCACAAAGGACTGGAAAACTGAGGGAGCATTCATCAAACCATAGGGCATCACCAGGTAAACTTCTGCCATAATTCTGTGGCACACTACTTAGTTTGCAGCAAATTTGCGACAAACTTGCGGGAAGTTTGCAGCAACAAACTATTTTTTTCTTATTGTCTTTTTCTGATAGAACTTTGAATCCTGTATATGTCCTCAAGCATAACACAAATACTGTAGGTTAAGAGGTGACCCGTTTTTATACACATAGAAAGTGGATACGCATGGATGCAATGCTGGCTCCAAAACTGCAAGGTGTCTTGTTAGGAATAGTAGATTTTGCTTGTCGATGCGGAAGGCTCGATACAAGAATAAAGATAAAGATAAACAACTTCTATATTTGAAAAGGTTTATTAGACACACATATGCATTTGGGGAGACAGACACATTCCTTGGAAGGTCCATACAAATCTGCTGACAATTCAAGGACAGAACCCTCGTTATATACTCATCATACACTGAGTATACCAAACATTAGGAACACCTTCCTAATATTGAGCTAGAGCACAACGGAGAAAACCATCATGTTAGTGAGATAATCTGCTGTCCACAGAGGGGTCAGAGTGTGTGAAGCCCAAACCATTCGGACATTACAGACAGAAGTTGGCAGAAGAGACTGTAGGCTGTGAGGCTCATCTTTCAATAGAATGGTCATAATACTTTGTAGGCCAAACCGTATTAACGCTACAGACGTTTTTGTTAGAAGACCGATTTTTCTCATGGTCTAACAAACACTGCTCTAGCTCTGCCACCTTTCACCGCAGATGCGGAAGGGCGATATTGGCGGATGCGATGGATTGAGAAGCAGCCCATGCAAAAAACAGATCTCTAGCTTAAACATATGGATTTTGATGTGGATTTGTTTATGTTAATTAGATGTTTATATATGTATATACAGTGGGGAGAACAAGTATTTGATACACTGACAATTTTGCAGGTTTTCCGAATTTCAAAGCATGTTGAGGTCTGTAATTTTTATCATAGGTACACTTCAACTGTGAGAGACGGAATCTAAAACAAAAATCCAGAAAATCACATTGTACGATTTTTAAGTAATTAATTTGCATTTTATTGCATGACATAAGTATTTGATCACCTACCAACCAGTAAGAATTCCGGCTCTCACAGACCTGTTAGTTTTTCTTTATGAAGCCCTCCTGTTCTCCACTCATTACCTGTATTAACTGCACCTGTTTGAACTCGTTACCTGTATAAAAGACACCTGTCCACACACTCAATCAAACATACTCCAACCTCTCCACAATGGCCAAGACCAGAGAGCTGTGTAAGGACATCAGGGATACAATTGTAGACCTGCACAAGGCTGGGATGGGCTACAGGACAATAGGCAAGCAGCTTGGTGAGAAGGCAACAACTGTTGGCGCAATTATTAGAAAATGGAAGAAGTTCAAGATGACGGTCAATCACCCTCGGTCTGGGGCTCCATGCAAGATCTCACCTCGTGGGGCATCAATGATCATGAGGAAGGTGAGGGATCAGCCCAGAACTACACGGCAGGACCTGATCAATGACCTGAAGAGAGCTAGGACCACAGTCTCAAAGAAAACCATTAGTAACACACTACGCCGTCATGGATTAAAATCCTGCAGCGCACGCAAGGTCCCCCTGCTCAAGCCAGCGCATGTCCAGGCCCGTCTGAAGTTTGCCAATGACCATCTGGATGATCCAGAGGAGGAATGGGAGAAGTTCATATGGTCTGATGAGACAAAAATAGAGCTTTTTGGTCTAAACTCCACTCGCCATGTTTGGAGGAAGAAGAAGGATGAGTACAACCCCAAGAACATCATCCAAACCGTGAAGCATGGAGGTGGAAACATCATTCTTTGGGGATGCTTTTCTGCAAAGGGGACAGGACGACTGCACCGTATTGAGGGGAGGATGGATGGGGTCATGTATCGCGAGATCTTGGCCAGCAACCTCCTTCCCTCAGTAAGAGCATTGAAGATGGGTCGTGGCTGGGTCTTCCAGCCTGACAACGACCCGAAACACACAGCCAGGGCAACTAAGGAGTGGCTCCGTAAGAAGCATCTCAAGGTCCTGGAGTGGCCTAGCCAGTCTCCAGACCTGAACCCAATAGAAAATCTTTGGAGGGAGCTGAAAGTCCGTATTGCCCAGCGACAGCCCCGAAACCTGAAGGATCTGGAGAAGGTCTATATGGAGGAGTGGGCCAAAATCCCTGCTGCAGTGTGTGCAAACCTGGTCAAGACCTACAGGAAACGTATGATCTCTGTAATTGCAAACAAAGGTTTGTGTACCAAATATTAAGTTCTGCTTTTCTGATGTATCAAATACTTATGTCATGCAATAAAATGCAAATTAATTACTTAAAAATCATACAATGTGATTTTCTGGATTTTTGTTTTAGATTCCGTCTCTCACAGTTGAAGTGTACCTATGATAAAAATTACAGACCTCTACATGCTTTGTAAGTAGGAAAACCTGCAACAACAAAAAATGCAGTGTATCAAATACTTGTTCTCCCCACTGTATATACAGTACCAGTCAAAGGATTGGACACATCCTCTCATTCAAGGGTTTTTCTTTATTTTTACTATTTTCTACGTTGTAGAATAATAGTGAAGACATCAAAACTATTAAATAACACATATGGAATCATGTAGTAACCAAAAAAGTGTTAAACAAATACAAATATATTTTAGATTTTAGATTCTTCAAAGTAGCCACCCTTTGCCTTGATGACAGCTTTGCACACTCTTGGCATTCTCTCAACCAGCTTCATGAATTAGTCACCTGGAATGGTTTTCCAACAGTCTTGAAGGAGTTCCCACATATGCTGAGCACTTGTTGGCTGCTTTTCCTTCACTCTGCGGTCCAACTCATCCCAAACCATCTCAATTGGGTTGAGGTCGGGTGATTGTGGAGGCCAGGTCATCTGATGCAGCACTCCATCACTCTCCTTCTTTGTCAAATAGCCCTTAAACAGCCTGGGGGTGTGTTTTGGGTTATTGTCCTGTTGAAAAACAAATGATAGTCCCACTAAGCGCAAACCAGATGGGATGGCGTATCACTGCAGAATGCTGTGGTAGACATGCTGGTTAAGTGTGCCTTGAAATCTAAATAAATCCCGTGTAGCTCAGTTGGTAGAGCATGGCGCTTCCAACTCCAGGGTTGTGGGTTCGATTCCCAACTGTAAGTTGCTCTGGATAAGAGTGTCTGCTGAATGACTAAAATGTAAATCACTGACAATGTCACTAGCAAAGCACACCATCACACCTCCTCCTCCATGCTTCACGGTGGGAACCACACATGCAGAGATCATCCGTTCACCTACTCTGCGTCTCACAAAGACACGCCGGTTGGAACCAAAAATCTCAAATTTGGACTAAAGGACATATTTCCACCAGTCTAATGTCCATTGCTCGTGTTTCTTGGCCCAAGCAAGTCTATTCTTCTTATTGGTGTCCGTTAGTAGTGGTTTCTTTGCAGCAATTCGACCATGAAGGCCTGATTCACGCAGTCTCCTCTGAACAGTTGATGTTGAGATGTGTCTGTTACTTGAACTCTGTGAAGCATTTATTTGGGCTGCAATTTCTGAGGCTGGTAACTCTAATTAACTTATCCTCTGCAGCAGAGGTAACTCTGGGTCTTCCTTTCCTGTGGCGGTCCTCATGAGAGCCAGTTTCATCATAGCGCTTGATGGTTTTTGCGACTTCACTTGAAGACATTTTCAAAGTTATTGAGATTTTCCGGATTGACTGACCTTCATGTCTTAAAGTAATGATGGACTGTCATTTCTCTTTGCTTATTTTAGCTGTTCTTGCCATAATATGGACTTGGTCTTTTACCAAATAGGGCTATCTTCTGTATACCACCCCTACCTTGTCACAACACAACTGATTGGCTCAAACAGATTAAGAAGGAAATAAATTCCACAAATTAACTTTTAAGGAGGCACACCTGTTAATTGAAATGCATTCCAGGTGACTGCATCATGAAGCTGGTTGAGAAAAATGCCAAGAGTGTGCAAAGCTGTCATCAAGGCAAAGGGTGGCTACTTTGAAGAATCTAAAATATAAAATATTTGTATTTGTTTAACACTTTTTTGTTACTACATGATTCCATATGTGTTATTTCATAGTTTTGATGTCTTCACTATTATTCTACAATGTAGAAAATAGTAAAGATAAAGAAAAACTCTGGAATGAGTAGGCGTGTCCAAACTTTTGACTGGTACTTTATATTGCCACACTGTGAGGTTGGAATAATACTGTTAAATTGAGTAAAGGATCATAACGCCCTTTTAGTGTAAGAGCTGTTTTAAATGACCGCCTGAAATCTCTGCCTGTTTTGGTGGGATGGAGTTTTGGCCTGCCCTGTGACATCACCAGGTGGTAAATTAGTTAATAGACCAATAAGAAAGAGAGTTCCAAACCTCTGTTGTGACTTTGGCTATGGATATTCAAGGTAATTTACAGATTATTTACTGGAATAATTTATGTATCTAATTTATCAAATGAATTTGGTTGTCCTATCCAAATTAATCTAAGAGTGGCACCATTAAGGGTTTTGATATAGAGAGACCCCTTGAATTAACTCTATCGGTAGTTATCATTAACCATTTTACCATTAATCAACAATAGTCTTAATCAACAGTCAATTTACTGTGTTCTCATTCTGAATGGTCGTCGAGCTCTGACTTCATGTCATATTAGTTGAGTACAGGATTGGACCAAGGTGCAGCGTGGAACGCATACATGTTTATTAATCAAGTAAACGCAACGTAACGTGACGCTCACAATGGCTACACACAAACAATCCAAACGAGTCAAGATCCCACAACTAAGTTAGGCAAAATGGCTGCCTAAGTATGATCCCAAATCAGAGACAACGATCGACAGCTGCCTCTGATTGGGAACCACACCCGGCCAACATAGATCTACACATACTAGATCATACACATAGATATACACATAAAAACTCATACCCTGATCAAACCAACGAGAAACAACAGGCATTTACAGGTCAGGGCGTGACACTTCAAGAATCCAATCGCTCATTAAGGACTTCAATGCAATAACGGATTTACTTTAGAGTTGTATTACTAGACTAACATAGATTGAAAATGATGTAGGTACAGTTGTCTTAATAGATAAGATACAAATGGAATGGAGTACAATCATTGACGTGGGGAACTCTACAGATAAATTGAATAGGCTTATGCAGCCAACTCACAGGCAGATATGACAACACTTCAACAGGACTTTGGAGAATTGGAAATTCTTATTCGTGAAAACAGGAGAAGTGAAGGAGAGACTACATCAGTAAAGTTTTACAACTGTGAAACTATAGGCTCCCTAATCAGGGCAAGACCGGCGCGGTTACAGGTTAACACCCGCTGTGGACAATGCCAGGACAGCATTGGTTATTGATATGTACTTCAGACTACCAGTCTTACAATAAGCAGTTATAGCCACCACTTTTACACAAACAAAGCGTCACCCAAAGGGAAATTAAATGCAATAATGTATTTACATGTATGTTAGCTGAGTGTCGTCTGGTTCAGTTGGATTTACATTATGACAGAGATGAAACAGGGAAAAGGTCAGTGGTCCTGGCGTTGGAGCTAGCAGCCGAAGAAACTTCACCCCTCGTCGGAGCTCACACGCATGGGAGCCCGTCGTTCTCTCTCAGAAGTGATTATGTCGACCCACTGGTCATTAAGAGATGGTAGGGACCACTCTCTCTCTCTCTTTCTCTCAGTCTCAGTCCTCAATTCCATTCAGTCCAAAGAGATGAAGTTTGTGAAGGCACTATGGTGCAGTAGAATGTTCGGGTCCCCGTAGGGAGAGATAAAAACTCAGCGGTTCATCGTGGGTGGGCAGAGTGCGGGTTCAGCAAAGTTCCTCTCAGGAGATGGCTATCTCTGTCTGAATTAGATGGTGCAAGTCAAGGTGGCGTTAGGTTTCTCAAGGAGAGGGATCATTAAACTTCTCAAGAAGATCTGATCTGATGAGTCTGAGTATAAATCTCACTAATTATAGTGTAGGAGGGCTCAGCCAGGAAGTGTCATGAAGACTGCTAGGTCACTCCTCAGAATTTAGGATATGGCAAGCCAACATTGGAATATAAGTCCCTACTGAACACAATAAGTCCATACTGAAGAGTTTACAGTTCCTAAAAATAAATAAGAAATCCATAGATTCTAAACACGACTGAATAAAATAAAATCCAATAATGTTGTGTTATAGATTTTACTGAGTTACAGTTCATACAGTGAGGGAAAAAAGTATTTGATCCCCTGCTGATTTTGCACGTTTGCCCACTGACAAAGAAATGATCAGTCTATAATTTTAATGGTAGGTTTATTTGAACAGTGAGAGACAGAATAACAACAACAAAAATCCAGAAAAACGCATGTCAAAAATGTTATAAATTGATTTGCATTTTAATGAGGGAAATAAGTATTTGACCCCCTCTCAATCAGAAAGATTTCTGGCTCCCAGGTGTCTTTTATACAGGTAACGAGCTGAGATTAGGAGCACACTCTTAAAGGGAGTGCTCCTAATCTCAGCTTGTTACCTGTATAAAAGACACCTGTCCACAGAAGCAATCAATCAATCAGATTCCAAACTCTCCACCATGGCCAAGTCCAAAGAGCTCTCCAAGGATGTCAGGGACAAGATTGTAGACCTACAGAAGGCTGGAATGAGCTATAAGACCATTGCCAAGCAGCTTGGTGAGAAGGTGACAACAGTTGGTGCGATTATTCGCAAATGGAAGAAACACAAAAGAACTGTCAATCTCCCTGGGACCATAGTCACCAAGAAAACAATTGGTAACACACTACGCCGTGAAGGACTGAAATCCTGCGGCGCCTGCAAGGTCCCCCTGCTCAAGAATGATAAAAATTACAGACCTAAACATGCTTTGTAAGTAGGAAAACCTGCAAAATCGGCAGTGTATCAAATACTTGTTCTCCCCAGTGTGTATATACAGTGGGGAGAACAAGTATTTGATACACTGCCGATTTTGCAGGTTTTCCTACTTACAAAGTATGTAGAGGTCTGTAATTTTTATCATAGGTACACTTCAACTGTGGGAGACGGAATCTAAAACAAAAATCTAGAAAATCACATTGTATGATTTTTAAGTAATTAATTTGCATTTTATTGCATGACATAAGTATTTGATCACCTACCAACCAGTAAGTTTTCCGGCTCTCACAGACCTGTTAGTTTTTCTTTAAGAAGCCCTCCTGTTCTCCACTCATTACCTGTATTAACTGCACCTGTTTGAACTCATTACCTGTATAAAAGACACCTGTCCACACACTCAATCAAACAGACTCCAACCTCTCCACAATGGCCAAGACCAGAGAGCTGTGTAAGGACATCAGGGATACAATTGTAGACCTGCACAAGGCTGGGATGGGCTACAGGACAATAGGCAAGCAGCTTGGTGAGAAGGCAACAACTGTTGGCGCAATTATTAGAAAATGGAAGAAGTTCAAGATGACGGTCAATCACCCTCGGTCTGGGGCTCCATGCAAGATCTCACCTCGTGGGGCATCAATGATCATGAGGAAGGTGAGGGATCAGCCCAGAACTACACGGCAGGACCTGGTCAATGACCTGAAGAGAGCTGGGACCACAGTCTCAAAGAAAACCATTAGTAACACACTACGCCGTCATGGATTAAAATCCTGCAGCGCACGCAAGGTCCCCCTGCTCAAGCCAGCGCATGTCCAGGCCCATCTGAAGTTTGCCAATGACCATCTGGATGATCCAGAGGAGGAATGGGAGAAGGTCATGTGGTCTGATGAGACAAAAATAGAGCTTTTTGGTCTAAACTCCACTCGCCGTGTTTGGAGGAAGAAGAAGGATGAGTACAACCCCAAGAACACCATCCCAACCGTGAAGCATGGAGGTGAAACCATCATTCTTTGGGGATGCTTTTCTGCAAAGGGGACAGGACGACTTTACCGTATTGAGGGGAGGATGGATGGGGCTATGTATCGCGAGATCTTGGCCAACAACCTCCTTCCCTCAGTAAGAGCATTGAAGATGGGTCGTGGCTGGGTCTTCCAGCATGACAACGACCCGAAACACACAGCCAGGGCAACTAAGGAGTGGCTCCGTAAGAAGCATCTCAAGGTCCTGGAGTGGCCTAGCCAGTCTCCAGACCTGAACCCAATAGAAAATATTTGGAGGGAGCTGAAAGTCCGTATTGCCCAGCGACAGCCCCGAAACCTGAAGGATCATAGAAGGTCTGTATGGAGGAGTGGGCCAAAATCCCTGCTGCAGTGTGTGCAAACCTGGTCAAGACCTACAGGAAACGTATGATCTCTGTAATTGCAAACAAAGTTTTCTGTACCAAATATTAAGTTCTGCTTTTCTGATGTATCAAATACTTATGTCATGCAATAACATGCAAATTAATTACTTAAAAATCATACAATGTGATTTTCTAGATTTTTGCAAAATCGGCAGTGTATCAAATACTTGTTCTCCCCACTGTGTATATATATATATATATATATATATATATATATATATATATATATATATATATAACAGTCATCAATTAAATCATTACCTCATCAGTCTCCTTCTGAACGTCGCATTATCCTTGAACCTGCAAGAACCCTAACCTTATTGATGAATCAGCAATACACAAATTGGCTCAATTATTTATTTACTAACTAAATAATAACAGAGAATACATACACACACACACGGTATAGGTTATTGATTACTAACGTAATACAATGAAAACAGTTCCCTAGTGTACTGGACTAACAATAACATGACTGCTTGGTTAGGCGAAGGAGGGGTCAGTAGAAAGAGAGTGAAAGGGAGAGACAGAGATTCAAACTATCGTTGTTACATTTGGAAACTACGCTCACAGTAATCATAATACTTAGCACCCTAACCACCGCTCATTCGGATAAGAAATGCAATGTATATACAGTGAGGGAAAAAAGTATTTGATCCCCTGCTGATTTTGTACGTTTGCCCACTGACAAAGACATGAT
The DNA here is from genome assembly GCF_964263955.1 of Coregonus lavaretus. Taxonomy (NCBI): domain Eukaryota; kingdom Metazoa; phylum Chordata; class Actinopteri; order Salmoniformes; family Salmonidae; genus Coregonus; species Coregonus lavaretus. Next base: position 47,662,516 of record NC_139999.1, read on the forward strand.
CAGTCTATAACTTTAATGGTAGGTTTATTTGAATAGTGAGAGACAGAATAACAACAACAAAATCCAGAAAAACGCATGTCAAAAATGTTATGAATTGATTTGCATTTTAATGAGGGAAATAAGTATTTGACCCTTCTGCAAAAACATGACTTAGTACTTGGTGGCAAAACCCTTGTTGGCAATCACAGAGGTCAGACGTTTCTTGTAGTTGGCCACCAGGTTTGCATACATCTCAGGAGGGATTTTGTTCCACTCCTTTTTGCAGATATTCTCCAAGTCAATAACGTTTTGAGGCTGACATTTGGCAACTCAAACCTTCAGCTCCCTCCACAGATTTTCTATGGGATTAAGGTCTGGAGACTGGCTAGGCAACTCCAGGACCTTAATGTGCTTCTTCTTGAGCCACTCCTTTGTTGCCTTGGCCGTGTGTTTTGTGTCATTGTCATGCTGGAATACCCATCCACAACCCATTTTCAATGCCCTGGCTGAGGGAAGGAGGTTCTCACCCAAGATTTGACGGTACATGGCCCCGTCTATCATCCCTTTGATGCGGTGAAGTTGTCCTGTCCCCTTAGCAGAAAAAAACCCCCAAAGCATAATGTTTCCACCTCCATGTTTGACAGTGGGGATGGTGTTCTTGGGGTCATAGGCAGCATTCCTCCTCCTCCAAACAGGGCGAGTTGAGTTGATGCCAAAGAGCTTCATTTTGGTCTCATCTGACCACAACACTTTCACCCACCCTCAGATGTTAATTGGAAATCTTCAGACGGCCCTGTATATGTGCTTTCTTGAGCAGGGGGACCTTGCGGGCGCTGCAGGAATTCAGTCCTTCACGGCGTAGTGTGTTACCAATTGTTTTCTTGGTGACTATGGCCCAGCTGCCTTGAGATCAATTCTGGGCTGATTCCTCACCATTCTCATGATCATTGCAACTCCACGAGGTGAGATTTTGCCTGGAGCCCCAGGCCGAGGGAGATTGACAGTTATTTTGTGTTTCTTCCATTTGCGAATAATCGCAGCAACTGTTGTCACCTTCTCACCAAGCTGCTTGGCGATGGTCTTATAGCCCATTCCAGCCTTGTGTAGGTCTATAATCTTGTCCCTGACATCCTTGGAGAACTCTTTGGTCTTGGCCATGGTGGAGAGTTTGGAATCTGATTGATTGATTGCTTCCAAGGTGAGATTAGGAGCACTCCCTTTAAGAGTGTGCTCCTAATCTCAGCTCGTTACCTGTATAAAAGACACCTGGGAGCCAGAATCTTTCTGATTGAGAGGGGGTCAAATACTTATTTCCCTCATTAAAATGCAAATCAATTTATAACATTTTTGACATGCGTTTTTCAGTTTTTTGTTGTTGTTATTCTGTCTCTCACTGTTCAAATAAACATACCATTAAAATTATAGACTGATCATGTCTTTGTCAGTGGGCAAATGTACAAAATCAGCAGGGGATCAAATACTTTTTTCCCTCACTGTATTTACACGTAGCTGTCCTTGATCGTCGTCTCTCTGTTGAACCACTTTCTCAGAAAGGGTTTGAGAGTCCTGGTTCCACTTCGGTGAGACTCGGCTTGTCTTCGAATGGAGTGTTTGAGAAGGGATTGTCCTTCCCAACTCGTGTGTTTATTGAAAGTTTTCTAGACGACTATACATACCAGCTGTAGACTGATATGATAAGGTCTAGTGCGTTTATCTGCTTCTTTACCTCGTGTAGAGGTTGAGAGTTTCACAATTTCAAACATATGGACTACCGTCTCACGTTTTCTGGTCTGTAGAATGTCAACCATTTTAAGCCGTGGGGCTTCCTGGTCTAAAGGTTGATTTGTGTTTCAAAGCTTTTTATGCTTGGTTAAAAAGGGGCGTTCCATCACGCCGACCCAATGTCTGTGCTTACTTGGGCGTGGTTACTGACTGGCAAAAGTTTATATGAAAAACAATTATCTCATTTAGAATGCTAAAATCACATCGCTATCTTCACAAACGTAGTCTCATACTTAATCATATATTTTATACAACTTTTAGATGCAAACCTGAGCCTTAGTCTCAGTAACTGAAATGTGTACACTTCCAGCGATAGTTATTTAGTAATACCATCCTTAATGACATCACAAAACAATAAACAATATGACATGATTATTCTCTAGATCCCCACGACCATTCCAAACATTTGGATCTCAACAACAATGTTCCAATGTCCATTCTTTTGATGTTAAGAGTTTTTTTAGGCGACAATCTGTCCCTGTAACAGAGACATTCCGATCACCAACACTAGGGACCAACAGGGAGTCGTTTTGCTGCAAACCAATTAGGATTGGTGCGAGGGGTCATAAAACCCCCCACATCAATCCGTCCTGTATTCATAAAAATGACCACGGGAGAGAGAGATCTGTAGACTGTTGCTTCTCTGTATTCTAATCTTGGGCTTCTCACGTGGGACCATCACATGAGAGTCATGACAAGTGGCCAGACTGTGGTACCTAAAGAGAGTAGTGACCCTACCGCTGCTGCTACTGAGACTAAGGCTCCAATTAATCGCTTCTGTGGTCTGGGCTCTGCTAATTCTGACTGGGTAACGGTGCATTTTTGGAGTTGGGCTAACATGTGATCGGTGTCTAGCTGGGCATGCTTAACTGCCTGGCCGTTCCAATCAGACCCGGCCCAAGTCAGGTGTGCGCTGGGGGGAATGTGTTTATGATACACGCTCTCACCGTCTAGGCGGACGTCCTCTGCAGTTGGTGATTAGTAGTCCTGGATCGTCACGCAGGACGATACACGCTGGGGGTCCGCTCGTTAGTACAACTGGTTGGTTGGATTTGATAAGGATGCAGTGTCAGGATCAGCCAGAGAAATCCAATTCTATGAGGGCGCATGTTTAGAGAGGTAGTTGGTTTTGATTTTGGCATATACATTCAGTATTTGTTTAATTTTACGTTTATCCTATTTCCATAATTTCAATGCAACTTTAGGTAGAACAAGAGAGCAATGGCTAGTGAGTATGCTAACTATTCTAGCTCACTAACTGGCTGAATAAGTTGACGACGTACTCACTCAAACTGTCAAAACTAACCCAAAACTTTACACAACGTTAGACATGGACACGAATGATCTGTTTGGCGTGTTAACACACTGGTGGTTTGTTGTAACCGAGTATTGGTGCTAAACCGTGTTATTGGAGGCTGGCATGCTAGTTGGCTATGGCGTCATAGGATTCGGTGCCCTGGACAGTTTTCACGGAAGAATACTGTACCAAGTTAGCTAGCTGAATAAACTAAGTAAGAGTCTATTCCTAGAAAACATTGAACCGCTGTAGTTTACAACAATTATAATTTCTAAAGTGGAAGTTGGGAGAGTTATATTTGAGTGTTTCAGTGAAACGTAAGTGAGGGAGGCCCCTCTCTCTCGCTTTCCCAGATGTTTAGTTCATTTCATTCCGATCTCTTTTGCATTATTGTAGCCTTTTTCTGTAGCCTGTCAACTATGTGTCTGTCTATCCCTGTTCTCTCCTCTCTGCACAGGCCATACAAACGCTTCACACCGTGTGGCTGCTGCCACTCTAATCTCCCTGCGCGCACGACCCACGTGGAGTTCCAGGTCTCCGGCAGCCTCTGGTTCTGCGGCCAACAAGGCAGAGTTCATCTCAGCCTATGCTACCCTCCAGTCCCTCGACTTCTTGGCGCTGACGGAATCATGGATTACCACAGAAAACACTGCTACTCCTACTGCTCTTTCCTCGTCTGACCATGTGTACTCGCATACCCCGAGAGCATCTGGTCAGCGCGGCGGTGGCACAGGAATCCTCATCTCTCCCAAGTGGACATTCTCTCTTTTTCCCCTGACCCATCTGTCTATCTCCTCATTTGAATTCCGTGCTGTCACAGTCACTAGCCCATTCCAGCTTAACATCCTTGTCATTTATCGCACCTCCAGGTTCCCTTGGAGAGTTCATCAATGAGCTTGACGCCTCGATAAGTTTATTTCCTGGGGATGGCTAACCCCTCACAGTTCTGGGTGACTTTAACCTCCCTATGTCTGCCTTTGACTAATTTCTCTCTGCCTCCTTCTTTCCACTCCTTTCCTCTTTTGACCTCAGCCTCTCACCGTCCCCCCCTACTCACAAGGCAGGAAATACGCTTGACCTCATCTTTACTAGATGCTGTTCTTCTACTAATCTCACTGCAACTCCCCTCCAAGTCTCCGACCACTACGTTGTATCCTTTTCTCTCTCGCTCTCCTCCAACACTACTCACTCTGCCCCTACTCAGATGGTAATGTGCAGTCGCAACCTTCGCTCTCTCTCTCCCGCTACTCTCTCCTCTTCCATCCTATCATCTCTTCCCTCTGCTAAATCCTTCTCCCTCCGATCTCCTGATTCTGCCTCCTCAACCCTCCTCTCCTCCCTTTCTGCATCTTTTGACTCTCTATGTCCCCTATCATCCCGGCCGGCTCGGTCCTCCCCTCCTGCTCCGTGGCTTGATGACTCATTGTGAGCTCACAGAAGAGGGCTCCGGGCAGCCGTGCGGAAATGGAGGAAAACTAGACTCCCTGCGGACCGGTCATCTTTTCACTCCCTCCTCTCTACATTCTCTTCCTCTGTTTCCGCTGCTAAAGCCACTTTCTACCACTCTACATTTCAAGCCTCTAACCCTAGGAAGCTCTTTGCCACCTTCTCCTCCCTGCTGAATCATCCTCCTCCTCAACCTCCCTCCTCCCTCTCTGTGAATGACTTCGTCAACCATTTTGAAAAGAAGGTTGACGACATCCGATCCTCATTTATTAAGTCAAATGACACCGCTGGTCCTGCTCACACTCCCCTACCCTATGCTTTGACTTCGTTCTCCCCTCTCTCTCGAGATGAAATCTTGCGAGTTGTGACGGCCGGCTGCCCAACAACCTGCCCGCTTGACCCTATCCCTTCCTCTCTTCTCCAGACCATTTCCGGAGACCTTTTCCCTTACCGCACCTCGCTCATCAACTCATCCTTGACCGCTGGCTATGTCCCTTCCGTCTTCAAGAGAGCGAGAGTTGCACCCCTCCTCAAAAAACCTACACTCGATCCCTCCGATGTCAACAACTACAGACCAGTATCCCTTCTTTCTTTTCTCTCCAAAACTCTTGAGCGTGCCGTCTCTAGCCAACTCTCCTGCTATCTCTCTCAGAATGACCTTCTTGATCCAAATCAGACAGGATTCAAGACTGGTCATTCAACTGAGACTGCTCTTCTCTGTGTCATGGAGGCTCTCTGCACTGCTAAAGCTAACTCTCTCTCCTCTGCTCTTATCCTTCTAGACCTATCCGCTGCCTTTGATACTGTGAATCATCAGATCCTCCTCTACACCCACTCCGAGTTGGACATCTCCGGCACTGCTCACTCTTGGATTGCGTCCTACCTGACAGGTCGCTCCTACCAGGTGGCGTAGCGGGAATCTGTCTCCGCATCACGTGCTCTCACCACTGGTGTCCCCCAGGGCTTAGTTCTAGGCCCTCTCCTATTCTCTCTATACACCAAGTCACTTGGCTCTGTCATATCCTCACATGGTCTCTCCTATCATTGCTACGCAGACGACACACAATTAATTTTCTCCTTTCCCCCTTCTGATAACCAGGTGGTCAATCGCATCTCTGCATGTCTGGCAGACATATCAGTGTGGATGTCGGATCACCACCTCAAGCTGAACCTCGGCAAGATAGAGCTGCTCTTCCTCCCGGGGAAGAACTGCCTGCTCCATGATCTCGCCATCACAGTTGACAACTCCATTGTGTCCTCATCCCAGAGTGCAAAGAACCTTGGCGTGACCCTGGACAACACCCTGTCGTTCTTCGTTAACATCAAAGCGGTGACCCGATCCTGCAGGTTCATGCTCTACAACATTCGCAGAGTACGACCCTACCTTACACAGAAAGCGGCACAGGTTCTAATCCAAGCACTTGTCATCTCCCGTCTGGATTACTGCAACTCGCTGTTGGCTGGGCTCCCTGCCTGTGCCATTAAACCCCTATAACTTATCCAGAACGCTGCAGCCCGTCTGGTGTTCAACCTTCCCAAGTTCTCTCATGTCACCCCGCTCCTCCGCACACTCCACTGGCTTCCAGTTGAGGCTTGAATCTAGACCATGGTGCTTGCCTACGGAGCTGTGAGGGGAACGCACCTCTTTACCTTCAGGCTCTGATCAGACCCTACACCCAAATGAGGGCACTACGTTCATCCACCTCTGGCCTGCTAGCTCCCCTACATCTACGGAAGCACAGTTCCCGCTCAGCCCAGTCAAAGCTATTCACTGCTCTGGCACCCCAATGGTGGAACAAGCTCCCCCACGACGCCAGGACAGCGGAGTCACTGACCACCTTCCGGAGACACTTAAAACCCTACCTCTTTAAGGAATACCTGGAATAGTATAAAGTAATCCTTCTTCCCCCACCCCCCCCCCAAAAAATAAAATAAAATAATAAATAAGTGGTTGTCCCACTTTCTATCATAAGTTGAATGCACCAATTTGTAAGTCGCTCTGGATAAGAGCATCTGCTAAATGATGTAAATGTAAGTGACCACAGTGTCTCAGTTCATCCTCTTCTTCTGTTATCTTTCAAGGGCACAGATGTGTAAGGATGTGAGGTGAACAGGCTGGCTTGAACGGAGGGGAGTAACGGAACTAACGTTATCACTTGTTTGTGCACTATGAACCGATACACATAGCCACGAGAAGAAAACAAGGTAGCTTGTTTTCTTCCGAGCTGACGTGGTGGGTTGGAACCAGCCATGACTAAGCATTTTTAGGTCCACTAAATAAGATGTCTGTTTATCTCTGTATGTCAGAGCTCTCGGCCAGCCTCATTATTGCAGAGCACTCACTCTATTCACTTGTGTGTGGTGTGAGCTGCTCCCTTATTAATATGTTTTGAATAAAGTAATATCTTGATTGGTGATTGACCTTGTCTCTCCTCATTGTTAAAGTAGAATTTCCACCACACTAGACATAATAATGTGTTCGATTTATATTTTCAGTTGATTGAAAGTTGTTTGGATTATTTTAAAATTCTGGTTATTTTGTTGATTTTCAAGGATAATCAATTTTCTCTCAAAGGGAGGAGAGTTTGAGAGTTTGGTTTCAAATATACTGTCTTTATGATAGTGATCTTTGATAATATTTTATGTATATCTGACTGATTTGATAAAACTACATTTGAAGTTGCTATTGACCAATCCAATCAGATTAACAGACAATTGTATGTTCATTGAAATGTGAATTAATCTGATGTACCTTCAGTAATGTGTTTGCTTTTACAAAGAAGAACAGGGCATTCCTTTCTAGCTTGCTTGCAGGAAGGTGTTACCTAAGGACATTTGCATGTCTAAAGAAGAAGATAATAGTAAGCACCAAAAGGACACTCCTGAAGTGATGCTGCTAGGACCATGAACTGCTGGTCTGAAGATTGTCTACAGTGACTACAGTGCTGGCTGTCCGGTTTTGAACACTTCTGTCCGATGCAGAATCAGATGTGTCCAAGGGAGGATTATGTACGGAAACCCAGCCCCAGAAGTGACTATTCTTATCAACTGTATGCAAGAATTTCCTCTGTGTTGTCTGAGGAATTCAGCATTCTCTGTGTTGGACTTGCCAACCCCCCATTGTCTCACCTCTGAGAAGCAGAGTTTACATCATGTAGGTCTGATTGGAGGTTAACTTTACGGTGGTGCTATTGACCAACAACTCAGGTTTTGAATCCAAACAACTCAGATGCTTATTAAAGGGTCTAAGATTCATTGTTCTTTCTCTTATTTGTTCCTGACCTGCTGTGGTGAGATACTCTTTCTTTCTTTCTCCCTCCACCCCATGGACTTTTGGGGCATGGCCTTTCAGGCTATGGTTTCTCTCTCTCTCTCTCTCTGACCATGCTTAGAATAATGCATTGTAATGCTTGTTAATGCTTTGTAACTTAATTTTATTTACATTACATTTACATTTTAGTCATTTAGCAGACGCTCTTATCCAGATCGACTTACAGTCAGTGAGTGCATATTTTATAAAGTAATTAAATACACTTGTATTTAGAATTCTATTATCAGACATTTCTTAATGACCTATTACTGTAACTCAACCATAGTCTCCTTGCATATTTCTATTTATCCTATGGAGTCAGATAAAGATTATTAATTTAATGGAATAATTGCTTAGTCTTATTTTACGAGTCGCATGTGAAGTATTTATAATTTCATACATGATAAATATTACTGTCCACTACAGATTTATGTAGAAAGATGTTAAATTCTGCTGGGGAATTCGAATAATTGAACGGGGCCCGGTTGAATGTAAAAAGCTGGTTTGAAAATGAAAAGGCAAGCTTGTTCTGGATGAACTGTGGAGAAGTATTTGGCGTTTGTGACCTTTGGCAACTCTTAGTCGAGTTGTGTCATAGGGCAGTGAGACAACGGACCAGCTTGTTGCGCCGTCTGTAGTCTATGGTAAGTCACCATTTTACAGTAGGTTTTAAGACAGGCAAATGGGGTAGCTGTAGGTACTGTTGCAATTTGTGTCCAATTTGAAGGAGCGTGCAATTGGCATGCTGACTGCAGGAATGTCCACCAGAGCTGTTGCCAGAGAATTGAATGTTCATTTCTCTACCATAAGCCACCTCCAACACCATTTTAGAGAATTTTGCCATACTTCTAACCGGCCTCAGAACCGCAGACCACGTGTTCCCACGCCAGCCCAGGACCTCCACATCCGGCTTCTTCATCTGTGGGATGGTCTGAGACGAGCCACCCGGACAGTTGATTAAACTGTGGATTTACACAACTGAATAATTTCTGCACAAACTGTCAGAAACCATCTCAGGGAAGCTCATCTGCATGCTCGTTGTCATCACCAGGGTTTTGACCTGACTGCAGTTCAGCGTAGTAACTAACTTCAGTGGGCAAATGCTCACCTCCGATGGCCACTGGCACGCTGGAGAAGTGTACTCTTCACGGATGAATACCGGTTTCAACTGTACCGGGCAGATGGCAGATGGTATGGCGTCGTGTGGGAGAGCGGTTTGCTGATGTCAACGTTGTGAACAGTTCACCATGGTGGCGGTGGGGTTATGGTATGGGCAGGCATAAGCTACGGAAAACGAACACAATTGCATTTTATTGATGGCAACTTGAATGCACAGAAATTCCGTGACGAGATCCTGAGGCCCATTGTCGTGCCATTCATCCGCCGCCATCACCTCATGTTTCAGCATGATAATGCACGTCCCCATGTTGCAAGAATCTGTACACAATTCCTGTAAGCTGAAAATGTCCCAGTTCTTCCATGGCCTGCATACTCGAGAGACATGTCACCCATTGAGCATGTTTGGGATGCTCTGGATCGACGTGTACGACAGCGTGTTCCAGTTCCCGCCAAAATCTAGCAACTTCGCACAGCCATTGAAGAGGAGTGGGACAACATTCCACAGGCCACAATCAACAGCCTGATCAACTATGCGAAGGAAATGTGTCGCACTGCATGAGGCAAATGGTGGTCACACCAGATACTGACTGGTTTTCTGATCCAAGCCCCTACCTTTTTTTTAAAGGTATTTGTGACCAACAGATGCGTATCTGATTTCCCAGTCATGTGAAGTCCATAGATTAGGGCCTAATTAATTATTTTCAATTGACTGATTTCCTTATATGAACTGTAACTCCAAAATATATTTGAAGTTGTTGCATGTTGCGTTTATATTTTGTTCAGTGTACATCAGACCTGAAAACTAACTGAAACTAAACTGAATTCAAGTAAAAATCTTAAAACTAATATAAATAAAAACTAATAACAAAATGCAAAACTATAATAACCTTGAAAGCTGCTCAACAACTCCCCACCAGACGGCCACTATATAGGTGGGAAAACCTGATCTGAATGGAGAAATAACGGTGACTGGTGCTGAAGAACAGAGTACTGTGGGGACACAGTTTACAGGAGAGTAAGATGGCTTTACGTGTCGACAGAATCATCGCCTGGGGACGCGCAGAGGACACTGAGACAATCTGTCAGTATGCAGCGAGCCAGCACAACTCCACTGGGTATCCAAACGCTGAGGAAACAGCTTGAACTTGGGCCTAGCTCTCAATTCTGATCAGGCTCAATGAATCAGCCCCCAGACACACACACATTTGTTGCATTGGCTTGCAAAGCAGGGGGTGAGCAGACACATTATTGGAAGGTCTGTTGGCTCTGTAGTAGCTCCATTTCAGGTGGTTTTGTGAGGAATCACTTTCATTAATCAACAGAGAAACGACAGATAAGGTGTCTGGTCCCTGAATATGTAATTGCATTGACCCACAAACAAAAGCCATAAATATTATGGTTATAATAACAAGGTATAGGGCAATGCTGTTTGTGAAATATTATGGCCACTCGCTCATATTTGGCAAGAATGGGAGTGAGGTTTTAATTACTTTGTCATGCAAAGTGAAAGCGAAGGAGCGCCATTCCAGTAACCGCCATGGAGGTGGAATTAAAATCCTTGTAAAATGCAATCGACAGGGTACCTTGTAGTTAATTATATCAAAAGTCTGGGGAAAGAAAATAGATGTTCACTATTTTGATTACAAGACTTTCTGCCTGTGTTCAACCTAGACACGATGTGCCAGAAAAGCACTGAAGGATTAATAACTTGTTACAATGTAAACAGCTTTCTCTAACTGTTGAAGGGACAAACCCTGTTCAGCAGTAAAGTCAAATACACTCCCCTGCATATTTATTTGGACAGTGAAGCTGAAGTCTGACTCTATACACCAGCATTTTGTATTTGAGATAAAACAAAATCATATGAGACAACAGTACAGAATGTTTTATTTTATTTTTTATTTTTTATACATATCTGTTTTACCGTTTTGAAATAAAAGCACTTTATGTGCAGTGGGTAACATAAGTATTCACCCCACTTGGATTTATTGTTTTACAAAGTGGGATTAAAATGGATCAACTTGTCATTTTTTGTCAACACTCTACACAAAATACTCTGTCAAAGTGGAAAAAAATCTAACATTTCTTAAAAAGTATTGAAAAATTAAACACTAATATACCTTTATTAGATAAGTATTCACGCCCCCTGAGTCAATACATGTTAGAAATACCTTTGGCAGCGATTACAGCTGTGAGTCTTCTTGGGTTAGTCTCTAAGAGCTTTGCACAACTGGATTGTGCAATGTTTGTCCATTATTCTTTTCAAAATCCTTCAAGCTCTGTCAAAGTGTTGGGGGTCATAGCCACACATAAATGTTCAAGTCTGGCCATAGATTTTCAAACATATTTAAGTCAAAACTGTAGTTTGGCCACCCAGGAACATTCACTGTATTCTTGGTAAGTAACTCCAGTGTAGATTTGGCCTTGTGTTGTAGGTTATTGTCCTGCTGAAAGGTGAATTTATCGCCCAGTGTCTGGTGGAAAGCAGACTGAACAGGTTTTCCTCTAGGATTTTGCCTGTGCTTAGCTCCATCCTGTATCTTTTCATCCTGAAAAACTCTCCTGCCAATGTCAAGCATACCCACACCATGATGCAGCCACCACCAAGCTTGAAAAGGAGGCAGTTACTAAGTGATGTGTTGGATTTCCCCCAAACATAAGGCTTAGCATTTTTTTTAATAGTTGTATTTATTGGTTTTAAATCACATCAGAATCACAACAAAATATATATACATTTACCCCCCATCCCCCACCACCCAACCTGAAAATAAAATAATTTACCTAAACACGCTAACAATCAGTATTTCATAAGACAATATAATTGGTACTTTGGTACAAGTCATTGCTGACCCTAAGAAATAATAATAATAATACACAAATAATAGGCTTTGCATTTAGGCCAAAAAGTGTTTTCCTTTGCCGTGTTTTCTTGCAGTATAACTTTAGTGCTTGGTTGCATACAGGATGCATGTTATGGAATATTTTTTATTCTGTATATTTGTATTCTTTAGGTCATTATTGTGGAGTAACTACAATGTTGTTGACCCATTCTCAGTTTTCTCCCATCACAGCTATTGAACTCTGTAGCTGTTTTAAAATCACCATTGCCCTCATAGTGACATCCCTGAGCAGTTTCCTTCCTGTCCTGTAGCTCAGTTCAGAAGGACAACTATATCTTTGTTGTGTCTGGCTGGTTTAATACATCATCCACATCATTGAGACTGCCGCACCACGGACCCAAAAGCATCTTAAGGCTAAGTTCATCTTTAAAACTTTCTTAGGAGCATTGTTAAATCTCCGAGTTGTTTCCCAAAACCATCGTTATTAACTTTGCACTTGAAAACAAAATCTAACGCCTGACTTGGACCACCATAGCTAAGTATGTCGTTAGATGGTTTTCTTGTCCTCCGCCATCACTTTATACACAGGTCTCCACTAAACATAGAATCACATTTATTCATCTCTCTGTGACCGCCGATAACTTCAGAAAAAAGTTCACTACAAATACAAAGTTGCCAATGTCTTTGCAATTTATTTAAACAAACGATGTATAAAAATATGCTTCAAATGAAAACCAGGATGACTGCATTAAAATATAAGCAGTAGACTATAGGCCTTTTTCAATCATATTGAAATATATTTTATGTTCAATCAATTGAGATCTATTTTGCTACTTGTAGGCTACTGTCTGTAATACGTCTCAATATATTTCATGATGTGTAGCCTGTGTGCAATGATGTGCCAAATCACCGATTTGTTACCAGTGTGGTCAGGAAGGTCATACTAAGCCCATGTGGAACAATGCTATACCTCAGATGTGTGTTGTGCCAAGGCCCAAGTGCATTGACTAGGGTGAGAAATCCCCTTTTGCAAGACATGGTGACAAGAAATGTTACCCCACAGCTGAGGTTGACTTGAAAGTGCAGGGGCGGTCTTATCTCCTCAGAGTAGGCCTAGCTGACTCCTTGCCTTTCCCGGTGGTGCTGACAAAGAAATACTGTCATAATCACAAACAACAACATTATAGTTGACTTCAGCCTCAAGGCAATAATTGAGATATTTGAACTTGACATCAAGCTTGACTGATTTGGCTGGAGGGCTACTCTATTGGCAGATGCATTAAGAATTCAGCCAGGCCCTGAAGCTGCACTCCCTGCCAGTCCAGTCAACACACTTGTGGTGAGTGGGTCGGAGTACTTTAAAGACCCTAGAGAGCTGGTGAGACAGAGTAGTGTGTGTGTGTGTGTGTGTGTATTATGATGAGCTAATTACTTTTGGCCAATTCATATTTGAGATTACGGCACACAACTCAGACTTTCGCATAATTCATTCATTGACATCGATGGGAGAAAAATGTTAAGTGCAGGGATCTCATGTCAGAGTACTGCCCTTTGTGCTTTGGAACATCCTGCCATGCTATAAAAACTGACTGAAGTATATAGATTTCATAAAATTGAAAATATTCTCATGACTGATAGTGTATGAAAGTTGTAAAATGTTCAATATTTGACATAGGGTTGAGTTATGTCAGTTGGTACAATACGTGGTCCCATGACCATTTATGACAGTTTCTGTCTTAAGCTATGTCAGAGGGATTTTAAACAAGATTTTACCTTTAATATGCAAATTCCGCTTGCTAAAGGAAACTTTTAAGAGTGTAAGACTTTCTAGGACAAGACTTTCAAATGAATGTATAACCAGGTAAGGAAGCTGCGGTGGGGAAGATTAACTTTAAAGAGAGTGGTGATGACATACGGTGGGGATAAATTACTTATTTGCAGGGGTCACTGAAATGCGTGGGAAGATAGAAATAATGTCATGTCAGAAAGACGGGTCAAAGGAATCAATGCCAGAATGGTGATTAAGTTCTCATTAACATATCAAATGGACTAATGTGTCAGAATGTCAGATGCAACGAAAGTATACCAATATGCATAAGCCCTTGAAAAAAAGTTGGTTAACACTTACATGAATGTTAATGTTACATGCATGGAGTTGAGTGGCACCTGTGTAATTACAAAAGAAAACACTCAAAACCATTATTATGCAATTATAATACAATTTCCCCTAGTGTAATTACAGTGTTACTAAACAGATACAGAGCATCCTGTCGGGCTGTATCACCGCCTGGTACGGCAGCTGCACCGCCCGCAACTGCAGGGCTCTCCAGACTAGTCCCTCAACACTGGGGCCCCTCAGGGGTGCGTGCTTAGTCTTCTCCTGTACTCCCTTATCACCCACAACTGCGTGGCCGCGCACGACTCCAACACCATCACGACACGACGGTTGTTGGCCTGATCACTGATGAAGATGAGACAGCCTATAGGGAGGAGGTCAGTGACCTGGCAGTGTGGTGCCAGGACAACAACCTCTCCCTCAACGTCATCGAGACAAGGAAGCTGATCGTGAACTACAGGAAACGGAGGGCTGAGCACGCTCCCATCCACATCGATGACGCTGTAGTGGAGCGTGTCGAGAGCTTCAGGTTCCTTGGTGTCCACATCACTACGGAATGACATGGTCCACACACACAAACACAGTCATGAAGAAGGCACGACAATGCATCTTCCACCTCAGGAGGCTGAAAAGATGCAGCATGAGCCCTCAGATCCTGAGAAAGTTTTACAGCTGCACCATTGAGAGCATCTTGACTGGCTGCATCACCGCTTGGTATGGCAACTGCTTGGCATCCGACTGCAAGGCGCTACAGAGGGTAGTGCGTATTGGGCCGAGCTCCCAGCCATCCAGGACTTCTATACCAAGCAGTGTCAGAGGAAGGCCCTAAAAATAGTCAGACTCCAGCAACACAAGTTGTAGACTGTTCTCTCTGCTACCACACGGCAAACGATGCACCAAGTCTGGAACCAACAGCACCCTGAACTGCTTCTACCCCCAACCCATAAGACTGCTAAATAGTTAACCAAATAGCTACCCGGACTACCTGCATTGACCCTTTTTGCACTAACTCTTTTGACTCATTACATACGCTGCTGCAATTTACCCTATAAATATTGAGGTCGAGTTGGAATCAATATCGATATTTAAGCAGTTATCTTTCAATTATTAGTTTCGACATCTCACAGTGGGATTCACCAGAATCTCCTAGGTAGCTCGAAGAACCAATCATACACGTCTGTCAGCAGTGGTGGAAAAAGTACAAAATTATCATACTTGAGTAAAAGTAAAGATACCTTAATAGAAAACGACTAAAGTACAAGTGAAAGTCACTAAGTAAAATACTACTTGTGTAAAAGTATTGGGTTTTAAATATACTTAAGTATCAAAATTAAATGTAATTGCTAAAATGTACTTAAGTATCAAAAGTAAAAGTATAAATAATTTCAAATTCCTTAGATTAAGCACACCAGACGGCACCATTTTCTTGTTTTTTAAATTTACGGATAGCCAGGGGCACACTCCAACACTTAGACATAATTTACAAATGAAGCGTTTGTATTTAGTGAGTTCGCTAGATCAGAGGCAGTGGGGATGACCAGGGATGTTCTCTTGATAAGTGTGTGAATTGGACCCTTGTCCTGTCCTGCTGTAGCGGGTGATGATGGATGGAGTCAGACGCAGGAGAGGAAATCACGGAATAAATGGTTTAATCAATAAACAGAGGTACTCAGCAATGTGTAATACACACCAGTGTGAACAAATGGCGCACTGGGGAAAATAAGGCACACGGGTGAATAACCCAGCGATACACAATAGAAACGAGCTCCAACGAGCTATAATCTCCTCTACAATAAACAATCACACACAAAGACAAGAGGGCAGAGGGAACACTTATACAGGTACTGATGAGGGGATATTAACCAGGTGTGTGTAATAAACAAGACAAAACAAATGGAATGAAGATATGAGGAGCGGCAGTGGCTAGAAGGCCAGTGACGACGAACTCCAAAGCCTGCCCGAACAAGGAGAGGAGGCCGCTTCGGAGGAAGTCGTGACAGTACCCCCCCGACGTGCAGCTCCAGCAGGGCGCAGGAGATGGCTATGTGCGTAACGCCCGCTCTATGTCCACGTCCACCGCCCACACTACCGGCTTCACAATGCAGGAGGCCGGGAGTATGGGGGTGTGGTCTATGGGCCTCTCCTCTGTGTCGTACAGCCGTGACAGTGTGTCTGCCTTCACGTTCTTAGTACCCGGTATGTAGGATAATGTAAAATCAATCCGGGTGAAGAACAGGGCCCACCTGGCCTGGCGAGGATTCAGCCTCCTCGCTGCCCGGATGTACTCCAGGTTACGGTGGTCAGTCCAGATGAGGAAAGGGTGTTTCGCCCCCTCGAGCCAGTGCCTCCACACATTCAGGGCTTTGACAACAGCCAACAGCTCCTGATCACCAATGTCGTAGTTCTGCTACGCAAGCCTGAGCTTCTTGGAGAAGAAGGCACAGGGGAGGAGCTTGGGTGGCGTGCCCGAGCGTTGAGATAGGACAGCGCCTATCCCTACCTCGGACGCATCCACCTCCACTACAAACGGTAGTGATGGATTGGGATGGGCCAGTACCGGGGCTGAGGTGAACAGAGCCCTCAGGTTACTGAAAGCCCTGTCAGCCTCAGCAGACCAGCGGAGCCGGGACGGCCCACCCTTCAACAGAGAGGTGATGGGAGCTGCGACCTTGCCAAAGCCCCGGATAAACCTCCGATAGTAATTGGCAAAGCCAATAAAGCGCTGCACCTCCTTTACCGTGGTTGGAGTCGGCCAATCACGCACAGCTGATCTCCACACCTGAGGTGGTAATGCGGTATCCGAGGAAGGAGATGGACTGCTGGAAAAACAGACACTTTTCTGCCTTGGCATAAAGGTCATTTTCCAACAGTCGGGCCAGCACTTTGCGAACCAGGGACACATGCTCGGCGCGTGTAGCGGAATACACCAGAATGTCATCGATGTAGACCACCACACTGCGACCAAGCATGTCCCGAAACACCTCGTTAACAAAGGACTGGAAGACTGATGGAGCATTCATCAGGTATTCGTAATGCCCCGTGGTTGTGCTGAATGCTGTCTTCCACTTGTCCCCCTCTCGGCACGCACCAGGTTGTACGCACTCCGGAGATCTAATTTTGTGAAGAAGCGCGCCCCATGCATTGACTCGATCACAGATGGAATGAGGGGTAGAGGATAACTATAACGAATAGTCCCCTTGTTCAGTGCTCGGTAATCAATGCAAGGGCGCAGACCTCTGTCTTTCTTCTTCACAAAAAATAAACTTGAGGAGTCGGGTGAAGTGGAGGGACGTATAAACCCCTGGCCCAGGGACTCAGAGATGTATGTCTCCATCGCCTCCATTTCAGCCTGGGACAAGGGATATACATGACTCCTGGGAGGCACAGCGTCTACCCGGGCAGGCCCCTTCCAGGACATCCTCTAGAAGCCAGCAGGTTGTCCAACCGGATGGCCATGTCCACCAGTTGATTGAAGGACAACGTGGTGTCCCGGCAGGCTAGCTCCCTTCGGACGTCCTCTTGCAGGTGGCACCGGAAGTGGTCGATGATGGCCCACTCGTTCCACCCAGACCCAGCCGCTAGAGTCTTGAACTCCAGAGCAAAGTCCTGCGCGGTCCTCGCCCCCAGCCTCAAATGGACCAGCCACTCGCCTTCGGGAGGGTGATCGAAGACGGTCCAGAAGAGGCGAGCGAACTCCCCGTAGTTGTCCAACGCGGCTCCTCCTTCACTCCAGACCTCGTTTTCCCACTGCGCAGGACTTTGCTCTGGAGTTCAAGACTCTAGCGGCTGGGTCCGGGTGGAACGAGCGGGCCTTCATCGACCACTTCCGGTGCCACCTGCGAGAGGACGTCCGAAGGGAGCTAGCCTGCCGGGACACCATGTTGTCCTTCAATCAACTGGTGGACATGGCCATCCAGTTGGACAACCTGCTGGCTTCTAGAGGATGTCCTGGAAGGGGCCTGCCCGGGTAGACACTGTGCCTCCTTCGGGTGATGATGGACGGAGTCAGACGCAGGAGAGGAAATCACGGAATAAATGGTTTAATCAATAAACAGAGGTGTGCAGCAATGCGCACATGGGTGAATAAAGCACATGGGTGAATAACCCAGCGATACACAATAGAAACGAGCTCCAACGAGCTATGAACTCCTCTACAATAAACAATCACACACAAAGACAAGGGGGCAGAGGGAACACTTATACAGGTACTGATGAGGGGATATGAACCAGGTGTGTGTAATAAACAAGACAAAACAAATGGAATGAAGATATGAGGAACGGCAGTGGCTAGAAGGCCGGTGACGACGAACGCCGAAGCCTGCTCGAACAAGGAAAGGAGGCAGCTTCGGAGGAAGTCGTGACACCTGCTAAGCATTCAAGATGTAACGAGTACTTTTGAGTGTCATGGAAAGTGAATGGAGTAAAAAGTACATTATTTTCTGTAGGAATGTAGTGAAGTAAAAGTAGTCAAAAATATCAATAGTAAAGTACATATACCAAATCAAACTACTTAGGTAGTACTTTCAAAGTATTTTTACTTAAGTACTTTACACCACATTTGAGCGGTAAATGAGGGAGCCACTTGCCTGCCCTCTGATCATTTTCACCTCTTTTCCTCACAGAAGCGTTAAACAGTGCCTTCGGAAAGTATTCAGACCCCGTGACTTTTCCCACATTTTGTTACGTTACAGCCTTATTCTAAAATTGATTAAATTATTTTTTCATCCATTCTCATCCATCTACACACAATAACCCTTAATGACAAAGCGAAAAGAGTTGGTTTTTTATGTTTGCACATTTTTTTTTAAAGACAAAAAGAAAAAAGAAATACCTTATTTACATAAGTATTCGGACCTTTTGCTATGAGTGTCGAAATCGAGCTCAGGTGCATCCTGTTTCCATTGATTATCCTTGAGATGTTTCTACAACTTGATTGGAGTCCACCTGTGGTAAATTCAATTGACTGGACATGATTTGGAAAGGCACACACTTGTCTATATAAGGTCCCACAGTTGACATTGCATGTCAGAGCAAAAACCAAGCCTTGAGGTCGAAGGAATTGTCTTTAGAGCTCCGTGACAGGATTGTGTCGAGGCACAGATCTGGGGAAGGGTACAAAAACATTTCTGCAGCATTGAAGGTCCCCAAGAACACAGTGGCCCCTCCACTTCGCAGATCCTCAACACTGGGGCCCCACAAGGGTGCGTGCTCAGCCCCCTCCTGTACTCCCTGTTCACACATGACTGCGTGGCCAAGCACGCCTCCAACTCAATCATCAAGTTTGCAGACGACACAACAGTAGTAGGCTTGATTACCAACAATGACGAGACTGCCTACAGGGAGGAGGTGAGGGCTCTGGGAGTGTGGTGCCAGGAAAATAACCTCTCACTCAACATCAACAAAACAAAGGAGATGATCGTGGACTTCAGGAAACAGCAGAGGGTGCACCCCCCTATCCACATCGACGGGACCGCAGTGGAGAGGGTGGAAAGCTTCAAGTTCCTTGGCGTACACATCACCGACAAACAGAAATGGTCCCCCCACGCCGACAGTGTGGTGAAGAAGGCGCAACAGATCCTCTTCAACCTCAGGAGGCTGAAGAATTTTGGCTTATCACCTAAAACCCTCACAAACTTGTACAGATGCACAATTGAGAGCATCCTGTCGGGCTGTATCACCGCCTGGTACGGCAACTGCACCGCCCACAAACGCAGGGCTCTCCAGAGGGTGGTGCGGTCTGCCGAACGCATTACCGGGGGCAAACTACCCGCCCTTGAAGACACATACAGCACCTGATGTCACAGGAAGGCCAAAAAGATTATCAAGGACATCAACCACCCGAGCCACTGCCTGTTCATCCCGCTATCATCCAGAAGGCGAGGTCAGTACAGGTGCATCAAAGCTGGGACAGAGAGAATAAAAAACAGCTTCTATCTCAAGGCCATCAGACTGTTAAATAGCCATCACTGGCACATTAGAGGCTGCTGCTGCCTATTGAAATCACTGGCCACTTTAAGAAATGGAACACTAGTCACTTTAATAATGTTTACATATCTTGCACTACTCATCTCATATGTATATACTGCATTCTATTCTATAATATTCTTCTGTATCTTAGTCCATGCCACTCTGTCATTGCTTGTCCATATATGTATATATTCTTAAATCCCATTCCTTACTTTTTTGTGTGTATTGGGTATATGTTGTGAAATTGTTAGATATTACTGCACTGTCAGAGCTAGAAGCACAAGCATTTCGCTACACCCGCTATAACATCTGCTAACCACGTGTATGTGACAAATCAAATTTGATTTGATTTGGAACCACCAAGACTCTTTCTAGAGCTGGCCCCCCGGACAAACTGAGCAATCGGGGGAGAAGGGCCTTGGTCAGGGAGGTGACCAAGAACCCGATGGTGGTGAGTTCCTCTGTGGAGATGGGAGAACCTTCCAGAAGGACAACCATCTCTGCAGCACTTCACCAATCAGGCCTTTATGGTACAGGACAACGACCCTAGCACACAGCCAAGACAATGCAGGAGTGGCTTCGGGACAAGTCTCTGAAGTCCTTGAGTGGCCCAGACAGAGCCCGGACTTGAACCCGATCGAACATCTCTGTAGAGACCTGAAAATAGCTGTGCAGCAACATTCTCCATTCAACCTGACAGAGCTTGAGAGGATCTGCAGAGAAGATTGGGAGAAACTCCCCAAATACAGGTGTGCCAAGCTTGTAGCGTCATACCCAAGAAGACTCAAGGCTGTAATTGCTGCCAAAGGTGCTTCAACAAAGTACTGAGTAAAGGGTCTGAATACTTATGTAAATGTGATATTTCTGTTTTTTATTTTATACAGTGGGGAGAAGAAGTATTTGATACACTGCCGATTTTGCAGGTTTTCCTACTTACAAAGCATGTAATTATTATTATTATTATTATTATTATTGGTCTCTTATTCCTGACATCCCTGTAACACACTGCAATAAGATGTCCAAGCGTGTGAGTTGCACTCTCTTTTGTTGTAGGGAAGACAGCTGCCATTGTCTCACAAATAAATATTGCTGGAGAGCGTAAAATTACTACTGTTGAAAAGATGAATGAAGCTCGGTTGAGCTTGATCAAGATTCACCCTCGGATGTATTTATTGTCAAATGTGAAGAGTACTGTTTGATCAATGGAATTGGAGGTTCTCTGATTGGAACAGATGGAATCCATGCATCTGTGGGTATCTCCTTTCTGTTATGTCTGGTTGTTTCTTCTTAATTAAAATTGATCTGTCTTTCATTCTGTCTAATTTCAGATACCGACTTTACCTCAGCCCCTGAGAGAAATATGAGACAAGAGGGAACATCACTTAGGCCTAGATTTAATACGTAGTGCCAACGATCAGCGCTAAAGCACGATTGAGACTGCATAAAAAAAAATAATAGGCCATCTGACAAAATCCCTCAGGTACCCCAGGTCATCAATGATTAATAAATCATAATTATGGCTAGATGATAATATTGACTCTTTCACCATTTGGTGTCTATTTAGAAATCAAATTATGTTTTATTCAATGACATTATCGAGTTAATGCAATCATTATAGGAATTGTGCCAAACATATACCAAAGTATGTGGACACCCCTTCAAATTAGTGGATTCGGTTATTTAAGCCACACCCGTTGCTGACAGGTGTATAAAATCTACAAACAAACATTGGCAGTAGAATGGCCTTACTGAAGAGCTCAATTACTTTCAACGTGGCACCGTCATAGGATGCTACCTTTCCAACAAGTCAGTTTGTCAAATATCTGCCCTGCTAGAGCTGCCACGGTCAACTGTTAGTGCTGTTATAGTGAAGTGGAAATTTCTAGGAGCAACAATGGCTCAGCCACAAAGTGGTAGGCCACACTAGCTCACAGAATGGGAACGCCGAGTGCTGAAGCGTGTAGCACGTAAAAATCGCCTGTCCTTGGTTGCGACACTCACTACCGAATTCCAAACTGCCTCTGGAAGCAACGTCACAAACCTAAGACCACCATGCGCAATGCCAAGCGTCGTTTGGAGTGGTGTGAAGCTTGCCGCCATTGGACTCTGAAGCAGTGGAAACATGTTCTCTGGAGTGATGAATCACGTTTCACCATCCGGCAGTCCGACGGACGAATCTGGGTTTGGCGGATGCCAGGAGAACTCTACCTGCCCGAATGCATAGTGCCAACTGTAAAGTTTGGTGGAGGAAGAATAATGATCTGGGGCTGTTTTTCATGGTTCGGTCTAGGCCCCTTAGTTCCAGTGAAGGGAAATCTTAACGCTACAGCATACAATGACATTCTAGACAATTCTGTGCTTCCAACTTTGTGGCAAAAGTTTGGGGAAGGAAATGGTTTGTCGAGATTGGTGTGGAAGAACTTGACTGGCCTGCACAGAGCCCTGACCTCAACCCCATCGAACACCTTTGGGATGAATTGGAACTCCGACTGCGAGCCAGGCCTATTCACCCAACATCAGTGCCCGACCTCATTAATGCTCTTGTGGCTTAATGGAAGCAAGTCCCCGCAGCAATGTTCCAACATCTAGGGAAAGCCTTCCCAGAAGAGTGGAGGCTGTTATAGCAGCAAAGGGGGGACCAACTCCATATTAATGCCCATGAGTTTGGAATGAGATGTTCGACAAGCAGGTGTCCACATACTTTTGGTCATGTAGTGTGAGTACAATAATTGTAGAGACTGTAATTTCTTTCATCTGTCCCTCAAAGGGGAAATGACTTCTTTGCACCTACCCTAAGGAAAAATGTGGTCGAAGAACCTTCAATAAAAATGACATAATGCAACATCAATAAACATCAGCACTTTGAATAAAGATCACCTAATTCCTTTCTCCAGGATTTTAAGGATTTTCCCATTGCTAGGGACCTAGTTATTAGTTTTGGGAAATGGGGCTCAACAAGACTAAACATTAGCACCAAGAAACACTCAGTATCAAACAATGAAAAAATATATATAATCACACACTGTTCACAAGCATTTGAGATCCATGTTGGATATCCACTCTGGGCCAAAAGTGAATTACTGGTAAACAAATTAAAGAAGTAGCAATATCGACTCTGAACAGATCCATAATAGGATTACCACAACAAAATATAAATAAATGGCCTCTTTTCAGTAATTAGAAACATTTATTTGTTTTTAATAATATTTTTGATGTACAGTCACCATGGGGTGGGGTGGTCTTCTCCATAATGTTTTTTTTTTCCCTACAGAGATCAAATAAAAAAATCCCTGAAGCTCTTTCACTTTTTTAAATCTCGCTGCCCCAGACCATTTGAAGAAACAGGAATGAGGCTTTTACCACACAATAAAAACTTTGATTTGGGCCCAGGTGCTCCATCTAGTCACCACAGGGGTTCATTTTAAATGGGATGTGCATCACAAAGATTGCCTTTCATACTTTTGATAGTTTTCCATAAGTTCCAATGTCCTATTTTTCATGCCAAGTGGTTGTTCCCCTTTTCTGCTGACATTCATGAGAAGAGTAGCCTACACTGTTCTGCTTTCAGCTACCGACCTGTGGAGGGGGTTAGCATCTATCTCTTTGATTTTAATTCTTAGAGTTTTCTGGTCCAGCTATTGGCAGATTTTATGCATAATGCAACTCTAACTAGGTGCGCTTGTAGCGTCCATCATGCAAGTGACGTCACTCCTCCTGAGACATAACCTACTTCATAGTTGTTTCTCTTGCTCTGCAAGGGCCATCCCACTGGGCACACCACGTCATTTCACCGTGGAAATGTGGGTAATATTTGGTTTAGACGTTGATTCAGTCTTTATTCACCCACTCAAAAAGACAGCCAGAAGTTTGTTGAATTCCCAATGTGTTATCACCATGCTTTCAACTGTCTAAAAGCACAACCAAATTCCAACGGGAAAACAATGTCAGATTTTTGGTTGAGTTGTCATCTAAATGTGTGATCACTGCGCTTTCAACCATTTACAAGCACAACAATGTTCAAATGGGAATACAATGTCAGATATGTTGTATTTACACAACAACTTAATGTGTTAGCACTATGCTTAATCTAATAGCACTACCAAATGACCTGGATTGCAGTTGAGATTACATTAAAAGTGCATAGTGCAAGTGATTATTGCTGTTCGAGATTCTGTGCAGATTAAACTAGCAATATTATAGCACGCTTTCTATGATTACATAAGAAGACATTTGTAGTTACAGTAGCCTCAAAATGTGGCCATGGATGTGCTACTCATTTTAAGGTTGAGTAAATACTGTTACATTAGTTTATAAGATAGCATTAACGTTAAGCTATTAACTGTATTACAAAAGTGATACTGAATTGTGTTTGGTTGTCAACACAACTAAATATCAACATTTGAAGGAGATGTATCTTTTGTGCCACTGACTTAGTCTGGCTTTAACTCAAGTAAGTCTACAAATTAGTAATGGATATGTTGGATTTACATCTCAAAAAATCAACCAAAAATCAAAGTTAAAGAATAGGACTAAATCAAATACAACTTTATTTAAAGCACATTTAAAGTTTGATTTGATGTATTCCTATTCAATAACTTCGATTTTTGGTTGAGATAGAGACATGAATCCAACATATCAAATATTAATTTGTAGGCAAACTGGAAATAAAGCTAGACTAAGTCAGTGGCACAGATGGAACTATCCAAGCAGAAGATGCTGTACATCTCCTTCAAATGTTGATATTTGTTTGTATTGACAACCAAACACAATTCAAAATCAAGATTGTCTACAAATTCATAATTTATATGTTGGATTCACATGTCCATCTCTACCAACAATCAAAGTTAAAGAATAGGACTAATAAATTGATTATTATGATCATGACCCTGGTGGAACTTTGTTTCCTACATGGCTCTCTTTATGGTGAGAGAGTAACAATTTTAAATGTATACGCTGTTCCCAATGCACCTTTGAACTTTTTCACTAGATTAACAAACCTGCTTGTGGAATATAGCTGTCCCATTACAATTGTTGGTGGTGATTGAAATGCTGTGCTGGATGGGAATCTTGACAAGTACCCAACGCCTACTACACTAAATATATGCTCTAGGTCAAAAGCTATATGGAGACTGTTAAATCCTGCCAATAGTGACTACATTCTATTCAAATCCGCATAAGTCATACTCAAGGATTGACTTCTTCCTGGTTCCCCGGATCTCCATTGATTTAGTTAAGAAATGCACTATTGGGTCTATCCATATCTTCGACCATGCCCCAGTTTCATTAAAGCTTCTTATTTCCAATCCAAACCCCCAGAGGTTCAATTGGCAATGCAATAGATCCATACTATCAGACCCAGAGTTCTGCTGCATGGCCAAGAATGAACTTAAAATGTTTATTCAGGTGAATGATCATGATGACACTGACCCTTCAAATCTCTGGGAAACAACTAAAGGATTATTTAAAGGTATTATTATGTCATACTCCTGCGCTAAAAAGAAAATATAGTTAAGGGACAAAGATGTCTGGAGATTCAACAGCAACAACTAGAACACAAGTACTATGGTTCACAATCTAATTGTAACAGACGGCATTGAACATTCTCATGCCACAAAAAGCTGAAAAGGCCCTATTAAAAAAATTATATACAGTGGGGAAAAAAAGTATTTAGTCAGCCATAAATTGTGCAAGTTCTCCCACTTAAAAAGATGAGAGAGGCCTGTAATTTTCATCATAGGTACATGTCAACTATGACAGACAAAATGAGAATTTTTTCTTCTCCAGAAAACCACATTGTAGGATTTTTAATGAATTTCTTTGCAAATTATGGTGGAAAATAAGTATTTGGTCAATAGCAAAAGTTTCTCAATACTTTGTTATATACCCTTTGTTGGCAATGACACAGGTCAAACGTTTTCTTTAAGTCTTCACAAGGTTTTCACACACTGTTGCTGTTATTTTGGCCCATTCCTCCATGCAGATCTCCTCTAGAGCAGTGATGTTTTGGGGCTGTCGCTGGGCAACACGGACTTTCAACTCCCTCCAAAGATTTTCTATGGGGTTGAGATCTGGAGACTGGCTAGGCCGATGTTTCCACCCCCATGCTTCACAGTAGGTATGGTGTTCTTTGGATGCAACTCAGCATTCTTTGTCCTCCAAACACGACGAGTTGAGTTTTTACCAAAAAGTTATATTTTGGTTTCATCTGACCATATGACATTCTCCCAATCCTCTTCTGGATCATCCAAATGCACTCTAGCAAACTTCAGACGGGCCTGGACATGTACTGGCTTAAGCAGGGGGACACGTCTGGCACTGCAGGATTTGAGTCCCTGGCGGCGTAGTGTGTTACTGATGGTAGGCTTTGTTACTTTTGTCCCAGCTCTCTGCAGGTCATTCACTAGGTCCCCCCGTGTGGTTCTGTGATTTTTGCTCACCATTCTTGTGATCATTTTGACCCCACGGGGTGAGATCTTGCGTGGAGCCCCAGATCGAGGGAGATTATCAGTGGTCTTGTATGTCTTCCATTTCCTAATAATTGCTCCCACAGTTGATTTCTTCAAACCAAGCTGCTTACCTATTGCAGGTTCAGTCTTCCCAGCCTGGTGCAGGTCTACAATTTTGTTTCTGGTGTCCTTTGACAGCTCTTTGGTCTTGGCCATAGTGGAGTTTGGAGTGTGACTGTTTGAGGTTGTGGACAGGTGTCTTTTATACTGATAACAAGTTCAAACAGGTGCCATTAATACAGGTAACGAGTGGAGGACAGAGGAGCCTCTTAAAGAAGAAGTTACAGGTCTGTGAGAGCCAGAAATCTTGCTTGTTTGTTGGTGACCAAATACTTATTTTCCACCATAATTTGCAAATAAATTCATTAAAAATCCTACAATGTGATTTTCTGGATTTTTTTTTCTCAATTTGTCTGTCATAGTTGACGTGTACCTATGATGAAAATTACAGGCCTCTCTCGTCTTTTTAAGTGGGAGAACTTGCACAATTGGTGGCTGACTAAATACTTTTTTTCCCCACTGTAAGACGCATCAATACAATAAGAGGTCGGGACGGTATCTGGCAAATCTGATTAGTAGCAGATCCTCTCACAACTCAATCACAAAGGTTAAGGATAAGAGGGGTAAACATTTTTTTACTACATCTGAAATATCTAAGGTGTTTAATGACTTTTATTCTTCCCTCTACACTGCAGAATCTCCACAATCTCCTGGCATTGAGGCATAAATTAATAGCTTTTTTGAATGCATAAAACTCCAGAAGGTCTCAGAACAAGACAGGTCTAAATTAGACAAGACAGATTACTAGCAAAAACGTATGAGAGATCATAGGAAACATTGGCATCCAGGAAGGCATGTGGGCCCGATGGCCTCCCACCTGAAAAGTATAAAACGTTCAAAACATTCAATATATGTTCAAACATTCTGTATCTATTAAAAAGCTCCCCCAATCACTACAATTAGCTACAAGTAAGGTAAATCTGAAAGAAAACAAGGACCCAGATGATCAATCATCATATACTGTAGGCCCATCTCAAATTTGAACACCGATTCCAAAATCCTAGCAAGAAGCATTTAGCAATACAGAATCACCATTCTTGTCTGGCATCAATTGTGAATAATCCTTTCTGATATGGGTTTTAAGAGTTGGTATGATGCTGGTATTCAACAAGATGAGTGATCTTTTTGATAACGGGGTAGTAGCCCTTTACTGTATATGGGTTGAAAATTGCAGATTTGGACACTAATAGGCGCCAAAATTGGAACGTAGTGACTATACAGTCAATATGCTATACATGACGTCAGAGCTCTGGTTCTGAGGTTTAACAGTGCTGTATGGGTTTTGACTGACAGCCGTTCTGAACTTGAGCACCGCGTACTACAATACGTTTTTTGTTGTCTGAGGGAGGGAAATGCTCTATTTTGAAAGATGAGATGTTGATGATTAGAATAAATACTACCTTTGATGTCATACAAGCAAGCCAAACACCAGTGAGTCCAAATGTAGACTTCACATTTACAAATCATGAAACTCATGTCATATATAGTGTCAACATTTATGATCACTATGTTTGATGTACAGTTACAAGATGACATGGTGTCATACCCTGAGTTGTTCTGAACTGAATGAGCCTATGTTTGTTAATTGTGAAGAAAATTCACAGGTGCACTCATGACCTGAATGCACTCATGACCCCTTTCTATGCGCAAAACAATTACGATCTGTTTCTCTGAGTTGCAATGTGAAAGCCTAACACTGTAAGATCATATTTGATAACTTAGCTAGTCATGTTGGCAATAGAACAAGCTTTCAAATGATGCCCACCTGACCCAGATTGCGATATATAATGGACCATGTTTGGATTGAGTAAACAACCACAGTAGTTGTGTGATGGCGGGGATGCAGGGTTGTGTTCCAAACGAAACAACTACAAGTGTACTTGCTCTAGTTCCTCAAAGTCACAACTAGGTGAGCTAAAAAAAATTACCTTATAGTTGAAGAGTCTTCTTTGAGTCATAAACGTGCATTGAAATTGCTTAGGAACTGTGCACACTTTGGAGAGGTGTGTGGCCACTTGGAGACACCAGTTAGGCCTCTCACTCAAACCCTTGTAATGTTTTTGTCTTATGGTGCACCTACCCCAAATTTTCCAGGAATAGTCTCGTTACTGAATGTATTCAGAGTATTTTCAGATTTCATTATCAACAAATGCGGTGAAAAGTACAGTAAATGTAAAATGCACATAAAATCAAACGTGTAATGTTTGGATTCAGCCTTGTGTCAGGTGAACTGTTGTGTACTCAACTTTGGTTTAATATTTTCAGAATTATCTCCCAACTGTTCCCTTTCAATTGCTACCATAGTTATGCATTTCATATTTCTTCTGTAAGAAACATTTCAATTTAGCCCTATCCATATAGGCCAATTCCTAATAGTGTAAAGGGTTCAAATCCTTCCAACCACTCGAAACTGAATTTAAATCCCAGCAGTCTCAATTCTTCTGCTATTTGTAGCTCAGAAGCTGAAACTCTGTACCTGAATATAAAACAGCCTTGAGTACTAATCAAGCTGAAATACTCTTGAGAGCCACTGCTACTTATTAGTGGTATTTATGATAACTTATTCCAAGCTGTAAAAGCATCAACTGTTAGCAGCAGATTGGCATGGGATGAAGATCATGAGCTGCGTCTAGAGGGGGATGTGGCGAACTGCTCTGTTGAATGCCAAATAAATATCATGCTCTAGCAAATCCTATGAAACCCAATTCAAAATGTTACCCCAATTACTAGATCTAAATATGACCCACTGTGCTCCCCATGTGTCCTAAATGTAAAACTTAATGAGGCACTTATTTTCATCTGTTCTGGACATGCCCTAATATTAACCTTTTGGACAGCAATCAAAGAAGAGATTCAAGGAATGCTTGGGTTACAAACGATACCCCTGAATCCTCTTTATTGCATTCTAGGCCTAGATCCAAACAAACTGCCTTTAAAGAATCATAAAAAATGCCTAAGAGTACTATGGTATGCAGCCCATTTATCAATTCTGTAGGCATGGCTAGATGAAACTCCGCTGAATGTCTCTATGTGGTTTCAGAAACGGTTAAATCTTCTACCACTGGAGTGGACTTCAGGAGAGACTGGTCCCCATTAGCCTCCCATCTCGGCGCACATATTACCCAATAATGACAAAGTGAAACATGTTTTTAGAAATGTTTGCAAATGTATTGAAAATGAAAATTTACTGAAATATCTAATTTACATAAGTATTCACACCCATAAGTCAATACATGTTAGAATCACCTTTGGCAGTGATTACAGCTGTGAGTTTTGTAACTAAGAGCTTTGCACACCTGGATTGTTCAATATTTGCACATTATTATTTTTAAAATTCTTCATGCTCTGTCAAGTTGGTTGTTGATCACTTCTAGACAGCCATTTTCAGGTCTTGCCATAGATTTTCAAGCCGATTTTAATTCAAAACGTTAACTAGGTGACTCAGGAACATTCAATGTCTTCTTGGTAAGCAACTCCAGTATATATTTGGCCTTGTGTTTTAGGTTATTGTCCTGCTGAAAGGTGAATTTGTCTCCCAGTGTCTGTTGGAAAGCAGACTGAACCAGGTTATTTTGCCTGTGCTTAGATCTATTCCGTTTCTTTTTATCCTAAAAGACTCCCCAGTCCTTGCCGATGACAATCATACCTTTAACATGATACAGCTTGAAAATATGAAAGGGTGGTACTCAGTGATGTGTTGTGTTGGATTTGCCCAAAACATAACGCTTTGTATTCAGGACATAGAGTTAATTTCTTTGCCACAAATTTTGCAGTTTTACTTTAGTGGCTAATTGCAAACAGGATGCATGTTTTGGAATATTTTTTTCACGCTGTCATTTAGGTTGGTATCGTGGAGTAATTACAATGTTGTTGATCCATCCTCAGTTTTATCCTATCACAGCCATTAAAATCTGTAACTGTTTTAAAGTCACCATTGGCCTCATGGTGAAATACCTGAGTGGTTTCCTTCCTCTCTGGCAACTGAGTTAGGAAGGACGCCTGTATCTTTATAGTGACTGGGTGTATTAACACACCATCCAAAGTGTAATTAATAAGTTCACCATACTCAAAGGGATATTCAATGTCAATCTACCAATAGGTGCCCTCCTTTGCGAGACACTAGAAAACCTTGCTGGTCTTTGTGGTTGAATCTGTGTTTGAAATTCACTGCTCGACTGAGGGACTTTACAGATAATTGTATGTGTGGGGTACAGAGATGAGGTAGTCATAAAAAATCATGTTAAACACTATTATTGCAAACAGGATGAGTCCAAGCAACTTATTATGTAACTTGTTAATGGCCCTCCTGTAGCTCCTGTAGCTCAGTTGGTAGAGCATGGCGCTTGCAACGCCAGGGTTGTGGGTTCGATTCCCATGGGGGGCCAGTATGAAAAATGTATGCATTCACTAACTGTAAGTCGCTCTGGATAAGAGCGTCTGCTAAATGACTAAAAAATGTAAAAAATAAAAACTTGTTAAGCAAATTGTTACTCCTGAACTTATTTAGGCTTGCCATAACAAAGGGGTTGAATACTTATTGACTCAAGACATTTCAGCTTTTCATTTTTAAGTGTCATAATGGGGTATTTTGTGTAAGCCAGTGACACAACATCTCTATTTAATCAATTCTAAATTCAACAAAATGTGGAAAAATTCAAGGGTTGTGAATACTTTCTGAAGACACTGTATGTATTGTCTATTTTTAGTTGAACCCTCGGTTGAATTGAAACAATAGCTGTTGATGACATCACAAATGCTATATAGGCCTAAATAGTATCGTTGATGATATACAGTATGACATAAAGTATGGTAAAATTGTATTTGCTCTGTTAAACTTACCCTTTGGAATGTCTTTGATAGAAACAGTGAATCTGTTTAGTTATTAAGAGATTTCTCAACAATCATTCTCATGATAGCGCATTGGTAATAGTCAGTAACAAATATGAAAGCTAAGCAGCGCTGGACTTTGTTAAAACTCTGTATAGGAGACCAATGGATAGCTGTAGATAGATCAACTCTCCAGTAGGAGGTGCTACCCAGCCTATAGTTTTTTTTTCTGATAGTGGATATAATGTTGAAGATCTGACGTTGTTTGAAAGGTTCAAATTCTACGTATTTTATACAAGGTTTGTATATGTTGAAAATGTGTTACCATGATGACATAATCCTGTGGTTAAAATTTCACTCTCAAAACAAAAGTTGATGACTTTTTGCAAATAAAATGTATTTTCCAAGTAAAATCCACATCGCAATATGTTGACAAATGATGTTGAAACAATGTTGATGTAACCAGCTTGTGCCCAGTGGGATATGGCTTTCTCTCAAGAACCTCAGAGCTAGAACTGTTGGGGTATAGTTGATTGGGTTAAGACATAATGTAAAATGTTATGCAAATGACTGTAAAACAACATATGAATCATATTCATATGATTTTTCAGATTATTTTCTTCTCAAACACAAACGTATCACTGACTTATTATTGCTCTGTCTACTTTTTAGAAATGCAGGGACATCCAGAGCTTTCTGCAGAATTAGTTATTGTTGAGAAACAACAGAGGCCAGGATTCAAACAAACCGCAATGTGCTGACATCACACTGCACTTGACTCATGTTTCAGCCAACATCCAGGAGTTCACCACGCATGTGATGTCAGCGCACATCAGGGAAATTGTCTTTGTAAATTGTGGTCTGTCGGCGCATTGTGATTTGCTTGAATCCTGGCCTGAGTTTGCCTGGATAGAGTACAGTTTACTATGGTCATGAATAATGAATGAGATGAGACTTTGGAATGGCTTGTATTTTGGGTTGTATTTTGACTCAGTTGACAGGATCACTCATATATCTGTGTACTGGAGACCCTAGTGAGAAAACAGAGACATCTTGCTAAGCTTGGTTCAGGGCCAACAGATGACTCATAATTCATTGCATAGTAAACAGTGACTAAGAAAATAACAGTCTATGGCAGGAGAGATCATGTGCGAGTGGTGTAACAGAGTAAACAGATTTATTTTATGTACTATAATATAGTATGACATTTGCCAAACAATGATCTATGAAGCTATTATGTAGGCCTTATGATACATTTAAATTGGGACCGAATTCTGATCTGCCTAGGCCTAATGAAGTCTGACCACATTCAGGCCATATGACACTAGCTCTTTTGAATGTTAGCTTTGAGAGATTATTATGGGCCATAAGACATCTACATTTTAGTCATTTAGCAGACACTCTTATCCAGAGCGACTTACAGTTAGTGAGTGCATACCTTTTTTTTGTCTTTTTTTTTTATACTGGCCCCCCGTGGGAAACGAACCCACAACCCTGGCGTTGCAAACGCCATGCTCTACCAACTGAGCTACACGGGACCACCCTAAAGCGAACCATCCTTGTTGCTTACATTAGATACAAACTCTACCTTGTGTCCTTGTTTAGAAGCGATGAGGGGTTGGAGACAGCTGGACAACATGCTGTCAATTGATTTTCCCTGTGTCTTATTAGTTCAGTGGTTCTCCAAATTGTCTGTTGCACCCAAGAGACTAACCCAAAAAATAAAGAACAGAGCCTATCGCAAAACAAGCTAATTCTTCAAAATTGCTTTTGCTAGTCCCACAAGGGTTTGTAATTCCCTTTTGAGCTACCATTGACTTGAGTCAGCAAAACACCTGATTAGCTAGGGACGATTTACAGTTAGAACCCTGGAGAGAGCGATAACATTGTAAGTTAAATCCCCTCCAATTGCCTTAAGGAATGTACACTTTAAGGAGACAGCACAGTCAATATGTCTTCAACAAATGACTACCGGTACTTTACAAGTGGGGACATAAATCGAGTAAAGAGAGGAATTAATAGTCAAGGCTGATGCACCACACAAGTCTGTATTGAATACATTGATTTCCACATTTCTATTCCTTTCCCTTGTCAACAAAAATATATTTAATAAACTGAGAAATAATACGACTCTGGCTCCACTGACATTTCAGCAGCTTTGTTGGACCTAGAAATAGCGTCACCCTTACATAGACGTGGAATTACTGTTAGCAAACTGCTTCAACACACATGCGTTCACACACATGCCTCTTCCTCAGCACACATGCTTCTGTCTCAGCACACCTGCCGCTGCCTCAGCACACCTGCCGCTGCCTCAGCACACATGCACACTGGTTCCAATACGATCAATTGTCTTT
The DNA here is from genome assembly GCF_964263955.1 of Coregonus lavaretus. Taxonomy (NCBI): domain Eukaryota; kingdom Metazoa; phylum Chordata; class Actinopteri; order Salmoniformes; family Salmonidae; genus Coregonus; species Coregonus lavaretus. The sequence continues at coordinate 47,696,122 of NC_139999.1, forward strand.
TAGACATACTCACCTTTCCTCTCTATTTTATTGGTCTGTTCAACAACATTACCAAATACACAACAAATGTGGTATTTAAGACAGGTTGAACACCGGTCCGTGTGCTGTAGGGCATGCCGGCTCCACTGAACCCATTTTCTACTCGCATTATTACTTAAAGTGAGTTAATTGGACAGGCTCTCGACTACAAGTGGGGACATGAGATGAAAGCAGTTTGATCTCATGCATTTGAAAGTGGTACACCTTGACCCCGATTAAGTCCTCACATAACCTGAAGAAAATGTATATTTCTGGGTAGAACTTACTATAGTGTTCAGGGGATGAGATTTCCTTGGCTAAACCCAGCAAACAGGGGACTTCCTGAGGACATTCGACGACGTTCCCATTAGGTCCCTTGAGGGTTTCGGTGTGACGTTTTCCCACTGACGTTCTGAGAACGTCTTAAAAACATCCCCGGGTCCAACAGGGAACTAGTCAAAACCTCCAGGGAACCATGCCTTGACTTTAACCTGACTCAACTCATTGCAAAACCATCACGGATTAATGTAAAAAATCCAGCAAACTCCTCACTGATTGACCTAATTCGGACAAATAGCCCCCACAATTACTTGTCCAGTGGTGTCTTCTTTTTTTTCTTCTTTTTTTAGGGGGTAGATCAGCTTTAATATTGCAGATAGATTGTAACTTCCAAATGTAATTGTCTGCATCCCTTCCAATCCCCCATATGTTTTTTTCTTTTTTTTCTTGCACATATATATACATATATACATATACACATACATACACATATATATATATACACACATACATACATATATACATACATACATATCCTTTAAAAAATATATATATTTCCCTTTATTACTTTCCATCCCCACCATCCCCTCCCTAATTGGAGTAAACTAGTGAACAACAATGTTTAGGCCTCTACTTCATATTTATACATACTATATACATTTTATGGACACAGTCATTAATTCTATTTTGTTTGTTTTTACTCCTGAACTTCCTCCGATCATTTTCATGATGTCCATCTGGAATGCTTCTAAATGCCATATCTTTCTAACTGTGTTCTTTCACAAAAGCTCAAAATATATAACCTATATACATATTATGGACACAGCATGTCTTACACTAGTTATCTTGTTGTTATTAGTTGTTGTTATTAGTCCCATCCTTCAGCTCCATTCAACACCTCCCATCTATCTCTTAACACCATCCATATTTGATTTCTATTTGCCATATATTTTTCAACTGTACTGTGATGTTTTACAAAAGTTCTGAACCTTTCTATTCTCATTGTTTCTACAGTTTGTGAATTGAAAATAAACATATTTTCTAAAAGTATTATTATATTATTGATCGATTGACTATGACTTTTCAGATCACCCAGTAGTGCAATCTGCAGGGTCAGCTCCATGCAAATATTGCAATACTTCTGCCATTCCTGGACCTGTGTCCAGAAACAAGCTACAAATGGACAGTACCAAAACAAATGATATAATGATTTTGTCTCTTCACAGCCAAATCTGCAGAGCTGGGAAGATTGTATCCCCCATACAAATAACATTCTATTGGTAGCAAGAATTTTATATAATCATTTACATTGAACAATTCGAAGTTTTGAATCCGGCGTCGTTTTGCGTATCAGTTCATAAACATTATGCCATGGAATCGGTACGTCAAAAATCTCTTCCCAACTATTTTGCAATCTATATGGGACGGCTGTCAATCTTTTGGTCCTTAAATGAAACTGGTAAACTTTTTTATTTATCACAATCTTCTTTAACCAATTATGTTCTTTAATGCAAGGCCGACAGACAAGTTCCTTACTTTTTCCTCCCACTTTCCTCTTCCATTTTTGCGGTAATGCTGCAATTATTTCGTTGTAATTTTGGGTAGAGCAGACATTTCCATATGTTTTTGTTAGCTGCATGTGCGACATAACTCCACCATTCCTACCGATAATATCATTTACGAAGATCATACCTTTTTTAAACATTTTCTAAAAAAATAACGTTTTTTTATCAATTAGTATATTTGAGTTTAACCACAATATTTGTTGCAATATTTGTTCTGTCGTTTCTGGAGGATTAAATTGAAATTGCAACCAACTTTCTATGGCTTGTTTTAGAAATAGTGATATTTGGGAGATATTTCCTTTTCAAATACCTAAAAGTGAGGGGTTGTAATCTGAATAAAGGGAAAAAGTCCCTTCTTGAACATTGGGTGAGACAATCTTATAGTTTGCTAGAGAACCAGTTCGGATTTAAGTATAATTTTTGTATGACTGAAGCTTTTAGTGATAGGTCTAATGCTTTAATATTTAATCATTTCTGTCCTCCTAATTCATATTCATTATATAAATAGGCCTGTTTAATTTTGTCTGGCTTGCCGTTCCAAATAAAATGGAATAGTTTTTTCTCATATAATTTAAAAAAGTTGTTTAACGAGCTGTTGTTTACCTACACCTACATTGTATCTTCTCATCAAGTGAGAATGAGGGTCATAGAACAAATGCTAGTAAATGGCGGTAATATATAAAATACAAATTCAACCAAGTTGAACAAAAGAGGGAATAAAGGAGAGAAAGAAAGATAGAGACATAGAAAGAAAGAGAGAGAGAGAAAGAAAGAGAGAGGTGGAGGGAGGGAGTGAGGGATACATTAATAGTCCTCAACCATCCTGGGGCCCTTGGCATAGGGTTTTTATTTTTATTTTATTTCACCTTTATTTAACCAGGTAGGCCAGTTGAGAACAAGTTCTCATTTACAACTGCGACCTGGCCAAGATAAAGCAAAGCAGTGCGATAAAAACAACACAGAGTTACATATGGGGTAAAACAAAACATAAAGTCTAAAATACAACAGAAAATATATATACAGTGTGTGCAAATGTAGCAAGTTATGGAGGTAAGGCAATAAATAGGCAATTGTGCAAAATAATTACAATTGGTATTAACACTGGAATGATAGATATGTAAGAGATGATGTGCAAATAGAGATACTGGGGTGCAAATTAGCAAAATAAATAACAATATGGGGATGAGGTGGTTGGGTGGGCTAATTTCAGATGGGCTGTGTACAGGTGCAGTGATCGGTAAGGTGCTCTGACAACTGATGCTTAAAGTTAGTGAGGGAGATAAGAGTCTCCAGCTTCAGAGATTTTTGCAGTTCGTTCCAGTCATTGGCAGCAGAGAACTGGAAGGAATGGCGGCCAAAGGAGGTGTTGGCTTTGGGGATGACCAGTGAGATATACCTGCTGGAGCGCATACTACGGGTGGGTGTTGCTATGGTGACCAATGAGCTAAGATAAGGCGGGGATTTGCCTAGCAGTGATTTATAGATGGCCTGGAGCCAGTGGGTTTGGCGACGAATATGTAGTGAGGACCAGCCAACAAGAGTGTACAGGTCACAGTGGTGGGTAGTATATGGGGCTTTGGTGACAAAACAGATGGCACTGTGATAGACTACATCCAATTTGCTGAGTAGAGTGTTGGAGGCTATTTTGTAAATGATCGGTAGGATAGTCAGTTTTACGAGGGCATGTTTGGCAGCATGAGTGAAGGAGGCTTTGTTGCGAAATAGGAAGCCGATTCTAGATTTAACTTTGGATTGGAGATGCTTAATGTGAGTCTGGAAGGAGAGTTTACAGTCTAACCAGACACCTAGGTATTTGTAGTTGTCCACATACTCTAGGTCAGATCCGTCGAGAGTAGTGATTCTAGTCGGGTGTGCAGGTGCCAGCAGCGTTCGATTGAAGAGCATGCATTTAGTTTTACTTGTGTTTAAGAGCAGTTGGAGGCTACGGAAGGAGTGATGTATGGCATTGAAGCTCGTTTGGAGGTTTGTTAACACAGTGTCCAATGAAGGGCCAGATGTATACAAAATGATGTCGTCTGCGTAGAAGTGGATCTGAGAATCACCAGCAGCAAGAGCGACATCATTGATATACACAGAGAAAATAGTCAGCCCAAGAATTGAACCCTGTGGCACCCCCATAGAGACTGCCATAGGTCCAGACAACAGGCCCTCCGATTTGACACATTGAACTCTATCTGAGAAGTAGTTGGTGAACTAGGCGAGGCAGTCATTTGAGAAACCAAGGCTATTTAGTCTGCCAATAAGAATGCGGTGGTTGACAGAGTCGAAAGCCTTGGCCAGGTCGATGAAGATGGCTGCACAGTACTGTCTATTATCGATCGCGGTTATAATATCGTTTAGGACCTTGAGTGTGGCTGAGGTGCACCCATGACCAGCTCGGAAACCGGATTGCATAGTGGAGAAGGTACGGTGTGATTCGAAATGGTCGGTGATCTGTTTGTTAACTTGGCTTTCAAAAACTTTCGAAAGGCAGGGCAGGATGGATATACAGTGAGGGAAAAAAGTACTTGATCCCCTGCTGATTTTGTACGTTTGCCCACTGACAAAGACATGATCAGTCTATAATTTTAATGGTAGGTTTATTTGAACAGTGAGAGACAGAATAACAACAACAAAATCCAGAAAAACGCATGTCAAAAATGTTATAAATTGATTTGCATTTTAATGAGCGAAATAAGTATTTGACCCCTCTGCAAAACATGACTTAGTACTTGGTGGCAAAACCCTTGTTGGCAATCACAGAGGTCAGACGTTTCTTATAGTTGGCCACCAGGTTTGCACACATCTCAGGAGGGATTTTGTCCCACTCCTCTTTGCAGATCTTCTCCAAGTCATTAAGGTTTCGAGGCTGACGTTTGGCAACTCGAACCTTCAGCTCCCTCCACAGATTTTCTATGGGATTAAGGTCTGGAGACTGGCTAGTCCACTCCAGGACCTTAATGTGCTTCTTCTTGAGCCACTCCTTTGTTGCCTTGGCCGTGTGATTTGGGTCATTGTCATGCTGGAATACCCTTCCACGACCCATTTTCAATGCCCTGGCTGAGGGAAGGAGGTTCTCACCCAAGATTTGACAGTACATGGCCCCGTCCATCGTCCCTTTGATGCGGTGAAGTTGTCCTGTCCCCTTAGCAGAAAAACACCCCCAAAGCATAATGTTTCCACCTCCATGTTTGACGGTGGGGATGGTGTCCTTGGGGTCATTGGCAGCATTCCTCCTCCTCCAAACACGGCGAGTTGAGTTGATGCCAAAGAGCTACATTTTGGTCTCATCTGACCACAACACTTTCACCCAGTTCTCCTCTGAATCATTCAGATGTTCATTGGCAAACTGCAGATGGCCCTGTGTATGTGCTTTCTTGAGCAGGGGGACCTTGCGGGCGCTGCAGGATTTCAGTTCTTCACGGCGTAGTGTGTTACCAATTGTTTTCTTGGTGACTATGGTCCCAGCTGCCTTGAGATCATTGGCAAGATCCTCCCGTGTAGTTATGGGCTGATTCCTCACTGTTCTCATGATCATTGCAACTCCACGAGGTGAGATCTTGCATGGAGCCCCAGGCCGAGGGAGATTGACAGTTATTTTGTGTTTCTTCTTTTTGCGAATAATCGCACCTGGTCTTGTAGCCCATTCCAGCCTTGTGTAGGTCTACAATCTTGTCCCTGACATCCTTGGAGAGCTCTTTGGTCTTGGCCATGGTGGAGAGTTTGGAATCTGATTGATTGATTGCTTCTGTGGACAGGTTTCTTTTATACAGGTAACAAACTGAGATTAGGAGCACTCCCTTAAAGAGTGTGCTCCTAATCTCAGCTCGTTACCTGTATAAAAGACACCTGGGAGCCAGAAATCTTTCTGATTGAGAGGGGGTCAAATACTTATTTCCCTCATTAAAATGCAAATCAATTTATAACATTTTTGACACGTGTTTTTCTGGATTTCTTTGTTGTTATTCTGTCTCTCACTGTACAAATAAACCTACCATTAAAATTATAGACTGATCATTTCTTTGTCATTGGGCAAACGTACAAAATCAGCAGGGGATCAAATACTTTTTTCCCTCACTGTAGGTCTGTAACAGTTTGGATCTAGAGTGTCACCCCCTTTGAAGAGGGGGATGACCACGACATCTTTCCAATCTCAGACGTTACGAAAGAGAGGTTGAACAGGCTAGTAATAGGGGTTGCGACAATTTTGGCGGCTAATTTTAGAAAGAAAGGGTCCAGATTGTCTAGCCCAGATGATTTGTAGGGGTCCAGATTTTGCAGCTCTTTCAGAACATCAGCTGTCTGAATTTGTGTGAAGGAGAAGCGGGGGTGGGGGGGCATGGGCAAGTTGCAGCAGAGGGTGCAGAGCTGGTGACCGATGGACTGTGCACAGATGCAATGTTCAGACCACCAAAAAACTCAGATTGCTCTAGGGCTCTATTCAATCTGTATCGCTGAAGCGTGATAGACATGTAAAGGTAATTTCCAATTGAGCCAACATATGCAGTGTTTACCGTAAATGCAGTCTCTGCTAACACAGGAACATTACCTTTAAGTATATACAGTGCCTTCGGGAAAGTATTCAGACCCCTTGACATTTTCCACATTTTGTTAGGTTACAGCCTTATTTTAAAATTGATTTAATTGTTTTTTACCCTCACCGATCTACACAAAATACCCAATAATGAAAAAGCAAAAACAGGTTTTTAGAAATGTTTGCTTATTTATAAAAAAATATATATTACATTTACATAAGTATTCACACCCTTTCCTCAGTACTTTGTTGAAGCACCTTTGGCAGCGATTACAGCCTTGAGTCTTCTTGGGTATGACGCTACAAGCTTAGCGCACCTGTATTTGGGGAGTTTCTCCCATTCTTCTCTGCAGATCCTCTTAAGCTCTGTCAGGTTGGATGGTGAGCGTCGCTGCACAGCTATTTTCAAGTCTCTCCAGAGATGTTCGACCGGGTTCAAGTCTGGGCTCTGGCTGGCCACTCAAGGACATTCAGAGACTTGTCCCGAAGCCACTCCTGTGTTGTCTTGGCTGTGTGCTTAGGGTCGTTGTCCTGTTGGAAGGTGAACCTTCGCCCCTGTCTGAGGTCCTGAGCACTCTGGAGCAGGTTTTTATCAAGGATCTCTCTGTATTTTGCTCCGTTCATCTTTCCCTTGATCCTGACTAGTCTCCCAGTCCCTGCCACTGAAAAACATCCCCACAGCATGAATCTTGTTTCTCATGGTCTGAGAGTCTTTAGGTGCCTTTTGGAAAACTCCAAGCGGGCTGTCATGTGCCTTTTACTATGGAGTGGCTTCCGTCTGGCCACTTTATCATAAAGGCCTGATTGGTGGAGTGCTGCAGAGATGGTGGTCCTTCTCCCATCTCCACAGAGGACCTCTAGAGCTCTATCAGAGTCACCTCCCTGACCAAGGCCCTTCTCCCCCGATTGCTAAGTTTGGCCGGCTGGCCAGTTCTAGGAAGAGTCTTGGTGGTTACAAACTTCTTCCATTTAAGAACGATGGAGGCCACTGTGTTCTTGGGGACCTTCAATGCTGCAGAAATGTTTTGGTACCCTTTCCCAGATCTGTGCCTTCGACACAATCCTGTCTCGGAGCTCTACGGACAATTCCTTCGACCTCATGGCTTAGTTTTGCTCTGACATGCACTGTCAACTGTGGGACCTTATATAGACAGGTGTGTGCTTTTCCAAATCATGTCCAATCAATTGAATTTACCACAGGTGGACTCCAATCAAGTTGTAGAAACATCTCAAGGATGATCAATGGAAACAGGATGGACCTGAGCTCAATGTCGAGTCTCATAGCAAAGGGTGTGAATACTTATGTAAATAAGGTATTTCTGATTTTAATTGTTTATACATTTGCAAACATTACTAAAAACCTGTTTTCGCTTTGTCATTATGGGGTATTGTGTGTAGATTGCTGAGGATTATTATTTTTTCCATCCATTTTAGAATAAGTAATGTATGTAATGTAACAAAATGTGGAAAAAGTCAAGGGGTCTGAATACTTTCCGAAGGCACTGTATCACGCTGTAAAGCTGAACTTCTGCGTTACGGATTGAATAGAGAATAGAGCCCCCAGGTTTCCTGCACTGAATTGGAAAGAACTTCAGGGGGCAATAAATCACTTGAAAGTGTTCAGGTTTAAGCCGTTTAATCTTCTACTGTGGATCAGTGAGTGTGATGTATCAGTGTAAGGGGAGGATAGGGTTGGGATTTGGATACGAACCCGGTTTAGGGTAAGGGATGGGATTGGGGTTAGGATACGAACCCGGTTTAGGGTAAGGGTAGGTGTTGCTCTGTATGATGAAGAGAGGAGTGTCTTTGTAGTGTATTTCTTTGCTTGTATGTGTGTATGTGTGTGTGTGTGTGGGGGGGGGGGGGGGGGGGGGTTGGTTGGTAGGGGAGAAGAAGGTCTGAGAAATAAGAGGGGGGGGGGGGGGGGGGGGGGGCAAAGTGGTGAAGGGCTTTGTAGGCCAGAAGGAGGATCTTGTAATCAATGCGTTGGGAGAAAGGGAGCCAGTGAAATTCATGGAGGACACTGGATGATGTGCTGCCAGGACTTAATGTGGTTGAGGAGTCGGGATGCAGAGTTTACAACCATTTGGAGCTTATGGAGGGAGCTTGAGTTGATGCCGGAGAGTAGTTAGTTGCAATAGTCAAGACGGAGGAGATTAATGCATGTATGAGGGTTTCAGCGGCAAGATGGGAGAGGGAGGACATGACTTTGGCAATGTTGCGGAGGTGGAAGAATTAGGATTTTACAGTCTGTCTTATGTGGTGGTCAAAGAATGACGCCAAGGTTGCGTGCATGGAGGGAGGGAGAGACAGTGGTGTCGTCAATGGTGAGGGTGAGGTTGCCAGCTTTGGTGAGGGTGGATTTGGTGCCTATGAGTAGAGGTTCCGTTTTATCACTGTTGAGCTTGAAGAGGTTTTGTTGCATCCATGTTTTTATTGTAGAGAGGCAGGATTCAATGTGGGTCAGAGGTGGGTTGAGGAAGGATTTCGTGCAGAGGTAGATCTGGGTGTCATCGGCATAGCAGTGGAAATCAAGGTTGAAGCGACGGAGGATCTGACCAAGGGGGAGGATGTAGATGGTGAAGAGTAAGGGGCCCAGCACAGAGCCCTGGGGGATACCCTGTATAACTGCAGCTGAGTCTGAGGTGTGGTCATTGAGGGAGATGTGGTGGGTCCGGTTTGTGAGATATGATTGTAACCAGGAGAGTGCGGTGCCCTAAACACCCAGACAATCAAGCCTGGTGAGGAGAATCTGATGGATCACTGTGTCAAAAGCAGCACTCAAGTCAAGGAGAATCAGGATGTTGAGGGCACCAGCATCAGCAGAGGTGAGGAGGTCATTGACAACATTGAGGAGGGCAGTTTCAGTACTGTGGAGGGGGCGGAAACCAGACTGGATTAGCTTTAGGAGGACGGTACACAAGGATAGTGGTCATGGAGCAAGATGATTTGTAGGCAATGTATTCAAATGAGGACAGTATGGAGAGAGAGTTCAGTTATTTCTATTTTGGAGTTATACAGTACAGCGAGGCCGCCACCACGGCCAGTGGAGCAGGGGTGACACAGGCAGCCATAACCAGCTGGAGTAGCTTGGTTGAGAGAAAATAAATCACCAGGTTGTTGCCAAGTTTCCGTTAGGAGGAGGAAGTCTAGCTTGTTGTCAGATTAGTTCATGGAGCAAGGGGGCTTTGTTGTTCATTGATTGAGTGTTGAGGAGAGCAAAGTTAGTATTGTGAGACTGAGAGGTGAGTTTATGGAAAGTGGTAGGTTAAAGGGGGCGTAGGCAGTCATGGTTTAGAGTACGAGATGATGGATTGGAAGCAGGGCGCGAGTGAGTGAGACCAGAGAGATAATGTTGCTACGATGCAGGTAGCGGCATCTACGTAGGATGCATGATGAGCGGGGCAGGGATAACTACATCAGGAGGAGAGCCCATAGTTATTATTTAGGTGGTGAAGATCAAGGGGGGAGTAGTATTTGGTCTGAGAAAAACAGCGAGGGGGAAACCATAGTAATCCAGAGCAGAGCATAAACAGGATGAACAGAGAGTAGCTATTGGGCAGGTGAATGACAGCGATTTAGATCCAATAAAACATCAGATAAATCCACACAGAAACCACCACGGTCAGTAAAGCAGCAAGCCAGAGCCAAACTAGCCTACTCTAAACCAGCCATCACTAGAACCCACAGTCATTAACACATCTGAAACACAACCTTGGCCAGCAGAGCAAAAGTCAAGAGAGAGTGGAGACTTACTCAATGAGATTGAAGGCTGGGGCCCACGTGATGGCAAAAGAGGCTGGGTTACCAGAGCTAGAGCCAGGGAGAGAAGCGCTTCAGGGGAGAGGCCGTAGAGTTAGCCGGTGAATAAGCAGGGGGAGGTGGGAGTTACACCGGGCCGCGGGAGAGTCAAAGAGGGTACTCCGATAGGTATTCGAGAGGGAGGTATTGTGAGGGAAATCCAAAATAGATAAATTCCCAAGGCAATAATCCAGAGGTGGGTCATGGAAACAGGAGGCCAGCAATCAGAGGAAAAATCCAGGCAGGTGGAGGTGATCACAGCACCACAGTCCAGACTCATAGGTAGGCTAACAGCCAACTAGCAAGCTAGCTAGCACTAAGAAGCCAAGGTTGTAAAAGTCGCAAAACTCCAGTAGGCCTAAAAGTGGACAAAACAGGCCGAAAAGTAGACCAAAGAAAATACTTAATGAAAACAAACAAATCAAATTTAACGAGTAAACACTGTTACTAAACAGGTACCAGGGAGAAGCGGCAGTGAAGCACGACTTCAGCAGATACTCTCACCCGGACACTGCCAATGATGGTCTAAAAATACTTAAATGAGTGCATGTGACATTGTAAAATGTTATATAATAATAGGGTATTTTAGCCTTCATTTCTCTGAACAAGAATAGACTGATGAGTTTCAGCCGTTTCCAGCTACAATAGCCATTTATAACATTAACAATGTCTACACTGTATTTCTGATCAATTTGATGTTATTTTAATGGACAAAAAACAAGAACATTTCTAAGTGACCCCAAACTTTTGAACTGTAGTGTATATATACAGTACTTGTCAAATGTTTGGACACACCTACTCATTCCAGGGTTTTTCTTTATTTGTACTATTTTCTACATTGTAGAATAATAGTGAAGACATCAAAACTATAACTATCATGTAGTAACCAAAAAAGTGTTAAACAAATCAAAATATATTTTATATTTGAGATTCTTCAAAGTAGCCACCTTTTGCCTTGATGACAGCTATTTTGATTTGTTTAACAATTTTTTGGTTACTACATTATTCCATATGTGTTATTTCATAGTTTTGTTGTCTTCACTATTATTCTACAATGTAGAAAATAGTAAAAATAAAGAAAAACCCTTGAATGAATAATATACATATTATTTAGTATATGTAAAGACAATATTAAATTTAGAATAGTCTGATGGGTGGGAATATTATCACTTGTGAACTATGCCCAGCATGTGCAGTCTAAGGGAAGAAACAGTGCATGCATTTTTTTGCGACTTTTTCAAGTCATAGTGCATGCGTCATGTAGCCTTAGCCCATAGGCCTATACGTTTTGATAAGGTTTGTATCACAACTAAAGTGGCCTAATAACTCTAAGCGTACCTAGGACCCCTGGAGAGCCCATAGCCTACAGAGCCTAGTGAAATGTTTGTTCTTATAAGCCCAATCATTGTGCAATCGTGTGTGAAAACAGAGTTTTGAATGGCCACTATTTAAATAGGGGATCCCAGCTTTCTCGTGATGCTATATTTATTTCTCAATTCTTAAAATTAAGCACCTTAATCCGCTTTACAACCGGTGTAGCCTACCTGGCATATTAAAAACGTAACCGCGAGAAGCGCTTCCTCCATTCGCTATTCGAGTGCAGGCTACGGATTGTCACGCCCTGGCTCTGGGGACACTGTTATGTTGAGCCAGGGTGTGTAGATCTATGTGTTGTGTTTCTATGTCGGGGTTCTAGGTATTGTATTTCTGTGTTTGCCAGAGTGGTTCCCAATCAGAGGCAACGAGTGTCAGCTGTGGCTGGTTGTCTCTGATTGGGAGCCATACTTATAGAGGCTGTTTTCCCACATTAGTTGTGGGATCTTGTTCTAGTTGGTTTGTGTTAGACCGTTGACTGTCACGTTATCGTTTTTGTTGTTTTTGTTGTTTATCACTAATAAAGAGTATGTTCGTCTGCAACGCTGCGCCTTGGTCCTCATCTCTTACCGACGATCGTGACAGAAGATCCCACCAAAACTGGACCAAGCAGCGTGTCCAGGAGCCATCGCCAGGGGAGTCGCTAGCAGATCTCCGTGGCAACCTCGACTGGGTCAAGCCAAATGAGGAGCAGAATGGCTGGAGTTGGAAGCAGAAGAGCGAGAGTTGGGCGAGAACTATAGAGGCCTGGCCCACGGGGAAGAGAGACCCCCAGAAATTTTTTAGGGGGGGGCTCACGACGTGGATGTCGGGGCAGCAGGAGGCCGCGATAGAGCGGTCCAGCGGGTTGGCAGAGGAGGCCGCCAGGTTACGGGGGCCACTGGTCAAAGAAGGGAAGGAAGGTGTAGAGGCACGGCGAGAGGTACTGGGGTGTGTTACCAGTCCGGTCCGGCCCGTTCCAGATCCCGGTGTAGGGCCAGTGGTGTGTGTCCCCAGTACGGTCCGGTCTGTTCCTGCCCCTCGCACCAAGCCTACGGTGCGCGTCACCAGCCCAGCCCGGCCTGTTCCTGCTCCCCGCACCAAGCCTACGGTGCACGTCGCCAGCCCAGCCCGGCCTGTTCCTGCTCCCCGCACCAAGCCTATGGTGCGCGTCGTCAGCCCGGTCCAGCCCGTTCCTGCTCCATGCACTAAGCCAGGGGTGCGCATCGTCAGCCCGGTCCGGTCCGTTCCTGCTCCACGCACCAAACCATGGGTGCGCATCGTCAGCCCAGTCCGGTCCGTTCCTGCTCCACGCACTAAGCCAGGGGTGCGTATCGTCAGCCCGGTCCGGCCCGTTGCTGCTCCACGCACTAAGCCAGGGGTGTGCATCGTCAGCCCGGTCCGGTCCGTTCCTGCTCCACGCACCAAGCCAGGGGTGCGCATCGTCAGCCCGGTCCGGCCCGCTCCTGCTCCCCGCACCAAGCCAATGGTGCGCGTCGCCAGCCCGGTCCGGTCCGCTCCTGCTCCCCACACCAAGCCAGTGGTGTGCGTCGTCAGTCCGGCACGGCCCGTGCCTGTTCCACTGGTGCCTGGTCCAGCACCGGTCAGATGCTTTACGCCGGAGCTAGAGCAATCCGCTCCACCAGTGTGCAGTCCAGCTCCGGCCAGCGGGGCCAGACCGGACCAGGGGTACTTTGGGGGTTAGAGAGGGAGTGGGGATCAGGTCCGGAGCCGGATCCGCCGCCTAGGCGGAGTGCCCACCCGGTCCCTCCCCTGTGGAATTTAGTTGGCGCGGTCGGAGTCCGCGCCTTTAGGGGGGGGTACTGTCACGCCCTGGCTCTGGGGACACTGTTATGTTGAGCCAGGTTGTGTAGATCTATGTGTTGTGTTTCTATGTCGGGGTTCTAGGTATTGTATTTCTGACACGGATGACATGTTGTTTTTGTGGGCCATTCTAAATAAAAATATATTTCACACATATACAGTATGAGTGTATATGTAAAGACCAGATTAAATTGAGAATAGTCTGATGGTGAGACTATTATCAAGTGGTTGTCAAATTGTGAATGAGAGACTAATGAAGTGTGTGCAGCCTGCGCAAGCAACAGCAGAGCACATATTGGAGGACCTGTTTCAAATGATCCCTTTGTTAACTGCTCAACACAGAATAGCTGCATGTGCGAAGTCCCTTGGAAATTGTTTGGGAAAAATATCCTTTCGATTTTATTCAGCTATGTTCAATTGTATTCTTCTTATTATAAAATAATATAAAATAATGCAATGTGAATTATAAGCTAATCTTATCTGCTAAATGAACTAGAGTAGCCCACAGCCATATGGCATTGCCAGATCAGGGCCTAACATAAGGACAACTCAGAATATGCTATTCTGTTCTTCGAAAATTGGATACATTTTGTTCATATCATAATGTTTAGTTAAACCTGCCTAAAATATATAATACATTTATTGTGATGGTGTAGGCTATATATATATATATTTTTTTTTTTATGTAGATGTTCCAAAGGTCTGCATCAATGGCTTGTAGGCTATCTGTGGAATCCCGGAGATGCTAAACATGTTTATGTTAATTAACGGTCAATTACTGTGAGACCAGTATTTGCAGGACAGTTAAGCTACCAGCTGACAAAATTTCATGACCGCCACAGCCCTATCAATGTTCAATCAAAGTCATTCCAAAGGGTAGGTTAAACAAAGCAAATGAAATATGACCACACTTAATCACTGAACTATCTAAAAACTTGTTTTTTCTTTGTCATTATGGGATGCTGTGAGTAGATTGATGAGGAAAAAAACCAAGTTAATCAATATTAGAATAAGGCTGCAACATAACAAAATGTGGAAAAGGTCAAGGGGTCTGAATACTTTCCGAATACAGTGTATATTAACAATGATTCTATTAGGCCTATATAGCAAAGTCATCAACAGTTGTTTAAATTTAAACCAGGATTCAATAACAATTATACAACGGGTGGATCTAATCCTGAATGCTGTTTGGTTAAACCGCATTGCAGCCGGTGTCTATTCCACAAGTTACCACTGGCTAAATCTATGACGTTAAAATGCCTATTTACTCTGTTCCATCTGACTGCGCAATCCACTGTCTCATCAGCCCAACCAAGCAATTTATGAACTTTATCTCCACTATAAAAAGCATCTAGACCTTATCTGAAATTTCTTTTAGACTAACATTTAGTTTTCAACAGCGGAGATTTGTATAAACCTTGCTGTCTGTCTATCCGACATTTGCAACATTGTATCTCCAGCTGTCCCATAGTAATGAACGTGCCGGGAGTCGGGACGAGACAGACAGGCAGGCAGCGTTTCTCAGCAAGTTGAAATCATGAATCAGCTGGGATCAATTTTATGGATACAGTTGAAGTCGGAAGTTTACATACACCTTAGCCAAATACATTTAAACTCAGTTTTTCACAATTCCTGACATTTAATTCTAGTAAAAATTCCCTGTCTTAGGACAGGTAGGATCACCACTTTATTTTAAGAATGTGAAATGTCAGAATAATACTAGAGAGAATTATATATTTCAGCTTTTATTTCTTTCATCACATTCCCAGTGGGTCACTCAATTAGTATTTCATAGCATTGCCTTGAAATTGTTTAACTTGGGTCAAACGTTTTGGGTAGCATTCCACAAGCTTCCCACAATAAGTTGGGTGAATTTTGGCCCATTCCTTCTGACAGAGCTGGTGTAACTGAGTCAGGTTTGTAGGCCTCCTTGCTCGCACACGCTTTTTCAGTTCTGCCCACACATTTTCTATAGGATTGAGGTCAGGGCTTTGTGATGGCCACTCCAATACCTTGACTTTGTTGTCCTTAAGCCATTTTGCCACAAATTTGGAAGTATGCTTGGGGTCATTGTCCATTTGGAAGACCCATTTGCGACCAAGCTTTAACTTCCTGACTGATGGCTTGAGTTGTTGCTTCAATATATCCACATAATTTTCCTTCCTCATGATGCCATCTATTTTGTGAAGTGCACCAGTCCCTCCTGCAGCAAAGCATCCCCACAGCATGATGCTGCCACCCCCGTGCTTCACGGTTGGGATGGTGTTCTTTGGCTTGCAAGTCATCCCTTTTTTCCTCCAAACATAACGATGGTAATTATTTTTGTTTCATCAGACCAGAGGACATTTCTCAAAAAAGTACGATCTTTGTCCCCATGTGCAGTTGCAAACCGTAGTCTGGCTTTTTATGGCAGTTTTCGAGCAGTGGCTTCTTCCTTGCGGAGAGGCCTTTCAGGTTATGTCGATATAGGACTCGGTTTACAGTGATATAGATACTTTTGTACCTGTTTCCTCCAGCATCTTCACAAGGTCCTTTTCTGTTGTTCTGGGATTGATTTGCACTTTTTGCACCAAAGTATGTTCATCTCTAGGAGACAGAACGCGTCTCCTTCCTGAGCGGTATGACGGCTGCATGGTCCCATGGTGTTTATACTTGCATACTATTGTTTGTACAGATAAACGTGGTACCTTCGGGTGTTTGGAAATTGCTCCAAAGGATGAACCAGACTTATGGAGGTCTACCATTTTTTTCTGAGGTCTTGGCTGATTTCTTTTGATTTTCCCATGATGTCAAGCAAAGAGGCACTGAGTTTGAAGGTAGGCCTTGAAATACATGCACAGGTACACCTCCAATTGACTCAAATGATGTCAATTAGCCTATCAGAAGCTTCTAAAGCCATGACATCATTTTCTGGAATTTTCCAAGCTGTTTAAAGGCATAGTCAACTTAGTGTATGTAAACTTCTGACCCACTGGAATTGTGATACAGTGAATTATAAGTGAAATAATCTGTAAACTTTTTTTAGAAAAAATACTTGTGTCATGCACAAAGTAGATATCCTAACCGACTTGCCAAAACGATAGCTTGTTAACAATACATTTGTGGAGTGGTTGAAAAACGAGTTTTAATGATTCCAACTAAGTGTATGTAAACTTCCGACTTCAACTGTATATACAACGAAATGTAAACTGAAAAAAGGTACAACAAAACGAAGTGCAGCTAGTTTGCAGTCTTTCCAGCTTCAGTTTGAAGTGATTGTGTTAGCTGTGTTGTTGGCTAGCTCCTCTGAACAACAGTGTCCTGACGAGTGAGCACATTTTCTATGCCAGGCGAAATCGCACCTCATTAGCTCATTGTTATGGATGTATCCAAATAAATGGCACTAGAATACAGCTTAAACAAATGCAAATGCAGCTACTTTGCTGTTACTCTGGCTGCACTTTTTGACGTGACCGTAAGTTAGCCATATTTGGCTAGCTAGCATGCAAGGGATAAGAACGTTGCCAGCCAGTATGGCAATGGAACATTTAGAAAGAACGACTGGGTTGCGTCCATAGATACAGAACAAAAAGACTGAACGACTGATTCGTGTCTCTAGCAACCGAACCAATAGAACGAACGACCAGCCGGCTTGGGTAGCAACCCTAGATTTGTGTCGAGACTATATCTTGTGGAAGGATGAAATTGTATTAATAAATTCATCAAAATAACGTTTTTAATGAGAATATGTTGGTAACCCGTTGTGTAAAAGTGATAATGCCCTCAAAGCCGGTGTTTGGAGGATATACAGTGGGGAGAACAAGTATTTGATACACTGCCGATTTTGCAGGTTTTCCTACTTACAAAGCATGTAGAGGTCTGTAATTTTTATCATAGGTACACTTCAACTGTGAGAGACGGAATCTAAAACAAAAATCCTGAAAATCACATTGTATGATTTTTAAGTAATTAATTTACATTTTATTGCATGACATAAGTATTTGATACATCAGAAAAGCAGAACTTAATATTTGGTACAGAAACCTTTGTTTGCAATTACAGAGATCATACGTTTCCTGTAGGTCTTGACCAGGTTTGCACACACTGCAGCAGGGATTTTGACCTACTCCTCCATACAGACCTTCTCCAGATCCTTCAGGTTTTGGGGCTGTCGCTGGGCAATACGGACTTTCAGCTCCCTCCAAAGATTTTCTATTGGGTTCAGGTCTGGAGACTGGCTAGGCCACTCCAGGACCTTGAGATGCTTTTTACGGAGCCACTCCTTAGTTGCCCTGGCTGTGTGTTTCGGGTCGTTGTCATGCTGGAAGACCCAGCCACGACCCATCTTCAATGCTCTTGCTGAGGGAAGGAGGTTGTTGGCCAAGATCTCGCGATACATGGCCCCATCCATCCTCCCCGCTATACGGTGCAGTCGTCCTGTCCCCTTTGCAGAAAAGCATCCCCAAGGAATGATGTTTCCACCTCCATGCTTCACTGTTGGGATGGTGTTCTTGGGGTTGTACTCATCCTTCTTCTTCCTCCAAACACGGCGAGTGGAGTTTAGACCAAAAAGCTCTATTTTTGTCTCATCAGACCACATGACCTTCTCCCATTCCTCCTCTGAATCATCCAGATGGTCATTGGCAAACTTCAGACGGGCCTGGACATGCGCTGGCTTGAGCAGGGGGACCTTGCGTGCGCTGCAGGATTTTAATCCATGACGGCGTAGTGTGTTACTAATGGTTTTCTTTGAGACTGTGGTCCCAGCTCTCTTCAGTTCATTGACCAGGTCCTGCCGTGTAGTTCTGGGCTGATCCCTCACCTTCCTCATGATCATTGACGCCCCACGAGGTGAGATCTTGCATGGAGCCCCAGACCGAGGGTGATTGACCGTCATCTTGAACTTCTTCCATTTTCTAATAATTGCGCCAACAGTTGTTGCCTTCTCACCAAGCTGCTTTCCTATTGTCCTGTAGCCCATCCCAGCCTTGTGCAGGTCTACAATTTTATCCCTGATGTCCTTACACAGCTATCTGGTCTTGGCCATTGTGGAGAGGTTGGAGTCTGTTTGATTGAGTGTGTGGACAGGTGTCTTTTATACAGGTAACGAGTTCAAACAGGTGCAGTTAATACAGGTAATGAGTGGAGAACAGGAGGGCTTCTTAAAGAAAAACTAACAGGTCTGTGAGAGCCGGAATTCTTACTGGTTGGTAGGTGATCAAATACTTATGTCATGCAATAAAATGCAAATTAATTACTTAAAAATCATACAATGTGATGTTCTAGATTTTTGTTTTAGATTCCGTCTCTCACAGTTGAAGTGTACCTATGATATAAATAACAGACCTCTACATGCTTTGTAAGTAGGAAAACCTGCAAAATCGGCAGTGTATAAAATACTTGTTCTCCCCACTGTATATTGGCACGGTTTGCCGGCCCTCGACTTCGTCTTGGGCCTAACAACACCCATGCCAATGCATTATCACTTAAATAGACAATACATATAGGCCTAGGGTTTCAAGCTCCGGCTGATTTAAAATGTAATGATATTTAGTGATACTTGAATTGTGTTTGGTTGTCAATGCAGCCAAATATCAACATTTGAAGGAGATGTACCTTCTGCTTGGATAGGTTCATCTGTGCCACTTACTTGATTTTCTGTTGAGATGGAGACGTGAATTCAACATAGCCTTAGGGCAACCTGCCTTGGGCCAATGTATGGCCGATGAGCAAAGTCTCATTGGCCCAATGTGGGAAGCCTACATGGGGCCAATATTTTAGCCTGCATTGGGCCCACATCGTTCCAATGTGGGCATGTTTGCTGGGCAGTGGTTTAAGGCTGTTTTAACATATTCACTTGGTATCTAGGCTAGCATATGGCAATTGTTTTTACATATACTATGCATGAGATACAGTATCTACTCCAGTGAAAGTTTACGGAATAAATCAAAGATTGTCAGATGTTTTCATAGCTCAAAAAAAGGTATAATGTGAAGTTAATGCCATCTGTTGTGTAGCTCCAACTACGTACAGTGGGGAGAACAAGTATTTGATACACTGCCGATTTTGCAGGTTTTCCTACTTACAAAGAATGTAGAGGTCTTTAATTTTTATCATATGTACACTTCAACTGTGAGAGACGGAATCGAAAACAAAAATCCAGAAAATCACATTGTATGATTTTTAAGTAATTAATTTGCATTTTATTGCATGACATAAGTATTTGATCACCTACCAACCAGTAAGAATTCCGGCTCTCACAGACCTGTTAGTTTTTCTTTAAGAAGCCCTCCTGTTCTCCACTCATTACCTGTATTAACTGCACCTGTTTGAACTCGTTACCTGTATAAAAGACACCTGTCCACACACTCAATCAAACAGACTCCAACCTCTCCACAATGGCCAAGACCAGAGAGCTGTGTAAGGACATCAGGGATAAAATTGTAGACCTGCAAAAGGCTGGGATGAGCTACAGGACAATAGGCAAGCAGCTTGGTGAGAAGGCAACAACTGTTGGCACAATTATTAGAAAATGGAAGAAGTTCAAGATGACGGTCAATCACCCTCGGTCTGGGGCTCCATGCAAGATCTCACCTCGTGGGGCATCAATGATCATGAGGAAGGTGAGGGATCAGCCCAGAACTACACGGCAGGACCTGGTCAATGACCTGAAGAGAGCTGGGACCACAGTCTCAAAGAAAACCATTAGTAACACACTACGCCGTCATGGATTAAAATCCTGCAGCGCACGCAAGGTCCCCCTGCTCAAGCCAGCGCATGTCCAGGCCCGTCTGAAGTTTGCCAATGACCATCTGGATGATCCAGAGGAGGAATGGGAGACGGTCATGTGGTCTGATGAGAGAAATATAGAGCTTTTTGGTCTAAACTCCAGTCGCCGTGTTTGGAGGAAGAAGAAGGATGAGTACAACCCCAAGAACACCATCCCAAGCATGAAGCATGGAGGTGGAAACATCATTCTTTGGGGATGCTTTTCTGCAAAGGGGACTGGACGACTGCACCGTATTGAGGGGAGGATGGATGGGGCCATGTATCACGAGATCTTGGCCAACAACCTCCTTCCCTCAGTAAGAGCATTGAAGATGGGTGGCTGGGTCTTCCAGCATGACAACGACCTGAAACACACAGCCAGGGCAACTAAGGAGTGGCTCCATAAGAAGCATCTCAAGGTCCTGGAGTGGCCTAGCCAGTCTCCAGACCTGAACCCAATAGAAAATCTTTGGTGGGAGCTGACAGTCCGTATTGCCCAGCGACAGCTCCGAAACCTGAAGGATCTGGAGAAGGTCTGTATGGAGGAGTGGGCCAAAATCCCTGCTGCAGTGTGTGCAAACCTGGTCAAGACCTACAGGAAACGTATGATCTCTGTAATTGCAAACAAAGGTTTCTGTACCAAATGTTAAGTTCTGCTTTTCTGATGTATCAAATACTTATGTCATGCAATAAAATGCAAATTAATTACTTAAAAATCATACAATGTGATTTTCTGGATTTTTGTTTTAGATTCCGTCTCTCACAGTTGAAGTGTACCTATGATAAAAATTACAGACCTCTACATGCTTTGTAAGTAGGAAAACCTGCAAAATCAGCAGTGTATCAAACACTTGTTCTCCCCACTTTATATTGTTCAATCCCAAATGAATTGGAAAGAAATGCACCATCTAATTCCATCACATTTCACAGTCTCAGAAAATGATATCTGCATTAGGAGTTCGGTCTCATTCAGAGGGTGTAAATAGCTCTACTTTGAGCTCTACCACATTATTTCATGGTCTTAACACCTGAATGTTGGTTTTAGCACTCAACAGGAAGACATATTGGACCTGCCTACCATCTGAAACATTTATTATTCCCTTCTGTATTTTAATTAATGGAGTTTTCCATGACCTTGTACCTAGTATGCTCTCTCTTTGCTCGGCTTAGGGACATTAGCTGAATAAATAAAATCTAGCACTATTAACCTCTCTCAAGGCCCCATGGCAAAGAACCTGTTTGCTCTTGATCTCTGAGGACCTGGCCTCTATTAAAGAGGTGTTCAACATGCTTCATAGTCTCAGCAACGACTACATTAATGGCTAATTAGATGAATTAATTACATGAGCTATACCGGTATGTTCATTTCAATAGAAATCTTCTGCAACCAGACTGATATACTAACCATACCTGGGTTTAAATACTATTTGAAATTTTGAGCTTGCCTGGTGGAATTAAACCAATAGAATAGTCTTGCAAACCCCGCCCATTTGGCACTCCAGGCAGACTATAGCAAAAAATTAAGATATTTAAAAGATTGCGTTTTTCTGTGTTCCATCCCAACGATAGGACCACCACTGTAAGGGTTGGGGTGAGGTGTGACCCAGGTGCGGTGCAGGATATACAGTAGGCAGTAGGCAGAGATGGTGAAACAAGGATCTTTACTGGTGGTCCCGAAGCCAAAATACTAAATAACATACTTATCACAATAAAAGAAAGGCGGAGCAAATAAGTCTCCAAAAAACGTCTGACAGCCAAAATAGGAAATTATACCTAAGACTGAAACAAATATCGAAACAATGGAGAACACATCTCAAGTACCTGTACATAGGTCTCCGATCAGACACTGAGTAGTACTGCTGGACATAAAGAAACTAGCATAGAAAACTGTGCAAGGGAACACAGGGAAGTGAGGGCATAAATACACAGGTGAACAGATAGACGCAGGTGACACCAATAGGATGATGATTAGTCCCGACTGTGAGTGAGAAGGTGCCTAAGGTTGTCGGAGGATGACACCTAGTGGGTCGCTCCGGAATTGCGACCCCCTCCTGTAACACACCACTTGTGTTGGAACAAATTGAACTACATCGTCAGGAAGGATGCAAGGACTGACAATCCACATGTTTACTTGATTTCCCCACCAGTTTAATGGATTTCTTCCATTTTCTCTCAGATGATGCTGCTGGGATCAGTGTCACCATTACAACAGTTACAATCAGCATTCAACGGCCTATCAAATGTCTGGGCCAAGCCAATTGTGTGCAGTACATGGGGCTCTCTCATCATGAGACGCAGCGATGGGGTGTTGAGCCAACTGAAATAGCACGACACATCATTACAAAGGAGCCTAGCAATGATAGATGGATTTGACATTCAAATTTTCACAGTTCTTCAAATATGTTTATTCATATGTTTTCTTACCCAAGAAAACACACATTTACCTCCATACCACAGGGGGGAAAAAATATTACTACCCTGTAGCTACACTCTTAGAAAAAAAGGTGCTATCTAGAACCTTTTTTTTTTTTTCTTTTTTTTTTTTAGAACTTAAAAGTGTTATTTGGTTGTCCCCATAGGAGAACCCTTTGAAGAACCCTTTTTGATTCCAGGTAGAACCCTTTTGGTTCCAGATAGAACCCTTTTGAAATCCATGTAGTACCCTTTACACAGAGGGTTCTACATGGAACCCAAAATAGTTCTACCTGGAACCAAAAAGGGTTCTACCTGGAATTTAAAAGGGTTCTCCTATGGGGACAGCCAAAGAACCCTTTTGGAACCCTTTTTTCTAAAAGTGTATAGTTGTCTCTGCTATCTAGGATGCTAATTCTGAATGTCTAGTAGGTCGTAACGTAAATTGTGAAGGACAGTAGGAAACAATGATGAGAACTGTGCTGTATGTATTGTAATTTATTTTTCAGGTTGAGCTTTATTTTACCTGGTTTTAACTCACCTTTAGACAGTGAAATTGTAATAACATACCAAATAACTACTTTTCTCTTTCTTTGTGATTCATTGAAACAAGCACTATTAGGCGTCATTTGGTATTTGAAATCTCCAAAAATGCCACATTTATTCTCCTTGGTTGCTATCCACAAAAACATTTTTTAAATTTAAAAAGGTCAGACCCCCACTTACTGAGAACTGAATCATCCCACATTTCATCATGATCTTTGTGTCAAAATACGTGATATTTTTGATTAGTCAACACAGCTCCACCCTGTTCTCTTCCCAAGCGTTGTGATGACACATGACAAATCAGCTGCTTAGATAGCTACATCTCTAGTGTCAGTTGAAACGAGTTCACTAAAATACCTGTCTGTCTTTTCGGACAGATCTATGCGTTTTTGCGAACTTTGAATAGTCTACACATTCAGAGTAGGCTATTTGCATAACTGATCATCAAACTCATGAAATAATCAGGTTTCTCTTGGATCCGTTTCATCTGTCTATTGAAGACTTTTAAGGGTGGGCCGGACATTTAATAAAAATGACAATTTCCTATTTTACTGTCCACAATCTGCTTGGTGGCTGTGTGTAGTAGGCCTATAATTTCACAATTAAAGAATGAGTTGTGGGAAAGTTTTTGCTGGAACTTGGCGGTGGAGCCAACCTTTTAGCACTGATGCCGTTTCATCAAGAAGATGCAGCAGGCAGTTCAGTCAGCACTTGCCCAAGGATGCTGGGGATTTGGTTGGGCAAAGTTAGAGGGAACTGATCGGTTTGCAGCATAAACTGAGGAGGCAGATGCTGGCTAACCAAGGAACTAATCGAAGGAAGCAATCAGAATAAAGCCCTATTCGGACGGGATATGTTTTACTGGGTGGAGCTAAGGTAATGTAATTATGTGCACAAGCACAAATCACCACATCTGTAATTTTAGTCCCATCCAAATCTGTCATGTCAGTAATTTATACTTGGCAGGAAGGTTGTTATCCCAGCCCTAAAAACCTACTGTTTTTCGGCAAACTCCCGGGTCCTCTGATAATACTTATCCCGTGCGAATCGTCATCACTGTGTTTTGAGGAATATTAAAGAGTTTAACAGGTGCTGCACCCAGTTTGGGTAAGAACATGGGAATAAATGTATGCTTAAAACAAAGTGCTATGCAGGTAGCCTACAGATGAATGATCTGTTTTGTCACATATCAACTTTTCTAGTGCCATACTTTTCTTTTAAAAGATGAGGTGGACGATATTGTGCAAATTAATTCATAAATTGCCAAATGCGTCGGTTAATTAAATGTCTGCATAGGTTACAGTTCATGATTCTTATTGATATGCTTTATTATTTCGACATTCTCCGAATTGAAGGCCATTAGGCCAATATTAGGCTATCCCTAGACATTTTAAATATCTTCACACCTAGAAGAGCCTCTAGGCTTCTGTCATAACGGTAAATTATGAATTAAAAAAAAAATAATTACATGGGCAAAAAGGAAAAAAGGACATGCTGGGGTAATAATTACATAACCAACGGTCCATAGTAACACTAGTCCTGTGCAAATAGGGCTTAAGTCACTCATTTAGATTTCGTTACTAATGACTTTTATTGTCATGTAATCTGTAATCAGTAACTGATTACATTTTTCAAGTAATCAGACCATATTTGGAACCATTGTCACCATGTAAAACCTCAATAATCTAGTCTATCACAGTGCCATCCGTTTTGTCACCAAAGCCCCATATACTACCCACCATTGTGACCTGTACGCTCTCGTTGGCTGGCCCTCACTACGTATTCGTCGCCAAACCCACTGGCTCCAGGTCATCTATAAATCACTGCTAGGCAAATCCCCGCCTTATCTTAGCTCATTGGTCACCATAGCAACACCCACCCGTAGTATGCGCTCCACCAGGTATATCTCACTGGTCATCCCCAAAGCCAATACCTCCTTTGGCCGCCATTCCTTCCAGTTCTCTGCTGCCAATGACTGGAATGAACTGCAAAAATCTCTGAAGCTGGGGACTCTTATCTCCCTCACTAACTTTAAGCATCAGTTGTCAGAGCAGCTTACCGATCACTGCACCTGTATACAGCCCATTTGTAATTATCCCACCCAACTACCACATCCCCATATTGTTATTTATTTTGCTCATTTGCACCCCAGTATCTCTATTTGCACATCATCTTCTGCATAGCTATCACTCCAGTTTTAATAATAAATTGTAATGATTTTGCACTATGGCCTATTTATTGCCTTACCTCCATAACTTACTACATTTGCACACACTGTTTATAGATTTTCTATTGTTTTTGACTGTACGTTTTGTTTATCCCATGTGTAACTCTGTGTTGTTGTTGTTTTTAATCACACTGCTTTGCTTTATCTTGGCCAGGTCGCAGTTGTAAATGAGAACTTGTTCTCAACTGGCTTACCTGGTTAAATAAAGGTTAAATAAAAAAATTAAAAAGAAATACTATCAGGCAAATAGCAGCTGTTAGCGGCTTTAAAATATTACCGTTTCAATGCTTTATGTAATGTAGAACCCCCCTCGAGTGTAATGTGGCCGTTGACCTTTACCATGAGGCAAGGCCAACATATTAATGTCAACCCTAACAAATCTATATCTTTCATCTTATGCTCATTGCCACTTCTTCCACAGTCAGGTGGGTTGAGTCTTCTTCTCATGGTTCTCGCTCCCAGATAATGGCATATAGTATAGGTGTTTGTAAAGCACACTTCGTTCACGGTCACCTTTGAACATGTCTCTTCTCAACACACGGCGACCGCTCTTTTGCAGGGGAGATCTCAAGTGGATACACTGGGATTTCACTAGGTCTCAGACTTTTAGAATCATGCGGAGAAGCATTTCACAGATTCACGCTGTCAACCTTTTTCACATCTGGAAAGAAAATCACCACACACACACTAGCCTAGATAGAGGAATCATACCATTTGAAATCGTATTGGAACAAAGCACATTTTGGTGTATTGAGGGGCTCGTTTCAATTGATGTCCTGCAATGTTCTTTCATCCGCTTGTATTTTAGCTGTCAAATCTTGTTTCAGGAAGACTTCGGAGTCACCCATCCAGGAATTGTATGAATCTTGTATTTCTTTTTCGATTGTTTTTTAGACAAACCTTAATACATTTTTTAATACAGCATTTTGAAGAAAGGCAAATAATGTATTATGGTGTTGCCATGACAGCTGAAAGATATTACTTACTTAGGCCCCATGAGGAGGATACTGTAGTAAGCCATCAACACAATATATACCGGGCTAATAATGTGGCTGCATCTGTCAGTAGAAGGTATTACACAACAGCATATCTCATATTCTGCTTTTTAACCCTTTCAGGGATACAGTGAATCAGGTCTGGGGGTTTACATTGAGTATACAAAACATTAGGAACACCTTCCTGATATTTTCAAAAGTTGTCTATCTGAAGTTTGCCTATCGGATAGTATTAAATGCATAGAAATAGAACGCCCATTCTATTCATTATATTTTTGTGCATTTAATCCTATTCAAAGCACAAAATCCAGATACAGTTGAAGTCGGAGGTTTACATACATTTTAGCCAAATATATTTAAACTCAGTTTCTCACAATTCCTGACATTTAATTCGAGTAAAAATTCCCTGTCTTAGGTCAGTTAGGATCACCACTTTATTTTAAGAATGTGAAATGTCAGAAAAAAAGTAGAGAGAATGATGTATTTCAGCTTTTTATTTCTTTCATTACATTCCCAGTGGGTCAGAAGTTTACATACACTCAATTAGTATTTCATTGCATTGCCTTTAAATTGTTTAACTTGTGTCAAACGTTTCAGGTAGCCTTCCACAAGCTTCCCACAATAAGTTGGGTGAATTCTGGCCCATTCCTCCTGACAGAGCTGGTGTAACTGAGTCAGGTTTGTAGGCCTCCTTGCTCGCACACGCTTTTTCAGTTCTGCCCACAAACAAATATTCTATAGGATTGAGGTCAGGGCTTTGAGATGGCCACTCCAATACCTTGACTTTGTTGTCCTTAAGCCATTTTGCCACAACTTTGGAAGTATGCTTGGGGTCATAGTCCATTTGGAAGAGCCATTTGCGAACAAGCTTTAACTTCCTGACTGACGTCTTGAGATGTTGCTTCAATATATCCACATAATTTTCGTTCCTCATGATGCCATCTATTTTGTGAAGTGCACCAGTCCCTTCTGCAGCAAAGCACCCCCACAGCATGATGCTGCCACCTCCGTGCTTCACGGTTGGGATGGTGTTCTTCAGCTTGCAAGCCCCCCCTTTTTCCTCCAAACATAATGATGGTCATTATGGCCAAACACTTCTATTTTTGTTTCATCAGACAGAGGACATTTCTCAAAAAAGTAAGATCTTTGTCCCCATGTGCAGTTGCAAACCGTAGTCTGGCTTTTTTATGGCAGTTTTCGAGCAGTGGCTTCTTCCTTGCGGAGAGGCCTTTCAGGTTATGTCGATATAGAACTCGTTTTACAGTGGATATAGATACTTTTGTACCTGTTTCCTCCAGCATCTTCACAAGGTCCTTTTCTGTTGTTCTGGGATTGATTTGCACTTTTCACAGCAAAGTACGTTCATCTCTAGGAGACAGAACGCGTCTCCTTCCTGAGCGGTATGACGGCTGCATGGTCCCATGGTGTTTATACTTGTGTACTATTGTTTGTACAGATAAACGTGGTACCTTCAGGTGTTTGGAAATTGCTCCAAAGGATTAACCAGACTTGTGGAGGTCTTGGCTGATTTCTTTTGATTTTCCCATGATGTCAAGCAAAGAGGCACTGAGTTTGAAGGTAGGCCTTGAAATACATCCACAGGTACACCTCCAATTGACTCAAATGATGTCAACTAGCCTATCAGAAGCTTCTAAAGCCATGACATCTTCTGGAATTTTCCAAGCTGTTTAAAGGCTAAGTCAAATTAGTGTATGTAAACTTCTGACCCACTGGAATTGTGATACAGTGAATTATAAGTGAAATAATCTGTCTGTAAACAATTGTTGGAAAAATTACTTGTGTTATGCACAAAGTAGATGTCCTAACCAACTTGCCAAAATGATAGTTTGTTAACAAGAAATGTGTGGAGTGGTTGAAAAATGAGTTTTAAGGACTCCAACCTAAGTGTATGTAAACTTCTGACTTCAACTGTAGATAACTTTTGAAAATCTTGGCCCAGTTGTGTCAGGAGTGGAGTGTAGTGGGATGTGGAATCACACGCAGGACACAGAGATATGAATCCAAAGGTCTTTTAGTGAAGTCCGTAGTACACGCCAAACACGGCAACAGGCCACAGGCGAAATCAAACGCACACTAAACTGAACAAAGTAAGTGTGCACAACGTGCAGGACTCTCTATTACAACACGAAATAAGAGAGAACAAAAATCCAGAGGACCAAACAACCACACGACAGTAGAACAATTACACACAACACCTGACCTAACACAAGGAACTAAATAGGGTGCCTAATGAGACTAAACACTAAACAGGTGTGACAAACAGACAAAACCAATCAAACATGAAACATCGAACGGTGGCAGCTAGTACTCCGGAGACGACGACCGCCGAAGCCTGCCCGAACAAGGAGGAGGGGCCGCCTCGGCCGAAACCGTGACAGTTGACATACAGTGGGGGAAAAAAGTATTTAGTCAGCCACCAATTGTGCAAGTTCTCCCACTTAAAAAGATGAGAGAGGCCTGTAATTTTCATCATAGGTACACGTCAACTATGACAGACAAATTGAGGAAAATAATCCAGAAAATCACATTGTAGGATTTTTAATGAATTTATTTGCAAATTATCGTGGAAAATAAGTATTTGGTCACCTACAAACAAGCAAGATTTCTGGCTCTCACAGACCTGTAAATTCTTCTTTAAGAGGCTCCTCTGTCCTCCACTCGTTACCTGTATTAATGGCACCTGTTTGAACTTGTTATCAGTATAAAAGACACCTGTCCACAACCTCAAACAGTCACACTCCAAACTCCACTATGGCCAAGAACAAAGAGCTGTCAAAGGACGCCAGAAACAAAATTGTAGACCTGCACCAGGCTGGGAAGACTGAATCTGCAATAGGTAAGCAGCTTGGTTTGAAGAAATCAACTGTGGGAGCAATTATTAGGAAATGGAAGACATACAAGACCACTGATAATCTCCCTCGATCTGGGGCTCCACACAAGATCTCACCCCGTGGGGTCAAAATGATCACAAGAACGGTGAGCAAAAATCCCAGAACCACACGGGGGGACCTAGTGAATGACCTGCAGAGAGCTGGGACCAAAGTAACAAAGCCTACCATCAGTAACACACTACGCCGCCAGGGACTCAAATCCTGCAGTGCAAGACGTGTCCCCCTGCTTAAGCCAGTACATGTCCAGGCCCATCTGAAGTTTGCTAGAGTGCATTTGGATGATCCAGAAGAGGATTGGGAGAATGTCATATGGTCAGATGAAACCAAAATATTACTTTTTGGTAAAAACTGAACTCGTCGTGTTTGGAGGACAAAGAATGCTGAGTTGCATCCAAAGAACACCATACCTACTGTGAAGCATGGGGGTGGAAACATCATGCTTTGTGGCTGTTTTTCTGCAAAGGGACCAGGACGACTGATCCGTGTAAAGGAAAGAATGAATGGGGCCATGTATCGTGAGATTTTGAGTGAAAACCTCCTTCCATCAGCAAGGGCATTGAAGATGAAACGTGGCTGGGTCTTTCAGCATGACAATGATCCCAAACACACCGTCCGGGCAACGAAGGAGTGGCTTCGTAAGAAGCATTTCAAGGTCCTGGAGTGGCCTAGCCAGTCTCCAGATCTCCACCCCATAGAAAATCTTTGGAGGGAGTTGAACGTCCGTGTTGCCCAGCGACAGCCCCAAAACATCACTGCTCTAGAGGAGATCTGCATGGAGGAATGAGCCAAAATACCAGCAACAGTATGTGAAAACCTTGTGAAGACTTACAGAAAACGTTTGACCTGTGTCTTTGCCAACAAAGGGTATATAACAAAGTATTGAGAAACTTTTGTTATTGACCAAATACTTATTTTCCACCATAATTTGCAAATAAATTCATTAAAAATCCTGCAATGTGATTTTCTGTATTTTTTTTCCTCATTTTGTCTGTCATAGTTGACGTGTACCTATGATGAAAATTACAGGCCTCTCTCATCTTTTTAAGTGGCAGAACATGCACAATTGGTGGCTGACTAAATACTTTTTTTCCCCACTGTATCTGAGCAATTATAAATGTTTAATGGCACCCCAGGGATGGATTGAAATGTACAGAATGGTTACCTGGAGGAAAATAGGGGAAGGTCATGCTTTTTCAAATTCAGTAAAAGGGAGGATTATTATTATTTTATTTTTTAAAGTAGTCCAGGGGAGGGTCGTGTAATTTGTAATTGATGAAATATTTTCTCAGTGTTTTAGAATTAGTTGCTTATTAGGCTCTGTATTGATGTGTGCCCGATGCTGCCCTGATCTCTCGCCTATAGGCTATTTAGTGTGGTCTAGGCTATAGACTACGAAGTGCATGCTCGGAGAAGCACAGAGCAAAGTTATATTTCTAAGATAGCTGCTGGGATGGTGTAAAATAAAACTAGGCTGCATTGCACACTGCATTACACACTGCAACCATGAGCCCCGGCCTGCTCTGCTCTTGCTGATCAAAAACGTTTTGGTGTGCTGCTTAACCAATGGCTGTGCTGTGTAGGGCTATGGTGGCAGTTCAGGAAGAGAGTCAAAGGTTTCTTAAGAAAATTATTTTTGATTAGGCCTAGTTCAAAGAATTGGGCGCGGACTAGCCTGTAGCCTTTGTTCTGTTCAGTTTGAGAAGGAGAGCGTGAAGATGAGATAAATAATGGACCCGAGGTCAACTTTGATAGCTACCTACTACTATAATTGATTTGATTAAAACAGTATGTTTGTTGCCCATGATGTACTGTATTTATGAGAGTTATTGACCTCACAATAAGCCAGATTCGGGTAACTTACATTGTGGCGCTGAAACTTGAAGCAGCAGCCGCGGCACAATCAATCACACAGCTCATGGTGCTGAAAGTAGACAGAATCGAGTAGGCATAGTTCATTTAAACCGTCTTCATTTTAATTAATTAGACTTTACTGACAACAAGAAGTCTTTGTGGTGGAGCCTATTTCTTCCTATTTAACAAATAAGAGGTAGGCCTACCTGTTTGACAGATGAAATTAGGCTATTGGCTGCTATATCCATAGATTTATCGGTCAATTCATCCACTCTTTTAATGGCCTACCTTCGTGTCAGTGAAGGGCTGTTAAGTTCAAACCAAGACTCGAATTGAGGGGGTATGAGAGGGTATGCCATAGGCCTACCTTTTATTAAAGATTATTCAAAGTAGACACCCTTTGCTTTGATGACAGCTTTGCACACTCTTGGCATTCTCTCAATCAGCTTCATGAGGTAGTCACCTGGAATGCATTTCAATTAACAGGTGTGCCTTCTTAAAAGTTAATTTGTGGAATTTCTTTCCTTCTTAATGCATTTGAGCCAATCAGTTGTGTTGTGACAAGGTAGGGGGTGTACAGAATATAGCCCTATTTGGTAAAAGACCAAGTCCATATTATGTCAAGAACAGCTCAAATAAGCTAAGAAAAACGACAGTCCATCATTACTTTAAGACATGAAGGTCAGTCAATACGGAACATTTCAAGAACTTTGAAAGTTTCTTCAAGGGCAGTCACAAAAACCATCAAGCGCTATGATGAAACTGGCTCTCATGAGGACCGCCACAGGAATGGAAGACCCAGAGTTAACTCTGCTGCAGAGGATAAGTTCATTAGAGTTGCCAGCCTCAGAAATTGCAGCCCAAATAAATGCTTCACAGAGTTCAAGTAACAGACACATCTCAACATCAACTGTTCAGAGGGGACTGTGTGAATCAGGCCTTCATGGTCGAATTTCTGCAAAGAAACTACTACTAAAGGACACCAATAAGAAGAAGAGACCTGCTTGGGCCAAGAAACACGAGCAATGGACATCAGACCGGTGGAAATGTGTCTTTTGGTCTGGAGTCCAATTTGGAGATTTTTGGTTCCAACCGCCGTGTCATTGTGAGACGCGGTGTGGGTGAACGGATGATCTTCACGTGTGTATTTCCCACCGTAAAGCATGGAGGAGGAGGTTTTATGGTGTGGGGGTGCTTTGCTGGTGACGCTGTCTGTGACTTATTTAGAATTCAAGGCACACTTAACCAGCATGGCTACCACAACATTCTGCAGCGATACGCCATCCCATCTGGTTTGGGCTTGGTGGGACTATCATTTGTTTTTCAATGGGACAATAACCCAACACACTTCCAGGCTGTGTAAGGGCTATTTTACCAAGAAGGAGAGTGATGGAGTGCTGCATCAGATGACGTGGCCTCCACAATGCCCCGGCCTCAACCCAATAGAGATGGTTTGGGATGAGTCGGACGGCAGAGTGAAGGAAAAACAGCCAACAAGTGCTCATCATATGTGGGAACTCCTTCAAGACTGTTGGAAAAGCATTCCAGGTGAAGCTGGTTGAGAGAATGCCAAGAGTGTGCAAAGCTGTCATCAAGGCAAAGGGTGGCTATTTGAAGAATCTAAAATATATTTTGATTTGTTTAACACTTTTTTGGTTACTACATGATTCCATATGTGTTCTTTCATAGTTTATTTTTTTACTAGGCAAGTCAGTTAAGAACAAATTCTTATTTACAATGACGGCCTACACCGGCCAAACCCGGACGACGTTGGGCCAATTGTGCGCCGCCCTATGGGACTCCCAATCACGGCCGGTTGTGATACAGCCTGGAAACAAACCAGGGGGTCTGTAGTGACACCTCAAGCACTGAGATGCAGTCAGTGGCGGCTTCTGAAAAAATTCTCAGGGGGGGCAATTTTTCTGATGATTTAGGTGACCTACACACATTTAAAAAAAGATATGTCCAGCAACAACATGAAGACAGGGGCAGCATATAAGTCAATACTGATATACACATTACTTGCTTCAAAAAGGCCTCATGGTTGAATTGGAAATATGTGCACCTGAGCAAGCAGGAGCTTTTGATAGAGGCTACTGAAAACATTGATGCAAGTTATTGGTAATAAGACATTTTTATAGACTTCCATATTCTGCCCTCTTGTATAGATTTGTGAAAATGAACAGTGATAGACATTTTGCCTGAAAACAGAATTTGAAAATAATTTCTAGAAAAGGTAAACACAGCTATCTGTATGGCTTTGTAAATATGAACAACCATATTCTGGCCAATTGTATAGATTTGTGAAAAAAATTGTTTACTTTTTTAAAAATGAAAAATAACTATTTTAAACAACATCAACTGTGAACTGATTTGGGCGTGTGTGTGTTAAAGAGACAGACAGGGAGGGACAAAGAGAGAGAGAGGCTACATTACTTGTACTGAAACTGTTCTCTTCTCTCTTTCAATGCAGAAAAGCGGTCAATGACTTTCTCATTGAAATCAGGCATGCTGAGGACTAGTTTACTAGTTACTTTTTAGCTTGCTGCATGATCAAATTCAGCTGATGCGCATCGCAATGCACGTAATGGCCTTTCTTGAAATGCTCACGCACCTTTTGCCTTCTCTCGCCTCATCACACTGGCTCCATCGTAAGCTTGCGCAATGAGTTTGACTTTCACGTCGTCGGCAAAAAGACCGTTCAGTCTCTCCAAAAGCACACTGGCGATTGAGACTGAGGTTGATTCCGAGATGGGAAGGAACTCAAAAAAGCGCTCCTGCACTTTGTGGTTGTCTCTTTGATGTGAACTTCTTTCAAAGAGACAATCGAGTTGCACTGAACGCTATAGCCATCTTGATAGTAGTACGTGAATTGATTGATGCTGCTACCCGCTCTTTTCTTAGTTACGTTCATGGTTACGTTACGTATGACGAAAGCGCGTAAGTGCAAGCCCTCAGAAACCCATAGAGATTGTATTGAAAGCTCTGAAATTTGAAAAAAATAGATTTTACATGGGAGTCTATGACAGACTTCTGGGCGATTTTCAACCTGACTGAAATCGCCCCAAAAGGGGGGGGAGCCATTTGAAGCACGACTTTAGCCTGATTGGACATTTAGTGGCAGTGTGGCACTGTGGCAGATCAGACGTCTAGATTACAACACTGATAACTACTGTTGCCGTGATATAATTGATTAGAAAAAAATTCCCTTCCTTTTCCCGTTTGGCAGTGCGTCGCCCATATCGGCCTATTGAACAGACCGCCCCTGGATGCAGTGTCTTAGACCGCTGCGCCACTCGGGAGCCCCATGTCTTCATTATTATTCTACAATGTAAAAAATATAAAAATAAATAAAAACCCTTGAATGAGTAGTTGAGTCCAAACTTTTGACTGGTAGTGTATATACAGTGGGGAAAAAAAGTATTTAGTCAGCCACCAATTGTGCAAGTTCTCCCACTTAAAAAGATGAGAGAGGCCTGTAATTTTCATCATAGGTACACGTCAACTATGACAGACAAATTGAGAAAACAAATTCCAGAAAATCACATTGTAGGATTTTTAATGAATTTATTTGCAAATTATGGTGGAAAATAAGTATTTGGTCACCTACAAACAAGCAAGATTTCTGGCTCTCACAGACCTGTAACTTCTTCTTTAAGAGGCTCTTCTGTCCTCCACTTGTTACCTGTATTAATGGCACCTGTTTGAACTTGTTATCAGTATAAAAGACACCTGTCCACAACCTCAAACAGTCACACTCCAAACTCCACTATGGCCAAGACCAAAGAGCTGTCAAAGGACACCAGAAACAAAATTGTAGACCTGCACCAGGCTGGGAAGACTGAATCTGCAATAGGTAAGCAGCTTGGTTTGAAGAAATCAACTGTGGGAGCAAATATTAGGAAATGGAAGACATACAAGACCACTGATAATCTCCCTCGATCTGGGGCTCCACGCAAGATCTCACCCCGTGGGGTCAAAATGATCACAAGAACGGTGAGCAAAAATCCCAGAACCACACGGGGGGACCTAGTGAATGACCTGCAGAGAGCTGGGACCAAAGTAACAAAGCCTACCATCAGTAACACACTACGCCGCCAGGGACTCAAATCATACAGTGCCAGACGTGTCCCCCTGCTTAAGCCAGTACATGTCCAGGCCCGTCTGAAGTTTGCTAGAGTGCATTTGGATGATCCAGAAGAGGATTGGGAGAATGTCATATGAAACCAAAATAGAACTTTTTGGTAAAAACTCAACTCGTCGTGTTTGGAGGACAAAGAATGCTGAGTTGCATCCAAAGAACACCATACCTACTGTGAAGCATGGGGGTGGAAACATCATGCTTTGGGGCTGTTTTTCTGCAAAGGGACCAGGACGACTGATTCGTGTAAAGGAAAGAATGAATGGGGCCATGTATCATGAGCTTTTGAGTGAAAACCTCCTTCCATCAGCAAGGGCATTGAAGATGAAACGTGGCTGGGTCTTTCAGCATGACAATGATCCCAAACACACCGCCCGGGCAACGAAGGAGTGGCTTCGTAAGAAGCATTTCAAGGTCCTGGAGTGGCCTACCCAGTCTCCAGATCTCAACCCCATAGAAAATCTTTGGAGGGAGTTGAAAGTCCGTGTTGCCCAGCGACAGCCCCAAAACATCACTGCTCTAGAGGAGATCTGCATGGAGGAATGGGCCAAAATACCAGCAACAGTGTATGAAAACCTTGTGAAGACTTACAGAAAACATTTGACCTGTGTCATTGCCAACAAAGGGTATATAACAAAGTATTGAGAAACTTTTGTTATTGACCAAATACTTATTTTCCACCATAATTTGCAAATAAATTCATAAAAAATCCTACAATGTGATTTTCTGGATTTTTTTTTCTCATTTTGTCTGTCATAGTTGACGTGTACCTATGATGAAATTTACAGGCCTCTCTCATCTTTTTAAGTGGGATAACTTGCACAATTGGTGGCTGACTAAATACTTTTTTTCCCCACTGTATATCTGGGAGAGCTCCCGCTGTTTAATGGTCAATTTGGTTACTAATAAATGGCAATTGATTCTTGAAGAATACAACTGATATAAATGCCTGGTTGTATTACTCCATCATTTCTGCAGCATTGAAGGTCCCCAAGAACACAGTGGCCTCCATCATTCTTAAATGGAAGAAGTTTGAGTGTGGTCCTCTGTAGCTCAACCGGTAGAGCATGGCGCTTGTAACGCCAGAGTAGTGGGTTCGATCCCCGGGACCACCCATACACAAAAATGTATGCACGCATGACTGTAAGTCGCTTTGGATAAAAACGTCTGCTAAATGGCTTATTATTATTATGAATTTAGCCCCACCCCTCATCTTTATACCACATCAAGTATCTGGTCTGCCACTGGGCTGAAATGCAAACTCAGGATTGAGGCTTTAAGAAAGCTGCTTTTCTCGAGGGACTTCATAAAACCTCCCCCAAACAAAATGAGAAGGGTTGTAAAAAACTAAAACCAAAAATAATGTTAAAAAAAAGAGGACTGAAATGTAAACACAAAACAGACCTCATTGTGTGAGACACCAAAACCAACATGAAATACCAGCCAACCAACTACCAGGAACAGCAGTTTTAAAAGGTCATTCCACACCTCACTGACCTTAGGTTTTAGGAGCAATTGATAAGGTCACTTTCGGTGAATAATGGTTATGGGTCAAAATTAAATCAAATAACATTTTATTGGTCACACACATATTTAGGGGCAAAACTTTCACTGGGAACAGGGGGGTCATGTCCCCCCCACATTCTGAAATTGCATTTCAAAAGTCTTTGTATTTTTTCAAGAGTTGTTCATTTGATAAGCTATTGGTTAAAGGTGCAACGCAATATGTACTATTGAATTACCTTTGATCTAGTTCAGTCTTATTAATCACTTAAACATATTTAATAATGATCTCTTACCTAGCTTGATGACTGTGGGCATTTTTGCTTACTTTTTGTTCTAAATAGAGACGGCATATAGGATTGTGTAAAATTGCAGGAAATTAGCTTAAGATGCCCAAAAACATTCTAGGGGAGGCCCCCAGATCCCCCTCCAGGTTATGTCCTCCCCACTTCTAAAACCAAAGTGCACATATTTAGCAGATGTTATTGCGGGTATAGTGAAATGCTTGTGTAACTAGCTCCAATAGTGCAGTAATATCTAACAATACACAACAATACACACAAATCTAAAAGTAAAGAATGGAATTAAGAAATATATATATATATATATATATATATATATATATATATACAGTGCATTCAGAAATTATGCAGACCCCTTCCCGTTTTCACATTTTGTTACAGCCTTATTCTAAAATCGATTAAAAAATATTTTTCCATCAACCTATGCACAAAACCCCATAATGACAAAGCGAAAACAGGTTTTTAGACATTTCTGCACATTTATATTTAAAAAAAACAGAAATACCTTATTTATATAAGCATTCAGACCCTTTGCTATGAGACTGGAAATGTAGCTCAGGTGCATCCTGTTTCCATTGATCATCCTTGAGATGTTTCTACAACTTGATTGTAGTCCACCTGTGGTAAATTCAATTGATTGGACTTGATTTGGAAAGCCACACACCTGTCTATGTTAGGTCCCACAGTTGATAGTGGATGTCAGAGCAAAAACCAAGCCATGAGGTCGAAGGACTTGTCCGTAGAGCTCTGATACAGTATTGTGTCGAGGCACAGATCTGGGGAAGGGTAGCAAAACATTTCTGCAGCATTGAAGGTCCCCAAGAACACAGTGGCCTCCATCATTCTTAAATGGAAGAAGTTTGGAACCACCAAGACTCATAGAGCTGGCTACCTGGCCAAACTGAGCAATCGGGGGAGAAGGGCCGTGATCAGGGAGGTGACCAAGAACCGAATGGTCACTCTGACAGAGCTCCAGAGTTCCTCTGTGGAGATGGGAGAACCTTCCAGAAGGACAACCATCTCTGCAGCCCTCCACCAATCGGGCCTTTATGGTAGAGTGGCCAGACGGAAACCACTCCTCAGTAAAAGGCACATGCCAGCCCACTTGGAGTTTGCCAAAATGCCCCTAAAGGACTCTCAGACCATGAGAAACAAGATTCTCTGGTCTGATGAAACCAAGATTGAATTGTTTGGCCTGAATGCCCAGCGTCACGTCTGGAGGAAACCTGGCACCATCCCTATGGTGAAGCATGGTGGTGGCAGCATCATGCTGTGGGGATGTTTTTCAGTGGCAGAGACTGGGAGATGAACGGAGCACAGTACAGAGAGATCCTTGATGAAAAGCTGCTCCAGAGCACTCAGGACCTCAGACTGGGGCGAATTTTCACCTTCCAACAGGACAACGACCGTAAGCACACAGCCCAGACAACACAGGAGTTGCTTCGGGACAAGTCTCTGAATGTCCTTGAGTGACCCAGCCAGAGTCCGGACTTGAACCGGATCAAACATCTCTGGAGAGACCTGAAAATAGCTGTACAGCGACGCTCCCCATCCAACCTGGCAGAGCTTGATAGGATCTGCAGAGAAGAATGGGAGAAACTCTGCAAACACAGGTGTGCCACGCTTGTAGCGTCATATCCAAGAAGACTTGAGGCTGTAATCGTTGCCAAAGGTGCTTCAACAAAGTACTGAGTAAAGGGTCTGAATACTTATGTAAATGTGATATTTCAGTTTTTGCTTTGTCATTATGGGGTATTCTGTGTAGATTGATGAGGGGGAAAAAACGATTTAATCCATTTTAGAATAAGGCTGCAATGTAAGAAAATGTGGGGTCTGAATACTTTCCGAATGAACTGTACATTATCAAGCATTTCACATATATTATCCAGATATTGACTGTTGGCACTTGGTCGTCTATAGGAGCTTCCCACAAGAGTGGGCTTTAGGTTAGGTAGATAAACCTTTAGCCATATTACTTCAGTAGTATTTAACACGAGATCCTCTCTAAGCTTTACCAGAATGTGGTTCTGAATATAGACCGCATCACCGCCCCATTGGTATTGCTGTCTTTTCTGTAGATGTTATAACCATGTATTGCTACCACTGTATCATCAAAGGTATTATCTAAGTGAGTTTCAGAGATAGTCAGAATATGAATGTCATCTGTTACCAGCAAGTTATTGACTTCATGAACCTTATTTATTAAGCTACATATGTTCATGTGGGCTATTTTTAGCACTTTTCTGGGATGCTTGATTGTTTTTATTGCTTTACTGGGAAGCTTATCAGAAGTAGACAATGCTCATGTTGTTTATATTTGAGCTGATAGTGCAGGGTGAGCTGCACACAGTGGACTTCCTACTAGGGCACACCGCCTCAGTGCTAACAGTATAACTCTGGTTCATAGGCACAGGATTATTGCATTCAAAAGCTGTAGGATCAACAAAGGCATTCAGGGCAGTTAGGGGGACATATATTAAGTGACTTACATTGTGTCTGATAATGTACAATTGCTGCAGCATTATGACAACTCAGCGAAACAATGGTAGGGATTAACTGAGCTGGTCTTGGGTCATTGATAAGTCATTGTCTAAAAGCAGAGTCCAGGAGCCAAGATCATTTGAATGCACTCCGTTATTCCTGTAGAGCATCTTTTGTTTTCAGAAGGTCTAGAAGTTAGACCAGAGAAGGTGTTCCAAGACAGACCAGAGATATTACCATTCTAGTCTATCAAAAGCTTTTTCTGCATCAATAAATAATATAGCACAAGGAGCGGTTGTTTCTGATGAAGCATCTAAGATATATAATAATAAATTGAGGTTATCCGAAGATAAACGCTTTTTAGCAAACCCGCTTTGGTCCATGTGGACCTATTTGGGTAAGTAAGTCTCGAAGCGGGAGGACAACATTTTGAGAACAGTTTAATATCTGTGTTTATCAAAGATAGGGGGCAGTAGTGAGAACACTGCGTGGCATATTTGCTTTTTTTTATAAAAGCTAAATTAGTGCTGTATTCACATCTCTCCCAAATGAACCTTTGTGAACGGTTGTATTAACCTTTTCACGTGTGAATTCCAAATATATCTAATGGTCCCCCCAGCATGAGTTATTTTATGCAAGTGATGTCAGAATGCACTCACTGTTCCAAAATGTGATTGTTACGCAACAGGACAGCTAACAGGACTGCCCTCAAACTAAGGCACGTTGCCAACTAATTATCTTTAAGCTACAATTTGTGTGTTCTGCTTTATTAATTCATATAGAAGTAGCCCATTTTTCTCTGGAGGACAATTTACGTTTGAGGCATACTTTGCAAATGTGAGATAAGGATTAGCTAGATGAGCCGGACAAACTTCTCTCTTCATTGAGAGCCCAAGCACTCCCCCAGTGTTTCCCCAGGTCAAGTATGGAGACATTTGCGCATCTCCAGTCAGAATAGAACCTGCACAAACTTTTTCCCCCTGGCGCCCACATTGCCTTCATTGTTGTTTTATGTACTAATAATAACTTTGGATGTGTGTGTTCCTATCAAAGTAAGTGCCTTACAACGTTATCATAATAGTTCATGTATATTGTGTTATGTTGTTTTTACTGTGGTACACCCGCCGTATGTATGTATGGAGCATAATGTATTCTGTGTGTATTCTTTTATAACCGGGGACACACGAAATACTAATTTCATAACCTTTATGGTGTTATACTCTGTGCTTACGTAGCTAGCTACATTATTTTATTAGCTCTTTAAAACAATGCTAATGGCCTCAGAAGTATTAGCTTGTGTTGTATCCTTTGAAGCTGCCCTGTCATTATGAACATGGCCTGTGTATTCATTTGGCCTGTTTAGCATAGCTCTGCCCCCTTGTGGAGCTCTTCAGTTACTGTTTCTTATATCATTCATAATTGTGATTTTGTCAATGCAATTGATAATTTTTATAGCAGTGTTAGGTCATTGTACTATTGTTTTATTTCTATATCCTGATATTGTATTCTAATTAGTAATAATTCATCTTTATTCTGTACATTCAGAAACCCCACACATTGACCATTATTTGCCAACATAACTGGAACTGGAGATCTTTGTTGTCGAAGATTGAGGCCAGCTTTTGTATGCTAGCAACATACTGTTTGAACATACACTCCTTTACAGTTTTACTGGAGGAAAAAAACAGCAAGAAAAGACATACAGTGAGGGAAAAAAGTATTTGATCCCCTGCTGATTTTGTACGTTTGCCCACTGACCTAGAAATGATCAGTCTATAATTTTAATGGTAGGTTTATTTGAACAGTGAGAGACAGAATAACAACAAAAAAATCCAGAAAAACGCATGTCAAAAATGTTATAAATTGATTTGCATTTTAATGAGGGAAATAAGTATTTGACCCCCTCTCAATCAGAAAGATTTCTGGCTCCCAGGTGTCTTTTATACAGGTAACGAGCTGAGATTAGGAGCACACTCTTAAAGGGAGTGCTCCTAATCTCAGCTTGTTACCTGTATAAAAGACACCTGTCCACAGAAGCAATCAATCAATCAGATTCCAAACTCTCCACCATGGCCAAGACCAAAGAGCTCTCCAAGGATGTAAGGGACAAGATTGTAGACCTACACAAAGCTGCAATGGGCTACAAGACCATCGCCAAGCAGCTTGGTGAGAAGGTGACAACAGTTGGTGTGATTATTCGCAAATGGAAGAAACACAAAATAACTGTCAATCTCCCTCGGCCTGGGGCTCCATGCAAGATCTCCCCTCGTGGAGTTGCAATGATCATGAGAACGGTGAGGAATCAGCCCAGAACTACACGGGAGGATCTTGCCAATGATCTCAAGGCAGCTGGGACCATAGTCACCAAGAAAACAATTGGTAACACACTATGCCGTGAAGGACTGAAATCCTGCAGCGCCCGCAAGGTCCCCCTGCTCAAGAAAGCACATATACATGCCCGTCTGAAGTTTGCCAATGAACATCTGAATGATTCAGAGGAGAACTGGGTGAAAGTGTTGTGGTCGGATGAGACCAAAATCGAGCTCTTTGGCATCAACTCAACCCGCCGTGTTTGGAGGAGGAGGAATGCTGCCTATGACCCCAAGAACACCATCTCCACCGGCAAACATGGAGGTGGAAACATTATGCTTTGGGGGTGTTTTTCTGCTAAGGGGACAGGACAACTACACCGCATCAAAGGGACGATGGACAGGGCCATGTACCGTCAAATCTTGGGTGAGAATCTCCTTCCCTCAGCCAGGGCATTGAAAATGGGTCGTGGATGGGTATTCCAGCATGACAATGACCCAAAACACACGGTCAAGGCAACAAAGGAGTGGCTCAAGAAGAAGCACATTAAGGTCCTGGAGTGGCCTAGCCAGTCTCCAGACTTTAATCCCATAGAAAATCTGTGGAAGGAGCTGAAGGTTCGAGTTGCCAAACGTCAGCCTCGAAACCTTAATGACATGGAGAAGATCTGCAAAGAGGAGTGGGACAAAATCCCTCCTGAGATGTGTGCAAACCTGGTGGCCAAATACAAGAAACATCTGACCTCTGTGATTGCCAACAAGTGTTTTGCCACCAAGTACTAAGTCATGTTTTGCAGAGGGGTCAAATACTTATTTCCCTCATTAAAATGCAAATCAATTTATAACATTTTTGACATGCGTGTTTCTGGATTTTAGACTTGCCCATTTCTTTGTCAGTGGGCAAATGTACAAAATCAGCAGGGGATCAAATACTGTTTTCCCTCACTGTAGGCCTGTATGTAATGCTTGTCTATTTTATTGAAGTATTGGTAGTGGTTGAACAACAAAAACTAGTTTTACTAGAGGAAAAAAAAAAAAGACAACCTATTAATATGATAACCTATATTTCAACATTCATGTAGTGATTGAACAACAACTGCATTCCCACCCCCCACCCCTACAGGCACAAGCTAAACACATGTAGTGTGACTGCCTTGAGCAGCAGTTTGAGGGACTTCAGATGGGAAATGCAGAGCAATGAGACATAGGAGATTGTCTGCAGCAGGACAGCCCCCAGTGGATGGACGCCAATGGGTGTGGTGCTCCTCAAGCAGCTCTGTCATGAGGTTCTCTCTGTACTTTTGGTCGGTTTTCACCTCACCTATGGGGGAGAGGAAGAGAGAGTGGGGAGGATGATGAGGGAGTGGGTAGGTGGGTGAGATATTGTCAATAACCACCATATACTAAGATATTTACGCAAACCACTAACCAGCCAGCCATTTACAGCG
Organism: Coregonus lavaretus; assembly: GCF_964263955.1. Lineage (NCBI taxonomy): Eukaryota > Metazoa > Chordata > Actinopteri > Salmoniformes > Salmonidae > Coregonus > Coregonus lavaretus. Next base: position 47,739,370 of record NC_139999.1, read on the forward strand.
TTGTGAGAAAGTATTTACCCCCTTTCTAATTTTCTCTACTTTTTTTAGATACTGAATATTAGATAAAGGGAACCTGAGTGAACAAACACAACAATTATATACTTATTTAATAAACAGAGTTACGTGTGAAAAAGCCACCTTACACTCAATAACTGGTTGTGCCACCGTTAGCTGCAATGACTCCAACCAAACGCTTCATGTAGTTGTTGATCAGTCTCTCACGTCGCTGTGGAGGAATTGTGGCCCACTCGTCCATACAGAACTGCTGTAACTCAGTGACATTTGTGGGTTTTTAAGCATGAACTGCTCGTTTCAAGTCCTTCCACATCTCAATTGGGATTAGGTCTGGACATTGACTAGGCGTTTTCCGAGTGCATTCCACAAAGCTGTTTCTCATGTCCGCCTTATCCCTAGCCCCCATTTTGAGGTTATAGTCAAGCACACTTGAAAAATAAAAGGAGCTCTGATGCAATAATTTAATAACTAACATTTCAACAGGCAAGCTGTCTTCATCAGGGTATAATGACAAACACTGCGGGTCACTAGTTTATATAGTTTCAAAGGACACACAGGTGTCTGTAATCATGGCCGGGTGTGGCTTGAATATCATTGGTTAATTTACAGATATAAATAGAACATATAAAAGCATGAATGGATAGCATATGATCATAGATACAATTTGGCTAAATAGGCCTACAAACATTTACAATGAATAGCAAAATCACAATAATCACAAGAACGGCTTCAGATCAAAGTCTACGTTGAGGGTCTTTAAATTAAAGATCCAGGAAGCCTCTCGTTTTAACTATAAATTGTCAAGGTCACCCCCTCTCCTAGGGAGGCTGACGTGTTCGAAGCCGATCTAACGAAGGGACGAAATAGAGTTTGCTTCCAAAACGTGGGCCGCAACTGGGTACGTCGAGTTTTTGCGCCTAATGGTGCTACGATGCTCTGAGATTCTTACATTTAATTCGTGCTTCGTTTTACCCACATAATTTTTACCACAAGGACAAGTTATAAGATAAATAACTGCCTTAGTGGAGCACATGATAACACCTTTGATTGGGATCTGTTTCCCTGTTTGAGGGTGTTTGAAGGATCTACATTTGTAAGTGCCATTGCATAGAGCACAGCCATTACACTTTCCATCTGGTAGAGACGCAAATAGAACATTGTGCGGGGGTATTTTGGGGTGGTAAATCAGAGTTTACCAATTGATCTCTGAGATTTCTGCCCGACGAGAATGTGACCAAGGGAGGGTACGAAAACACATTACCGATAGTGTCATTGGCTCTTAGAATGTGCCAATGTTTGTGAACGATTCCCTTCATTTGTTCAGAGCACTTTGAATAGCGCGTAGTAAGAACGCAAGAATGCTTCTTTTTGCGAGACTGTCCTTGAAAGAGATCATGTCTCGATTTGTTTTCGATTTTCTCACTGGCAGTATTAATCTGACCATTTTTGTACCCCCTCTCCTTGAATTTTCTTTGCATCTCAGCCATATTTCTGTCGAAATCTGATAGTTTTTTGCAACTTCTGTTTTTCAAAGGAAGCGGGTGACAGCTATCAGCCCTCAACAAACTGTTACGATCAGTAGGTTCCTCACACACAATCATAAGATCAAGGAAACTGATTTGACGTGTGTCAGATTGCATAGTCAATCTCAGGTGCTCAGAACAAGAGTTAAGAAAAGCATGGAACGCCTGGAGCTGTTTTGCATCACCCCTCCATAGAACAAAAATATCATTAATGTACCGTCTCCAAATAATAATGTTAGGCAAGAAAACATTTTTGAGAGGATTGAGAATTGACTGTTTCTCCATGTAATCCACATACAAATTAGCATAGTTAGGAGCCATAGGGGATCCCATAGCAGTACCCTTCGTCTGAATAAAGAAATCATTTAGAAACATTAAATAGTTGTGTGTGAGTACTATTTCAGCCAATGTTATAATGCATACACTGGAAGGTAGTTCATTAGGGTCCCGTTGCAAAAGAAAATGTTCCATGGCTTCAATACTGCCCTCGTGTGGAACATAGTCAAGCACACAGCTGGTTCGATCTTTCTCTCTCCAGTCAGGTGGTCCACCTTCCCTGTGGCCGACATGGTTGCTGTATGGACAGTGGAAAGGACATGGACGTCTCGTTTGTCATGCCACTTTACTGCCAGCTGTTGACCATTCTCCTTGAAATCCACCTCGCCCCTCTGCATCTTCCTGCTTCCGAATGCCGGAATCCCCTTCCTGTTAGTCCGGACGGTGCCACAGGCCTCTGTGCTGTTGGATAGCTATTTGCCGGCTATGTGTGGTTTCACTATCTCCAAAATCTGTCCAAAATAAGCCCAATGCGTTTCGATGGGCTCATTTTTGGACCTAAGCTTGTCGCCTTGCTTTGGGACAACATTAGGGCGGCGACATGAGCATCTCGTCATTATATGCAGATCTCTGATGTCACGTAAACGTCTGTCAGACCAAAGATGTTACAGCAAAAATGAGGTAAAGGGATGGTTCACTCGTCTTTTGAGTAAACTTCCGGAAGTGAATGATGGGAAGTGAATGATGTAGATGACACACCCCCTTCGCTTCAACACGCATATTACAAGCAGACCCAACTCATCTTGTCACCTAGTCTTATCTTTGGTTTATGCTGAAAAACAAACATGGCGGCGCGCACAAACTACCCACTCTCGGATTACTTTCGACATTTAGTGTTTGAATTATTTTGATCACTGGTGAGCTCACCTGTCATGTGATAAATAGTAATTGCTACTAGCTAATTCGAATTATGGTTTCTGTCAGCCGAGAGTTAGCTAAATGTGACCGACCGGCTTGATTCGGTCTTGTGTAGCAACATTTGAAATGGTGTTTTTTACATTGGATAAAAGTAGAGATTGTATATCATACACTACAGTTGAGGAACAATGGGAAAGTAATTCTGCTTTGAAAGTTGATAAACTTGTAACCTCACTTTTCAGAAAATGGTCCTTGAATGTTTTGGTACCTACTGGAGAGCTCTTCTTTGTCTACACCCATTCAGCATCGTTCACATCCTCTTAAGCTTTAGCCACACCCATCTCTTTAAGGATTCACATGTGAGGCTATGTACTAAACCACCAAAGATTTCAAGACCAAAAGCTGGTTTATACTATGGGGTGTGTAAACTCAGAGCGTTGTCAGATTGTCCGTTCGTAAATTCAGAGCGTTTCAGTCTCGGGGGGGTTCAGAGCGCACACTGAACGCTCTGGCCGAGGAAAAGGGTTGATCCGAGCGTTCTGACCTAACAACAGCAGTCAAGCACCCAAGCTAACTGGCTAACATTGGCTAGCTTGCTAGCTACTTCCAGACACAAATGAGAGAACAGCTCACTCTGACCATTTTACTCGCCCTAGCAGAGCTGGTTAGGATGTTTTTATGTTATCCAGAGCGTTGGTGACTGCAACTGTGCTGCTGGCAACAATTTAATTACGCTTTTTTGGCAACGTTTACTGACACTGGCCATATTCAACGGGTGTTGAGCGTTCGTAAATTTGTCAGTTAATCTGCACTCTGGCACACTCAAACGAGAGTGCTCTGAAATCGGAGTAGATAGCCAGAGTGAATTTACCAGCTACGTCTATCTATTGAAATAGTTACTTGCATAGTGGAGTCTTTTGTTTAGACAATGAACCATAATCCCAACTCATAATGTTACTACCCTGCTTGAATCTGAAGGTAGCTAACCAACCAGGTTCAATGTTAGCTAGCTAACATTCGGCTACAACTAGCAATGCAAATGGCTCTGTGATACGAATAATATTACTACACAGATCATACACGTAACGTTAGCTAGCTAACAGTACACTTTAACTTGAAATGTAAACGACTTAAATTAGAAACGTGTAATATCTGAAAATGTATCTAGTTAGACTCTCTTACCCGTATACATGGATGGACACTTCTCCCTCTCTGTCACGGATGCCATGGTTGCCCTTAGTTTGAAGATGTAATCCGGAGCCTTCTGTGTTCTCTTTTCAACTCCGTCTGCAAATTTACAATCAAACGCCAGAATTTTCTCCATCTCCTTAGCTATCATATTTTAATTCCACTGATTTCAAAACTCAGTCCTCCAGAACGTGGAGAGCAACACTTATGCAGTTCTACTACGTGATGTCTTTCAAAAAAGCCGCGTAAGAAAGGGTTACCTACACATACAGTGAGGGAAAAAAGTATTTGATCCCCTGTTGATTTTGTACGTTTTCCCACTGACAAATACATGATCAGTCTATAATTTTAATGGTAGGTTTATATGAACAGTGAGAGATAGAATAACAACAACAAAATCCAGAAAAACGCATGTCAAAAATGTTATAAATTGATTTGCATTTTAATGAGGGAAATAAGTATTTGACCCCTCTGCAAAACATGACTTAGTACTTGGTGGCAAAACCGTTGTTGGCAATCACAGAGGTCAGACGTTTCTTGTAGTTGGCCACCAGGTTTTCACACATCTCAGGGGGGATTTTGTTCCACTCCTCTTTGCAGATCTTCTCCAAGTTGTTATGGTTTCGAGGCTGACGTTTGGCAACTCAAACCTTCAGCTCCCTCCACATATTTTCTATGGGACTAAGGTCTGGAGACTTGCTAGGCCACTCCAGGACCTTAATGTGCTTCTTCTTGAGCCACTCCTTTGTTGCCTTGGCCGTGTGTTTTGGGTCATTGTCATGCTGGAATACCCATCCACGACCCATTTTCAATGCCCTGGCTGAGGGAAGGAGGTTCTCACTCAAGATTTGACGGTACAAGGCCCCGTCCATCGTCCCTTTGATGCGGTGAAGTTGTCCTGTCCCCTTAGCAGAAAAACACCCGCAAAGCATAATGTTTGCACCTCCATGTTTGACTGTGGGAATGGTGTTCTTGGGGTCGTAGGCAACATTCCTCCTCCTCCAAAAACGGCGAGTTGAGTTGATGCCAAAGGGCTCAATTTTGGTCTCATCTGACCACAACACTTTCACCCAGTTCTCTTCTGAATCATTCAGATATTCATTGGCAAACTTCAGACGGCCCTGTATATGTGCTTTCTCGAGCAGCGGGACCTTGCGGGCGCTGCAGGATTTCAGTCCTTCACGGCATAGTGTGTTACCAATTGTTTTCTTGGTGACTATGGTCCCAGCTGCCTTGAGATCATTGACAAGATCCACCCATGTAGTTCTGGGCTGATTCCTCACCGTTCTCATGATCATTGCAACTCCACGAGGTGAGATCTTGCATGGAGCCCCAGGCCGAGGGAGATTGACAGTTCTTTTGTTATCTTCCATTTGCGAATAATCGCACCAACTGTTGTCACCTTCTCACCAAGCTGCTTGGCGATGGTCTTGTAGCCCATTCCAGCCTTGTGTAGGTCTACAATCTTGTCCCTTACATCCTTGGAGAGCTCTTTCGTCTTGGCCATGGTGGAGAGTTTGGAATCTGATTGATTGATTGCTTCTGTGGACAGGTGTCTTTTATACAGGTAACAAGCTGAGATTAGGAGCACTCCCTTTAAGAGTGTGCTCCTAATCTCAGCTCGTTACCTGTATAAAAGACACCTGGGAGCCAGAAATCTTTCTGATTGAGAGGGGGTCAAATACTTATTTCCCTCATTCAAATGCAAATCAATTTATAACATTTTTGACAGGCGTCTTTCTGGATTTTTTAGTTGTTATTCTGTCTCTCACTGTTCAAATAAACCTACCATTAAAATGATAGACTGATCATTTCTTTGTCAGTGGGCAAACTTACAAAATCAGCAGGGGATCAAATACATATATAGAAAATATATAAAATATATTTAAAAAAAATATAAAAAATATAAAAAAATACTTTGTTCCCTCACTGTACTGACCAGCTCATATTATAGACAGAAGCGTGCTATATGGCAGACCAATCCAAACTCATCTCTCGGCATGTCCAGCCCACTCATTATCTCAGCCAATCATGGCTTGCGGGAAGGTTGCTGTCTTTTTCCATGGCTAAACCAACTAGGCTCGTAATTTAACTATTTTAGTCATATTTACAGATGGCATACAAGTTTGTTATTAAGGCACATGAAAGTTCACATGTTCCAGAAGGCAATTCTGCCAAGAAACGCATTTTGATTTTAAAAAAAAGTTTATGTTCAAATGGTGCTCCTGTGAAGTAGTGACGCGCGACATATGCCTAGTGTCCTGAAACGAGTCAGATATGCTGTTCAGAGAATCAAACAAAGTAGGATAATGTGAATTTGGAGCTTACACATGAATTAAAGCAATTTTCTTTCCATTATGGATACATTTAAGGAAAGTGATTCTGCCTTCTTGGTCTTTGCCTTTACCCAAGATGGTAATGTTGAGTTTCTTATGTATCATTATGATTACACCTTTAGTTTTGTTTGGGGCTGAGGAAAAAGCAGCCAGTTTGTACAAATGGTTCTCTATTCTATTTGAGTCATTTTGGAGCAGGTGTGTTTCTTAGAGCATTGATATGTCAACATGATTTCCTGCTAGGATAACAAGACAGCTGGAACGTTTAATAGGACAGTTTAGACCTTTCAAATTCCAAGAGAGAATAGCTAGCGTTGCCCCCCCCCAAAAAAAAAAAAAAAATAATATATATATATATATATATATATTTCTTAATGTAATTGTTATCTTTAGTGTTAATAAGCCCATGGATGTGAAACAAAAAGCAGGACTGACAAGGAAACACACCCATTGGTCATTCCCCACCCAAGGTGGATGAAGCCGCATCTCAGGTTTAGCTTGCGTAGCAGGGATCTCACCTTGTTGTATGTCACCCTCTGTTTCAGCAGTTCGGCGCTGAGATCTGGGTAGATGCTGATCCTCGTCTCCGCATAGGTCAGAGCCACAGATTCCGCTGCGATGCAAACAATTTGCAGTTTGACTTCAAAACTGTGGATTCGTACAATAACACACCGAGATCCGCTCCGGAGAGGACCCATGCGGTGCGTAATGTTTATCAGCGACATGGGACCCAGCTTCTCTTGCCCAAACAGAAAAGATCATGAAGGAAGTTGGGTTGCCCACTTCCAGACCAGTTTCAAGTCCAGGGACCTGCACATTGAATTTATGGGAATGATATTCAATTACATTTTCTTTTTTAGGAGATTGATTTCCCCTCCTAACTTAGTTTGCGCTGTTTCCAGGTCATGAAGTTGCCCCTCAGTTACATTGGCCACTGTCTCCAAACATTCCACTTTAGTTGAGTTAGTATCCACTTTAGAAGTGAGCAGTGCAAGAGATTAATTTATCAGTATTAATTGCAAGTCGAGGGCAGAGGTAATTTCCTCACGAACAATCTCTCGGATAGTAGTGGCCAACTCTTTATGTTGTCGGGTGTTGAAAGCCGCCATGTTCCCACAGGTGAATTGTGAACGGACAGAATATGCCAGATGCTGGAGTGAAACAGACCTGCTATTGTTCCTTGTAATACAGTGAACGTCCCACACCTTAATGTGATGTTATATGTTGACAATTATTAGAAAATAAGTCTCTTAACTCATAGTTATTTTTGCAAAAGAAAGCCACGAGAAAGCCACACATTTCAATGCATGCCACCGGAACTGGAACACCTCAGCTTCTCATTTATCTTGACATATTGTACCGTCGATAAACTTCATGCACTTGGCGAAAAGCCATGTCATAATGTCTAGAGTACACTCAAATTACTGTAATCAATCAAAACCTCCTGTGACAAAATATCACTTTTCCTCAACACCGCCTTCAGAATACTAACGCTAGTTGCCGAGTGACCTCCGGCCTGTACGGTGTGCATATTAAGACAACCTCAGTCCCAGCAGGATTTACATGAGACACAGTGCACAGCTGAGTGTGGGGAGAAGAATGTTCTGTATATGCCTTATAGTCATAACATAGCTACAGAGGGAGCTTTGGTCAAGGCCAAGAGACTGGACTGGAGAAGGGGAGATACTGCTTAACATAGAGAGCACAGAAACAAAAGGAGAACAGAACATAGTAAAAAAAATAAAGGCTGGCGAGGGATTCAAAGAGACAGATTAAATCAGAGATAGAAGTATTGAAAAAGAGAGAGGGGGGTGAGGATAAAATTAGAAGGGCTAGAGGTGGAGAACAAAGAATAAGGGGGAACGAGAGCGTGGGACAGTGAGAGAAGCTTGAAGAGTTTGAAGAGGTTGTTCTTGTGAAGATGTCTCTGATGTCTTCTGATTGGCATTTGACTGTGTACAGGGCTGTTGATCAAGCATCAAAGTGTTTCTGGGGCAGACATTTGGATTCCCCCCTCTTCTCTGTGGCGTGAGATTTAGCTGAGCGCTTGATCTCCCTCCACCCTTTCAACTGACAAAAGAAGTGAGGGATCAAAAAGGAGAGAACCTCACCATGAGACCTCTATTGTGCACAGACAGTCCCACAAGCCTTAAAGTGTGTTCCTTACCTCAATTTAGATCAACATGAAAAACTCCCTTTGGAACACCAACTCACAGAATAACATGATGACAATTAAAATCAGACACCTAAGGGAAGCCAAAGTAGGACCAGCCCAGCCCAGTAGATTGTGTTGCAGGTTGGAGATTGCGATAAGATTGCTCATATTTGAATGTGGCTCCTGAGATGTTAAAGTTAAATTATGGAGAATTGAAAACTACCTCGTAATTTTTTTTACCTCCCGTTTTGGACTTGACGTGTCAATGGATGGCTCATACCTGCATAATAAACCATCTGCAGTCCTCTCCCAGTAGAGAAAGTCACATAATTCTTACATTCTAACCTGGCATCATTTAGTGCACGAGATCTGTGCACTTGTTCCTGTCATTTAGTGAACTGTGCTCTGATGCAAGAGGGATTGCCTGGCTGCATGTGCTTACCATTAGTTATTTTGATAACTGTAAAAAATGCAGGTAATTGTCAAAATAAAGGAAACACCAGCATAAAGTGTCTTTATAAGGCAGTGAACCACCATGAGCCAGAACAGCTTCAATGCATCTTGGCATATATTCTACAATTGTCTGGAGCTCTATTAGAGGGATATGACACCATTCTTCCACGAGAAATTCCATCATTTGGTGTTTTGTTGATGGTGGTGGAAAATGCCGTCTCAGGCGACGCTCCAGAATCTCCCATAAGTGTTCAATTAGGTTGAGATCTGGTGACTGAGACAGTGACAACTTGTGCCCTGTGGATGGGGGCATTGTCATTCTATGGGGGCATAGCTGTGGTAGCCAACCCTCATGAAAAAGTACTACTGAATTACTTCTCATCACAACTACACAAGATCTACACAAAGCCTATTGGTTTTACTACTTGATTGCTATTGAGAAGTGTAGTAAACCAGTAGTGATTTATGTAGTAATTTAAGTAGTAATGAGCAGTGTTGGTATTAGTTACTTGAAAAAAGATTATATTGCATATTACTCATTACATTTAACATGTTACTTTACAATATTACTTTGTGTGGGAAGTAACGCGTTATATTAATAGTTATATTACGTTGCATTATTTTTATGAAAATAATCTTACCGTTTGTTTGACTGTCGGAGGGAGCCACCTGCTCTGGTTATAGACTGCATGCACACAGAACCATAGAGAAGTATACAGGACCACTAGACTGGAAAGCCCACTATGGGCTTTGCTATCACAGCCGCATCAATGGCAAAGATCAAAGGTGTGCCCTCTATATATTTCTATGGACAGCAGCTGTCATGACATTTCTCCAAACAGCCTTTCTCTGCTTGCTCGAGAACTAAATGAGGAAACAAGTCGAGATCGGATCATGGAAACGCGCCCGGTAAAGAGATGATTCTGAAAGTAATGCACGCGTTGTTTGACAAAGTAACTATAATAATATCACCCAATTTTAAAAAGTAATGTGTTACTTTACTCCGTTACTCATAAAAGTAATCTGATTACGTAACGCTTTACTTTTGTAACGCGTTACCCCCAACACTGATAATGAGTGATAAATTCAAATCACCACATAATTCTCCCTTGATAATGACTATTGTGTAACTACTGAGATTTTGGGTATTTACTACTTAAAACCTACGCATACCTATACAATTCCAACATGTTCACTATTGAATTACTATGTAATGCCTACACATTACTGGTGTATGCCTACTCAATCCCTATTGAATTGACATATTCTTGTTTCACTACTGTGTCACTACTACACTAGTGCACATGTTATTTCCTTAAGTTTCTAACTGTAGTTATATCATCAAACAAGAAATAATAAGCTTATACAAACAATTGAATTGTCTTAAATTAAATGAATTACATATTAAATGACATATTTACACTTTTTTGTTAATCCCTTTGAGGCCTTGTCTTCATTCAGCTTTGATTTAACTGTCTTCAAAGCCTCTTTTTTGTTGCAGCCACATTTCCCCACCACATAACCTTTTAGAAAATAAAGACAAGCACAAGAGACAACCAATTATAAACCGCTATCAATTTTTTGCTAACAGAGGTCATATAAGACAACACTTCATAAACAATGTTAATCTTACCAACAATGGCCTCCAGTCTTCTTATGTCGAGTACCTCCTTGGCAACAGGTCAAAAGACGTAAGTAGAGTGGGTAAGTATACCAAACACACATACAGTGAGGGAAAAAAGTATTTGATCCCCTGCTGATTTTGTACGTTTGCCCACTGACAAAGAAATTATCAGTCTATCATTTTAATGGTAGGTTTATTTGAACAGTGAGAGACAGAATAACAACAAAAAAATCCAGAAAAACGCATGTCAAAAATTTTATAAATGTATTTGCATTTTAATGAGGGAAATAAGTATTTGACCCCCTCTCAATTAGAAAGATTTCTGGCTCCCAGGTGTCTTTTATACAGGTAACGAGCTGAGATTAGGAGCACACTCTTAAAGGGAGTGGTCCTAATTTCAGCTTGTTACCTGTATAAAAGACACCTGTCCACAGAAGCAATCAATCAATCAGATTCCAAACTCTCCACCATGGCCAAGACCAAAGAGCTCTCCAAGGATGTCAGGGACAAGATTGTAGACCTACACAAGGCTGGAATGGGCTACAAGACCATCGCCAAGCAGCTTGGTGAGAAGGTGACAACAGTTGGTGCGATTATTCGCAAATGGAAGAAACACAAAATAACTGTCAATCTCCCTCGGCCTGGGGCTTCATGCAAGATCTCATCTCGTGGAGTTGCAATGATCATGAGAACGGTGAGGAATCAGCCCAGAACTACACGGGAGGATCTTGTCAATGATCTCAAGGCAGCTGGGACCATAGTCACCAAGAAAACAATTGGTAACACACTACGCCGTGAAGGACTGAAATCCTGCAGTGCCCGCAAGGTCACACTGTTTAAGAAAGCACATATACATGCCCGTCTGAAGTTTGCCAATGCACATCTGAATGAGTCAGAGGAGAACTGGGTGAAAGTGTTGTGGTCAGATGAGACCAAAATGGAGCTCTTTGGCATCAACTCAACTCGCCGTGTTTGGAGGAGGAGGAATGCTGCCTATGACCCCAAGAAAACCATCCCCACCGTCAAACATGGAGGTGGAAACATTATGCTTTGGGGGTGTTTTTCTGCTAAGGGGACAGGACAACTACACCGCATCAAAGGGACGATGGACAGGGCCATGTACCGTCAAATCTTGGGTGAGAATCTCCTTCCCTCAGCCAGGGCATTGAAAATGGGTCGTATATGGGTATTCCAGCATGACAATGACCCAAAACACACGGCCAAGGCAACAAAGGAGTGGCTCAAGAAGAAGCACATTAAGGTCCTGGAGTGGCCTAGCCAGTCTCCAGACCTTAATCCCATAGAAAATCTGTGGAGGGAGCTGAAGGTTCGAGTTGCCAAACGTCAGCCTCGAAACCTTAATGACTTGGAGAAGATCTGCAAAGAGGAGTGGGACAAAATCCCTCCTGAGATGTGTGCAAACCTGGTGGCCAACTACAAGAAACGTCTGACCTCTGTGATTGCCAACAAGGGTTTTGCCACCAAGTACTAAGTCATGTTTTGCAGAGGGGTCAAATACTTATTTCCCTCATTAAAATGCAAATCAATTGATAACATTTTTTACATGCGTTTTTCTGGATTTTTTTGTTGTTATTCCGTCTCTCACTGTTCAAATAAACCTACCATTAAAATGATAGACTGATAATTTCTTTGTCAGTGGGCAAACGTACAAAATCAGCAGGGGATCAAATACTTTTTTCCCTCACTGTACTTATTCGCTAGCATGACTAACGCCTCGATCACACCTACAGCGTTATTTCACAAAATGGTATGCTGAATCATCTAGATATGTGTGCAACAAAAGTTCAACATTCACCTTTTTCTACCATTTCTGTCAAGCCGTCTATGCATTCAGTTTGACGCATACGTTCGACAAATCCATCGTATGCACCACAAAAAAAAATATACCTCTGCAACGCAATGCTGCAAGGCAAATGCAGCGTTCCATTGGAATGTGCTTCTGGTGTACCAAAATGCAATGACGCTATTGGTGTGAACGAGGCGTAAAACAGAAGCTACATAGCTACATTTCAATGGGGTTAGCAAACAGCTAGGCTAAACACAATACCATTTTGGCTAGCAATCTTTTTGATATGATAAAAAATAAAGTATTCATAAAACATTCAGGAAAGTTAAACTTACAGATGGTGCCAGCATAAGGGCGACTAGCACTTAGGAAACTTTGCAGTATTTTGTTTTTTTTATGTATTCTTTTTTACATTATTAGCTCAGAAAGTGTTTTGCATCATTACATACAGCCGGGAAAAACTATTGGATATCAGAGCGGCAGTAACTCACCAGCATTACGACCAGGAATACGACTTTCCTGAAGCAGATCCTTTGTTTGCTCTCCCCAGGGAAACTGAACTGATTCCAGCGGCTGACCCAAAACATCGCCGGTGGAGGAGAGGCACTCGGAGCGGCCTGCTGGTTCGACTTATGAGGCACGCACACCACCCACCGCTTCCAAGTATTCTACTCGCTAATGTTCAGTCTTTGGTTAACAAGGTCGACAAACTACGGGCAAGATTTCTTTCCAGAGAGACATGAAGGCCTATAACATACTCTGTTTCACGGAATCATGGCTCTCTTGGGATATTCTGTCGGAATCGGTCCAGCCAGATGGGTTCTCAGTTCATTGCGCAGACAGGAATAAATATCTCTCCGGGAAGCAAAAGGGCGGAGATGTGTGTTTCATGATTAACGACTCATGGTGTAATTGTAGTAACATACAGGAACTCGAGTCCTTCTGTTCACCCGACCTAGAACATCTCACAATCAAATGGTGACCATATTATCTCCCAAGATAATTTTATTTGGTTATAGTCTCGCCTGTGTATATCCCCCCTCAAGCCGATACCACGACGGCCCTCAAAGAACTTCACTGGACCTTATGCAAACTGGAAACCACATATCCTGAGGCTGCATTTATTGTAGCCGGGGATTTTAACAAAGCAAATTTGAAGACTAGGCTGCCGAAGTTCTATCAACACATCGACTGTTGTACTCGCGCTGCTAAAATCCTCGACAAGTGCCATTTGAACTTCCGGGATGGTTATGAGGCCCTCCCCCACCCTCCTTTCGGCAAATCTGACCATGACTCCATTTTGCTTCTCCCTTCCTATAGGCAGAAACTCAAACAGGAAGTACCCGTGCTAAGGACTATTCAACGCTGGTCTGACCAATCAGAATCCACGCTTCAAGATTGTTTTGATCACGCGGACTGGGATATGTTCCGGGTAGCTTCTGAAAATAATTTAGACGAATACACTGAAACGGTGGCTAAGTTTATCAGGAAGTGTATAGGTGATGTTGTGCCCACTGTGACTATTAAAACCTACCCTAACCTGAAACCGTGGATAGATGGCAGCATTCGCGCAAATCTGAAAGCGCAAACCAATGCATTCAACCATGGCAAGGTGACTGGGAATATGGCAGAATACAAACAGTGTAGCTACTCACTCCGCAAGGCAATTAAACTGGAAAAATATCAGTATAGAGACAAAGTGGAGTCACAATTCAACGGCTCAGACACGAGACGGTCTGCCGAACGCATTACCGGGGGCAAACTACCCTTCCTCCAAGACACATACAACACCCGATGTCACAGGAAGGCCAAAAAGATCATCAAGGACATCTACCACCCGAGCCACTGCCTGTTCACCCCGCTATCATCCAGAAGGCGAGGTCAGTACAGGTGCATCAAAGCTGGGACCGAGAGAATGAAAAACAGCTTCTATCTCAAGGCCATCAGACTGTTAAAGAGCCATCACTAGCACATTAGAAGCTGCTGCTGCCTATTGAAATCACTGGCCACTTTAAGAAATGGAAAACTAGTCACTTTAATAATGTTGACATTTCTTGCACTACTCATCTCATATGTATATACTGCATTCTATTCTATAATATTCTACTGTATCTTAGTCCATGCCGCTCTGTCATTGCTTGTCCATATACAGTGGGGGAAAAAAGTATTTAGTCAGCCACCAATTGTGCAAGTTCTCCCACTTAAAAAGATGAGAGAGGCCTGTAATTTTCATCATAGGTACACGTCAACTTTGACAGACAAAATGAAAAATTATTTTCCAGAAAATCACATTGTAGGATTTTTCAGGAATTTATTCGCAAATTATGGTGGAAAATAAGTATTTGGTCAATAACGAAAGTTTCTCAATACTTTGTTATATACCCTTTGTTGGCAATGACACAGGTCAAACGTTTTCTGTAAGTCTTCACAAGGTTTTCACACACTGTTGCTGGTATTTTGGCCCATTCCTCCATGCAGATCTCCTCTAGAGCAGTAATGTTTTGGGGCTGTCGCTGGGCAACACGGACTTTCACCTCCCTCCAAAGATTTTCTATGGGGTTGAGATCTGGAGACTGGCTAGGCCACTCCAGGACCTTGAAATGCTTCTTACGAAGCCACTCCTTTGTTGCCCAGGCGGTGTGTTTGGGATCATTGTCATAATGAAAGACCCAGCCACGTTTCATCTTCAATGCCCTTGCTGATGGAAGGAGGTTTTCACTAAAAATCTCACGATACATGGCCCCATTCATTCTTTCCTTTACACGGATCAGTCGTCCTGGTCCCTTTGCAGAAAAACAGCCCCAAAGCATGATGTTTCCACCCCCATGCGTCACAGTAGGTATGGTGTTCTTTGGATGCAACTCAGCATTCTTTGTCCTCCAAACACGACGAGTTGAGTTTTTACCAAAAAGTTCTATTTTGGTTTCATCTGACCATATGACATTCTCGCAATCCTCTTCTGGATCATCCAAATGCACTCTAGCAAACTTCAGACGGGCCTAGACATGTACTGGCTTAAGCAGGGGGACACGTCTGGCACTGCAGGATTTGAGTCCCTGGCGGCGTAGTGTGTTACTGATGGCAGGCTTTGTTACTTTGGTCCCAGCTCTCTGCAGGTCATTCACTAGGTCCCCTCGTGTGGTTCTGGGATTTTTGCTCACCGTTCTTGTGATCATTTTGACCCCACAGGGTGAGATCTTGCGTGGAGCCCCAGATCGAGGGAGATTATCAGTGGTCTTGTATGTCTTCCATTTCCTAATAATTGCTCCCACAGTTGATTTCTTCAAACCAAGCTGCTTACCTATTGCAGATTCAGTCTTCCCAGCCTGGTGCAGGTCTACAATTTTGTTTCTGGTGTCCTTTGACAGCTCTTTGGTCTTGGCCATTGTGGAGTTTGGAGTGTGACTGTTTGAGGTTGTGGACAGGTGTCTTTTATACTGATAACAAGTTCAAACAGGTGCCATTAATACAGGTAATGAGTGGAGGACAGAGGAGCCTCTTAAAGAAGAAGTTACAGGTCTGTGAGAGCCAGAAATCTTGCTTGTTTGTAGGTGACCAAATACTTATTTTCCACCATAATTTGCAAATAAATTCATAAAAAATCCTACAATGTGATTTTCTGGATTTTTTTTCTCAATTTGTCTCTCATAGTTGACGTGTACCTATGATGAAAATTACAGGCCTCTCTCATCTTTTTAAGTGGGAGAACTTGCACAATTGGTGGCTGACTAAATACTTTTTTTCCCCACTGTATGTTTATATTCTTAAATCCCATTCCTTACTAGTTTTGTGTGTATTGGGTATATGTTGTGAAATAGTTAGATGTTAATTGTTAGATATTACTGCACTGTCGGAGCTAGAAACACAAGCATTTCGCTTCACCCGCTATGACATCTGCTAAACACGTGTATGTGACAAATAATATTTGATTTGATTTGATTTGATGAAAGGCTGGATGCCGAAGGATGGAAGATGATTGCATTAGGGATTGTAAAAAAAATTAAGCTAGCTACCAACAACCAACTACTACTGTTTTGTCTTCTTCCGTGGTTTGAAAACATTTTTAGGCACTGAGCAAATTTCAGGTCTGCTGAGCGCAAACTTGAATGTTGTGATAATTCTGTGCAACTTCTAGCGTGCGTTTACTGTGAACACTGAGGCTGTACCAACAGTGGCCAAGTAGGCTACTGTGGCTATTTGATCATAATGTAGGTCTACCAGAGTGGCCTACCATCAAAAACAATGGAGATGCATCCCATAACATTTTAACATGGAAATAGCTGTTCTATCATTCAGCCTACAGCAGCAGCCATTGTGTGGTGTTCAATATAGGCCTACATTCCATGAGGGCTTGACATTAACCTGTTTATCCACTTGTCCTTCAGATAAGGAGGTGACTGAAAATGTTGTTGTGTTGTTTGGTGCAAGAAACAACATTGCCCCTTTATGACAAAAAAGTGGCTAATATTGCGTTGATTCGATCACAATTGCCACAGTAAAGGGAAACGTTGATAGTGTTAACTAACAGGGAAAATTCTAGAAAGTTGAGTGAAGTTCAATCTCATGCTTCTCTCCATGGCCTGATATTTCTTCTGCACTCTACTGCCAGGGGAGCTGCTTGGCAGTCTCGGGGCTACTGCACGCAGCTTAGAGGAAACATTGCATTTGAGTCATAACGGGAGCAGTTGATTTGTCTTGTGATAGGCTTTAAAATGGGGCCGTGAAATACAGAGTGGTAAACTCTTGGCCTGGAATGTTGTACTGCATTACATACTCCACCCTGATCGTGAGCTCTCCGCCGCAACATAGGCTATAAGGTTTTTTCCAGGCACGTGTTAATCTAGCCCTTGATCATGACTCTCAGTTCCATTACATTTCAATACATTAAGTGTATCTTTTTTATTTGAAGGATTCTTTCTCGCTGATGAAAGACAAGGGCCATATATTTCGAAAGCCATATCACAAGCGATGATTATTGATGTTTCTAAACGTTAAAACACAGCGTCAGGACTTTTGTTCACATGAGCCAGTTGTGGGCGAAGTACTCAATTGTCATTGAGTAAAAGTAAAGATACCTTAATAGAAAATGACTCAAGTAAAAGTGAGTCACCCAGTAAAATACTACTTGAGTAAAAGTCTAAAAGTATTTAAATATAGATGTTGATAAGTGCGTGAATTGGACAATTTTCTGTAGTTTTGGGTGTCAGGGAAAATGTTTGGAGTAAAAAGTACATTATTTTCTATAGGAATGTAGTGAAGTGAAAGTAAAAGTTGTCAAAAAATATAAACAGTAAAGCAAAGTACAGATACTCCAAAAGACTGTTTAAGTAGTACTTTAAAGTATTTTTACTTAAGTACTTTACACCACTGGGCGAAACTAACCGCTGAAATCTGTAGGGAGAAGGCAGAATGCCACCTAGAGTTTGAGAGCTAGCGTCCATCCATTTATCCGGTTCGTGAATCGCGACACAACACACACAACTTGGATGTGCTTGAGAAATGTATACTGCAAACTTTTACCCACTTTTTAGATAAGAAAATATTGGCCTACCTTTCTATTGTGTCAACCATCCATCCAAATTAAATAATTCCAACTTTTGTCTTTATAAACTTTCCCGCATGTAGTCCATGATGTGGGGTAATTCAATGGGCAACACTGCAGCTGTTGATTGCCAGAGATCATCATCGATCACGTAGGATTATGCTACAGTAAGTCAGGGTATGTTCCAAAGACAGGAAAGTATTGACCTCAGGCAGCCAGATGGAGGTCAAAGACCCTGGGGAGTTGGGTTAGAGCGTCACCCTAGCATGTTGGCGTTCAAACTAGCACCCACGGAACCCTTCGGTTGATTGATTGATTGATTGTGTAATCAGAAGGGTCCCTGAAGGGGAGACAGTCAGTAATAATGTGATGTAGGTTGCACATGTCACTGAGGATTGACAGAACCTGCTCGCCATCGATGGCCAAGGGTCATCGGTATAGTCTAGTCTTGTCAATCACAATGAGCATCATCAGGTGATGATGCAGGGTTTTTTTAAGCATCATTTTATTGGATTTGGTCAACAAATGTAATGGATCTTATCACTTATCACTAACATTTCGATCAACAGACCTTCATCAGGGTTTTTACAGAGATGTAATATTGATTCTATTTTATAGAGATAGAGGTATTCTACAAATTATGCTCAAGACAGGCCTGCCAGAGGCGTCAAGTGGGTTAATATAATTGACAGGTCAAGAATCCCAAACAAAAGGTGTAACTAGCATCTTTTACTTTTCTTTCAGTTTCATGAGCAGTTTTATTTTATTGGAGGTGAGCAAGCACATAGTGGGTTTTGAGAGCCTCATCAATCTCTTCAGTCTTTTTTTGTGACAATAAAAACTTTTCAGAGGATCCTTCCCAGAAAGTACTTGAAAAGAAAACAAGTGCTGAGAAAGTTACTAAACTCCACAACTCAAGGGAATTTGAAGGAACTCATAAACCAGTAAAGCAGCCAGACAGTGAAAACAAACAGAGATGTTTTGCTGACAGTGCCGGAACTAAGTCAGACATATGACTATTTCATTGAGTACTGTTTTGCAGCTGTTTTTATTAACACTCCATTCATTTGAACAATTTCTATTTATTTGAGACAGCTGTACTGATCCAAGTGCTTTAATTCACTCTGCGCATCAACATTTCGCCACAGTCAGATGCAGAGCGATTATAACTATATCCATCTGTAGTTTTATTTAAAGGCAAGAGGACATAGGAAAGCCTTGATTGATGCCTTTGGGCCAGATATTCAGACTGAGTCCCAGACTGTTAACAATGAAATAAATCATTACATACTTTATATTACTTTTATAATACAGTTGGCTACTTTGTATTATTCACACAGAATTAAATAACTTATTTACTATAATGGAGTACATATCTCTCTTAATTTGAGCCTCTGTCTTTTTTCTTCTAAAAAATACAAGTATTGTACAGCTGTAGGATCTTAATTTGATCGCCCTGTTGCAGGAGAACTTTCCTGCAATGCAGGACATTAAAAACGTAGTGTATTTGAGGTTTAAAAAGGATTCTGAAATTTGTAATTTCCACCTTGAAATTTCAGACTTGAAATTGTATCAACCCCTACAAAAATGTCCATTAATTATAATCCACATCACAATTTACATTTCCTGTTGCTGCAGGATTATTTTCCTGATGTAGCAAACTGACTCAAATTAAGATCCTACATCTGTAGGCCGTAAATCAAGACTATAGCACAGTCAGTAAGCATGCTTACTCCCTATTTAGACACTGGTCACACCTTTGTCTGACCTTGCCCACCATGTTGACCAATGGGTTTGCTCTGGCTGAACAAACAGTACATTAGACTTCATTGTTGTTAATGTGTCAGTGGACACAGCTTGCAATGTGATTCTCCGCTGCAGAAACTATTGAACCGCACCTGCAACCCCCCAACCGTCATCCCCCTTCTAGCATAACGACTCACAGCCCCGGAGTCGACACAGGTCAGCACACAGAGGACAGCGCTGCTAACTTGCATATCCAGTTACAGACACTCACACTGTGAGACTATGGGAAAGAGAACCTGCCAATTTTCCTTGGAGAATGGATAGACTACTCCCTGCTTCATACGCTATAGGTCACCTACTCCATACAGGCAGGCGGAGATGTTTTATTTAAACTTCACCCATAGGCTTGGTATTTTATATTGTGTTGTTTGCCTATCCTGTCTGTGGGTTAGTATTTATTTAGCAACAAGGTAATATTGCAGTGGAATTTCCGCTTTGTGCATGAGACACAATGAACTGCAGCAGCTCTTAGTTTCCTTTGTATGATTACTCTTGACATACATATGGTGAGAGAGTCTACACCGGACAAAGCACATTTTCATGTTCAATGTAGCTACAGCTTGTAATGCATGTGGAATCCTCAAACCATCTAAGACAAGTCCCAGAGAGTCAAAGTGCAACTAAAAAGTATTGGATTTGTCACGCCCTGACTCATGGGACTCTTGAATGTTGAGTCAGGGTGTGGATATACTATGTTAGTATTTCTATGTTGCATTCTAGGTTGTGTAGTTCTATGTTTGGCCGGGTGTGATTCCCAATCAGAGGCAGCTGTCGCTCGTTGTCTCTGATTGGGGATCATACTTAGGTAGCCTATTGGCAATCATGGGTTGTGGGATCTTGTTCCGTGTGGAGGCTTGTTTTGTGTTTAGCCTTAGGATTTCACGTTTCGTTGGTTTGTTGTTTTGTTAGTGTGTTTATCGTTGTAATAAAAATGTACGCATTTCACGCTGCGCCTTGGTCTGACCCGTCCTTCAACGACCATGACAGAAGATCCCACCTCCAAACACGGACCAAGCAGCGTGCCCAGGAGCAAACACCCTGGACACAGGTGGGGAAGATGTGGTCTTGGGAGGAGATATTTGCAGGGAAAGGACCATGGGCGAAGGTAGATGCCCAGGCAGGAGAGGAGCAACGGCAACACGGAGGGCGCCGGTCGAGGAGGAAGCCTGAGAAGCAGCCCCAATAAAACAATTTGGGGGGGGGGCACACGGGGTGGTTGGCGGAGCCTAGGTTCAGAGCAGAGCCAACTCCCCGTACTCACGCTAGGAAGCGTGTGACTGGGCAGGCTCCGTGTTATGCGGAGCTACATACTGTGTCGCCAGTGCGCCGGCACAGTCCTGTACGTCTTGTGCTAGCACCACGCACGTGACGTGCGAAAATGGGCATCCAGCCAGGACGGAGTTTGCCAGCTCAACGCACCTGGTCTCCAGTACACCTCCGCGGTCCCGCATATCCTGCGCCGGTTCTACGTACTGTATTGCCAGTGTGCGTGCACAGCCCAGTGCGTCCTGTGCTAATGCCACACACGTACTGTGCGGAAGTAGGCATCCAGCCAGGACGGGTTGTGCCAGCTCTCCGCTCCAGACCTCCAGTCCGTCTCCACAGTCCGG
This sequence comes from Coregonus lavaretus, assembly GCF_964263955.1. Classification (NCBI taxonomy): domain Eukaryota; kingdom Metazoa; phylum Chordata; class Actinopteri; order Salmoniformes; family Salmonidae; genus Coregonus; species Coregonus lavaretus. The sequence goes on from NC_139999.1 coordinate 47,760,623, forward strand.
CCAGTTCCTGTTCCTCGCACCAAGCCAGTGGTATGTGTTCCCAGTCCAGTCCGGCCCGTTCCTGCTCCCCGCACCAAGCCAGTGGTGCGTGTTCCCAGTCCGGTACGCCCCGTACCTGCTCCCCGCACCAAGCTGGTGGTGTGTGTTGCCAGCCCGGTACGCCCCGTATCTGCTCCCCGCACCAAGCCAGTGGTGTGTGTCCCCAGTCCGGCCCGGCCCGTTCCTGCTCCCCGCACCAAGCCAGTGGCGCGTGTTCCCAGTCCGGCCCGGCCCGTTCCTGCTCCCCGCACCAAGCCAGAGGTGCGTGTTCCCAGTCCGGCCCGGGCCGTTCCTACTCCTCGCACCAAGCCAGTGGTGCATGTTCCTAGTCCGGTTCGGCCCGTGCCTGCTCCTCGCACCGGACCATTGGTCCATGGGTCCAGTCCGGCACGGCCCGTGCCCGTTCCACCGGTGCCTGAGGACAGCTCTGCTAATCCAGCTCCGGTCAGCTGCTCCACTCCGGAACCAGAGCAGTCCGCTCCACCGGGGTCCAGTCCAGCTCCGGTCAGCTGCTCCACTCCGGAGCTAGAGCAGTTCGTTCCACCGGTGCCAAGTCCAGCTCCGGTCAGCGGCCCCACTCCGGAGCCAGAGTAGTCCACTCCACCGGTGCCCAGTCCAGCTCCGGTCAGCGGATCCACTCCGGAACCAGAGCAGTCCGCTCCACCGGGGTCCAGTCCAGCTCCGGTCAGCAGCTCCAGTCCGGAGTGCTCCTAATCTCAGTTTGTTACCTGTATAAAAGACACCTGTCCACAGAAGCAATCAATCAATCAGATTCCAAACTCTCCACCATGGCCAAGACCAAAGAGCTCTCCAATGATGTCAGGGACAAGATTGTAGACCTACACAAGGCTGGAATGGGCTACAAGACCATCGCCAAGCAGCTTGGTGAGAAGGTGACAACAGTTGGTGCGATTATTCGCAAATGGAAGAAACACAAAAGACCTGTCAATCTCCCTCAGCCTGGGGCTCCATGCAAGATCTCACCTCGTGGAATTGCAATGATCATGAGAACGGTGAGGAATCAGCCCAGAACTACACGGGAGGATCTTGCCAATGATCTCAAGGCAGCTGGGACCATAGTCACCAAGAAAACAATTGGTAACACACTACGCCGTGAAGAACTGAAATCCTGCAGCTCCCGCAAGGTCCACCTGCTCAAGAAAGCACATACACAGGGCCGTCTGAAGTTTGCCAATGAACATCTGAATGATTCAGAGGCGAACTGGGTGAAAGTGTTGTGGTCAGATGAGACCAAAATGTAGCTCTTTGTCATCGACTCAACTCGCCGTGTTTGGAGGAGGAGGAATGCTGCCTATGACCCCAAGGATACCATCCCCACCGTCAAACATGGAGGTGGAAACATTATGCTTTGGGGGTGTTTTTATGCTAAGGGGACAGGACAACTTCACTGCATCAAAGGGACGATGGACAGGGCCATGTACCATCAAATCTTGGGTGAGAACCTCCTTCCATCAGCCAGGGCATTGAAAATGGGTCGTGGATGGGTATTCCAGCATGACAATGACCCAAAACACACGGCCAAGGCAACAAAGGAGTGGCTCAAGAAGAAGCACATTAAGGTCCTGGAGTGGCCTAGCCAGTCTCCAGACCTTAATCCCATAGAAAATCTGTGGAGGGAGCTGAAGGTTCAAGTTGCCAAACGTCAGCCTCGAAACCTTAATGACTTGGAGAAGATCTGCAAAGAGGAGTGGGACAAAATCCCTCCTGAGATGTGTGCAAACCTGGTGGCCAACTTCAAGAAACGTCTGACCTCTGTGATTGCCAACAAGGGTTTTGCCATCAAGCACTAAGTCATGTTTTGCAGAGGGGTCAAATACTTATTTCCCTCATTAAAATGCAAATCAATTTATAACATTTTTGACATGTTTTTTTCTGGATTTTGTTGTTGTTATTCTGTCTCTCACTGTTCAAATAAACCTACCATTAAAATTATAGACTGATCATGTCTTTGTCAGTGGGCAAACGTACAAAATCAGCAGGGGATCAAATACTTTTTTCCCTCACTGTACACTACCGTTCAAAGGTTTGTGGTCACTTGTTTTGGAAATGCATCCAGCCAGGACGGGTTGGAAAGAAAAGCTTTTTTTTGTCCATTAAAATAACATCAAATTAATCAGAAATACAGTGTAAACATTGTTAATGTTGTAAATGGCTATTGTATATATATATATATATATATATATATATATATATATATATATATATATATATCTACTTAGGCGTACAGAGGCCCATTATCAGCAACCATCAGTCCTGAGTTCCAATTGTACGATGTGTTCGCAAATTCAAGTTTATCATTTTAAAAGGCTAATTGTTCATTAGAAAACTATTTTGTAATTATGTTAGCACAGCTGAAAACTGTTGTGCTGATTAAAGAAGCAATTAAACTGGCCTTCTTGAGACTAGTTGAGTATCTGGAGCATCAGCAATTGTGGGTTTGATTACAGGCTCAAAATGGCCAGAAACAAATAACTTTCTTCTGAAACTCGTCAGTCTATTCTTGTTCTGAGAAATGAAGGCTATTCCATGCTGTGTACTACTCCCTTCACAGAACAGCGCAAACTGTCTCTAACCAGAATTGAAAGAGGAGTGGGAACACTCTGCAAAACACCAGTCTCAACGTCAACAGTGAAGAGGCGACTCAGAACAAGAATAGACTGACAAGTTTCAGAAGAAAGTTATTTGTTTCTGGCCATTTTGAGCCTGTAATCGAACACACAATTGCTAATGCTCCAGATACTCAACTAGTCTCAAGAAGGCCAATTTTATTGCTTCTTTAATCAGCACAACAGTTTTCAGCTGTGCTAACATAATTGCAAAAGGGTTTTCTAATGATCAATTAGCCTTTTAAAATGATAAACTTGGATTAGCAAACACAATGTGCCATTGGAACACAGGACTGATGGTTGCTGATAATGGGCCTCTGTACGCCTATGTAGATATTCCATTAAAAATGAGCCGTTTCCAGCTACAATAGCCATTTACAACATTAACAATGTCTACACTCTTTTTCTGATCAATTTGATGTTATTTTAATGGACAAAATTTTTTTGTTTCTTTCGAAAACAAGGACATTTCTAAGTGACCCCAAACTTTTGAACGGTAGTGTATATTAAAAAATTATAATACAATAAATAAATACACAATGAGTAACAATAACTTGGCTATATACACCGGTACCAGTACCGAGTCGTTAACTTTTTTATTTAACTTTTATTTAGACAGGGGGGGTCACCATTGAGACCAGAGTCTCATTCTCAAGGGAGCCCTGTGAACATGAACACACAATTCAATACAACATAAAGCAAAATAACAACATCAACATAATACAATAACTACAAAAAGATTAATCAAAACTATCACATATTTTCTCCCTCAAAATTGATATAAACTGTCCAATGGGGACCAGCGAGTACATCTTCAAGGTGGCCTGAAGGCTATTCCACGAGCTGGGGCCATAAAAACATAAAGCATTTTTCCTTCCCCAGCTCAGTGGAGACCCGTGGGACCTCCAGAACAAGCCAGTCCAGAGAGCAGGTCTGAAAATTGCTGGAACTCCAATTAATATGTGAGCTGAGGTAGTGGGGAGTCTCTGAATAACCCCTTTATATACAAAAAGTAGCCAATGCTGGGCCCTTCTGGTAGTCAGAGACTCCCAGCCAACAGAACTGTACAAAATGCAGTAATGCGTATGAAAATTGTCCCCATGATAAAACACAGAGCTGAGTGATAGACTCAGTCTAAAGTTTTTAAAACAGAGGCTATCGCATGCATGTAGATTATATCACCATAATCAAGTACTGGGAGAAGCGTTGCTTGAACAATCTTCCTTTTACTTTCTTAAGTGAGGCAGGATTTATGTTTATAAAAGAAGCCAATCTTAATTCTCAGCTTTTTTATCATTTTTTTCTATGTGTGGTTTAAAAAGATAGTTATTTTTTAATCCAAATACCCAAGGACTTATAATGGGGAATTTGCTAAATTTGGGCTCCCTTTAATATGCAAATACGCAGGTCTAGAGAACAACATAAATGTGGTTTTATTAGCATTTACCACTAATATAAGATTAGTAAGCCATTTTTATTGAGTCAAAACCATGTTGAAGGTCATGAATGGCCTGCTGTACTGAGGGGGCACAGGAGTAAATAAATGTATAATCCACGTAGAAATTAATGTTACAGGTTTTAACAGATTTATATAAATAGTGAAGAGAACAGGGCCCAAAATCGACCCCTACAGCACACCTTTCATAATATTAGGAAACTAATGTTGATACCATCAGTAAGCACGCATTGTCTCCTGTCTGTTAGATACTTATTTAACCAATAGCAAGCTGCCTGATCCAGGCCTATTTCAGACAAGTAAGAAATGGTAAACTGTATCAAACGCCTTCGACAGGTCAATAAATAAGGCAGCATAATGATTTTTATGGTCTAAACATTATAGCACATCATCTAAGACATGTGTAGCCGCTGAAAAAGTGATATCTCCAGGTCTAAAACCAGATTGGTGCTCATTAAGAATAGAATGACTAGTTTAAAAAAGTTCTAAGCTGAGAGTTGGCCAAGGACTCTAAAACTTTGGCAATGCTTGGAAATTGGACGGTAGTTATCAAAGTGAGAAGGATCTCCGCGGGGGGAGGACTTGTACCGTTTTCCAGATCTTAGGGATAACCCCAGAAACAATTGTCAAGTAAAAAATATAGGTTAATGATTCTGCAATAAGTGAGGCAGAAAGCTGCAGCAAAAAGGGATCAAGTGAGTCAGCCCCAGTGGTGTAAAGTACTTAAGTAAAAATAGTTGAAAGTACTACTTATGTAGTTTTTTGGGGTATCTGTTCTTTACTTTGACAACTTTTACTTTTACTTCACTACATTCCTAAAGAAAATAATGTACTTTTTACTCCACATATTTTCCATGACACCCAAAAGTACTCATTACATTTTGAATGATTAGCAGGACAATAAAATTGTCTAATTCACACACTTATCAAAATAACATCCCTGGTCATCCCTACAGCCTCTTATCTGGTGGACTCACTAAACACATGCTTTGTTTGTAAATTATGTCTGAGTGTTGGAGCATGCCCCTGGCTATCCGTAAATTTAAACAAAAACTAGAAAATGATGCCATCTGGTTTGCTTAATATAAGGACTTTGAAATTATTTATACTTTTACTTTTGATGCTTAAGTATATTTTATCAATTACATTTACTTTTAATACTTAAGTATATTTAAAACCAAATACTTTTAGACTTTTACTCAAATAGTATTTTACTGGGTGACTTTCACTTTTACTTACATTTACATTTACATCACATTTAGCAGACGCTCTTATCCAGAGCGACTTACAAAATGGTGCATTCAACTTATGATAGCCAGTGGGACAACCACCTTTCTTTTTTTATGGGGGGTGGGGGAAGAAGGATTACTTTATACTATTCCACATATTCCTTAAAGAGGTAGGGTTTCAAGTGTCTCCGGAAGGTGGTCAGTGACTCCGCTGTCCTGGCGTCGTGGGGGACCTTGTTCCACCATTGGGGTGCCAGAGCAGCGAATAGCTTTGACTGGGCTGAGAAGGTCATTCTGAGAGAGATAGCAGGAGAGTTGGCTAGAGATGGCACGCTCAAGAGTTTTGGAGAGAAAAGAAAGAAGGGATACTGGTCTGTAGTTGTTGACATCGGAGGGATCGAGTGTAGGTTTTTTGAGGAGGGGTGCAATTCTCGCTCTCTTGAAGACGGAAGGGACATGGCCAGCGGTCAAGGATGAGTTGATGAGCGAGGTGAGGTAAGGGAGAAGGTCTACAGAAATGGTCTGGAGAAGACAGGATGGGATAGGGTCAAGCGGGCAGGTTGTTGGGCGGCCGGCCGTCACAAGTCGCAAGATTTCATCTGTGTCACGCCCTGGCTCTGGGGACACTTGTATGTTGAGCCAGGGTGTGAGTTTCCTTTGGGGATTCTAGTTTTTGTATATCTATGTTGGCCAGGGTGGCTCCCAATCAGAGACGGCTGTAGCTCGTTGTCTCTGATTGGGAGTCATACTTAGGTAGCCGTTAGGCATTCATTGGGTGTGGTTTCTTGTTCCGTGTTGGTTTGTGTATGTAACCAGGGACGTCACGTTTTCGTTTTGTTGTTTTGTGCGTGTGTTCATTATATAAATAAATATGTTCGCATTCAACGCTGCGCCTTGGTCCTCCTCTCTTCCAGACGATCGTGACAGAAGAAACCACCATGACTGGACCAAGCAGCGTGTCCAGGAGCCATCGCCAGGGAGATCTCTAGCAGATCTCCTTCGCCTCCTCGACTGGGTCAAGCCGGGTGAGGAAGAGAAGGGCCGGACTTGGAAGCAGAAGGGCGAAAGTCTGGCGAGGGACATGGAGACCTGGTCCTCGGGTAGGAGAGACGCCCAGAACATTTTTAGGGGGGGGGCTCACGCCGTGGACGACGGGGCAGCAGGGGGCCGCGATGGAGCGGTTAGTAGAGGAGGCCGCCAGGTTACGGGGGCCACTGGTCACAAAAGGGGAGGAAAGTGTAGAGGCACTGCGAGAGGTACTGGGGTGTGTTACCAGTCCGGTCCGGCCCGTTCCTGATCCCCGCGTAGGGCCAGTGGTATGTGTCCCCAGTACGGTCCGGCCTGTTCCTGTCCCTCGCACCGAGCCTGTGGTGTGCGTCGCCAGCCCGGTTCGGCCTGTTCCTGCTCCCCGCACCAAGTCAGTGGTGCGCTTCGTCAGCCCGGTCCGGCCCGCTCCTGCTCCCCGCACCAAGTCAGGGGTGCGTTTCGTCAGCCCGGCTCGGCCCGTTCGTGCTCCCCACACCAAGCCAGTGGTGTGCGTCGTCAGTCCGGCACAGCCCGTGCCTGTTCCACTGGTGCCTGGTTCAGCACCGGTCAGCTGCTTCACGCCGGACCTAGAGCAATCCGCTCCACCAGTGTGCAGTCCAGCTCCGGCCAGCGGGGCCAGACCGGACCAGGGGTACTTTGTGGGGTTGGAGAGGGAGTGGGGATCAGGCCCGGAGCCGGATCCGCTGCCAAGGTGGAGTGCCCACCCGGTCCCTCCCCTGTGGTGTTTGGTTGGCGCGGCCGGAGTCCGCGCCTTTAGGGGGGGGGGTACTGTCACGCCCTGGCTCTGGGGACACTTGTATGTTGAGCCAGGGTGTGAGTTTCCTTTGGGTATTCTAGTTTTTGTATATCTATGTTGGCCAGGGTGGCTCCCAATCAGAGACGGCTGTAGCTCGTTGTCTCTGATTGGGAGTCATACTTAGGTAGCCGTTAGGCATTCATTGGGTGTGGTTTCTTGTTCCGTGTTGGTTTGTGTATGTAACCAGGGACGTCACGTTTTCGTTTTGTTGTTTTGTGCGTGTGTTCATTATATAAATAAATATGTTCGCATTCAACGCTGCGCCTTGGTCCTCCTCTCTTCCCGACGATCGTGACAATCTGGAGAGAGAGGGGAGAAAGAAGTCAAAGCATAGGGTAGGGCAGTGTGAGCAGGACCAGCGGATGTTGTCAACTGTATTTTCAAAATGGTTGACAAAGTCCTCCACAGAGAGGGAGGAGGGAGGGGGAGGAGGAGGATGATTCAGCAGGGAGGAGAAGGTGGCAAAGAGCTTCCTAGGGTTAGAGGCAGAGGCTTGAAATTTAGAGTGGTAGAAAGTGGCTTTATCAGCGGAAACAGAGGAAGACAATGTAGAGAGGAGGGAGTGAAAAGATGACAGGTCCGCAGGGAGTCTAGTTTTCCTCCATTTCCACTCGGCTGCCCGGAGCCCTCTTCTGTGAGCTCGCAATGAGTCATCAAGCCATGGAGCAGGAGGGGAGGACCGAGCCGGCCGGGATGATAGGGGACATAGAGAGACAAAATATGCAGAAAGGGAGGAGAGGAGGGTTGAGGAGGCAGAATCAGGAGATCGGAGGGAGAAGGATTTAGCAGAGGGAAGAGATGATAGGATGGAAGAGGAGAGAGTAGCGGGAGAGAGAGAGAGCGGAGGTTGCGACGGCACATTACCATCTGCGTAGGGGCAGAGTGAGTAGTGTTAGAGGAGAGCGAGAGAGAAATGGATACAAAGTAGTGTTCGGGGAGTTGCAGTGAGATTAGTAGAAGAACAGCATCTAGTAAAGATGAGGTCAAGTGTATTGCCTGCCTTGTGAGTAGGGGGGGACAGTGAGAGGGTGAGGTCAAAAGAGGAAAGGAGTGGAAAGAAGGAGGCATAGAGAAATGAGTCAAAGGCAGACGTAGGGAGGTTAAAGTCACCCAGAACTGTGAGGGGTTAGCCATCCCCAGGAAAGGAACTTATCAAGGCGTCAAGCTCATTGATGAACTCTCCAAGGGAACCTGGTGGGCGATAAATGACAAGGATGTTAAGCTTGAATGGGCTAGTGACTATGACAGCATGGAATTCAAATGAGGAGATAGACAGATGGGTCAGGGAAAAAGAGAGAATGTCCACTTGGGAGAGATGAGGATTCCTGTGCCACCACCGCGCTGACCAGATGCTCTCGGGGTATGCGAGAACACATGGTCAGACGAGGAAAGAACAGTAGGAGTAGCAGTGTTTTCTCTGGATATCCATTTTTCCGTCAGCGCCAAGAAGTCGAGGGACTGGAGGGTAGCATAGGCTGAGATGAACTCTGCCTTGTTGGCCGCAGAACGGCAGTTCCAGAGGCTGCCAGAGACCTGGAACTCCATGTGGGTCATGCGCGCAGGGACCACCAGATTAGAGTGGTAGCAGCCACGCGGTGTGAAGCGTTTGTACGGCCTGTGCAGAGAGGAGAGAACAGGGATAGACAGACATATAGTTGACAGGCTACAGAAAAAGGCTACAATAATGCAAAGGAGATCGGAATGAAATGAACTAAACAGCTGGGAAAGCGAGAGAGCGGGGCCTCCCTCACTTACGTTTCACTGAAACTCTCAAATATAACTCTCTCAACTTCCACTTTAGAAATGATAATTGTTGTAAACTACAGCGGTTTAATGTTTTCTAGGAATAGACTCTAACTTAATTTATTCAGCTAGCTAACTTGGTACAGTATTCTTCCGTGAAAACTGTCCAGGGCACCGAATCCTATGAAGTCATAGCCAACTATCATGCCAGCCTCCAATAACACGGTTTAGCACCAATACTCGGTTACAACAAACCACCAGTGTGTTAACACGCCAAACAGATCATTCGTGTCCGTGTCTAACGTTGTGTAAAGTTTTGGGTTAGTTTTGACAGTTTGAGTGAGTACGTCGTCAACTTATTCAGCCAGTTAGTTAGATAGAATAGTTAGCAAACTAGCTAGCCATTGCTCTCTGCCAACGAACCAACCCCTCCTCCCACGGCACAAAACACACAGAGAGAGCCAAGCTAACGTTAACTAGTCACCCATGTCCCGAATTCCCTTGAACGACTCTGGTTACCAGTATGTAAAAAACAAAACAAAAATAAATGTAGGTTATAACTTACCCTTAGTAGCTACTGTTAGCCAGTTAAGTGCAAAGCTAGCCACTGATTCGATTCAGCCAGTTCGCGTCTGTCCCAACAGAGAGAAAGCGTCTCCAAATATTATAGCTAGGTCGTTCCAGCTATTGTTTAGTTAGCTATCCAGGTAGCAACAAGCTAGCTACATTTCGAGTACAGTAGCTACTAACTACCTAACGTTAACGCTTCAGATAATGAGGTTAGAAAAACAGCTGAATGGTAGGTAGCTAGCTGGCATAATTACAGGTACTCTTAAGCGTGAAATAACATTGGAAACAACTATCCACAGTTGCTAATAGTTACCAGTAGCCCGCTAGCTAGCTAGCTTTATTGGTCCAGGTAGTGGGTTAGCTAGCCTCGTGCTTCACCGGGCTCAGCCGAATACAATACTTACCAACAATAATTATCTACAATAACTTACAACAACTACCTAGATAAACTACCTACAATACCTAACTACAATACCTACCTACAATCTAAATACATGGTTTAAGCTTTACTCGACACCATATAAGAAGCCAAGCTTACCTCCCGCTAGAGAAACACAACCTCACCGGACCAGTATCCACGCAGTTGATCTAGAAGTGTTGGAGAGACTACAGAAAGACTAGGAGGGTGTTGATCCAGCTGATTTCTTTAAGAGACTTCTGGAAACTGTATCAGGATTTTGTGGCCATTTACACAGATGGTTCAAAAGAGCCAAGAACAGGACGTATTGGGTCAGCATTTGTAGTGCAGGAATGTGGGGTGGAAGTCAGGAAACGTATCATTTTCTATTAAGATATCTTTACTTTTACTCAAGTATGACAATTGAGTACTTTTTCCACCACTGGTCCGCAGTTAGTACATCATAGACATCAAATGGTTAAAATGAAAATGAGGAATGTGTATGTGGGAATATATCATTCTCTGTAACTTGGCTCGAGATGAGTAAAGCACTCCCTCGACTGGGATCAACGTTTTCAGAAGCTATTCTATCAAACAGGTGGCCCGTTGAGGCAAAGTGGTTATGAAAAGCACCACAAACGTCCCAATTTATCTGTTATGGGACCAGAGGCTGTCATAACCTGCTGGGGTAATGAGGGTGTGGAGTTTTGTTTCAGAGATTTGACTACCTTACAGTAGGTAGCTGGATTCCCACAATTCTCAGATACACAGTTCAAGAAGTATGTCAATTTTTATTTCTAACCAGGAATAGACATCTATTTCTCAAGCGTCTGAAGGACTGCCAGTCAAACGTAGAATCAGTCAGACTTAGCCCAAGCTAAATTTCTCTCCGGAGGTTTCTCTGATAGTTCATGCGTGAACCAGTGATTAGCTCCATGCTTTACCCTTAGTTTCTTGAACGGTGCATGCTTATCTGCAATAGAGTTGAGCAAAGAAAAAACTAACAATTTAGGGCCTGATTCAAGTCAGAGCTATCTGTATTCACACCATTGAGTCAATACATTTTAGAATCACCTTTGGCAGCGATTGTGAGTCTTTCTGGGTAAGCAAAGCATATGAGCGGAGTGGAGCGGGAGCGAGCGTGGAGCGTGAGCGGACGGATTTTGAACAGAGCGCAGAGCGGCATTTTTAAAAGGACGGAGCGTCGCCCTATGTCCCGCTCAAATTTCGCTCGCTCACACCACGAGTCTGAAGCATGCTCAAGCCTGACCCAGAATCCATCTGTTTAATTTAATTTGTGTCGTCCATGAATTTGTATTTTATAGAGCGAGAGGAGCAGCAGCAGCAACAAGAGAAAAGGGTCGAGGAATTCAAAAGTTTATTCACTGCACGCAAAGGCCCAACCATAACAAGGGAGAGAAAAAGAGAGCTGGATGTAGCATTTTTAAAAATGATTTTCATGGACTATGAACCGCTGAGTAAAGGAGAACGCGAAGGGATGCAACACTTCGCCAGCGCAGCTCAACCGGGCTACACCCCCCCAAGAAACTATGATAAATCAGTACTTTACTTCTAATTTACATCTGAGATGCCCCATTCACATGCTTCAGCTGGCGATCAAAAACGCCGTTAACGAGCACGACAACATTAATAGGCTGTTAGTGAAAGTCGGGCACCTGGTGAAAAGTGTACGCAAGAGCACAGAGGAAACCGACCAATTAGGTGTCCGCCCCACAAATGCCTGCGCCATTCGATGGAGCAGCCAGCTGCGGATGATTCAGTCGTTCATCCCGGTTGTTCCAAAAAGACCCGTTATGGCAAAACAAACTCAAGTCTAATGTTGCTAACATCACCCTGAATCAAGTACGGCAGCTGACGCACCTTGTCAGTGTGCTGACACCACTAGTAGATCTCACAGACAAAATGCAGAAGGAGTTGGGGAACCTGGGGATGATCCTCCCTGCTGTCACAGAAATCAAATCCCTGCTCACCGATTACACTCACGCTGCACTTCCAATGGGCATCGCTGCTTTTGCAGAAACATTGGCAAACAACGTGTCAATTTGCTATGGAATATACTATACTGATTAACATCTCATTTTAGCGTCAGTGTTAGATCCCCGTTTCAAGACAGAATGGATAATCCGAGATGAGTCTGTATGCAACAAATTCGGGGAGATAAAGTAAGGCTGTGGTTTAAGCTAAAAGTGAAATACATGCAGATTTTGTTCCTTTTTTGGAGTGAGCGGGGGGCGATTTGAGTGGAGCGCGATGCAAACTGCGTTGAGCGCTGAGCGATAATGAGTGGACTGGCCTGATGTGGCTTTGAGCGGGGGGAGCGGAGGGGTGAACAGCTCCGTGAGCGAGGAGCTGAGATTCTCACCGCTCCACTCCGCTCATATGCTCTGTGGGTAAGTCACCTGGATTGTACAATACTTGCACATTATTCTTTTAAAAATTCTTCAAGCTCTGTCAAGTTGGTTGTTGATCATTGCTAGACAGCCATTTTCAAGTATTTTTAAGATGCTGACCACAACGATCGCGTTGCAAAATAAATGTACACATACATGTTATTCAATAATTTCATCCAACCTGCTTGCACCTTAAAGTTGGTTGCCAACCACCATATAAAGTCCACAGAAGAAGAAGAAGAAGAAGAAGAAGAAGAAGAAGAAGAAGAAGAAGAAGAAGAAGAAGAAGAAGAAGAAGAAGTTCTTGCCTGGTTTAGATCTGATCTGTCGGAAAGATATACATTCGTCTCTGTGGATGGTTTGTCCTCTGACAAATCAATTGTACGTTTCGGTTTTCCTCAAGGTTCAGTTTTAGGACCACTATTGTTTTCACTATATATTTAACCTCTTGGGGATGTCATTCGGAAACACAATGTTAACTTTCATTGCTATGCGGACGACACACAGCTTTATATTTTGATGAAACATGGTGAAGCCCCAAAATTGCCTACCCCGGAAGCATGTGTTTCAGACATAAGGAAGTGGATGGTGGAAATGTTTGTACTTTTAAATTTGGACAAAACAGAGATGCTAGTTCTAGGTCCAAGAAACAAAGTGATATTCTGTTGGATCTGACAATTAATCTTGATGGTTCTACAGTCATCAAAAAACAAAACAAAAACTGTGAAGGACCTTGGCGTTACTCTGGACCCTGATCTCTCTTTTGATGAACATATCAAGAATATTTCAAGGACAGCTTTTTTCTATCTTCATAACATTGCAAAAATCTGAAACTTTTTGTACATAAATGTTGCAGAAAAACTAATCCATGCTTTTGTCACTTCTAGATTAGACTACTGCAATACTCTACTCTCCGGCTACCCAGATAAAGCAGTAAATAAACTTCAGTTAATGCTAAACACGGCTGCTAGAATCTTGACTAGAACCAAAACATTTGATCATATTACTCCAGTGCTAGCCTCTCTACACTGGCTTCCTGTTAAGGCTAAGGCTGATTTCAAGGTTTTACTGCTAACCGACAAAGCATTACATGGGCTTGCTCCTACTTATCTCTCCAATTTGGTCCTGCCGTACATACCTACACGTACGCTATGGTCACAAGACGCAGGCCTCCTTATTGTCCCTAGAATTTCTAAGCAAACAGCTGGAGACAGGGCTTTTTCCTACAAAGCTAAATTTTTATGGAATGGTCTGCCTATCCATGTGAGAGACGCAGACTCGGTCTCGACCTTTACATCTTTACTGAAGATCATTCTCTTCAGTAGCTCCTTTGACTGAGTGTTGTCTGGCCCAGGGGTGCGAAGGTGAACGGAAAGGCACTGGAGCGACAAACCACCCTTGCTGTCTCTGCCTGGCCGGTTCCTGTCTCTCCATTGGGATTCTCTGCCTCTGACCCTGTTACGGGGGCTGAGTCACTGGCTTACTGGTGCTTTTCATGCCGTCCCTAGGAGGGGTGTATCACTTGAGTGAGTTGAGTCACTGACGTGATCTTCCTGTCCGGTTTGTCGCTCCCTCGGGCTCGTGCAGTTGAGGAGATCTTTGTGGGCTATACTCAGCCTTGTCTCAGGGTAGTTGGTTGGTGGTCTGTTGATATCCCTCTGGTTGTGTGGGGGCTGTGCTTTGGCAAAGTGGGTGGGATTATATCCTGCCTGCTTGGCTCTTTCTGGGGGTATCGTCGGACGGGGCCAAAGTGTCTCCTGACCCCCCCTGTCTCAGCCTCCAGCATCTATGCTGCAATACTCTATGTGCCGGGGGGCTAGGGTCAGTCTGTTATATCTGGTGTTATATCCTGTCTTATCCGGTGTCCTGTGTGAATTTAAGTATGTTCCCTCTAATTATCTCTCTCTCTCCCTCCCATCCCGGAGCACCTGAGCCCTAGGACCATGCCTCAGGACTACCTGGCCTAATGACTCCTTGCTGTCCCCAGTCCACCTGGTCGTGCTGCTACTCCAGTTTCCACTCTTCTGCCTGCGGCTATGGAACCCTGACCTGTTCACCGGACGTGCTACCTTGTCCCAGACCTGCTGTTTTCAACTCTCTCTCTCTACCGCACCTGCTATTTGAACCTCTAAATGCTCAGCTATGAAAAGCCAAGTGACATTTGATGTAATGATCAGTTGCAACCTCTACAACCACTGTGATTTTTATTTTACCCTGCTGGTCATCTATGAACGTTTGAACATCTTGGAGAAAAATCTGGCCTTAATGGCCATGTAATGTTATAATCTCCACCCGGGAAAGCCAGAAGGGGCCTGGTTCCTCTCTAGGTTTCTTCCTAGGTTTCTGCCTTTCTAGGGAGTTTTTCCTAGCCGCCGTGCTTCCACATCTGCATTGCTTGCTGTTTGGGGTTTTAGGCTGGATTTCTGTATAGCACTTTGTAACATCTGCAGATGTAAAAAGGGCTTTATAAACTAAATGTGATTGATTGATTGAAGAAGAAGAAGAAGAAGAAGAAGAAGAAGAAGAAGAAGAAGGAGGAGGAGGAGGAGGAGAAGGAGGAGGAGGAGGAGGAAAAGGAGGAGGAGGAGGAGAAGGAGTGATTACTAGAAACTAACTAGGTTTCCCCTTTATCTGTGGACTAATTGTCGGAGTAGTGATCATACAATTTTATGTGACTCAGAATTGGTCAAAATTCTACAAAGATCCAGGAAAATAAGGACCTTGTGCATTTCATGTAAAATGACAACCCAATCTTTATATCCCAGGACAAATTAGCTAGCAACAGCAAGCTAGCTAGCTAAATGTCCATGAATGTTTCGACCTGTCCCCAAATTAATATAGTTGGTGCAGAGTTCGTTTTGATATTTCAACCTGCGTGTCCTGATCGCGTCTTGTGTGGATGGACAAAATCAACATGCGCGCGATGCCCGGTGTAGTCAGTATGTAAGTCAAAACTGTAACTAAGCCACTCAGGAACATTCAATGTCGTCTTGGTAAGCAACTCCAGTGTATATTTGGCCTTGTGTTTTAGGTTATTGTCCTGCTGAAAGGTGAATTTGTCTCCCAGTGTCTGTTGGAAAGCAGATTGAACGAGGTTTTTCTCTAGGATTTTGCTTGTGCTTAGCTCTATTCCGTTTATTTTTATCCCAAAAAAAACTCCCTAGTCCTTGCCGATGACAAGCAAACCCATAACATGATGCAGCCACTACCATGCTTGAAAATATGAAGAGTGGGACTCAGTGATGTGTTGGATCTGCCCCAAACATAACACTTTGTATTCAGCTCATAAAGTTAATTTCTTTGCCACATTCTATGCAGTGTTACTTAAGTGCCTTATTGCAAACAGGATGTATCTTTTGGAATATTTTATTCTGTACAGGTGTCATGACTCTCCATGGGTGAGGATTAAAGGCCTCACATCAGCTTGGGAAATGGCCGACAACAACCAGACCCTCTTACCCACAGGGGGGCTGTGCCGGTCTTGACATGTTTATATCAGGTTTACATCCTTTACGTTGTGTAGAAAATATCAAGGAGGAAGATAATGTTTTCATGAAGATAGGAATGTGATTTTAGTTTTCTAACAAAATCATAGTGATGATAATAATTTTGCCTCGTAACCAGCCACGCCCGAGGGAGCGGAGCTCAGAGTGTGTGTGAGTATGACGGAAACGCCCCTCTTCACCAGAGTGCATAAAAATTGAGATAAGTATGATCAGCTCAGACTAGATGGACCTTAAGCTGCAGCTTTTGTCCATATTGGTCCAGACCCTGAAAATCAACACCAGGTGAAGACGACAAAGTTGCCTCCACTAACAATCAATGTTACGGCTGAGTAGCTGTTCTAAGTACTGTATCTAAGAAGGTGAATTTAAGTGGGACCATCCTGTTACTCTCTTCAAGCCATCATCTACTACACTGCTCTCATCACCCCACAGGGGATCATCGACACGGCTGTTTAGCCATCCTCAGAAGACCACTTCCAGAACGAGTGAAAGTAAACAGACAACTAAGAAGAAGGACATTGTGACCTCTTGTGGAAAATCTGAGCCTTAAATCTAAAAGGCCATCCGAAAGAGAAGGTCCAATCGACCCCTTCCCATGAATGCCTGGGTCCAACAGAGATACACGACGAAGACCTCTAACACGTAAATACATGCATTGCTTTTCTTCCCAAACGGGCAGCAGTTCGGGGCAAAGTAAGAGGATTACTGTGAGCATAGGTCCATGTGTACCCAAGTGTTTTCTCTCGCTCTCTCTCTCTTTAACTCGCCATCTTTTGTAACAAGTATCATATTGTGTTAGGAGGAGGAGGAGAAGGAGGAGGAGGAGGAGAAGGAGATATTACTAGAAACTAACTAGGTTTCCCCTTTATCTGTGGACTAATTGTCGGAGTAGTGAACATACAATTTTATGTGACTCAGAATTGGTCAAAATTCTACAAAGATCCAGGAAAATAAGGACCTTGTGCATTTCATGTAAAATGACAACCCAATCTTTATATCCCAGGACAAATTAGCTAGCAACAGCAAGCTAGCTAGCTAAATGTCCATGAATGTTTCGACCTGTCCCCAAATTAATATAGTTGGTGCAGAGTTCGTTTTGATATTTCAACCTGCATGTCCTGATCGCGTCTTGTGTGGATGGACAAAATCAACATGCGCGCGATGCCCGGTGTAGTCAGTATGTAAGTCAAAACTGTAACTAAGCCACTCAGGAACATTCAATGTCGTCTTGGTAAGCAACTCCAGTGTATATTTGGCCTTGTGTTTTAGGTTATTGTCCTGCTGAAAGGTGAATTTGTCTCCCAGTGTCTGTTGGAAAGCAGATTGAACCAGGTTTTTCTCTAGGATTTTGCTTGTGCTTAGCTCTATTTCGTTTATTTTTATCCCAAAAAAAACTCCCTAGTCCTTGCCGATGACAAGCAAACCCATAACATGATGCAGCCACTACCATGCTTGAAAATATGAAGAGTGGGACTCAGTGATGTGTTGGATCTGCCCCAAACATAACACTTTGTATTCAGCTCATAAAGTTAATTTCTTTGCCACATTCTATGCAGTGTTACTTAAGTGCCTTATTGCAAACAGGATGTATATTTTGGAATATTTTATTCTGTACAGGTGTCATGACTCTCCCTGGGTGAGGATTAAAGGCCTCACATCAGCTTGGGAAATGGCCGACAACAACCAGACCCTCTTACACACAGGGGGGCTGTGCCGGTCTTGACATGTTTATATCAGGTTTACATCCTTTACGTTGTGTAGAAAATATCAAGGAGGAAGATAATGTTTTCATGAAGATAGGAATGTGATTTTAGTTTTCTGACAAAATCATAGTGATGATAATAATTTTGCCTCGTAACTAGCCACGCCCGAGGGAGCGGAGCTCAGAGTGTGTGTCAGTATGACGGAAACGTCCCTCTTCACCAGAGTGCATAAAAGATTGAGATAAGAATGATCAGCTCAGACTAGATGGACCTTAAGCTGCAGCTTTTGTCCATATTGGTCCAGACCCTGAAAATCAACACCAGGTGAAGACGACAAAGTTGCCTCCACTAACAATCAATGTTACGGCTGAGTAGCTGTTCTAAGTACTGTATCTAAGAAGGTGAATTTAAGTGGGACCATCCTGTTACTCTCTTCAAGCCATCGTCTACTACACTGCTCACATCACCCCACAGGGGATCATCGACACGGCTGATTAGCCGTCCTCAGAAGACCACTTCCAGAACGAGTGAAAGTAAACAGACAACTAAGAAGAAGGACATTGTGACCTCTTGTGGAAAATCTGAGCCTTAAATCTAAAAGGCCATCCGAAAGAGAAGGTCCAATCGACCCCTTCCCATGAATGCCTGGGTCCAACAGAGATACACGACGAAGACCTCTAACACGTAAATACATGCATTGCTTTTCTTCCCAAACGGGCAGCAGTTCGGGGCAAAGTATTAGGATTACTGTGAGCATAGGTCCATGTGTACCCAAGTGTTTTCTCTCGCTCTCTCTCTTTAACTCGCCATCTTTTGTAACAAGTATCATATTGTGTTAGTCCGCTAGGGACCCGTTTTCATTGCATTACGTTTCTAATCCCTACCTATACCGTGTACGTGTTTGTATCTTGTGTTATCATTTTTAATTAGTTAGTAAATAAATAATTAAATCAATTTGTGTGGTACGGAATGATCAGTAAGACCCAGGTTCGTGCAGACTTAAAGAGTCTACGACTTTCAGAATGAGACTGATATGAGGTAAATGTTTAATAAATGACTGTTAAATGATAAGAGTTATCTAGATATCTTTAGAGTTAATTCGGGAAACGGTAACTCGTTAAACAACTTTTCCCGTGGTGCCCCAAATTCCTAATGATTTAATTGTTACAATATTCATTTAATCTAGTAACAATTAAACATAGTAGGTAATTATTAGATAAATAATAGTCATCGCAATAATGAAAGTCACGTCACGACACAGGCTTCCTTCTTTTTACTCTGTCATTGATGTTAGTTTTGTGAAGTAACTACAATGTTGTTGATCCATCCTCAGTTTTCTACTATCACAGACATTAAACTCTTTAACTGTTTTAAAGTCACCAATGGCCTCATGTTGAAATCTCTGTGTGGTTTCCATCCTCTCCGGTAACAGATAGGAAGAACGGCTGTATCTTTGTAGTGACTGGGTGCATTGATACACCATCCATAGTGTAATTAATAACTTTACCATGCTCAAAGGGATATTTAATGTCAGCTTCTTTTTACCCAGCTACCAATAGGTCCCCGTCTGTCACGTATACTCCCTCTCCGGCATTCGAGGTCGCCAGTCTGCAAATTATTACGCACACCTGTCACCATCTTTACGCACACCTGCGCCTCATGAGAATCACCTGGACTCCATCACCTTCCTGATTACCTCCCCTATATCTGTCACTCCCTTTGGTTCCTTCCTCAGGTGTTATTGACTCTGTTTTTGTGTTTCATGTCTGTACGCTACTCATATTTCTTGTTTCGTTCCATTTATTATTAAATTCACTCCCCGTACTTGTTTCCCGACTCCCAGCGTACACATTACAGAATAACGCCTCACCAAAGGGAAGCATCAGGGAGTTTTTTGATTTTGTTGGTGACGTCAGATCCGGGTGCCACTGCCGAAGCAAACGGGGATGCCTCAGCTGGCTCGCCAGGCTTCCATGCCTCAGCTGGCCCGACAGGTTCTCAAGCCTTGGTTGTCTTGTCAGGTGTATGTTGCCGACGCTACCAGGGATGTCTCAGCTAGCTCGTTAGGCTCCCATGCCTCAGCTGGTTCGAGAAGTTCACAAGCCTTGGTTGGCTCGGCAGGCTCCCATGCCCCAGCCGGCTCATCAGGCTCCCATGCCTCAGCTGGCTCATCAAGCTCCCATGCCTCAGCCGGCTGGTCAGGCTCCCATGCCTCGGCCGGCTCGACAGGTTCCCGCTCCTCAGCAGAAGCGATCGGCCGGCTCCTGATCCTCAGGACTGTCCCTCTGGTACGCGTCCTGCAGCTGGAGCCGTGCGTCAGGGAGGGGCTACTGTCATGTATACTCCCTCTCTGGCGTTCGAGGTCGACAGTCTGCTCATTATTACGCACACCTGTCACCATCATTATGCGCACCTGCACCTCATGGGAATCACCTGGACTCCATCACCTTCCTGATTACCTCCCCTATATCTGTCACTCCCTTTGGTTCCTTCCTCAGGCATTATTGACTCTGTTTTTGTGTTTCATGTCTGTACGCTACTCATGTTTCTTGTTTTGTTCCATGTATTATTTATAAATAAATTCACTCCCTGAACATGTTTCCCGACTCCCAGCGTACACGTTACACCTTCTTTGCGAGGGATTGGGAAACCTCCCGTGTCTTTGTGGTTGAATCTGTGTTTGAAATTCAATGCTCGACTGAGGGACCTTAGAGATAATTGTATGTGTGGGGTAGAGATGAGGTAGTCATTCATTCATTGCCATACCAAGCAGTGATACAGCCAGTCAAGGTGCTCTCAATGGTGAAGCATTATAACTTTTTGAGGATCTGAGGTTGCCCATGCCAAATCTTTTCAGCCTCCTGAGGGGGAAGAGGAGTTGTAATGCCTTCTGTGTTGGTGTGTATGGACCATGATAATTCCTTAGTGATGTGGACATAGAGGAACTTGAAGCTCCCGACCCGCTCCACTGACCGGAGCTGGATCAGGCACCGGTGGAGCGGACTGCTCCGGCTCCGGAGTAGAGCCGCTGACCGGAGCTGGACTGGACCCCGGTGAAGCGGATTGCTCTGGCTCCGGAATGGAGCAGCTGACCGTAGCTGAACTGGGCACCGGTGGAGCGGACTGCTCTGGCTCCGGAGTAGAGCAGCTGACCGGTGCCGAACCAGGCACCGGTGGAACATGCACGGGCCGTGCCGGACTGGGCACACGCACCACTGGCTTGGTGCGAGGGGCAGGAACCGGCCGGGCCGGGCTCGCGACGCGCACCACTGGCTTGGTGCGAGGGACAGGAACAGGCTGGACCGGGCTGGCGACGCGCACCACTGGCTTGGTGCGAGGGCAGGAACAGGCCGGGCTGGCGACGCGGACCACTAGCTTGGTGCGAGGGGCAGGAACAGGCCGGACCGGGCTGGCGACGCGCACCACTGGCTTGGTGCGAGGGGCAGGAACAGGCCGGGCCGGGCTGGCGACGCGCACCACTAGCTTGGTGCGAGGGGCAGGAACAGGCCGGGCTGGCGACGCGCACCACTAGCTTGGTGCGAGGGACAGGAACAGGCCGGACCGGGCTGGCGACACGCACCACTTGCTTGGTGCGAGGAGCGGGACTGGGTTCCTTTATTAACCCCCGCTCCTTCTGCTGCCTAACCAGCTCCTCTCGCCGTGCCTCTACACTTTCCTTCTCCCTTTTAGCCTCCTGTAGCCTCGTCATCCACCCCGTGTGCCCCCCCAAAATTTTTTCTTGGGGTTGCCTCTCGGGTCTCCGTCGTCAGCACGGTTGGCGCCGTTTCTCCTCTCCTGCCTGGGCATCTACCTTCGCCCATGGACCTTTCCCCGCAAATATCTCCTCCCATGACCACCATTTGCCCACCTGTGACATGGCTATTCGCTCTTCCTGGGCACGCTGCTTGGTCCTCGTTTGGTGGGATCTTCTGTCACGTTCGTTCATCGACGGGTCAGACCAAGGCGCAGCGTGATATGCATACATGTTTATTTAAACCGAATAAACACAACGACAAAACAATAAACGAAACGTGAAGTCCAAGGTAGACACAAACAACATACCTTTCACAGAACAAGATCCCACAACCCACTAGTCCCAATAGGCTGCCTAAGTATGGTTCCCAATCAGAGACAACGAGCGACATCTGCCTCTGATTGGGAACCACACCGGCAACATAGATCTAGACATACTAGATCTAAACATAGAAAATACAACATAGAAAATCACAACAAGGAATATACACACCCTGACTCAACATATAAGCGTCCTCTGAGTCAGGGCGTGATAAGTGGCCCTTTTGGGTACTTCTGATTATTATAGGTTTCAGTAATTATCTCTGGCCATCAACTTAGTGAATACCATTGGTGTTTAATATGAGAGTTTCGGGGGAGACTGAGCAATCGGGGGAGAAGGGCCTTGGTCAGGGAGGTGACCAAGAACCCGATGGTCACGCTGACAGAGCTCCAGAGTTAATCTGGGGAGATGGGAGAACCTTCCAGAAGGACAACCATCTCTGCAGCACTCCACCAATCAGGCCTTTATGGTAGAGTGGCCTGATGGAAGCCACTCCTCAGTAAAAGGCACATGACAGCCAACTTGGAGTATGCCAAAAGGCACCTAAAGGACTCTGATTCTCTAGTCTGATGAAACCAAGATTGAACTCTTTGGCCTGAATGCCAAGCATCACGTCTGGAGGAAACCTGTTACAATCCCTACGGTGAAGCATGGTGGTGGCAGCATCATGCTGTGGGGATGTTTTTCAGCGGCAGGGACTGGGAGACTAGTCAGGATCGAGGGAAAGATGAACGGAGCAAAGTACAGAGAGATCCTTGATGAAAACCTGCTCCAGAGTGCTCAGGACCTCAGACTGGGGCGAAGGTTCACCTTCCAACAGGACAACGACCCTAAGCACACAGCCAAGACAATGCAGGAGTGGCTTCGGGACAAGTCTCTGAATGTCTTTGAGTGGCCCAGCCAGAGCCCAGACTTGAACCCGATTGAACATCTCTGGAGAGACCTGGAAATAGCTGTGCAGCGCTCCCCATCCAACCTGACAGAGCTTGAGAGGATCTGCAGATAAGAATGGGAGAAACTCCCAAAATACAGGTGTGCCAAGCTTGTAGCATAATACCCAAGAAGACTCGAGGCTGTAATCGCTGCCAAAGGTGCTTCAACAAAGTGCTGAGTAAAGGGTCTGAATACTTATGTAAATGTCATATTTCAGTTTTGTTTTGCATTGTCATTATGGGGTATTGTGTGTAGATTGATGAGGGGGAAACAACTATTTAATCAATTTTAGAATAAGGCTGTAATGTAACAAAATGTGGAAAAAGTCAAGGGGTCTGAATATTTTCAGAATGCACTGTATAATTTATAAATATAAAAACTATAAATTGCCAAAGTTACCATAGACTGCCACAAGCTGTTTCAACCATAAAGTAAACGTACAGCTATCATGCTTGTAAACAAATTATAGAGTTTTTTAAATAATAATTTGTTGTTGCATTTAACTTTATTATGTGACGTCAGTGGTCATCATGTGGGAGAAGTGGGTGCTCAGGATGATAGACTAGTTTCCCACTAGTAATTACCAGCTTGAGGGCCATTCAAGTTTATTTTTCCCAGTCGTATGTGGTCAATTCCCACTTCCCACTTGGTTAAGAATGCATCATGACACTGCTTCCTTCAGTGCCAGATGCGCACTTGTGACTGTCATAAAGGGGGACTCCGGGGTAATGTGATGATAACTGTCACTGTTAAAGGTCCAATGTAGAAGTTTTTATCTCAATATCAAATCATTTCTAGGTAACAATTAAGTACCTGTGATTTGTTTTCAATTCAAATGGTCAAAAACAAACAAACAAACAAAAAGCTTCTTAGCTAAAAGGAATTTCTCAAGCAAGAATTTAGCTTGGACTGTCTGGGAGTGGTCCGAGTGACGAGGGGAAAACTGTAAACTAGCTCTTATTGGCAGAGAGATTTGGAAGTCTTTCTTATTGGTCTATTAACTCATTTACTGCCTGCGATGTCACCAGGCAGGCCAAAACTCCATCCCACCAAAACAGACAAAAATTTCAGGTGGCCTTTTCAAACATCTCCTACACTAAAAGGGCATTAGCATCTGTAGTTAGGTTTCCATCCAAATGGCGCAGATTCTATTTTGAATATTCTAAAATCCGCATAAAAACAATATGGGAATTTTCCCTCCAGAGATGTTTCCATCAAATTGACTTGTTGCAGATAAAAGCCTGTGTGTGATGACGTAGTGCACATGAAATACCTTTTGCAGTTAAATTCCCATGTACCAAATAAAAAATTCAAGTTAAATGGGTTTCTATCGCATTTTCAACTCTACTGATGGTTTTCTTACAAAACATGTTGCGTTATATAGTGAGTGTGCCCACTCTAGTATTGGCACGTGTTGTTGGCTACAGCGCACGTATATCTTACATGATGACATTATTGTTATGGACAAAAGAGCGAGATTATTTTTATTTGTCAAACGGCAGCCAAGTATCGATGATCATGTGACCAGAATAAGACCCTCAATCTTTATTGGAAAGGAGCATCAAGCTCATCACCTTGCACTTTCACCACCTTGTGAAGTTCATCATAATTTATTTAATCTGTAGCCAAATAAACTGTATGTTTTCCCGGCGAGCTGTAGTGGGAGGACCACACAATATGTTATCACGTGACTCCAAGTTTACTTCGATATGATATCAATATTTGCGCAAAAAAGCATTTCCACCGACATTTCTCGCATAATTCAAAGGTTGGATGGGAACCTGGTTATTTTCACAATTGCACAGTATTATTCCAACCGTATAGTCTGGAAATATATATAAAACCCAGGAAAATCACGTTTTTGACTGCACTGGGTCTTTAAGTAAGCGCAACACATTCATTGAAAACTTTGGCTTTGGTTTGCTTATATAGAGCGGGTACTACCTGTTTGCTGAAATGGGTGCTAGAGGGAAGTTCGTAACGTGGCTCAAGCACTTTCACGAGGTGCTGACACACCCTATTTTCAACCACCGAGAATGGGCGCATATTCTTGGCCAGTGGCGATTTTAGCATGTAAATCTTGGTGGGGCAAACAATGTTTTAATTTTTTTATGCTAAACTGGCTTCAGTTGACATTTTAAGGGGTGTGCCAGGACCATTCACAGTTGAGCTCACTCAGTTTAGCTCAATGCTGATTGGCTATTATTTTATTATAAATGTATCATGGGAGGGCAAATGCTCGCTGGCTTTCATTTAATTCAATGCTACAGCAGATCCGGTGGCAGGATAAAGTGACTAAGGGGGCAGTTGAAATCGCAGAGGGGGCAAAAATGTTTCAGGTTCTTGCGTTGTATATTGACAATAGAACAGGGCCTTGTTCTACCCTCCAGCGGGGGCACATCTACCCTCTCTCGCATGCAGACCGAAGCCATGGAGGTCTACATCCAGAAGGCGCTGTCCCAAGGATTCCTCCGTTTGTCCACCTATCCGGCCTCTTCCAGCTTCTTTTTCGTGAAGAAGGACAGAGGTCTCCGCTCCTGTATTGATTACCAGACACTGAATAAGGCTACGGTTAAATTCAGTTATCCCCTCTTATACCAACTGTGATCTAGCAGATGCACGGTGCAAAGTAAATTGGATTTACGCAGTGCCTACAACCTGGTGCGCATCAGAGATGGGGATGAATGGAAGACCACCTTCAGGGTACAGGGTAATGCCCTACGGCCTGTCAAATGCACTCTCTGTGTTCCAATCCTTCATTAACGAGGTGTTTAGAGACATGTTGGGTCGCTTTGTAGTGGTGTACATATACGACATCTTGGTGTACTCCACTACACGCGAGCAACATGTCTCTCATGTCAGGTCCGTTTTGGAGAGGCTGATAGGGCATCACCTGTACGCCAAGGTGGAGAAGTGCCTTTTCTTCCAGCAGGTGGTCTCCTTCCTGGGCTATCGGGTATCCACCGCGGGAGTGGAGATGGAAGAACAGAGGGTCAGTGCAGTACGGTCATGGCCTGTTCCCGCTAACATCAAATCAAATCAAATGTTATTTGTCACACACACGTGTTTAGCAGATGTTATAGCGGGTGTAGTGAAATGCTTGTGATTCTAGCTCCGAGAGTGCAGTAATATCTAAAAAGTAATATCTAACAACATATACCCAATACACACATAACTAGTAAGGAATGGAATTTAAGAATATATAAATATATGGACAAGCAATGACAGAGCGGCATGGACTAAGATACATTAGAATATTATAGAATAGAATA
The DNA here is from genome assembly GCF_964263955.1 of Coregonus lavaretus. NCBI lineage: Eukaryota > Metazoa > Chordata > Actinopteri > Salmoniformes > Salmonidae > Coregonus > Coregonus lavaretus. The sequence continues at coordinate 47,786,427 of NC_139999.1, forward strand.
CAGTATATACATATGAGATGAGTAGTGCAAGATATCTAAACATTATTAAAGTGAATAGTGTTCCATTTCTTAAAGTGGCCAGTGATTTCAATAGGCAGCAGCAGCCTCTAATGTGCTAGTAATGGCTATTTAACAGTCTGATGGCCTTGAGATAGAAGCTGTTTTTCATTCTCTCGGTCCCAGCTTTGATGCACCTGTACTGACCTCGCCTTCTGGATGATAGCGGGGTGAACAGGCAGTGGCTCGGGCGGTTGATCTTTTTGGCCTTCCTCTGACATCGGGTGCTGTATGTGTCTTGGAGGGAAGGTAGTTTGCCCTCTGTAATGCATTCGGCAGACCGCACCACCCTCTGGAGAGCCCTGCGGTTGCGGGCGGTGCAGTTGCCATACCAAGCGGTGATACAGCCTGACAGGATGCTCTCAATTGTGCATCTGTAAAAGTTTGTGAGGTTTTAGGTGCCAAGCCGAATTTCTTCGAAGAGGCTCTGTTGTGCCTTCTTCACCACATTGTCTGCATTTCAGTTTGTCTGTGATGTGTACGCCAAGGAAATTGACATTTTCCACCTTCTCCACTGCGGTCCTGTCGATGTGGATAGGGGGGTGCACCCTCTGCTGTTTCCTGAAGTCCACGATCATCTAATTTGTTTTGTTGACGTTGAGCGAGAGGTTATTTCCCTGGCACCACACTCCCAGAGCCCTCACCTCCTCCCTGTAGGCGGTCTCGTCATTGTTGTTATTCAAGCCTACTACTGTTGTGTCATCTGCAAACTTGATGATTGAGTTGGAGGAGTGCTTGGCGACGCAGTCATGGGTGAACAGGGAGGGGGCTGAGCACGCACCCTTGTGGGGCCCCAGTGTTGAGGATCAGCAAAGTGGAGATGTTGTTTCCTACTTTCACCACCTGGGGGCCCCAGGGATTGAATATGTCCATAAACACACCAGCCAGCTGGTCTGTGCATGCTCTGAGGACGCGGCTAGGTATGCCGTCTGGGCCGGCAGGCTTGCGTTGGTTAACATGCTTAAATGTCTTAATCACGTCGGCCACGGAGAAGGAGAGGCCACAGTCCTTGGTAGTGGGCCTCGTCAGTGGCACTGTGTTATCCTCAAAGCGGGCGAAGAAGGTGTTTAGCTTGTCTGGAAGCGAGACATCGGTGTCGGCGACGTGGCTGGTTTTCCTTTTGTAGTCCGTGATTGTCTGTAGATCCTGCCACATACATCTCGTGTCTGCGTCGTTGAATTGCGACTCCACTTTATCTCTATACTGATGTTTTGGCAGTTGAATTGCCTTGTGAAGTGAGTAGCTACACTGTTTGTATTCTGCCATATTCCCAGTCACCTTGCCATGGTTAAATGCGGTGGTTTGCGCTTTCAGATTTGCGTGAATGCTGCCATCTATCCACGGTTTCTGGTTAGGGTAGGTTTTAATAGTCACAGTGGGCACAACCTCACCTATACACTTCCTGATAAACTTAGTCACCGTTTCAGTGTATTCATCAAAATTATTTTCGGAAGCTACCCGGAACATATCTCAGTCTGCGTGATCAAAACAATCTTGAAGCGTGGATTCCGATTGGTCAGACCAGCATTGAATAGTCCTTAGCATGGGTATGTCCTGTTTGAGTTTCTGCCAATAGGAAGGGAGGAGCAAAATGGAGTCGTGGTCAGATTTGCCGAAATGAGGGCGGGGGAGGGCCTTATAACCATCCCGGAAGTTCGAATAGCAATGGTCGAAGATTTTAGCAGTGCGAGTACAACAGTCGATATGTTGATAGAACTTCGGCAGCCTAGTCCTCAAATTTGCTTTGTTAAAATCCCCGGCTACAATAAATGCAGCCTCAGGATATGTGGTTTCCAGTTTGCATAAAGTCCAGTGAAGTTCTTTGAGGGCCGTCGTGGTATCGGCTTGAGAGGGGATATACATGGCCGTGACTATAACCGAAGAAAATTGTCTTGGGAGATAATACGGTCGGCATTTGATTGTGAGATATTCTAGGTTGGGTGAATGAAAGGACTCAAGTTCCTGTTCCTGTTACTACAATTACACCATGAGTCGTTAATCATGAAACACACACATATGCCCTTCTGCTTCCCAGAGAGATATTTATTCCTGTCTGCGCAATGAACTGAGAACCCATCTGGCTGGACTGATTTTGACAGAATATCCCAAGAGAGCCATGTTACCGTGAAACAAAGTATGTTACAGGCCTTGATGTTTCTCTGGAAAGAAATCCTTGCCCGGAGCTCGTCGATCTTGTTAACCGGAGACTGAACATTAGCGAGTAGTATACTTGGAAGCGGTGGGTGGTGTACGCGCCTCGCAGTTGCCCTGGGGAGAGCAAACAAAGGATCTGCATCGGGAAAGTCGTATTCCTGGTCGTAATGCTGGTGAGTTACCGCCGCTCTGATATCCAATAGTTTCCCCCGGCTATATGTAATGATACAAAACACTTTCTGAGCTAATAATGTAAAAAACAATACATAAAAAAACTAAATACTGCAAAGTTTCCTAAGAGCTAGTCGCGAGGCCGCCATCTTCGTCGGCGCCAGTCAACATCAAGGCGGTGCAGAGTTTCCCAGGTTTCGCCAACTATTTCAGGCTCTTCATTAGGGATTTCAGCACAGTGGTGGCCCCTCTCACCTCCCTCCTGAAGGGAGGTCCCCGACAGCTGCGCTGGACTGGGGAGGCTAACGAAGCCTCATGCGCTCAAGGAACGGTTTACAAACACACTGGTTCTGGCTCACCCTGACCCGTCTCTGCCCTTCATCGTGGAAGTGGACGCCTCCAAGGTTGGAGTAGGGGCTATTCTCTCCCAACGTACTGGATCGCCGCCTAAACTCCATCCATGTGCCTTCTACTCATGGAATCTGTCTCCCGTGGAGCGGAATTACGGCGTGGGGGATTGTGAGTTGTTGGCCGTCAAGAAGGTGCTGAAGGCATGGTGGCACTGGCTGAAGGGTGCTCAACACCCATTCCTTGTCTGGACGGACTACCGGAACCTAGAGTACATTCGAGCAGTGAAGAGGCTGAACCCGTGACAGGCTAGGTGGGCCCTATTCTTCACCAGGTTTGACTTTACCCTCTCCTACCGGTCGGGATCTAAGAACGTTAAGGCCGATGCGTTTTCCCGGGTGCATGACACAGAGGGAGGAAGTGACACCCATTATTCCCCTGTTCCGCATTGTGGCTCCTGTCATGTGGAATGTGGACGCGGACATCTGTCGAGCCCTGCGACAGGAGCCCTCACCTGTCCACTGCCCGAGGGGCGTATCTACATGCCCTCTGATGTGCGGGACCGTCTCCTCGCCTGGGCACACACAACACCTGTGTCGGGACACACGGGTATAGCCCGTACAATCGACTGTCTCTCCGCCAAGTATTGGTGGCCCACCTTGGCCCGGGACGTCCGGGTTTACGTCTCTTCCTGCTCCACCTGCGCACAGAGCAAGACACCGAGACACCTCCCCTATGGCAAACTCCACCCGCTGCCGGTTCCAAAACGACCCTGGTCCCTATCTCTCCGTGGACTTTGTCACAGACCTTCCCCCCTCGGAGGGGCACACCACCGTCCTGGTCGTTGTGGACCGGTTTTCCAAAGCCTGTCATTTGATTCCTCTGCCTGGTCTCCTTACGGCCATGCAGACCATGGAGGCTCTCTTCTCTCACGTCTTCCAACACTACGGGATCCCAGGGGACATCGTATATGACCATGGTCTTCAGTTTACCTCCCGTGTCTGGAAGGCCTTCATGGAACAACTGGGGGTCACGGTCAGTCTCACCTCCGGGTACCGTCCCCAATCAAATGGGCAGGTGGAAAGGGTAAATCAGGAACTGGGTAGGTACCTTTGTAGTTACTGTCAGGATGGGCCGGGGGAGTGGGCTGCATTTCTGCCTTGGGTAGAATACGCACAAAACTCCCCCCATCACTCCTCCACTAACCTCACACGCTTTCAGTGTGTTCTAGGTTATCAGCCGGCCCTGCCACCCTGGCACCGGAGTCAGATTGAGGCTCCTGCGGTGGACGATTGGTTCCGGCGCGCCGAGGAGGTATGGAACACAGCGTACACCCGTCTCCAGCGCGTCGTCCTCCGGCAGAAGGCGCAGGCCGATCGTCACCGCAGTGTGGCCCCGGTCTTTCACCCCGGTGACAGGGTCTGGCTTTCTATGAAGGACCTGCCCCGCCGCCTGCCCTGCCGGAAGCTGAGCCCGTGGTTTGTGGGGCCGTTCAAAGTCCTGAGGAGAATCAATGAGGTGACGTACAGATTACAGCTCCCCGTCAATTACCGCATCTCACCCTCATTTCATGTATCTCTCCTAAGGCCGGTGGCAGCTGGTCCCTTGGCTGGTGCTGGACCCCACGACGCACCTCCCCCTCCCTTGGACGTTGAGGTAGCCCCTGTGTACTCAGTCCGCAGTCTGTTGGACTAAAGGTGTCGTGGGGTGTCTCTCCAGTACCTGGTCGACTGGGAGGGGTACGGTCCCAAAGAGCGGTGCTGGGTGCCAGCGCGGGATGTCCTGGACCGTTCTCTAATTCGGGATTTCCACAGGCGTCTTCCCGACCGAGCCGCACCACACCGCAAGCGTTTGCGAGCAAGGAGGCCTACAAACCTGACTCAGTTACACCAGCTCTGTCAGGAGGAATGGGCCAAAAATCACCCAACTTAATGTGGGAAGCTTGTAGAAGGCTACCCGAAACGTTTGACCCAAGTTAAACAATTTGAAGGCAATGCTACCAAATACTAATTGAGTGTATGTACAATTCTGACCCACTGGGAATGTGATGAAAGAAATAAAAACGGAAATAAATCATTCTCTCTACTATTTTTCTGACATTTCACATTCTTAAAATAAAGTGGTGATCCTAACTGACCTAAGACAGGGAATCTTTTAGTTCTAGTCGTATTGACTGCCATGTAAAGCAAAACTAACCAAGCCATGTAAAGCAAGCTAGCCAACTACACAGCTAGCCAACTACACAGCTAACACAATCACTTCAGACTGAAGCTGGAAATACAGCAAATTGATGCATTTCATTTCATTTTACCTGTCTATCTATTGACATTTCTTTATTTATATCCATAAAAATTATGCTGAATCATGATTTTGTCTGGCTGGGAAAAGCTGCCTGACTCCGGGCACCTTCATTACTATGGGACACAGTGAATATCTAATTTTTACATTGCAACAATGTTGCAAAAGCAAACACTTGCAACAAATAGATGTTTTTTACAGTGGAGATCAAGTTTATAAATTGCATGGCTGGGCAGTCGATCTGTAAAAGTAGTAGTGTGTTGCTAGGTAACAATGTGAACAATGGCACTCCCCAATTTCATGATATCCAATTGCAATATTGTCTCATCGCTGCAACTCCCCAACGGGCTCGGTAGAGGTGAAGGTTGAGTCAAGCGTCCTCTGAAACATGACAAACCGCACTCCTTAACACCCGCCTGCCAGCTGCATCAACGTGTCGGAGGAAACACCGTTCAACTGACGACCGAGGTCAGCCTGCAGGCGCCCGTCCCGCCACAAGGAGTCACTAGAGCGTGATGAGCCAAGTAAAGCCCCCCCCCGGCCAAACCCTCCCCTAACCCGGACGACGTTGGGCCAATTGTGTGCCACCCTATAGGACTCCCAGTCACGGCCGTTTGTAACACAAAGAAAGATTGGAGGGAACTTCCGGGAGAGGGCAGGTATACAAGATGGCGTAGATGGATTCTTTAAAATATGTTAATGGACTATAAACAGATATGGCTCATTAACCCTTACGGACCAAATAATGATGATCCACACTTCTTTGACAATATATATAATAAATGATCAACCCTGCAAGCAATTCAAGACTCTTTTATTATGGTGGGAGATTATAATACCGTTTTAAATAGCTCAATGGACCGTAAAGGAAATCACACTACAAACAATCACCCTCATGCTCTTAAGGAAATCGTGAATGTTATGGATACATTACAACTAGTAGATATATGGAGGCTTAAATATCCTGATATAGTCAATCAATCAATCAATCAATTTTATTTTATATAGCCCTTCTTACATCAGCTAATATCTCGAAGTGCTGTACAGAAACCCAGCCTAAAACCCCAAACAGCTAGTAATGCAGGTGTAGAAGCACGGTGGCTAGGAAAAACTCCCTAGAAAGGCAAAACCTAGGAAGAAACCTAGAGAGGAACCAGGCTATGAGGGGTGGCCAGTCCTCTTCTGGCTGTGCCGGGTGGAGATTATAACAGAACCATGCCAAGATGTTCAAAAATGTTCATAAGTGACAAGCATGGTCAAATAATAATCAGGAATAAATCTCAGTTGGCTTTTCATAGCCGATCATTAAGAGTTGAAAACAGCAGGTCTGGGACAGGTAGGGGTTCCATAACCGCAGGCAGAACAGTTGAAACTGGAATAGCAGCAAGGCCAGGCGGACTGGGGACAGCAAGGAGTCACCACGGCCGGTAGTCCCGGCGTATGGTCCTAGGGCTCAGGTCTCTCAGTTGGCTTTTCATAGCCGATCATTAAGAGTTGAAAACAGCAGGTCTGGGACAGGTAGGGGTTTCGTAGCCGCAGGCAGAACAGTTGAAACTGGAATAGCAGCAAGGCCAGGCGGACTGGGGACAGCAAGGTGTCATCATGCCCGGTAGTCCTGACGTATGGTCCTAGGGCTCAGGTTCTCAGAGAGAAAGAGAGAACGAGAGAATTAGAGAGAGCATACTTAAATTCACACAGGACACTGGATAAGACAGGAGAAGTACTCCAGGTATAACCAACTAACCCCAGCCCCCCGACACATAAACTACTGCAGCATAAATACTGGAGGCTGAGACAGGAGCGGTCCGGAGACACTGTGGCCCCATCCGAAGAAACCCCCGGACAGGGCCAAACAGGAAGGATATAACCCCACCCACTCCGCCAAAGCACAGCCCCCGCACCACTAGAGGGATATCCCCAACCACCAACTTACAATCCTGAGACAAGGCCGAGTATAGCCCACAGAGGTCTCCACCACAGCACAAACCAAGGGGGGGGCGCCAACCCAGACAGGAAGATCACGTCAGTAACTCAACCCACTCAAGTGACGCACCCCTCCCAGGGACGGCATGAAAGAGCACCAGCAAGCCAGTGACTCAGCCCCTGCAACAGGGTTAGAGGCAGAGAACCCCAGTGGAGAGGGGAACCGGCCTGGCAGAGACAGCAAGGGCTGTTCGTTGCTCCAGCCTTTCCGTTCACCTTCACACTCCTGGGCCAGACTACACTCAATCATATGACCTACTGAAGAGATAAGTCTTCAGTAAAGACTTAAAGGTTGAGACCGAGTCTGCGTCTCTCACATGGGTAGGCAGACTGTTCCATAAAAATGGAGATCTATAGGAGAAAGCCCTGCCTCCCGCTGTTTGCTTAGAAATTCTAGGGACAATTAGGAGGCCTGCGTCTTGTGACCGTAGCGTACGTATTGGTATGTACGGCAGGACCAACTCGGAAAGATAGGTAGGAGCAAGCCCATGTAACGCTTTATAGGTTAACAGTAAAACCTTGAAATCAGCCCTTGCCTTAACAGGAAGCCAGTGTAGGGAAGCTAGCACTGGAGTAATATGATCAAATTTCTTGGTTCTAGTCAGGATTCTAGCAGCCGTATTTAGCACTAACTGAAGTTTATTTAGTGCTTTATCCGGGTAGCCGGAAAATAGAGCATTGCAGTAGTCTAACCTAGAAGTAACAAATGCATGGATTAATTTTTCTGCATCATTTTTGGACAGAAAATTTCTGATTTTTGCAATGTTACGTAGATGGAAAAAAGCTGTCCTTGAAACAGTCTTGATATGTTCGTCAAAAGAGAGATCAGGGTCAAGAGTAACGCCTAGGTCCTTCACAGTTTTATTTGAGACGACTTTACAACCATCAAGATTAATTGTCAGATTTAACAGAAGATCTCTTTGTTTCTTGGGTATAGTGAGATATACATGGCGGAGACTCAATCAAGCTAGTCGTCTTGACTTCTTTCTTATGTCATTCTCGTTGGCACCAAAAGTTTAAAAAGTGTTGATAGGGGACAGAATGTGGTCGGACCATCATATCATTGGCATATACATTAATCTTACGTAGTTTCCACATGGGCGAGGATATTGGAAATGTAATCAAAGCCTATTGGATGATAACTTGTTTTTAACTAGGACAGAGGAATTCATAACTGATTTTTTCCGACATAACATAGGTACAGCAAATCCCCTTATTGTATGGGACAAATTATATTTTGAAGGAGGAAACAAAGTACTTTAAGCATATGTTTTTGTTTCAGTCGCCTCCATCTCCTCTAACTGAAGCTAAATGTAGAGAAAAAAAATTATATTGATAATGTAAAATTAACAGCCATACAGAAAGACTCATGTGAAGGTGAAATTACAGAGGAGGAATTCTGGATGCAATTAAAGTCTTTAAGTCTTTAAGAAAACTCCAGGGTTGGATGGCATACCAGTCGAGGTATACCAAACCTTTTTTTGATATATTCAGAGGACCATTATTAGTATGTTTTAACCACTCCTATGTAAATGGTAGATTATCAGACACTCAAGAAGAAGCTCTGATTTCATTATTATTGAAACAGGATACAAGTGGAAAATATACAGATCCAGTCCATTAAAACAATTGGAGGCCCCTTACACTTCAGTGTTGTGATGCAAAAATTCTAGAAAAATGTATAGCGCATAGAATTAAAAAGGTATTGTCGGACATTATTCATTCTAATCAGACAGGTTTCTTACAAGGAAGATACATTGGAGATAATATAAGCCAAGTACTGGAAACTATAGAACACTATGAAAAATCTGGGAAACCAGGCCTGCTATTCAGAGCAGACTTAGAAAAAATTTGATAAGTACGACTGGGGATAATATATAAATGCCTGGAGCATTTCAATTTTGGAGAATCTCTTATAAAAGGGTTAAAATGATGTAGAGGTGTAAAATAGTAAATAATGGCTATTTCTCAGAAAGTTTTAAACTGTCAAGAGGAGTGAAACAAGGTTGTCCACTATCGGCATATCTATTTATTATTGCCATCGAGATGTTAGCTATTAAAGTCAGATCCAACAATAATATAAAGGGGTTAGAAATCCAGGGCTTAAAAACAAAGGTGTCATTGTACGCTGATGATTCATGTTGTCTTTTAAATCCACAACTTGAATCCCTCCACAGCCTCATAGAGGATCTAGATACATTTTCTAACCTCTCTGGATTACAACCAAATTATGATAAATGTACTATATTACGTATTGGATCACTAAAAAATAAAAATTTTACATTACCATGTAGTTTACCAATAAAATGGTCTGATGGAGATGTGGATATACTCAGAATACATATCCCAAAGGAAATAAATGATCTCACTCCAATAAATGTTAATAGAAAGTTTGCAAAAATAGATAAGATCTTGCTACCATGGAAAAGTAAATACCTGTCAATTTGTGGAAAAATCACCCTGATTAACTCTTATTATCCCAGTTTACCTATTTGCTTATGGTCTTGCCTACGCCTAGCGAACAGTTTTTTTAATTATATGAGAAAAATATATTCTATTTTATTTGGAACGGCAAGCCAGACAAAATTAAACGGGCCTATTTATATAATGAATATGAATTCAGAGGACAAAATTATTAAATATTAAAGCATTAGACCTATCACTAAAAGCTTCTGAACTGGTTCTCTAGCAAATTAGTAAGATTGTCTCACCCAATGTTCAAGAATGGCCTTTTTCCCTTTATTCAGATTACAACCTCTCACTTTCAGTTATTTGAAAAGGAAATAATCTCCCAAATATCACTATTTCTAAAACAAGCCATAGAAAGTTAGTTGCAATTTCAATTTAATCCTCCAGAAACGACAGAACAAATAATGCAACAAATATTGTGGTTAAACTCAAATATACTAATTGATAAAAAAAACTTTTTTTTTTTGACAAAATGTTTAAAAAAGGTATAATCTTCATAAATGATATCATCGGTTGGACTGGTGGAGTTATTTTGCACATGCAGCTAACAAAAACATATGGAAATGTCGGCTCTACCCAAAATTACAACCAAATAATTGCCGCATTACCGCAAAAATGGAAGAGGAAAGTGGAAGGAGGAAAAAGTAAGGAACTTGTCTGTCGGCCTTGCATTAAAGAACATAATTGGAAAAATAAAGAAAACTGTGATAAATAAAAAGGTATACCAGTTTCATTTAAGGACCAAAGGATTGACAGCCTTCCAATATAGATTGCAAAATAGTTGGGAAGAGATTTTTGACGTACCGATCCCATGGCATAGTGTTTATGAACTAATACGCAAAACAATGGCGGATTCAAAACTTATAATTTTTCAATTTAAATTATTATATAAAATTCTTGCTACCAATACAATGTTATTTATATGGGGGATACAATCTTCCCAGCTCTGCAGATTTTGCTGCGAAGAGACAGAATCATTAGATAATTTGTTTTGGTACTGTCCATTTAACCTTGTTTTTGGACACAGGTCCAGGAATGGCTAAAAGATTGCAATATTTACCTGGAGCTAACCCTGCAGATAGCATTACTGGGTGATCTGAAAAGTCATAGTCAATCGATCAATAATATAATAATACTTTTAGCAAAAATGTTTATTTTCAATTTACAATCAGTAGAAACAATGAGAATACAAGGGTTCAGAACTTTTGTAAAACATTACAGTACAGTTGAAAAATATATGGCAAATAGAAATCCAATATGGATGGTGTTAAGAGATACAGTTGAAGTCGGAGGTTTACATACACCTTAGCCAAATACATTCAAACTCAGTTTTTCACAATTCCTGACATTTAATCCTAGTAAAAATTCCCTGTCTTAGGTCAGTTAGGATCACCACTTTATTTTAAGAATGTGAAATGTCAGAATAATAGTAGAGAGAATTATTTCTTTCAGCTTTTATTTCTTTCATCACATTCCCAGTGGGTCAGAAGTTTATATACACTCAATTATTATTTGGCAGCATTGCCTTTAAATTGCTTAACTTGGGTCAAACGTTTCGGGTAGCCTTCTACAAGCTTCCCACAATAAGTTGGGTGAATTTTGGCCCATTCCTCCTGACAGAGCTGGTGTAACTGAGTCAGGTTTGTAGGCCTCCTTGCTCGCACACACTTTTTCAGTTCTGCCCACAAATGTTCTATAGGATTGGGGTCAGAGCTTTTTGATGGCCACTCCAGTACCTTGACTTTGTTGTCCTTAAGCAATTTTGCCACAACTTTGGAAGTATGCTTGGGGTCATTGTTCATTTGGAAGACCCATTTGCGACCAAGCTTTAACTTCCTGACTGATGTCTTGAGATGTTGCTTCAATATATACACATAATTTTCGTTCCTCATGATGCCATCTATTTTGTGAAGTGCACCAGTCCCTCCTGCAGCAAAGCACCCCCACAGCATGATGCTGCCACCCCCGTGCTTCACGGTTGGGATGGTGTTCCTCGGCTTGCAAGCCACCCCCCTTTTCCTCCGAACATAACAATGGTCATTATGGCCAAACAGTTATATTTTTGTTTCATCAAACCAGAGGACATTTCTCAAAAAAGTATGATCTTTGTCCCCATTTGCAGTTGCAAACCGTAGTCTGGCTTTTTTGTGGTGGCTTTGGAGCAGTGGCTTCTTCCTTGCTGAGTGGCCTTTCAGGTTATGTCGATAGGTTATAGGTTGAGAGCTTTTGTGAAAGAGCACAGTTAGAAAGATATGGCATATAGAAGCAAACCGGATGGACATCATGAAAATTATTGGACAGGTTGAGGGTAGAGGAAGTTCAGGAATAAAAACAAACAAAATATAATTATTGTAAAATTGACTGTGTCCATAAAATGTATAAAGTATGTACTATCATAAGTTGAATGCACCAATTTGTAAGTCGCTCTGGATAAGAGCGTCTGCTAAATGATGTAAATGTAAAATGTAAAATAAATTGGAAATAGAGGCCTAAGCATTGTTGTTCACTAGTTTACTCCAATTAGGGAAGGGATGGTGGGGTTGTTAAGTAATAAAGGGAAAAATATTTTTTTTAAGTATATGTATGTGCATATATGTATATATGTGTATATATGTATGTATGTGTGTATGTATTTATGTGTGTGTGTATGTACATATATATATATATACAGTGGGGAGAACAAGTATTTGATACACTGCCAATTTTGCAGGTTTTCCTACTTACAAAGCATGTAGAGGTCTGTCATTTTTATCATAGGTACACTTCAACTGTGAGAGACGGAATCTAAAACAAAAATCCAGAAAATCACATTGTATGATTTTTATGTAATTAATTTGCATTTTATTGCATGACATAAGTATTTGATCACCTACTACCAGTAAGAATTCTGGCTCTCACAGACCTGTTCATTTTTCATTAAGAAGCCCTCCTGTTCTCCACTCATTACCTGTATTAACTGCACCTGTTTGAACTTGTTACCTGTATAAAAGACACCTGTCCACACACTCAATCAAACAGACTCCATCCTCTCCACAATGGCCAAGACCAGAGAGCTGTGTAAGGACATCAGGGATAAAATTGTAGACCTGCACAAGGCTGGGATGGGCTACAGGACAATAGACAAGCAGCTTGGTGAGAAAATGGAAGAAGTTCAAGATGATGGTCAATCACCCTCGGTCTGGGGCTCCATGCAAGATCTCACCTCGTGGGGCATCAATGATCATGAGGAAGGTGAGGGATCAGCCCAGAACTACACGGCAGGACCTGGTCAATGACCTGAAGAGAGCTGGGACCACAGTCTCAAAGAAAACCATTAGTAACACACTACGCCGTCATGGATTAAAATCCTGCAGCGCATGCAAGGTCCCCCTGCTCAAGCCAGCGCATGTCCAGGCTCGTCTGAAGTTTGCCAATGACCATCTGGATGATCCAGAGGAGGAATGGGAGAAGGTCATGTGGTCTGATGAGACAAAAATAGAGCTTTTGGTCTAAACTCCACTCGCCGTGTTTGGAGGAAGAAGAAGGATGAGTACAACCCCAAGAACACCATCCCAACCGTGAAGCATGGAGGTGGAAACATCATTCTTTGGGGATGCTTTTCTGCAAAGGGGACAGGACGACTGCACCGTATTCAGGGGAGGATGGATGGGGCCATGTATCGCGAGATCTTGGCTAACAACCTCCTTCCCTCAGTAAGAGCATTGAATATGGGTCGTGGCTGGGTCTTCCAGCATGACAACGACCCGAAACACACAGCCAGGGCAACTAAGGAGTGGCTCCGTAAGAAGCATCTCAAGGTCCTGGAGTGGCCTTGCCAGTCTCCAGACCTGAACCCAATTGAAAATCTTTGGAGGGAGCTGAAAGTCTGTATTGCCCAGCGACAGCCCCGAAACCTGAAGGATCTGGAGAAGGTCTGTATGGAGGAGACCTACAGGAAACGTAATTGCAAAGAAAAGGTTGCTGTACCAAATATTAAGTTCTGCTTTTCTGATGTATCAAATATTTATGTCATGCAATAAAATGCAAATTAATTACTTTAAAATCATACAATGTGATTTTTTGGATTTTTGTTTTAGATTCCGTCTCTCACAGTTGAAGTGTACCTATGATAAAAATTACAGACCTCTACATGCTTTGTAAGTAGGAAAACCTGCAAAATTGGCAGTGTATCAAATACTTGTTCTCCCCACTGTATATATGCGAGAGAAAAAAAACATGGGGGATTGGAAGTGATGCAGACAATTACATTGATGGAAGTTACAACTATCTGCAATATTAAAGCTGATCTACCCCCTAAAAAAAATATAAATAAAAATACTATAAAAAACTAAGCGAAAAAACACAGCCTGGGATCGAACCCAGGTCAGTAGTGACACCTCAAGCACTGCGATGCAGTGCCTCAGACCGCTGCGCCATTCGGGAGGTCACAATGGCACTTTTTTATTAATGTACTGGCCATGTGTATGTTGTCTAGTATATCATGGGCAGGATAGGCTCTTACAGTGGGAATTTCAAACCACCCGTTGTATCATCATGTTTTATATATGTATCCATATTGTCAGAGTGTCTAGTGGATAGACCATATGATTCAAGAGAAAATATTCTAATTCATGAAAAAAGCATCTAATCAACAATTTTCAATTAACTCTGCAACTCTTTCAGCTATTGAATTTTTTCACAACTGCCACCAATTTGACTCCAAAACATTGACAACAAATACATATTGACATAGTAAAATAAAAAAAATGGTGTAGAAAAATATACAAAGGATATTTCATGCTGAAACCCTCATATTAACCACCAATGGTATTCACTGAGTTGATTGTTTATATTTAGGATAATGTTTTACAGCTTTGTCATTCTATTCTTTCATTTAAAATCATCTTATTTAATTATTTAATATATTTTACTTGTGATAAGGCCACACAGAGGGCCAGAGATAATTACTGAAACCTGTGATAATCTGAAGTATCCAAAAGGTCCACTAGATGTCTTGTGATAAATTACATACAATTCTTGAAAGTCACCAAAATTCTAGTAGTTTACTGGTAAACCTCGAAAGTTTCCATTAATAAACCCTCCCTTTGCAACCCTAATCAGGACTGTCTGCTATTCATTCTCTATTGTTTATGAGTTGGATGATTGATCATTTATTGATCATGGTCTGAGGCCCATATTGCAATGGTTCAAATGGGATCAAAGGGATCTGCAATGTCAGCATTATGTATCCTAATGGAGTCCTGAACTTATGCATTACAATTCTACTTTAAATTCACTCTCACTGAATAAGAAGGACATTTAACAGCGGCCTTCAGTTCATGTGCATCAATTAGAGCTGTGTGGTGTTGAGTGACATCTGAAGACGACCTTAAATGGATGGACACTTATTATAGGGAGGTGTGACGTACGTGGCCAAAAATACAGCAATCCCCCCGTTTATCTCAAGATGACAGTGACATGAGAATCGTTTATTTTCAATTACTGTACAGAAGTATGACATGAAACAATGTTTAATAACTATCCTTATGCCAATGTCCTTCTTTTTATAATTTCATGCTTAATCAATTCCAGATCTCTGAGCCATCTTGCTGTAAAAGCAACTGAATTTATCATATTCATATTGGACATACTATTTTAACTTTACTTGAGTCATTCATTAGGGCACACCGTAGCAAAAGGTTTGGCAAAAGAAAACTAAACTGAGCATTTCTTATTGGGTCTCCCGAGTGGCGCAGTGGTCTAAGGCACTGCATCGCAGTGCTAGCTGTGCCGCTAGAGATCCTGGTTCGAATCCAGGCTCTGTCGTAGCCGGCCGCGACCGGGAGACCCATGGGGCGGCGCACAATTGGCCCAGGGTAGGGGAGGGAATGGCCGGCAGGGGATGTAGCTCAGTTGGTAGAGCATGGCGTTTGCAACGCCAGGGTTGTGGGTTCAATAAAATAATGTATGTGCTAACTGTAAGTCGCTCTGGATAAGAGCGTCTGCTAAATGACTAAAATGTAAAATGTAATAAGTTCAGGAAGTCCCTCACTGTTTCCGTCTATTTTCTTCCAGTTGGTGCCTATTTAATACGACTCTGTTGTGAATGGAGTGTATCATGGTTAATGGTCAGCATACACCAGCAGCACGATGATGCTCCCTTAAAAGGTTAAAGATCAGTTACCACCTTGCAGGAGGAAAGGACACGGGCATGCTTATGACTATGACACCGTACATCGAATACAGGCCTTTGAAGTCAGAGAAAACAAGAGGCCAGCTGAGGGTCAATGTATAACAAGGACCTCCCATAACAGCTACAAGAAATAAGGGTCATCTTTGCTGACCTTTGGGTGGATGCTGACCTTTGACCTTTTGAGGGAGCACCGTGCTGTTGGTGTAGTGACCATATCCAGGAGGTAGTGTACAACAGTAGTGAATGTGTGCTGTCTTGAATGTGTATGGTTGAAATGTTTTCATAGTTGAACAGGCATTTCTCATTTCATTCAAGCACTTAAAAACTAAACTAAAATGTATTCAATGTTAGTTAAATGACGGTGTTGTTGAAGCAAAGAGAGGCCAGACCATTTAGCCATGTTACCGGATTGAGGTTCAAGACGGAAATGTTCAGATGTATTGAGGATATGACAACTCATTGACGATATGTTCACTCTGTCCAAAAACATTATGTGAACCCTGGGATGTATAAGGATCTGCAAATGATTCGAATTTTGAAGTACACAGAGTCTTTGAGGATTGTTAGTGTGCACAACCCACAAAAATATAATATGCCTTAGGAGTATGTTTTGCTAAATTTAGAATTTTGAAATGTAGTACAGTGTCTTTGAGGAAGGTAGTGTGAATGCATGGCATATGAGTTAACTGTTCATTAGAATGAAATCCATAATTGATGCTTTCTAATGGCCCACAGGGAGGAAATGGGCCTGAGTTCGATTTTTTTTTGGGGGGGGGGGATTTATTGTGGTGGAACTTACCGACAGCATGTATTAGGGAGGTGCTAATGGCTTCTACACACCCTCATGAAGGTTTCTGAGCCAAAACTTTGGTGAAGGAACCTATTAAAAGTTCACAGTGTAAAACTTTCAATTTGATTTTCTGGGCTTCACAGTTTCCAACCAGACTTAGGACTCTAGTCAATCCGCGTCACGGAAGTTCAGCTTTACAGCATGATTGAAAAGGCAATGTTTCCATTTTAGCAGAGACTGCATTCACGGTAAACACTGCATATGTCGGGCTCAATCGGAAATTACCTTTACATTTCTAGCGCGGAATCTGTCAGACTGAATAGAGCCCTATGCCTAGAGTTAGAACAGATGTAATGGAGTAGTCCAAGTGACTCTGCGAAAGTGGACAGCAATTGCATTCCCCTACATGACCACTGGGAATTCTCAAGTGAATCAAACGTCTGGTGGAGACGGAGAGGAGATACGAACGGCAAGGCGTAAACACTTGAATCAAGCACGGTGTCGGGGAAAGATGGTGCCTGACGTGGGAAGAAAGGTTAGAAGGGGTAAAAAGAAAAAGGAGAGAGGGAGTAGATGATGGAATGAGCAAATACTACCTATCAATAACAAAACAGAACATAATAACCAATTTATCCATTTATCCAAAATGACTTCCAGTACAGTGAGTATACAGCACATTTTTGTATACTATATATATAGTGGGGAGAACAAGTATTTGATACACTGCCGATATTGCAGGTTTTCCTACTTACAAAGCATGTAGAGGTCTGTAATTTTTATCATAGGTACACTTCAACTGTGAGAGACAGAATCTAAAACAAAAATCCAGAAAATCACATTGTATGATTTTTAAGTAATTAATTTTTGCATTTTATTGCATGACATAAGTATTTGATACATCAGAAAAGCAGAACTTAATATCTGGTACAGAAAACTTTGTTTGCAATTACAGAGATCATACGTTTCCTGTAGGTCTTGACCAGGTTTGCACACAATGCAGCAGGGATTTTGGCCCACTCCTCCATACAGACCTTCTCCAGATCCTTCAGGTTTCGGGGCTGTCGCTGGGCAATACGGACTATCAGCTCCCTCCAAAGATGTTCTATTGGGTTCAGGTGTGGAGACTGGCAAGGCCACTCCAGAACCTTGAGATGCTTCTTATGGAGCCACTCCTTAGTTGCCCTGGCTGTGTGTTTCGGGTCGTTGTCATGCTGGAAGACCCAGCCACGACCCATTTTCAATGCTCTTACTGAGGGAAGGAGGTTGTTGGCCAAGATCTCGCGATACATGGCCCCATCCATCCTCCCCTCAATACGGTGCAGTCATCCTGTCCCCTTTGCCGAAAAGCATCCCCAAAGAATTATGTTTCCACCTCCATGCTTCACAGTTGGGATGGTGTTCTTGGGGTTGTACTCATCCTTCTTCTTCCTCCAAACACGGCGAGTGGAGTTTAGACCAAAAAGCTCTAATTTTGTCTCATCAGACCACATGACCTTCTCCCATTCCTCCTCTGGATCATCCAGATGGTCATTGGCAAACTTCAGACGGGCCTGGACATGCGCTGGCTTGAGCAGGGGGACCTTGCGTGCGCAGCAGGATTTTAATCCATGACGGCATAGTGTGTTACTAATGGTTTTCTTTGAGACTGTGGTCCCAGCTCTCTTCAGGTCATTGACCAGGTCCTGCCGTGTAGTTCTGGGCTGATCCCTCACCTTCCTCATGATCATTGATGCCCCACGAGGTGAGATCTTGCATGGAGCCCCAGACCGAGGGAGATTGACCGTCATCTTGAACTTCTTCCATTTTCTAATAATTGCGCCAACAGTTGTTGCCTTCTCACCAAGCTGCTTGCCTATTGTCCTGTAGCCCATCCCAGCCTTGTGCAGGTCTACAATTTTATCTCTGATGTCCTTACACAGCTCTCTGGTCTTGGCCATTGTGGAGAGGTTGAAGTCTGTTTGATTGAGTGTGTGGACAGGTGACTTTTATACAGGTAACGAGTTCAAACAGGTGCAGTTAATACAGGTAATGAGTGGAGAACAGGAGGGCTTCTTAAAGAAAAACTAACAGGTCTGTGAGCGCCGGATTTCTTACTGGTTGGTAGGTGATCAAATACTTATGTCATGCAATAAAATGCAATTTAATTACTTAAAAATCATACAAAGTGATTTTCTGGATTTTTGTTTTAGATTTCGTCTCTCACAGTTGAAGTGTACCTATGATAAAAATGACAGACCTCTACATGCTTTGTAAGTAGGAAAACTTGCAAAATCGGCAGTGTATCAAAAACTTGTTCTCCCCACTGTCACGAAATATGAGAATGAGGCCATCCATATCTCTATCTCGTAACAGTCACCAAGTAATCATCTCCATTATGAAAGTTCTATGGAGAACCCTGCTGAGAGGGGGGTAAACAACAAAGTTAAAGATGAGAGAGAGAGAGAGAGATATCTCTGTGGGAATAGAGAGAGGCTTTTGACGAATATGTAGTGACCGATAGAGAAACCCCCTTGAGCCTGCCTCTGCTTCCTCTTCAAACCTCCTGTCATCGCAGAACATCATGACCAACTACCTTTCACATCTCCTCAGCACTGGGAGGAGAGGATGAGCCACAACGCTAAGCCCATGTGGTTTCATCGAGACAAGAACATGGCACGTAGCCATCTCCCTAGGTTTTGGTCTTCTCTTCAGAGACAAAATGAGGACAATTCATAGTATAACTAAACTCTGTTTTATTGGAAGGAAATAGTGACAACTGAGGACTCAAAAAACCACAGAGATGCAAGCTGAGGCAAAAGTCTGGAAGTTTTCCCTCTGGGTGATTTTGTCTGAGCAAAGTCTGTATTTTTCAACCGGAAATGTACTTCTGACAGTTAATACATGAATGGTTGGTTGGTAGGGACTGTGATGGTGGCATATTCAGCAACTCTGAGAGGAGACCAAGAGTATTTAAGCACTTAAGCATTTAACTGCATTTGTTTTTGCCATGTACAAGTGTGTAGGCCTATTAGCAGTATCATATACATAGATTGAATGGTATTCTACTTATTAACTAAGAACTTATTCAATTAGAGATTGCTAATATCAAATACAGCATTGTTTTCCCACTAGGGAATAAAACAGGACGCAGTTCCTTGACTATCTCCTTGTTACTCTGAGGCTGTCATTAATATGGACACAGTATAATTGTCCCCTTTCATTCTACAACAACAGTTGCCTGATGACTTATCCTGAATTTAATTCTGCTGCTCTACCGATCACTCGAACATACATTCAGTCTGAAACTGCCATCCTAGAAGTCGCTTGTGCTGATGTCAAAATGAGGGGTGTTGTACAAAACAAATTAATCAGCAATTGGATTGTCTCTAACCAATCTAACCAATCAGAGTATCAAAGTTGATAACATCATCATGTAGGCCGGCTCTGGCCCAACCCAAATGATCAGAATGTGTTTGCATTCTACAAGATGTCAGGGAGGAAAGTAAATCCAGACTCATCATGGAGAAGAAACGCTAGTGGGCGTGGCATTTGGCCAGAGTGATGTAGATGGGTAGTCAGGCTACAAGAACAGTGACCACTAGAATAAATTGAGTCTCTGCTAGAGAGCATTTTATTACAAAATTCAATATCATCGTCATCTGTGGGAATCAGCTTTACGTATGGTGTTTGGTGGACTTCCTAACATGGATGCTGTATGATGGAGAATGGAGAATGGTTGGATTTGTGCGTTTTGGCAATTTTTCTCACCAAATAGAGAGAGGGAGAAAATCATACAGAGAGATGGAGAATAGAATATCCGCTAAGTAATATTTAAGGTCAGGCAACACAAGCTGGAAAATACATTTTTGCATCTACCTAGCAATTTAGATTTTTTATTTTTTATTTTGGTCCAATAATATTAGTTTTTTCAAAAAGTTAAAATAGGTTGATGAAAATGTATATTTTCGTTACTTTATCATACTACCATCATATATATATATATAAAGTTATTGAATTGTAACCACTTTTAAATGGACATACATCCATAATTGCAAAGCTCACTACATTGAATCACACATAATTTAATAAAAGGCCATTTCATAGACAATGTTACAAACTGGACTATATGTAGTAACTTACTTTGAAGAGATGGGGATTGGGTCTAAATAGGTGTTTGGCGTTTCCCATGTGCACACACTGGTTGAATCAACGTTGTTTCAATGTCATTTTAATGAAAAATACCTTGAACCAACGTGGACTAAATGTTGAATTGACATCTGTGCACAGTGGGTTGGTAGTCTTTAAATACCATTTCCCGAAAGTCAGACTCTTACCACACGCCAACTCATTTCTCTCAGCCTCAGACGCATCTGCATTAGACGTATTCTCTAGACTTATACATAGGGAATTGCTGATGTGTTGTCAAATTTTTCTTCTGGATGACATTTTCTTCTGAAAAATGAGGCAAGAGAGTTTTAACAAAATGAAACCACTGACTTCATCCAGTGTCCAGAAAAATTGATTTGCATGATATGCAAATATGAGCGTATTAAATACGGTCACCTAATTTGTATATTTCAATAAAATATTGAAGAAAAATATATTTCAAAAAGTATTATAATTGTGTCCACATTCAACTGGTAAAAGTTGATTGTGATATGATTAGGGAGGGGGAGGGGGGGGGGGGGGGGTTACCCTATTAGGGTGTGGTACCTGGCCTTAAGCTTATCATACTTTTCAGGTGTGCGCCATAATCACTCAAATGAAGGTTTCCAACAGTTCCTGATTAGCTTTGGACCGGTGTGGATTTATTATGGGGTCTGCTGCTGCAGGTGCATAATTCGATTGAGAAAGCTTTGTCTAATGTGCAGTTACTTCAGTGTAAGTGCAGAGCAGGGAGATTGTTTGTTTGTGTGTGTGTGTGTGTGTGTGTGTGTGTGTGTGTGTGTGTGTGTGTGTGTGTGTGTGTGTACGTGCGCGCGAGACATCAGAGAGAGAGCGAGAGAGAGTAAGCACTTTTAATATTTTGGCCTCATGTAAATTAAACATTTTGTAATCCTGTAACATTCCCCTTGTTTTAAAAACAATATTGCACTCTTTTCCAGAATAAATAAGGCATTTAAACAACTGCATGTCGTTACACTGCCCCTGTAAGGCTTACCATATTTTCCATAGTCTGTAGGACAGCGGTCAAACTGTCATTGAGCGCGATAATGATAAGCAGTCATTTCGGAATTCCATCTTGGGTAACTTGTACCAATTGTAGCAATTGGTTTCAATACATCTGCTGCTCCAAATACATAGAAGCTAGAACCTTTAGAGATCATATGAATAAGCAAAGACTGGTGTCTTCTCTTATAAGACACCAATTTACAGCACTTTTCAACACGGGACAACAACACCACATCTCAAATATCTGATTGAAACAATACATCTTCTTACGCACGAGCTGAGACAAGTGAATTCAATGTAAACCATTGGGGGTGAATGGTGTCATCCTGTTAATGCTAATCTCTTCCTCACAGTCGTCCAAGTCACAAACGGAGTCGGTGCCATTTTCATTGTTGTGAGTTAACTGTGATATCCTGTCAAACGTGTCCTCGTGCTCAATGCATTCCACTACGTTGGGGATCATATTGACGTAGGCGTTCACGATTTCTTTGTGGACAAGGGTGTCCTGGTTGTAGGAGACCAACTCGTTGCTAATATTCACAGTTTCAACTGGTGTGCTGGAGCAGAAATTACGACGACAACCTAGCAGACTGGCAAATGCTTTTCTGAACTCTGCGTTAAAAGCGTAAATAATAGGATTCATGGATGAATTAGTCCAGCCAAACCACACAAAGACGTCAAATGTTGTCTCGCTGACGCACGGGAGACCAGCATCTTTGTCAGTCGGTGGTTTGTCACAGAATGGAACTATGCAGTTCAAAATAAAAAAAGGTAACCAACAACATACAAAAACACCCATAATGATCGATAAAGTTTTTAAAACTTTGGTTTCCCTTTTAATAGACGTTTTCAAGGTATTGTGGTGTTGGCACTCGAGTCTGTTGGTCCTGCAATTTGTGGCGTGCTCTGCCGCGCGCTCTAGGGAAGCTATCCTCCTGATTTGGATCTGAGCAATCCGATAGATTCTCGTGTATGTCACAATCATAATTGCTACGGGTATGTAGAAACTTATTAAAGATGAAGATATGGCGTATTCTCTGTTGAGGCTAGAGTCACAGTTTTCCTCTACTTGACCCAAGGAGGTGTTATGCGCTCTAACTATTTCGTCTTCGCTGGCTTTGTGCCAGTTCAGTTGGACGGGTATGAATGAAATGAGTACAGACAATGTCCACGTGACGCTTATCATCACAAAGGCAACTCTTTGGGTCATTTTTCTCTCGTACCGGAACGGACTTGATATGGCCCAGTATCTATCCACGCTGATAATGCAGAGGTTGAGGATAGACGCAGTTGAGCACATAATGTCAAACGCCACCCAGTAATTACAAAAAGAGCCAAATGGCCAATACCCCGCCACCTCAGCCACAGCTTTCCATGGCATCACCAGAATTGCAACGAATAAATCCGACACAGCCAAAGAAACGATGAAAATGTTGGTCACTTTACTTCGCAATTGCCGAATTCGGAGCACGGCGGAGCACACCATAAGGTTTCCCAGTAGTGTCCATAGGATGAGCAGGGAGAGCAAACAGCCCGTCACTGTCCGGATGACCAATTCCTTTCCACCGTCTGATGTTGCCTCCGATTCGGTCGAGTTCCACATAATCTCCCCAAGAGGTAACGGGACGGAGTGGTTCTCGTGCACTGAGAGGTATTTCGCACGGTTCTCTATGTGTCCTCTCAAGTGGAAAGCCAGTCCATTGCGCCAATCGCGTCTGAGGACGCAGTAGTAACCAACTCACGGTGCTCTGTCGTCCCTTGGTGTGCCATTCTATTTGAAATAAATATACAAACGAAGGATTTGAGATTGCTTAGTGAATTTGCGACAAATGTGTTGCATCCACGCTGAGCCGAACTGGGCGTTCGGTGCGCCAAAAGGTTGAAGCGCGTTGCTCATTGGCCACCACATGTTATTACCTCGCGTGTCGTCTGACCTGCCTTGCCATAGTAAGGCAGCTGCACTGAAACTATTGGTCGAGGCTATTTGGAGTTCGTGAGTGCTTTGAGAAGGGAGGGAGTCCCCTGAGCCAACGCGCACACACACACAGACACAGGCACACGCACGCACATATACACACACATACACACACACCTCCGTTGTGGAAACACGCACTTGCTCTACACGAATTGAGGTTCTATTCCTCTCGCTAGAAAGCTACCAATGAGCATTCTATCTGGATTCTAATTTTAGATTAGGTTGCACACTCATACTCCAGTTGTGGGCTTCTGTTCAGCAAAAGCAACAATTCAGTTTGCAAAAGGTAGGCCTGAGTGAATGTTTTTTATTTAATCTATACTTTTCTATAAACAGTGAAATAATTATGGAGTATTTCATTGCTGTGGGGATAATGAATAATGATATCCAGGGGTGCTGTCCGTGGTGCTGAAATTGCACATGGAACAACTCTCCCTCAGGAATGCGAATTTTGACACTTGTTTTAGAATTAAGCCTTCTTTTGTGGCTGGAATTGTATTGTTAATCGACGTTGTCTGTGTGAAAATAAACATTGCATACATTTATGAAGGTCATCACTAGCCTATAGCCTACGTTGTGAGCAATTGATAGTACAGCTCTCTCCAAATTACGCAAGACGCGTTTGGAGTGAGCGTGATGTTTTCAGTTTAATTTCAACTTCAGGCTAGACATCCTAGGTGACTCACTCTCACACTCTACGTGCAAGTAGAAACACAATAACTAAATGCACTGCAACATCTGCATGTGCAGTGTATCCTCTTGCGTTGGCAGTTTCCGGCTTTTTAATGTCATCTTTATTTTTAGGTGTGTCGACAACATGCCTGTCAAATTGTTTTGATGCCTATGTACATAATCTCTCAGCGTCCTGCAAAATTCTGTCGAGTAAAATCTAGGATATGTTATGTCGAATTCTGACATTATTTACTTATTTCATTCATGGTAATTTGTGCATATGATGATCAGTCTTTTTTACTGACTTTCACCATCCTTGAATATAGTGAGTGAGAGTTTACCAAACAAAAGGGATTTGTCAGCCCCTACCCCCTACCTGTACAATGTCAATCAATGACAAAGATGTATACAAATTGAACGTTTTAATGTTTACTATTTATAATAGGCTAGATATGCTTATCTATAAAGCATGAATTATATTCAGATAATACTCTGCATTTGAAATTATGAATGATATAATTCAGATAATAAATAGGCTATATGCCTATAATTTGTAGAATCCCTAGGAAATATAGTCACAAACGTTTTGAAATTATTTAGCAATTCCATTCCAACAAACAATGGGACTAGACTAACTGACAAAAATGGGTGATTGCAAAAAGTTTACATTCGCTGAACTTTATTGAAGAGTTGAATACAAAGATAATATAGCAAGTTCGGAATTGGGCAACAACCTTTGCAATGTATCTGATTCCGAGGTTTTACGCACTAACGTAAACCTAGAAAGTCGGCTAGAAAGTTAACATTTGTCGCCACCACGTGGCCATTGTGGCCAGCTATTACATCAAGACGATATTTTAGCAAGTTAGGAAATGGAAAGTAAATTCAAATAATTAGCAGGATAAACTGAGACTGGGGGTGATAACTTTAGGCCTATATTCCCAGAGTTCTATAACTATACCATTTGATTCGTCTTGTTGCCAAAAATATGGTTTTAACTCTAGGCACTTGTCGTGAAAGAAGATGGTTTTTGCTATTTGAGTATTGAGCTATGCTACATAGGCCTATATGCTCTGATGAAGGTCCACAGTGATTTGATGAACTTTTCGCTAACGTGCAAAGATCGAACGAGAGAGACCAGGGTCCCCTACCAACCGTGGTGGGTTATAGGACTCATGCATGTACATAGGTTTTATGTGAGTTATGTCTTCACTGTAGATAATAGACCTACTGTATGTATTTCTTTGAAGTTAAAATGTCAGTTTCACAATCATTTTTATTACAGAGCCTATATGTACAGTAGCTTTAATCTACTTTCAGATATGTACACAGAGAGGATATAGTATTGGTGCAGGTTTACCAATAAGCATCAACCACAGATTGGCACATACAACTGAGAACAAGTACAGTAGTTAGCACCAATGTAGAACTCACAGTTTTCTGATAGACCCTACAGCCTAAATATGTTGTTCAAAAATTAACTATACAGTAGCACTACATTTCACTAATTCATCACAAAATCAATCAACAACATCACAGGTTAAGATTATTGTCAATGCTTACTTTTCAAAACGACATCAATCAAGATATTTGGTTCAGTTTCAGAATTGTTTCAGTTTGAAACAACATATTTTATTTTTGGAAAATGCATGTCAGTCAATACAGTATATACTGATCTGAGCAAATATTGTATTGTTGCCCTTTTCAATAACATAATAACCGCCCCATCCTTCAGCTGTTTACCAAAACTGTGGCGGGGTCACCACTTTGGTGTTGTTTAACTGCAGATTGTCCCTTTAAAATGCAGAGTTCCTACTTAGTCTCTTCACCATCATTATGGAGTCGGAGAGCAAATGGTATACACTGTCGGCCAGTGGCCAGTTTACAGACACTTTCACCGGAGATTCTCCATTGAGCATTTGTTTTAGTCCAGGACTAGGCTTAATATGGGTCCAGGGAATAAATCAGTGTGGATTGGCACATGCTCCACACACCCCAGGCAGTTTTTTAGTCAAATTGAGCTCCATAATAATGATTGAAATTTTAAACAAATTTAAGGAAACCACATGAGGTTCATTAGAAGAAGAAAAAAGAACTAAAAGGAAAGTATTGCCTCATAGAGCTACTAGCATTAAAGAGCCGTCAACACTGTACAGCATTCAACTGAATGTGTATGTCATCAAACATACACGGAATGATGTCAACAAGTCATGATTGAGGACAGTCAATACAATGAGACGTTTGCGAAAGATTGTGAGAACTACAGTCCAATGGACTTTGCGAGAGATTGAGAACTACAGTCCAATGGACTTTGCGAGAGATTGAGAACTACAGTCCGATGGACTTTGCGAGAGATTGAGAACTACAGTCCAATATTACACCGAAGAGCATTCAAAGTCCTGCCCTATACTACAGTACATGTAGGACTCTAGACTGTGGCCAGCCAAGTAGTTCAAGTGTTTGACACAGCAGTGTTGAGTTTCCTGTGTATTTTTCTGACCACTGAGAACATCCTCCATGACAGTATGTGCATTTGAAATATACATAAAAATGGCAACACAAAAAAAAAACGTTTAAGGCTTTTACAGTTGCACGTCATCTTTCCAATCCATAGTATAGTTCTTATGTGACATTAAATAATCGAGACAGAGAGAGCTTCTTTGGCTTCTCTATGATGTTGGAGTGCTGCTACGAACACAGTGGTGTGTGTGAAATCAGCGCAACAGGGGATCAGTCTCACTAGTCTCACCATGAAACAGGATTTGAAAAATGAATGTGGCATGGCAGTTCGATATAAGTTGTTTCACTGCACCATCTACTTTCATCATGTGTCATCACTTATCAGGTACCACATTACACTCTCATGATGCATTCATACATAGCCTGGCTTACATCTGTACTAGATCAGAGACACGACTCAACACTAAACTATTACATACGCGTTTAATAACGCGTTCAACAAAACTTTGATGAACATCAAAAGACAAACCCAAACACTTGTTATAACAGAGACCTAAATTCAAATTTCAATTTCACTTTTCAGTGCAGCAACACACAACAAAGCAATAACAAAGCAAATACTATTTGAAATCTTTCAAATACTTTGGGGTCTGGGTGAGCCTTCCGGGGTGGGGGGGGGGGGGGGGGGGGGGGGTGCCAGTTCTTGCTCGTTTGGGGCTATTCCATTGGTTATATTGTGCCAGGCCAGCTCAAACAAGCACAGCTAAAGTATTTGAAAGATTCCGAATACTATTTGAATCCAGGGTCTGATATCAATGTAATTTGTTGTTTTTATCTGGTGCTATAAAATGTTTCTGAAGATGCATCGCTACAAGGGACATCTCATCTAGTATAATAAGCCCCCTAAACTGACAAATGTGTTTCAATGCTTATTTAGAAGTCTAAAGTACATGACAAGAGCACCTCCTGAAAGGTTGACCTGTGTTGCTATTCATTTCCTCTATGGAGCCCTTGGTGACAAGTGTTCTTGTGCATGTTATGTTGTCTCGTCGGTCCCTCTTCGTCTTGTCACACTCTTCGGAAAACTTCGAAGAGGGAGGCCACAGAGTGCATGCGGTAGAAGAGGTTCATTGGCACTGCAAAATTGAGAACTGTTGTCCATATGGTGAAGCCAAACGTCTCCTGCTCCAGGCCATTGTCATACTGGGGTCTGCAGCCAAAGGCGGGGAGGATCCAGAGCTGCAGGAAGGAGACACCAAATAAAGTTAAACCTAACTTTGTGATGTTGTTTTTTGTTTTTTTGTGTGTGGTGAATATGTCTTGTATTTTCATAGACTCACACACAATACATTTCCCTACTGGAACATTGCATTGAAGGTAGAGAATAAAAGTAGCTAGTAGGGTAAGAAATGGGGAATGCTATGCGTTTGAGAACTAGCTATACCCTAAGACAATAACATCAATGCTGACTATTATAATTAAATAAATCATAAATGATAAGTAAAAAACAGCAAGCTTACTGAGATGTTGCACATGAAGAGGAAGACAGCAATGTTCTTCAGAATCTGCCTCTTCTTGCTCGGGGTCTCCGCCACGTTGTTCCCGACGTGCAGGGGCACTGCCGAATGTTTCCGTGGGCTGAATGTTCCGTAAACCTGTCCGTTCTCCTCCTGCTCGTTCTCCAGCGTGACACAGCCCTTGTCTGGGTTCTCGTACGCCCGGTTGATGATGCCATTGTAGGGCGGAGCCAAGGAGGAGGTCACAGAGTAGATCTCTGGCACAGGCCCTGCCACCTCAGCGTCCTCCCTCTCACCGTCCTCCCGCTGGCGGTAGAGGGACTCTATGATGAACAGGTTCTGGATGTACTTCTCCAGGACGATGAGCAGCGAGTACATCAGGTTGGTCCAGCGGTAGCTCGGGCTGCTGCCTGAGGCTGCCACAGCCACTACGCTGCACCAGGACATGAGCCAGGAGCCCACCGACGATCCGAACAGGATCTCTGTGTCCAGCGTCCGCGAGGGGTTCTTGGTGGTGTCCATGGGCATAGGGTCGGCACGGTATATGAGCAGACCCGTGGCCCCGGCCGAGCACATGAACACCAGCATGACGATGCCGTAGCAGTAGAACATTGCGATGGCCGACTCCCGGGTGTCCATCGACTCTTCCACATGGATGATGTAGACCACCAGCACACCGATGGTGCTGGCCAGGGCAACGAGACCCAGGATGGGGCCAACCACCAGCCCTTGGGTCCTGGTAGCCGGCCTTTTCCGGTTGTACTGGAGGTCAATGCTGCGCCCTATGTTCTTCCACATGACAAAGAGCATTGCAGAGACAAAGATGTGGTACTCGATGTTGAAGGGGTAAAGGTAGTAGAGGCTGTTGGAGAACATGGAACAGGCGCTGGTAGTGCAATTACAGTGAGGCTCCATATCCACTGAAACACATAAAAAAACAATATCTTGTCAGTTTCAAGCACAGTGAAATCCCACTTCTGCCACCATAATGTGCTTTACAAAACAGTGACCTCCAATTTGTGTATACAAGTAGACTACACAGAGGATGTAAACTCCCAAGTTATTCAAATATTTAAAACAAATATGTATGGCAATAAAGTATATTTCAACGTTTTTTGCATGTTTTTTTGTGTCTTAATCAATTATTTGCCATCAGAGTCTAAAGCAATAATACACTTCAGAGTGAGGTAGGACTGGAATTTAGAATACAGTTATTTACCAAATGAATTGGTCTGGACTGGAATTTAGAGAAAATGTCCTGTTTGGGCCTCCCAGCTCAATGTCCTAGTCGTTTCAGTTTTGACAATCTTCATGTAGCAGTGGGTCTGATAAATATGACCACAAACTGCTCTTCACATGTGTGATGAGGATCATCAGGTTGGTGGATCAAGTGGATCAATCAACCTTCTGAACACAAAAATACACAATTCCACAAAATGGTATACAATGACTTTCAGTCTTTCCTCGAAATAATACTTCCCTTGTACTTGAAGCCCCTACCATTTGTATTACTCTTTCCTAGTGCTGCCCTCTAGAGACTGCTTTTAAACTCAACCCTGTAGCACCACTATCTCTACCCACTCACGACCCCTCCCCAAAGGGTCCCACTACGGTCCTGCTCTCTTTAATTAAAAAGGGAACAACAGCGGCACAGTCAGCCGGATATGAGGGGGCCGGTGGAGCAGCCACGGCTTAAGATGTATCAGTTACTGTAATTGCAGCGCCCTTGGGAGCAGCCCGGCTTGGGACAAAGGCGTCTGAGGTCGCTCGAGCTGGGGGGGGCGGGTGGTGGGGGCCAGCGACCGTGCATGTCTCGTGAAACCTAAGAGAGAGGCGTTCGACACAAACAAGACCTGCCGGACTGCCTAATCCATCCCACCTTCCCCTCCAACCCCCCTCGCACCCCTGTCTTTCATCCAATGAAGTGAGCTTCTCAAGTGAACTATTGTCCTTTTTTCTTTGGGTACAAGCAGCCACTCGACCCCTGGTCTCCTTACCTATGGTGAGGTTTACATAGCCCAGGGAAGAGAGCCTTCTCTTGTGGTTGTTTAGGAAGTGCTCAGCCTCAGACATCACACCGTTGCACCACAGCAGCAGGTTGGTGAAGACTGCATGGATTACACCAAATCTGAGGGAAACACACATGAAACAAAATGGAACAATATGAATTTACAATGACATTTTAAATTAGTATAATGGTTATAACAGGATAAATAAACTCATCAACTGTTTTACTGAATTCCACCAATGAAAAATGTCCTTGAGCATAACCTAAACATACCGTAGGTTTGAGAGGCTTGCATGGGTTGTGACAATCTCAAAATACTGGTTTATTATATTTTACAATACCTTTCAAAGGTCTCGAAGGCCTTGATGACGTCCTTGATGTGAAACCAAAGGAAATGCACCTAAAACAAAACTCTAAATTATATTTGTATCATAGCACTGACAAGACACACTATATAATAAAAAATTTAAAATAAAAAAAAATTCTGGTGAAGGCTTTCATTTGGACTGTGAAAATGAATAATCAGAATGTGAGGCCATATCAAGCGACCTTTCAACTGATGGATTACCTCCGCCTGTGCTACATTAGACTCCAATAACATGGACAATGACAGGATTATGTTGTACAGACAACTCTCTTTCTTACCTGAGAAACAAAGCGTACATTATTCCACTTCAAGACAAAGCACTATACCTGTTGAAGTGGTATTTCGATACCTTTACTCAATAACTTTTAAACAGAGCAGCCAGCTTACCTGTAACACTTTATATATTTAAGAGGGTAAAGGGGTTTATACATGGTTTATAAGCTGTTAATTGTTACTTTATAAATCTGAAATAAACAGTTAGCCTATGTACATTGTAATTGCAGGCTCTAATAACACATTGGTTTAAACTGTGTGCTTGTCATTTCGCTGCTTGGAAAATAATGAGCTTATATGTCTGCACTGTCAATAATAACAGTAATAATCAATAGAGCATTCATAAGTACATTGTTATTTTGGTGCTTGCTTAATAATCTTTAAATGAATAATTAACCGTTTATAAATTACAGGCCACTTTACAAATCCTTGTAAGTATAGGCCATAATGAAAAGCGTGATCAAATCAACATAGAATG
The DNA here is from genome assembly GCF_964263955.1 of Coregonus lavaretus. Taxonomy (NCBI): domain Eukaryota; kingdom Metazoa; phylum Chordata; class Actinopteri; order Salmoniformes; family Salmonidae; genus Coregonus; species Coregonus lavaretus. The sequence goes on from NC_139999.1 coordinate 47,817,770, forward strand.
GGGGTTGTATCTTACCTGTGCTATTGTGTGAGTTGCGTGGATGATAGGGTACACCCCTAGAACAGCCGACACGCATGATCGATAGCCCACAAAATACCCAATACGGAAGGCATCCATGATCAACGAGAGGAGCGCAAGAAGAGTTAGCCCACCTATATCAATGAAAGATTCGTTATTATGGGGCTGCATCGAAACGAATAACTATGCAAATCAACCTTTAATTGCTTTTGATGTCAATAAAATGTTTGAAAAACAAGAACTAAAATATTTGGAAAATAAGCCCCATTAGCTACTTGAGAAGCATTAAACTATATAAAACATTGAAGATATCATGTAATACCACATTATTCTTATGGACTAATAACGACCTTGAGATTAAATAAATACATTCGCAACACCATTTTACGCAAGGAAAAGCCTAAATCTTCCAAACATGCGTGCGTCAGCTTCACCTCTTATCCAACAGGTAGTAGCATGCACATCCTTTTCTGGCTGTAAGTTACTCTGCCTGTCTCTGCTCACGATGTACCATATCATCCATATCAGCTGGAGGATCATGAGGGTCGTGATAAACGACAGCAGGTGCTCTTCCTTCACGGATGCGCCATGGTGCGCAATAGCCAGCATCAACGACACGCCGATCAAAAGTAAATTAGTCCCATACTGGCCGCTCAGGATCTCCGCATTCTTCTGCGGATAGTCCTCAGTCAAACTGACTTTCAACTTGGTGAATATTTTCTTTTCTCGCTCTGAGCTGGAGGACGAGGTAGAGGAACTGTGACTGTAGGACTTATTTAAACACATAAGGTCAAGGCCACCGTGCTCAACCATGGCGCCGAAATCTGTAACATTCGAGTCCGAAAGTAAGAGCAATGTCAAAACTGTGCGCTATAAGTGCATTTGTGGAAGGCCAAGTGCGCAACCTGTTGTAAAAAGGCGGGGACGCAAATGGATAGGAACTGTGCCAACTACATGTTGATTCAGTCCAAAGACGGTCTCATTTGTTTCGCATGCTTTCAGTGTCCAGTTTCACTAACATGGTGTGTTTGACGTAACCTATTGTCACCCTGGACCATTTAGCTGAAATTAGGCTACTTTATAGCGCATTATATACTCGCTTGATGGGTGAATTCAGATGAATAGATTGAGTTTCAGCCATCGGTGACCCCCATCCATTGTCCGTTTGGATCTGCCATACGTTTTTTTGCTAAATTGGTGGACTAGTAGTGCCAACCATTCAATTAATCTACAGAAAAAAATAACGTGATCATGGAATAATTTAATCCCCAAAAAGCTTTTTCGTCCACGGATCCTCGTTTCTATAGTCGTTGCCAACTAGCACTGCTGTCCAAGTCTCTGAAATCCGTTTTGAGGGGTTATCTCGTGTAAGATAAAAAGAAAACGATATTTGTCAAACCACTTAGGCGAGGTTTTACAGGTATGGGGCTCAGACTGTTCCCAACTCTCCAAATATTATCGTACCCAAACGCCCTTCAGTCCAATTGCCCGTAAGCGTTTACCTCCACTTGCCTAGTCATGGTTAAGAACTATGCTTTTCAAGAGTGAAAAAAACAGAATCGGATTTCAATGGTCGAATTTACAATGGCCCTTTTTGTAAATGGATTTGTTGAAGTAGGAGGACTCATCTTCAATGAGAATGCCCCCCCCCCCCCCCCCCCAAAAAAAAGAAAATGCACTAAGGGCATGCTGTTGTTTTTAAATGTGAGGGGGGATTATAGGTAACATCAAAATTAACCTAGTCTACAATATGTTTATCAAATGCATGATAACATATTGCATGCAATAGGGTATCAATGTGTGGTAGTTAGTGTGAGATACACTTAGTGAAATTGATACAGGTAGGAGTAATGGTTTAACAATGGGAGCCATTATATTTCAATATCCGTCGGGAACTCTGGGAAAATCTGACCGGGTAACCCCTGACCTAGATGTTCTCCCGAATGGTTTCCACCTTTTACGCATGACTCCAAATTCCCTTTGGTGCTTTTTATGTTGCCATAGCTGCAGTATTATAGGCTGCAAATTATAAATTTACCAGGGTGCATTGAATAGTGCTTACAGGAGAGGCGTAAAACAAATATAGGGCCATTAAATAATGATCAATTAGCTCATAAGATGGGTTGGCGCAGGCCTATATCGAAACTCAATACTACTCTACGTGTCTAATCAGAACTTCGTTTCCGTTGTTGTACTCATTGTTTTGATCAAGCATCAGGAAATAAACTCATGGACTCTCAGTTGAGGTGGTCATCAGCGCTAACCCTTCTGAATGGGAATCCTAATCTGAGATGACACCGTGTCGTTAATCATTGCTCTCGATTCCTATCAGTCAAATAAACAAACATCCATTTAAATGTTAATTCCATCAACCTGATTGATTCTGTTTCTGGACATTTCAAATTGATTGGAGGCGGTCATTTTGCCCAGTGGAGCGCGTGCAATAGTTGTTTACTACAGACCAATAATTTGCAGGTAGCCCTTTACACTTGTACCCATATACAGGTTGACCATTGCAGTTTTGGGCACTGATACGCGCCTAAATTGGACACAGTGGCTGTACAGTAACATGCTATACATGAAATCATAGGTCACAGCACTGTATGGGTTTGACTGACAGCAGTTCTGAACTGGAGCACCCGCTAATTGGGCAACTTTAGCTAATTTGTTGTTGTCTGAGTGAGGGACTCAATGTATTTTTAAAGATGAGAGGTTGAGGATGATAATGATAAATACCACTATGATGTCACACATGCAAGCCAAACACCCCCCAGTCCAAATGTGCACTACATGTTTCCATATAAAACTCATGTCATATACAGTGTCAAAGTTTATGATCACTATGATGTACAGTGGGGAGAACAAGTATTTGATACACTGCCGATTTTGCAGGTTTTCCTACTTACAAAGCATGTAGAGGTCTGTAATTTTTATCATAGGTACACTTCAACTGTGAGAGACGGAATCTAAAACAAAAATCCTGAAGATCACATTGTATGACTTTTAAGTAATTAATTTGCATTTTATTGCATGACATAAGTATTTGATACATCAGAAAAGCAGAACTTAATATTTGGTACAGAAACCTTTGTTTGCAATTACAGAGATCATATGTTTCCTGTAGGTCTTGACCAGGTTTGCACACACTGCAGCAGGGATTTTGGCCCACTCCTCCATACAGACCTTCTCCAGATCCTTCAGGTTTCGGGGCTGTCGCTGGGCAATACGGCCTTTCAGCTCCCTCCAAAGATGTTCTATTAGATTCAGGTCTGGAGACTGGCTAGGCCACTCCAGGACCTTGAGATGCTTCTTACGGAGCCACTCCTTAGTTGCCCTGGCTGTGTGTTTCGGGTCGTTGTCATGCTGGAAGACCCAGCCACGACCCATCTTCAATGCTCTTACTGAGGGAAGGAGGTTGTTGGCCAAGATCTCGCGATACATGGCCCCATCCATCCTCCCCTCAATACGGTGCAGTCATCCTGTCCCCTTTGCAGAAAAGCATCCCCAAATAATTATGTTTCCACCTCCATGCTTCACGGTTGGGATGGTGTTCTTGGGGGTTGTACTCATCCTTCTTCTTCCTCCAAACACGGCGAGTGGAGTTTAGACCAAAAAGCTATATTTTTGTCTCATCAGACCACATGAACTTCTCCCATTCCTCCTCTGGATCATCCAGATGGTCATTGGCAAACTTCAGACGGGCCTGGACATGCGCTGGCTTGAGCAGGGGGACCTTGCGTGCACTGCAGGATTTTAATCCATGACGGCGTAGTGTGTTACTAATGGTTTTCTTTGAGACTGTGGTCCCAGCTCTCTTCAGGTCATTGACCAGGTCCTGCCGTGTAGTTCTGGGCTGATCCCTCACCTTCCTCATGATCATTGATGCCCCACGAGGTGAGATCTTGCATGGAGCCCCAGACCGAGGGTGATTGACCGTCATCTTGAACTTCTTCCATTTTCTAATAATTGCGCCAACAGTTGTTGCCTTCTCACCAAGCTGCTTGCCTATTGTCCTGTAGCCCATCCCAGCCTTGTGCAGGTCTACAATTTTATCCCTGATGTCCTTACACAGCTCTCTGGTCTTGGCCATTGTGAAGAGGTTGGAGTCTGTTTGATTGAGTGTGTGGACAGGTGCAGTTAATACAGGTAACGAGTGGAGAACAGGAGGGCTTCTTAAAGAAAAACTAACAGGTCTGTGAGAGCCGGAATTCTTGCTGGTTGGTAGGTGATCAAATACTTATGTCATGCAATAAATTGCAAATTACTTACTTAAAAATCATACAATGTGATTTTCTTGATTTTTGTTTTAGATTCCGTCTCTCACAGTTGAAGTGTACCTATGATAAACATTACAGACCTCTACATGCTTTGTAAGTAGGAAAACCTGCAAAATCTGTAGTGTATCAAACACTTGTTCTCCCCACTGTACATACACTACCTTTCAAAAGTTTGCGGTCACTTAGCTTTTCTTTCGAAAACAAGGATATTTCAATTTTTTTGTCCATTAAAATAACATCAAATTGATCCGAAATACAGTGTAGACATTGTTAATGTTGTAAATGGCTATTGTAGCCAGAAAAGGCTGATATTTAATGGAATATCTACATAGGCATACAGAGGCCCATTATCAGCAACCATCAGTCCTGTGTTCCAATGGTACGTTGTGTTTGCTAATCCAAGTTGATCATTTTAAAAGGCTAATTGATCATTAGAAAACCCTTTTGCAATTATGTTAGCACAGCTGAAAACTGTTGTGCTGATTAAAGAAGCAATAAAACTGGCCTTCCTGGGACTAGTTGAGTATCTGGAGCATCAGCAATTGTGGGTTCGATTACAGGCCCAAAATGGCCAGAAACAAAGAACATTATTCTGAAACTCGTCAGTCTATTCTTGTTCTGAGAAATGAAGGCTATTCCATGCGAGAAATTGCCAAGAAACTGAAGAGCGCAAACTCTAACCAGAATAGAAATAGGAGTGGGAGGCCCCGGTGCACAACTGAGCAAGAGGACAAATACATTAGTGTCTAATTTGAGAAACAGATGCCTCACTGGTCCTCAACTGGCAGCTTCATTAAATAGTACCCGCAAAACACCAGTCTCAACGTCAACAGTGAAGAGGCGACTCCGGGATGCTGACCTTCTAGGCAGAGTTGCAAAGAAAAAGCCATATCTCAGACTGCCCATCTTAATATTTCCTTTTTATTGGCCAGTCTGAGATATGGCAATAAAAAGAAAAGATTAAGATGGGCAAAATAACACATACACTGGACTTTTTCTTTACAACTCTGCCTAGAAGGTCAGCATCCCGGAGTCGCCTCTTCACTGTTGACGTTGAGACTGGTGTTTTGCGGGTACTATTTAATGAAGCTGCCAGTTGAGGACCTGTGAGGCAATACTAATGTATTTGTCCTCTTGCTCAGTTGTGCACCGGGGCCTCCCACTCCTCTTTCTATTCTGGTTAGAGCCAGTTTGCGCTGTTCTGTGAAGGGAGTAGTACACAGCATTGTACGAGATCTTCAGTTTCTTGGCAATTTCTCGCATGGAATAGCCTCCATTTCTCAGAACAAGAATAGACTGATGAGTTTCAGAAGAAAGTTATTTGTTTCTGGCCATTTTGGGCCTGTAATCAAACCCACAATTGCTGATGCTCCAGATACTCAACTAGTCTCAAGAAGGCCAGTTTTATTGTTTAATCAGCACAACAGTTTTCAGCTGTACAAACATAATTGCAAAAGGGTTTTCTAATGATCAATTAACCTTTTAAAATGATCAACTTGGATTAGCAAACACAACGTACCATTGGAACACAGGACTGATGGTTGCTGATAATGGGCCTCTGTACGCCTATGTAGATATTCCATTAAATATCAGCCATTTCAAGCTACAATAGCCATTTACAACATTAGAAATGTCTACACTGTATTTCTGATCAATTTGATGTTATTTTAAATGGACAAAATAATTGCTTTTCTTTCGAAAACAAGGACATTTCTAAGTGACCCCAAACTTTTGAACGGTAGTGTAGTTAGTTACAAGATGACATGGCGTCATACTCTGGGTTGTTCTGAACAGAATGAGCCTGTTTGTCTATTGTGATAAATTCGCCGCTGAACATGCACACCACAATTACGATCAGTTTCTCTGAATTGCCCTGTGAAAGCCTAACACTAAGATTGTACTTTATAACTTAGCTAGTCATGTTAGCAACAGAACAAGCTTTCAAATGATGCCCACCTGACCCAGATTGCGATTTACACTGAGTGTACAAAACATTGACATAGACTGACCAGGTGAAAGCTATGATCCATTGTTGATGTCACCAGTTAAATGCACTTCAAACAGTGTAGATGAAGGTGAGGAGACAGGTTAAATAATGATTTTTAAGCCTTGAGACATGGATTGTGTGTGTGCCATTCAGAGGGTGAATGGGCAAAACAAAAGTTAACTGCCTTTGAACGGGGTATGGTAGTAGGTGCCAGGCACAGGAGGTTGGTGACACCTGAATTGGGGAGGATGGGCTCGTGGTAATGGCTGGAGCGGAGTCTGTGGAAAGGTATCAAATACATGGTTTCCATGTGTTTGATGCCATTCCATTTACTCCGTTCCAGCCATTATGAGCCATCCTCCCCTCAGCAGCCTCCACTGGTGCCAGGCGCACCAGTTTGAGTATGTCAAGAACAGCAATGCTGCTGGGTTTTTCATGCTCAACAGTTTCCCCATGTATACCAAGAATGGTCCACCACCCAAAGGACATACAGCCAACTTGACAACTGTGGGAAGATTTGGAGTCAACATTAGCCAGCATCCATGTGAAACGCTTTCGACACCTTTTAGTCCATGCCCCGACGAATTGTGGCTGTTCTGAGGGCAAAAGATGGTGCAACTCAATATTAGGAAGGTGTTCCTAATGTTTTGGGCAGTTTTTGGTTCGCGGAAACAACAGTAATTGTGTGATGTTGGGGATACAGGTCTGTGTTCCAAACAAAACAACTACACGTGTGCTTGCTCTAGCTCCTCAATGGCACAGCTAGAAGAGAAAATAAATAAAAAATAAGTGCATTGAAATGACTTAGGAACTGTGCACACTTTGGAGAGTTGTGTGGCCACGTGGAGTTAGGACTAGTCCTCTCACTACCACACATTTTCCAGGAATATTCTGATGTTACTGAATCTATCCAGAGTCTTTTCAGATTTTGTTATCAACAAATGCGGTGAAAAGTACAGGAACTGTAAAATGCACATAAAATCAACAGTGTAATATTTAATTCAGTCTTGTGTCAGGTGAACTGTTGTCCTCAACTTTGGTTTAATAATTTCCCCATTATCTCCAAACTGTTCCCTTTCAATTGCTACCACAGTTATGCATATGATTTTCATATACTTCTGTAAGAAACATTTCCATTTTGCCCTATCCCTATAGGCCAATTCCCACGAGTGTAAAGGGTTAAGGTGTCTTGCTCAAATGTATCTTATTGCAGCTATTATTAAAGGGTATTTGATTTTACAACCATCTTGCAGGTTTAGGCCTGTACATTTCCAGGTAGGCCTACAGATTTTCTCAAGGAGATTAGGAGATTATAATAATTGATCCCACAACTCTTAGACAACTACAGTATAGCTCATCTTGATGCAACAAAAACCTTGATGATTATTTGTGACCCAATGAGTGGAAGAAGTTTGTCCACTTAAATAACCTATTAGTCTCACATACCGTATTAAATAAATAAAGACACTCAAGTTCATATCAATAATTTTGACGGTTAGGCTTTTTGCCAACAATACAGGAAAACAAGGATGACATTAGCTACAAACCATTATTTATTTAGCAAAAAGTTGAAAAGATTTTACAGAATTTAAGCACACATTTACACTGTTAATAGCACAATGGCTTTGTGACTCACAAATACACATGTGATTCAAAAACATATACAAAGAACAATTAAAGCACTTAAAAAGCTTTGGTAATTGATCAAATATAATATGCATATTTAAAATAAATCCTGAATATGATCAATTTATTAACACAAAAGTCAGTCAAACTGTTGTCATTCACTTTATGTTGAGGCTTTAGTACTGTAAATGAAACAAAAATAATTGCATTCAGCAATAGGTACTTAGTTATCTATTATTGGTAGTTATGCAATACAATGATATTTTGAAATTGAGGGAGAAGTATTGGATGGAACAAATACTAACAATACAGTTCACAATATCGATTCATAAGACCATCTTCATTAACATTTTGACATCTTACCTTAACATCTCACCCGAGCATCGATATGAGCATAACACCTCCCATGAACTGGGTAAACAGGAGGACGGGGGTGAGGAACGACCACACAGGCCACAGAGCTATATTAAAACTGGGGAGAATAAATAAAAAATGTGCTTGACCAAAATCATTCTGATCACCATTGGAGATTTTGTAAAATAGGCTAACAACTTACTAACCAAAAGCATTATGTAGCTAGCTAGCTATGCCATGTGTATCCATTCACATAGATCAGTAACAGGGTATGCTTTAAGGAATATTAAGGTACTTTTTTGCGAAGATTTCAGGAAGGCTGCCGTGCTACAGCAAACAAAGAAAACTAGGAGGAGTGCTCGACAACAATGACAAAAATCCAACAAAAAGGGCTTACCCAAGGAAAAACTTCCAAAAGGAATAATTTCAGGCAGAGAGGAGTTGGAGAACTCAACAACAAAAAAGAGAGATTCATTTCTTATTTTCTCACTTGAATCCACTGTTGAGGATGAACAAGAAAATCATCTCTTTTGTAAGCCCTTTTGTTACTTTTTGCAAAGTTCAGGGGTGGGTTTCCTACAGCCTTCGCAGCTAAAGTAATATATTATTTATTTGCACAACCCAGCCACAAGAGAGTAACTATTATAAAAATGTATGTTTGACGGTTAATCTTCTATGCATGAACTAATGACATTCGTAAAATAAAGCACTCTGCACTTCTACAAGAGGCGTAAGTTAAAGTCGGCAAAAACATACTTTATGTTAGAAACACATCCCATGTCAGTTTTGAGGATGTAAATGTCATTGAAAGAGTATTACCTGCATGATGCTGCAATAAAGGCTGCTGTGGTGATAGGGGCAATAGCAGGGTATTCCTGGTCGTAGTGCTTTATGCCCTTGAACCACTCCAGGTATACGATGCAAAATGTGGCCAAAGATAGGCATATTCCCAACAGTATCACACCAACATTGAACCACCAGCTGGAAAACAAAACACATAAGCAGCAAATACATGACAGGAACTTGAGGTTTGATTCTTCGGGAAATGCAGTAATCATAAATGCGTTTCTGCAAACATTGAGTATTAAGATAATCCTGCATGAATAAAATGTGCCTAACCAAAAAAGACCAAATAAGCACAAAATTTGGGACTTTTCCAATTACATTGACCAATCTACACCTTAGTAACTTAAGACCAAATATTGGATATTTTCTGGCCAGTGGAAATCACTTCAATAAGAGAAAATCCAGAAACTAAATTCTCAAGTCTGGATCCAGGCTAACAACCCATTTGATTAGCCTACTAATCACAGATGACCTACTGCAAAGGCATACACACACACTATTCTTTTCAAACTAGCTGGATTGATTTGCGTAAAAAATATTTTTTCATCACCTTTTGATATCCTCATTCTCCATGAGGACCCGGAGGAAGTCAAAATAGTAAGTCAACCCAACAGACGCCACAATCCAGAACACGGAATGGCGGTTGATCCGAGAGAGTGGTTTGGCATCTTTCTCTTCTTGACCTGCAGGTTTGAGACAAAATGCCATGGTCACTGGTAATGCAGTAGGCCTATATCATCACTTATTCAGTTGATTTCTCAAAAGAAACAGCAAAGGCCTACAGTGACTGTGTGTAATTGCTCTCACAGTTTAGTGTTTAGAGATTTGTTGAAGGGTGCCACACAATCTAGCTAGGCCTATGTATGATGATAGCCTAGGCTACAGTCCTCTGTAGCTCAATTGGTAGAGCATGGTGCTTGTAACGCCAGGGTAGTGGGTTCGATCCCTGGTACCACCCATAAGTAAAAATGTATGCACGCATGACTGTAAGTCGCTTTGGATAAAAGCGTCTGCTAAATGGCATATTATTATTATTATTATTATCATTGAGTTTAATGCTGAATAGCGTCAGTCTGCCAAGGGGTTATAAAACTAGATTGAATTTACAACAGAATGAGAACAGAAGGTGCCCAATCCGCACCTTTTAAGGTTCAAGATATTTCAAGATGAAACAGATAGCACGAGGGGCAGTAGGCGATAAGATAATTTTTTGGAAAGCCTATTAATCTCTATAATTTAGCAGTTGATTAAATGTATCAGAGACAGCAGTTGGCTGGGGAAGTGGACAAGCTGCGAGGTCTGTCCTCAGGTATGAACCCAGTGCACTGGGGTTGGAACAAAAATCTCCTTTACTTGAAAATCAGGCCAACCAAGATGCAGCTGTCTCATACTAGACAGCTCAAATAGCAACTTCAAGGGTAATTTAATAGTATTCAAAAATAAGGGAATATTTCACATGAATAATGTTGCATAAAATATTGCCAGTGTAAAAGAATACCATGTACTGAACCATCCAGCCAATGTTGGGTCTGCTGTTTCTTTTAATGCATATCAGTTTACGCAAGCACTGGGCTGAGTCTTGAGTATGGTCCAGAAGTATAGTCTGAAACTATCATGTTGCTGCAGTGCTGACACAGCATTTGCACAGTCAAAACAATCAAGAATCAGTGGCATGTTGCCCAGTTTGAGCCTGAAGATAAGACAATTGTTCTCTCTGTTGTCAAATCTGCTTACTGGACCTCCTGTATGTTGGCTATATTTAAGTGAAGCCGTGGTTTGGAGGATATATTGGCCCGTGTTGTTAGGTCCGAGACAAATACAACTGTTAGAAACATTAAAATAATGATTGACATTTTCATAAAAAATGTTATTTTGATGAATGTATTCATACTATTTCATCCTTCCACGAGGATATAGTCCCGAGGTTGCTACCCAAGCCGTCTGGTCGTTCGTTCGATAGCATTGTTTCCAGCCAAGGTTCACTGGTTGTTAATTTGATTGGAAGGTTGCTATGGCAAACAAAAATGGTTGTTATGGAGTAGCGGTTGGAACTGAAATTATTTTCCAATCGTTTCGACCCACTATCCCGACCTGCATATTAAAGCTCTGAACTGGTTCAAACCAGAAATTAGTACCAGTTTAAATAATTCCTTTCCGTTCCTTTTTTAACTTGTGAAATCGACAGTTTTTACATTTAACTAACTAGATACCTAGCTAGCTACGGAGAAACAGTTTTCCTGAAATTGGGCTACTTTGAAAACGATGTAGAGGGTGAAAAATGTATTGGTCGCAGGTGGAGGGTTTTTGGGCTACTTCTAAACTGCACGGCGGCCGCCATGGCATTATATTTATGTTACCTGCTGCTGCTATGAGGCAGTGAGCAGGCTGTTACTGAGCGAGTGAATGGTGGGGAGGGCCGGAGGGGGTGTGTGTGAAGACCACTCGTTGATATTCCACACCTCCTCGGGCCTTATTGCTTAATCATAAGTCAAAACAGGTTAAATTGACGGGAAATGATCTGGAGAGTTTAATAAGCGCAATTTATATTTTCTCTTGCAATATTCTTTAACTCGCAAGAATGATAATTGATGGAAAACCGAATTCTGCTTCTTCGCATACGTCGATATTCCTTCTTAATTCGCTCGATTACGTTATGAAAAAGGGTTTATTGGATAAATGTGGCAACTCCTCTCTTGCTGCGAAAACACACATTTGGGCTAGTTTTATGCCTTTTGGGCAGGTTCAGAGGTCATATGGTTAGACATTTGTTTGACCTGGCAACCCTGAATGTACTTTATATTCGAGACAATCCTAGCTAGACGTAGCTAGGATTTTCCTTACAGAAAAATGACATGCTAGATAGCCTCGACTTTAGCAAGCTAGCTAGTAGTTAGTTACATTAATCGCAATTAGAAATGGGAAAGTTGAATATGATAGGCAACGACAGTACAAATAAGTTATTTACGATTCATTCATTGATTTGTTACTTTCGTGAAACTCAGTTCTCTGTGCAAGCTACGAGCGTATTTTAATGGCTAACATTTACGTCATTTAGCAGACGCTCTTATCCCGAGCGACTTACAAATTGGACGTCTGCAGTTAACTTTACTTACTCTTTTCGTTGCGGTCACCTGCTGAAAACCCTTGCATGAGAAGTTCAGCATCTTTCTTGAATCTGTTTCGTAGATTTACGAAATCACTATCAGCAAGCATGTTTGATATCAGGCTGTTTTTGTCTTGTCTGACTGGCTAGCTGTGGCTAACACTTCCTGTTCCTTCGTTTGCCTGTGACGTTTATTTAATGCGACAGTCGTAGTGGGGTGAATCAAATGCAGAGGCAGTGAAGAGGTAGATATTTACTAGTACAGACTCAGAGGGATAGGCCAACAAGTGATATGTTTCAGTAAGGTTGGTTTTTTAGCGTTTATAGCAATGGTTATTAATTGTACTGCAGGGATGGAACGTAAGTCGAAGAAAATGGAGGTTGTGGTGGCAGGTGCAGAGAGTTATTTGGGTGTGCGAGACTTGACATCTGAAGAGTTAAAGGGAGTGTTAAGTGGTGTTAATTATTAATAAATATAAATAATTTGTGCGTGTTGTGTTAGATGGTAGGGTATTTCTTTATTTTATTTTCAAGCAAAATATAAGGGAGTTGTACTCCAGTCTAGTAGGTGGCGGTAATGCAACAAATTGGATGCCAACCGCCGTTAAACCTCATTGAAGAAGAAGAAGACGAAGAAGGGGTGAATCAAAGATCATAGGCACGTTCCTCTGCCCAGGCGTTGCTGAAGCATGCCAAATCTTACAATGCCTGGATAGGTGTTTTAAGTATCAGCCAACCACATCATAGTTATAGAAAGCAATAGTAATGGTGTCTTTTTGTAGACACTGACGAAGGCTAACTCTGCCAAAGCCTAGGGGGAAATGAATGTTTTTTTTGGGATAAACACCGAAATAAGGGCTGTGGTCAACATGGAGAGATCTTAAACGTTTGTTCTGATATCTCATCAGCTAACGTTACTCTGTGAATTTTGAAACATTTATGTAATCAAAACAAGTAAAACGCTAACAATGTGCTAACATGTAAAAAATAAAACTACATCTCAGGTCGCATGCCTTTGATGTATAGCTAACAATAAAACGAGCACCGTCCTGCTGAAGAGATATGGTTGCAGCCTGGAGCATAAAAATATACCATCCTTGCATTTTCGTTAGAGCTGGTAAGCAGAAAGCTAATTAGCTTTTTGGCATACTGTAGCGTAGGCTAGTTTGCGTGATGTGAAATGTAGTTCCATTTCTCTGACAGTTTGCAACTGACTTATTTTGAGCACATAAAGGCTTCATAATTCATAAAGGTCATGTTAACTGACTGATTTTAACCCATAGAACAAAACGTATAAGATCTCCTAAACCTGTGTTAACCTCTGACCTAATTTCTGGTGTATATCCCAAAACCCCATTAATTTCCCCATTCATAGGAATGCCCAACACACCAGAAGTAGAAAATGCTAACTCAGTACTGGTTTTTAGGACTACAAGCTGGCGAGCTTTATTGACAAGATAGTCGAGTTGTTGTAGAAAAATCTGCTCTTGTAGTCGAAAACTGTTAAACATTCACCCAGGGTTTATTCAATAGTGACCTGCGCAGGGAAGACCTTTTCTGGACACAGCCAGCATTGGACTCTCTTAGACATAAATACATTTTAGCTTATATAGGCAAGGAACATCTGGTTCAGATCAGCATTCTCCTCTCTACTGAGTTTTCTTGGCAAGCTTATCTATTATATAAGACATACAGTTGAAGTCGTAAGTTTACATACACTTAGGTTGGAGTCATTAAAACTCGTTTTTCAACCACTCCACAAATGTCTTGTTAACAAACTATAGTTTTGGCAAGTCGGTTAGGACATCTACTTTGTGCATGACACAAGTAATTTTTCCAACAATTTTTTACAGACAGATTATTTCACTTATAATTCACTGTATCACAATTCCAGTGGGTCAGAAGTTTACATACACTAAGTTGACTGTGCCTTTAAACAGCTTGGAAAATTCCAGAAAATGATGTCATGGCGTTAGAAGCTTCTGGTAGGCTAATTGACATCATTTGAGTCAATTGGAGGTGTACCTGTGGATGTATTTCAAGGCCTACCTTCAAACTCAGTGCCTCTTTGCTTGACATCATGGGAAAATCAAAAGAAATCAGCCAAGACCTCCGAAAAATATTGTAGACCTCCACAAGTCTGGTTCATCCTTGGGAGCAATTTCCAAACGCCTGAAGGTACTACGTTCATCTGTACAAACAATAGTACGCAAGTATAAACACCATGGGACCACGCAGCCGTCATACCGCTCAGGAAGGAGACACGTTCTGTCTCCTAGAGATGAATGTACTTTGGTGCGAAAAGTGCAAATCAATCCCAGAACAACAGCAAAGGACCTTGTGAAGATGCTGGAGGAAACAGGTACAAAAGTATCTATATTCACTGTAAAACAAGTCCTATATCGACATAACCTGAAAGGCCGCTCAGCAAGGAAGAAGCCACTGCTCCAAAACCGCCATAAAAAAGCCAGACTACGGTTTGCAACTGCACATGGGGACAAAGATCGTACTTTTTGGAGAAATGTCCTCTGGTCTGATGAAACAAAAATAGAACTGTTTGGCCATAATGACCATCGTTATGTTTGGTGGAAAAAGGGGGTTGCTTGCAAGCCGAAGAACACCATCCCAACCGTGATGCACGGGGGTGGCAGCATCATGCTGTGGGGGTGTTTTGCTGCAGGAAGGACTGGTGCACTTCACAAAATAGATGGCATCATGAGGAAGAAAATTATGTGGATATATTGAAGCAACATCTAAAGACATCAGTCAAGAAGTTAAAGCTTGGTCGCAAATGGGTCTTCCAAATGAACAATGACCCCAAGCATACTTCCAAAGTTGTGGCAAAATGTCTTAAGGACAACAAAGTCAAGGTATTGAAGTGGCCATCACAAAGCCCTGACCTCAATCCTACCACAGAGGTACGTTCATTCATACAGAGACTCCTTGACTGGAGTAGAGTTATTGCAACACTTGTATGGAATCATTGGAGGCTGGTGAAGGGAGGACGGCTCATAGTAATGGCTGGAATGGAATCAATGGAACGGTATCAAACACATGGAAACCATGTTTCTAAGTGACACCAGCCTCCACTGTACAGAATCAACTAAAGTGCCTCACTTGCTCAAGAAGCGGTACCAGACATTCAAAGTGGTACCGATACACCAAGTCTGGAACCAACAGGACCCTGAACAGCTTCTACCCCCAAGCCATAAGACTGATAAATAGCTGACAGAATAGTTAACCAATAGCTACCCGGACTATCTGCATTGACCCTTTCTGAACTAACTCTGTGCACACACACTGGACTCTACCCACACACTGTACTCTACCCACACACTGGACTCTACCCACACACTGGACTCTACCCACACACTGGACTCTACCCACACACTGGACTCTACCCACACACTGGACTCTACCCACACACTGGACTCTACCCACACACTGGACTCTACCCACACACTGGACTCTACCCCACACACTGGACTCTACCCCACACACTGGACTCTACCCACACACTGGACTCTACCCACACACTGGACTCTACCACACACTGGACTCTACCACACACTGGACCCTACCCACACCGGACTCTACCACACACTGGACTCTACCCACACACTGGACTCTACCCACACACTGGACTCTACCCACACACTGGACTCTATCCACACACTGGACTCTACCACACACTGGACTCTACCCACACACTGGACTCTACCACACACTGGACTCTACCCACACACTGGACTCTACCCACACACTGGACTCTACCACACACTGGACCCTACCCACACACTGGACTCTACCACACACTGGACTCTACCCACACACTGGACTCTACCCACACACTGGACTCTACCACACACTGGACTCTACCCACACACTGGACTCTATCCACACACTGGACTTTACCACACACTGGACTCTACCACACACTGGACTCTACCCACACACTGGACTCTACCCACACACTGGACTCTACCACACACTGGACTCTACCCACACACTGGACTCTACCCACACACTGGACTCTACCCACACACTGGACTCTACCACACACTGGACTCTACCCACACACTGGACTCTACCCACACACTGGACTCTACCCACACACTGGACTCTACCCACACACTGGACTCTACCCACACACTGGACTCTACCACACACTGGACTCTACCCACACACTGGACTCTACCCACACACTGGACTCTACCCACACACTGGACTCTACCCACACACTGGACTCTACCCACACACTGGACTCTACCCACACACTGGACTCTACCCACACACTGGACTCTACCCACACACTGGACTCTACCCACACACTGGACTCTACCCACACACTGGACTCTACCCACACACTGGACTCTACCCCACACACTGGACTCTACCCCACACACTGGACTCTACCCACACACTGGACTCTACCCACACACTGGACTCTACCCACACACTGGACTCTACCACACACTGGACCCTACCCACACACTGGACTCTACCCTCACACTGGACTCTACCCACACACTGGACTCTACCCACACACTGGACTCTACCCACACACTGGACTCTACCCCACACACTGGACTCTACCCACACACTGGACTCTACCCACACACTGGACTCTACCCACACACTGGACTCTACCCACACACTGGACCCTACCCACACACTGGACTCTACCACACACTGGACTCTACCACACACTGGACTCTATCCACACTCTGGACTCTACCACACACTGGACTCTACCACACACTGGACTCTACCCACACACTGGACTCTACCACACACTGGACTCTACCCACACACTGGACTCTACCACACACTGGACTCTACCACACACTGGACTCTACCCACACACTGGACTCTACCCACACACTGGACTCTACCCACACACTGGACTCTATCCACACACTGGACTCTACCACACACTGGACTCTACCACACACTGGACTCTACCCACACACTGGACTCTACCACACACTGGACTCTACCCACACACTGGACTCTACCCACACACTGGACTCTACCACACACTGGACTCTACCACACACTGGACTCTACCCACACACTGGACTCTACCCACACACTGGACTCTACCCACACACTGGACTCTACCACACACTGGACTCTACCCACACACTGGACTCTACCCACACACTCACACATACTTACATTGACATCCCCCCACACACACACTACATACGCCCACACACACATGCATACTGACACCACACACTCACACACACTCACACACACACACAAACTTTTCACACTCACCACACTGCTACTGTCTATTATCTATCCTGTTGCCTAGTCACTTTACCCCTACCTACAGTATACTGCTGCTACTGTCTATTATCTATCCTGTTGCCTAGTCACTTTACCCCTACCTACAGTATACTGCTGCTACTGTCTATTATCTATCCTGTTGCCTAGTCACTTTACCCCTACCTACAGTATACTGCTGCTACTGTCTATTATCTATCCTGTTGTCTAGTCCCTTTACCCCTACCTACAGTATACTGCTGCTACTGTCTATTATCTATCCTGTTGTCTAGTCACTTTACCCCTACCTACAGTATACTGCTGCTACTGTCTATTATCTATCCTGTTGCCTAGTCACTTTACCCCTACCTACAGTATACTGCTGCTACTGTCTATTATCTATCCTGTTGTCTAGTCCCTTTACCCCTACCTACAGTATACTGCTGCTACTGTCTATTATCTATCCTGTTGTCTAGTCACTTTACCCCTACCTACAGTATACTGCTGCTACTGTCTATTATCTATCCTGTTGTCTAGTCCCTTTACCCCTACCTACAGTATACTGCTGCTACTGTCTATTATCTATCCTATTGTCTAGTCCCTTTACCCCTACCTACAGTATACTGCTGCTACTGTCTATTATCTATCCTGTTGTCTAGTCCCTTTACAGGGGTCAACATACCCATAACATGATGCAGCCACCACTATGCTTGAAGATATGGAGAGTGGTACTCAGTAATGTGTTGTATTGGATTTGCCCCAAACATAACATACACTTTGTATTCAGGACATTTTTTTTGCAGTATTACTTTAGCGCCTTGTTGCCAACAGGACGCATGTTGTGGAATAATTTTTTTCTGTACAGGCTTCCTTCTTTTCACTCTGTCAATTAGGTTGTATTGTGGAGTAACTACAATGTTGTTGATCCATCCTCAGTTTTCTCCTATCACAGCCATTAAACTCTGTAACTTTTTTAATGTCACCATTGGAACGGTTTCCTTCCTCTCCGGCAACTGAGTTAGGAAGGACGCCTTTACCTTTGCAGTGACTGGGTGTATTGATACACCATCCAAAATGTAATTAATGACTTCACCATGCTCAAAGGGATATTCAATATCTGCTTTTTTTTTAACCTATCTACCAATAGGTGCCCTTCTTTGCGAGGCCCTGGAAAACCTCCCTGGTCTGTGTTTGAAATTCACTGCTCGACTGAGGGACCTTACAGATAATTGTATGTGTGGGGTACAGAGATGAGGTAGTCATTCATAATCATGTTAAAATCAGGCTGTAAAACAAACAAAATGTTGAATAAGTCTTATGGACTAATGGGTGGGAATACTTACAGATGGCACTGTAGCTACCTCAATGACCTCTCACCCCTGCACATCGACTTGGTACTAATACTCCCTGTATATAGCCATGTTATTTTCTACTTCCTGTATATAGCCATGTTATTTTCTACTTCCTGTATATAGCCATGTTATTTTCTACTTCCTGTATATAGCCATGTTATTTATGACTTCCTGGATATAGCCATGTTATTTTCTACTTCCTGTATATAGCCATGTTACTTTCTACTCCCTGTATATAGCCATGTTATTTATGACTTCCTGGATATAGCCATGTTACTTTCTACTTCCTGTATATAGCCATGTTATTTTCTACTTCCTGTATATAGCCATGTTATTTTCTACTTCCTGTATATAGCCATGTTATTTTCTACTCCCTGTATATAGCCATGTTATTTTCTACTTCCTGTATATAGCCATGTTATTTTCTACTTCCTGTATATAGCCATGTTATTTTCTACTTCCTGTATATAGCCATGTTATTTTCTACTCCCTGTATATAGCCATGTTATTTATGACTTCCTGGATATAGCCATGTTATTTTCTACTTCCTGTATATAGCCATGTTACTTTCTACTCCCTGTATATAGCCATGTTATTTATGACTTCCTGGATATAGCCATGTTACTTTCTACTTCCTGTATATAGCCATGTTATTTTCTACTTCCTGTATATAGCCATGTTATTTTCTACTCCCTGTATATAGCCATGTTATTTTCTACTTCCTGTATATAGCCATGTTATTTTCTACTTCCTGTATATAGCCATGTTATTTTCTACTCCCTGTATATAGCCATGTTATTTATGACTTCCTGGATATAGCCATGTTACTTTCTACTTCCTGTATATAGCCATGTTATTTTCTAC
This sequence comes from Coregonus lavaretus, assembly GCF_964263955.1. NCBI lineage: Eukaryota > Metazoa > Chordata > Actinopteri > Salmoniformes > Salmonidae > Coregonus > Coregonus lavaretus. The sequence goes on from NC_139999.1 coordinate 47,837,471, forward strand.
TTCCTGTATATAGCCATGTTATTTTCTACTTCCTGTATATAGCCATGTTATTTTCTACTCCCTGTATATAGCCATGTTATTTATGACTTCCTGTATATAGCCATGTTACTTTCTACTTCCTGTATATAGCCATGTTATTTATGACTTCCTGTATATAGCCATGTTACTTTCTACTTCCTGTATATAGCCATGTTATTTATGACTTCCTGTATATAGCCATGTTACTTTCTACTTCCTGTATATAGCCATGTTACTTTCTACTTCCTGTATATAGCCATGTCATTTTCTACTTCCTGTATATAGCCATGTTACTTTCTACTTCCTGTATATAGCCATGTTACTTTCTACTTCCTGTATATAGCCATGTTATTTTCTACTTCCTGTATATAGCCATGTTATTTTCTACTTCCCGTATATAGCCATGTTACTTTCTACTTCCTGTATATAGCCATGTTATTTTCTACTTCCTGTATATAGCCATGTTACTTTCTACTTCCTGTATATAGCCATGTTAATTCTACTCCCTGTATATAGCCATGTTATTTTCTACTTCCTGTATATAGCCATGTTAATTCTACTCCCATGTTATTTTTTACTCGTTATTCAGTGTGTATTTATTCCATGTCACAATTTCTATTATTATTAATATATATTTATTTTTTCTTTATCTTGAACTCTGCATTGTAAGTAAGCGTTTCACTGTTAGTCTACACCTGTACGAAGCATGTGACAAATACCTGTGTAGCTCAGTTGGTAGAGCATGGCGCTTGCAACGCCAGGGTTGTGGGTTCGTTTCCCACGGGGGACCAGTATGAAAAAATTTATGCACTCACTAACTGTAAGTCGCTCTGGATAAGAGCGTCTGCTAAATGACTAAAATGTAAATGTATAGAAAATGTGAGGACAGAACTGAAAAAGCGTGTGCGAGCAAGGAGGCCTACAAACCTGACTCAGTTACACCAGCTCTGTCAGGAGGAATGGGCCAAAATTCACCCAACTTATTGTGGGAAGCTTGTGGAAGGCTACCCAAAACGTTTGACCCAAGTTAAACAATTTAAAAGCAATGCTTCCAAAAACTAATTGAGTGTATGTAAACTTCTGACCCACTGGGAATGTGACGAAATAAATAAAAGCTGAAATAAATCATTCTCTCTACTATTATACTGACATTTCACATTCTTAAAATAAAGTGGTGATCCTAACTGACCTAAGACAGGGAATGTTAACTAGGATTAAATGTCAGGAATTGTGAAAAACTGAGTTTAAATGTATTTGGCTAAGGTGTATGTAAACTTCCGACTTCAACTGTACATATTGGCATCCAAGAGATAAACACCCCACCCCTCAATGTATAGCAAATAAAATCAAACAAAATGTTATTTGTCACATGCACGTGTTTAGCAGATGTTATAGCGGGTGTAGTGAAATGCTTGTGCTTCTTGCTCCGACAGTGCAATAATATCTCACAAGTAATATCTAACAATTTCACAACATATACCTAATACGCACAAAACTAGTAAGGAATGGAATTTAAGAAAATATACATATATGGACAAGCAATGACAGAGTGGCATGGACTAAGATACAGTAGAATATTATAGAATAGAATGCAGTATATACATATGAGATGAGTAGTGCAATATATGTAAACATTATTAAAGTGACTGTAAACATGATTAAAGTGACTAGTGTTCCATTATTAAATGGGCAGTGATTTCAATAGGCAGCAGCAGCCTCTAATGTGCTAGTGATGGCTATTTAACAGTCTGATGGCCTTGAGATAGAAGCTGTTTTTCATTCTCTCGGTCCCAGCTTTGATGCACCTGTACTGACCTCGCCTTCTGGATGATAGCGGGGGGAACAGGCAGTGGCTCGGGTGGTTGATGTCCTTGATGATATTTTTGGCCTTCCTGTGACATTGGGTGCTCTATGTGTCTTGGAGGGAAGGTAGTTTGCCCCCGATAATGCGTTCGGCAGACCGCACCACCCTCTGGAGAGCCCTGCGGTTCCAGGTGGTGATACAGCCCGACAGGATGCTCTCAATTGTGCATATTTTAATTTATTTATTTCACCTTTATTTAACCAGGTAAGCCAGTTGAGAACAAGTTCTCATTTACAACTGCGACCTGGCCAAGATCAAGCAAACAACAACAACATAGTTACATATGGAATAAACAAAACGTACAGTCAATAACACAATAGAAAATCTATATACAGTGTGTGCAAATGTGGTAAGTTATGGAGGTAAGGCAATTAATAGGCCATAGTGCAAAATAATTACAATTTAGCATTAACACTGGAGTGATAGATGTGCAGAAGATGATGTGCAAATAGAGATACTGTGGTGCAAATGAGCAAAATAAATAACAATATGGGGATGAGGTAGTTGGGTGGGCTAATTACAGATGGGCTGTGTACAGGTGCAGTGATCAGTAAGCTGCTCTGACAACTGATGCTTAAAGTTAGTGAGGGAGGTAAGTGTCTCCAGCTTCAGAGATTTTTGCAGTTTGTTCCAGTCAGAGAACTGGAAGGAATGGTGGCCAAAGGAGGTGTTGGCTTTGGGGATGACCAGTGAGAGATACCTGCTGGAACGCATACTACGGGTGGGTGTTGCTATGGTGACCAATGTAAAAGTTTGTGAGGGTTTTAGGTGCCAAGCCGAATTTCTTCAGCCTCCTGAGGTTGAAGAGGCTCTGTTGCGCCTTCTTCACCACAATGTCTGCGTGGCTGGACCATTTCAGTTTGTCTGTGATGTGTACGCCAAGGAACTTGAAGCTTTCCACCTTCTCCACTGCGGTCCCGTCGGTGTGGATAGGGGGGTGCACCCTCTGCTGTTTCCTGAAGTCCACGATCATCTCCTTTGTTTTATTGACGTTGAGTGAGAGGTTATTTTCCTGGCACCACTCCGCCATGGCCCTCACCTCATCCCTGTAGGCTGTCTCGTCATTGTTGGTAATCAAGCCTACTACTGTTGTGTCGTCTGCAAACTTGATGATTTGAGTTGGAGGCGTGCTTGGCCACGCAGTCATGGGTGAACAGGGAGTACAGGAGGGGGCTGAGTACGTGGGATTGCCACGTTTCATACTCACCTTCAACTTGCATAATAGCTTTACGGTACACAGTACAGTTGTCTAACACAATTGTCATTAAGCTTAATTTTTCCTTCACAGAGTGATCACTAACAATGGAAATACATGTCCTCAAAGATGGAATGCAGGCAAGTCGTTTTTTTCCAAAGTTGCCGAAATGCCATATCAGTGCATTGGTAAGAACCTAACCATTATGAAACTTATTTTAGATCAAATAAGCCTCACATAGCAATAGCAATTACATTTTTTGTTGACCAAATTCGACTCTCATTGACCTCCATACAAAAATTCCTCACTTTGTCACCTTATTTTAGTGGACAGATTTTGTGCGGAGTTAACCCTCTCACTTCTCTTCTTCCTCTCTGGGGGAATGAATTGGTTTTGACTAGAAAGGTTACAGTTTATGTCAGAATAGATTTTTCGTAACAAGTTAGGATAATTTATGCAGCAGGTTAGGAGAATTAACGTAGCAGGTTAGGAAAAGGGTTAGCTAAAATGTTGTTTTGTTTTACACTTTTGATGTCAATTTGACATAAGCTGTATCCTCCATTACAAAACAAAATAGCAGTAAAAGTGCAGTAACTGCAGTCGATTGTGGTATTTTGGACGCAGTAATTGCAGAATAACTGCAGTGTACTGGAATTGAACTGCAATTATACTGCACTGTAAACCGCAGTTGTACGGCAAAATTAATGTAGCATTTGCAGCATACTGCAGTATACTGCACTCTTTTTTTTTGTAAAGGCTTTTTAGACATGACCGAATCAATTCTAGAAAATCTTTTATTAAAGCCATGCTTCAGTCGGATAATGCAGAATCAAAATTTACTGGATATTGTAGACAATTTCTTTGTTAGTGTATGCCAATCAGCGTGTACTCTGTTGTACTTGCAATGTATTTGTTTTTAGTGTCTGACTACCTAAAGATCCAATCTCAAGTCCAAATTGGGAGGGTGTTGTCAACCCAAATGGAATGATGTAAAAACAGGCTGGCTATTTGGTCTGTACTCAATAAATGAAGCTTGGTTTATTAAGGGCTGGTTTCCCAGACAAAGATGAAGCCTAGTCCAGGACTAAAAAGCTTTCAATGGAGATTCTCCATTGAGCATGCTTTTTAGTCCAGCATTAACTTTGGGCTTAATCTGAATGGGTATGCCTATAGCCTACATTTCACAATATGACATTGAAAAGTATGTGAAGAAAAGTATTTAAAAGACAGTTCCAAAAAGACAGACTGCAGAAATGGCTACCTAAGGTGATGAATCCAAGTGTGGAGAAAAACCTGCTCATTGCACACATAATTGGTAAATACAGTACTATATTCTCAGTGGCAGGTAAGGAAGCTTATCTGTTATGTATACTTTTACATATAGGCCTACAGGCTACGTGGCCTGAATGCTACACCGCACAACAACTTAAGTCCTGGCCAAATCACAGATGGCAACTCTGTATCTGGGAGTGCAGGGTAATCAATTATGCTTTTTGATGCCTTATCAAAAAATAGTTGAAACTTGCCTCAACTGATGTTGACATACATCATATTTGACTATCTACAGTGCATTCGGAAAGTATTCAGACCCCTTGACTTTTTCCACATTTTGTTACGTTACAGCCTTATTCTAAAATTCATTAAATTGTTTTTTTCCTTAATCAATCTACACATAATACCCCATAATGACAAAGCAAAAACAGGTTTTTAGAAAAGTTTACAAATGTATAAAAAAATAAAAATGGAAATATCACATTTACATAAGTATTCAGACCCTTTACTCAGTACTTTGTTGAAGCACCTTTGGCAGCGATTACAGCCTCGAGTCTTCTTGGGTATGACACTACAAGCTTGGCACACCTTTATTTGGGGAGTTTCTCCAATTCTTCTCTGCAGATCCTCTCAAGCTCTGTCAGGTTGGATATGGAGCGTCGCTGCACATCTATTTTCAGGTCTCTCCAGAGATGTTCGATCGGGTTCAAGTCTGGGCTCTGGCTGGGCCACTCAAGGACGTTCAGAGACTTGTCCCGAAGCCACTCCTGCATCGTCTTGGCTGTGTGCTTAGGGTCGATGTCCTGTTGGAAGGTGAACCTTTGCCCCAGCCTGAGCAGGTTTTCGTCAAGGATGTCTCTGTACTTTACTCCGTTCATCTTTCCCTCGATCCTGACTAGTCTCCCAGTCCCTGCCGCTGAAAAACACCCCCACAGCATGATGCTGCCACCATGCTTCACCGTACGGATGGTGCCAGGATTCCTCCAGACGTGATGCTTGGCATTCAGGCCAAAGAGTTCAATCTTAGTTTCATCAGACCAGAGAATCTTGTTTCTCATGGTCTGAGAGTCTTTAGATGCCTTTTGGCAAACTCCAAGCGGGCTTTCATGTGCCTTTTACTGAAGAGTGGCTTCTGTCTGGCCACTACCATAAAGGCCTGATTGGTGGACTGTTGCAGAGATGGTTGTCCTTCTGGAAGGTTCTCTCATCTCCACAGAGGAACTCTGGAGCTCTGTCAGAGTGACTATCGGGTTCTTGGTCAACTCCCTGACCAAGGCCCTTCTCCCCCGGTTGCTCAGTTTGCCCGGGCGGCCAGCTCTAGGAAGAGTCTTGGTGGTTCCAAACTTCTTCCATTTAAGAATGATGGAGGCCAATGTGTTCTTGTGGACCCTTCCCCAGATCTGTGCCTTTACACAATCCTGTCTCGGAGCTCTACGGACAATTCCTTCGACCTCATGGCTTGGTTTTTGCTCTGACATGCACTGTCAACTTTATACCTTATATAGACAGGTGTGTGCCTTTCCAAATAATGTCCAATCAATTGAATTTACCACAGATGGACTCCAATCAAGTTGTAGAAACATCACAAGGATGATAAATGGAAACAGGATGCACCTGAGCTAAATTTCGAGTCTCATAGCAAAGGGTACTTATGTAAATAAGGTATCCGTTTACGTTTAATACATTTGCAAAAATGTCTAAAAACCTGTTTTTGCTTTGTCATTATGGGGTATTGTGTGTAGATTGATGAGGATATAATTATTATTTTTTAAATTAGAATAAGGCTGTAACGTAACAAAATGTGGAAAAAGTCAAGGGTTCTGAATACTTTCTGAATGCACTGTATATGGGCTTTCAGTTAAGTGCATTATTTTGTTGTTGTTGAACATTACTCCAATTTGGCATGTTTCCTTGTCTGTAGTCAAATGTTGTGAATGTTGACAGCAGCTAAAATATGGCAATTATGGCAAGTTATTTTGTAACACTAATTTAGGTAAGCCCCTATTCAGGCTTATTGTCTTTCTGGATTTCCATGTCAGTTATGCAACTAATTTGTTACGCAGGCATTGCTTTTGTTTGCTTAGCCTTTCAAAATAACTTTACATTTGTCTCTCTTAGTAACATAGCGTGCTACTGGGTAAGTCCATCACTCATCGGCTTATGGGTAGTGACACGCCCAAGTTGTTTTCAGGTTGTTTCCCCAAAATGGCACTATCACAGCGTAGCTTGTTAAACATGCACACTAGTTGCCAGCTGTCGTTCGAGGAAGTATGAGATTCAAGTGAACATTTGAAATTCATCCGAGCACCTCACACTGGTTTAGTACCTCCAGTGTAATCTCTTCTTGAAGTATTGTATGAATATGTTTGTATATTTAAAAGGGTTGAAGGTGCTGCCTCTGGTGGCCAGTTCACTAAATTGGATCGATAACCCTAGTCGAGATATCACACGCAAACCTATTTGTAATCATGTTTCAGTACTATTACTTGGATCAATACTGACAGCTTAGCAATCAGTATTATTGAAATGTCCAAAGCCAATATCATGAGAGGTCTTATGGGTCGTTCCACAAATACTGCCTTTTATGTCCTCTAGACAAATAGGTGTGTACATTTGTCTTAAAACATTCAATTTAACAGTTGGATAACACATCTATGCTCTAACTAAACCATGTAAAAAAAATCCAATAGCAGTGTGTTTTCATAAAAATAAGTTCTCTTTAGATCCCTATTTTGGCATGTCCGGTCATATTTGTCCAATTTCTAGGAAGAATTGAACCCACTTAACCCCAAGGTTCTTCCCGGTTTTCACCATCAGTGGAAAGCCGTAGTTATTGTGTTGCTTTGGGAATGTTATTTCTGAAGATTTGTACTTATTTAATGTGATTATTGATACATTTACATCTGTACCTCAGGGTTAATGTCAACCCTCTAAGGTGAACTAAAACTATTCCTTAAAAATAAATGTAAACAAACATTGAACATCTAATAGTCAAATCATAGTATAAAAAGCAGGTGAGCTGGTTCTACAATTTTTTCAAATTCTCTGGTGTTTTGTGGTGGAAAACAGCGCGCCGAGCATAACACGTCAACCCTGTTACCCATATAGATAGGCTAGAAATGTTTAAAACAAGTTCAAACCTCTTGAAATGGGAAAAATATTTATTATGAAGTTGAACATGTGCTCTTTATGACCATGTTAAAATTAGGTGAAATAAAAATACTATTTGTGTAATGACACTTATGCTTTGGTGAGTATTCTGTAGGGTCTGCACTGAAAAATAATAACACGGAGCTTGAACCCTAATACAGGCCAGAAAACACCATTTTAATACTTGCAAACTTGAGTAACAGCTTTGCTAATACCCAAAGTATGCAATATATAATTACAGGTAAGCACAGCGATGAATGAGAATCAGTGTTAAACTCGGCGGGATTAGCAGGAGCTTCATAAAGCTGGGGAGATTTCCTCCCATATCTCCCAGTGACTGTGTCCGTGGGTGTGTGTGCAGTGAGTGTGTGGGTGCAGGTAACAGGCTGCTCATTTGAGTGGTGGAAATCAGACAGCATTAAAACTTCACCTGAGGCTGACACCAATGTCTTGATTCTATGGAGCTTCTGTGTACCCGGCCAAATGAACCCCATTCTGGGTGCCGAGGAATGTGCATTAGCCCCGTCCCGTGTGAGTCAAATTCACCTCAGGTGCACCCCTCCCCTTCCCTTCCACATCCAATCCCAGAGATAAGGTACCGTTTCACAGCCGTACTGTGGGTTGGAATGTGAAAGAGCCGTTATCCTCCACAGCCACTATTATCCCTAAGGCACATGAAGATACATTTAGTAAATTCTTATTGCTCAAGTAATAGGATGCAAACAATTAAACCGACAAAGCCTGCAACAAGACAGTATTTATCCTGTTGAACTAAAGCCTAAGTATTAGCCTGGGGTGAGTCCAGGTGGGCCTCCGCACTAAAGCAAACAGGAAAATAGGAGGGGTGTTCGACAACAATGACAAAAATCCATCAAGGGCTTACCAAGAAACATTTCCAAAAGGAATAATTCAACTAATTAATCTCTGCCTTTTTTGTTGAGTGCTCCAACTCCTTTCTGTCTCGAATTGGTCCTTTTGGAAGCTTTTCTTGGTAAGCCCTTATCATGGGAGTGCTTCTAAACCACCTCTGTTTGTCAGTCTTGTTTTTACAGAACACTCATTAGGTCCGTCCACAATCATAAAATAAGTCTCTATTCAAATTAACTAATTTGGCAAACAGAGCGACCGCCTTTAAAAAGCAACGAATCCCTTTGAAAATAGCCTATTTGGCATGGATATGAGTCAGAAACAGTTATTCTAGTGTCAAAATTGACTACAAAGTGTAAATAGTCATAAAATAAATGGTCATAGTCAGTCTTGTCTAAAACAGAGTTTGGAACATCCGTGCGTCACAATGGGTAAATGAAGGTTGGGTGCTGATTTGACAATGTCCATTTGCCCACTAACATGGGGTGAACAGCTGTGGTGATTGCGCTCTATCCAATTGGATAGACAGTGAGACAGACCTGATCAGCAGCTCCGACTTCCTTTAAATAAGACGTCGCACATTTTTTAACTTGAGAAATATGGCACCAAACACCTTAGTTAAATGTAAAATTGCGCTATCAAAACATCCTCGGCAAAAACGTCAAAATGTATTACGGATTTCTTGAGCTATACAATGGCTTGCGAAAGTATTCACCGCCCTTGGCATTTTTCCTATTTTGTTGCCTTACAACCTGGAATTCAAATTGATTTTTTTGGGGGGGGTTGTATCATTTGATTTACACAACATGCCTACCACTTTGAAGATGCAAAATATTTTTTGGGGTGAAACAAGAAATATGACAAAGAAACAGAACTTGAGCGTGCATAACTATTCCCAGTCCCTGCCGATGAAAAACATCACCACAGCATGATGCTGCCACCACCATGCTTCAATGTGGGGATGGTGTTCTCGTGGTGATGAGGTGTTGGGTTTGTGCCAGACATAGCGTTGTCCTTGATGTCCAAAAAGCTCAATTTTAGTCTCATCTGACCAGAGTACCTTCTTCCTTATGTTTGGGGAGTCTCCCACATGGCATTTGGCAAACACCAAACATGTTTGCTTAGTTTTTTCTTTAAGCAATGGCTTTTTTCTGGCCACTCTTCCGTAAAGCCCAGCTCTGTGGAGTGTATGGCTTAAAGTGGTCCTATGGACAGATAATCCAATCTCCACTGTGGAGCTTTGCAGCTCCTTCAGGGTTATCTTTGGTCTCTTCGTTGCCTCTGATTAATGCCCTTCTTGCCTGGTCCATGAGTTTTGGTGGGCAGCCCTCTCTTGCCAGGTTTGTTGTGGTGCCATATTCTTTCCATTTTTTAATAATGGATTTAATGGTGCTCCGTGGGATGTTCAAAGTTTGGGATATTTTTTTATAACCCAACCCTGATCTGTACTTCTCCACAACTTTGTCCCTGACCTGTTTGAAGAGCTCCTTGGTCTTCATGGTGCCCCTTGCCTAGTGGTGTTGCAGACTCTGGGGACTTTCAGAACAGGTGTATATATATACTGAGATCATGTGACACTTAGATTGCACACAGGTGGACTTTATTTACCTAATTATATGACTTCTGAAGGTAATTGGTTGCACCGGATCTTATTTAGGGGCTTCATAGCAAAGGGGGTGAATACATATGCACGCACCACTTTTCCATTATTTATTTTTTAGAATTTATTTGAAAAAAGTAAATTTTTTCATTTCACTTCACCAATTTGGACTATTTTGTGCATTTCCATTACATAAAATCCAAATAAAAATCAATTTAAAATTACAGGTTGTAATGCAACAAAATAGGAAAAACGCCAAAGGGGATGAATACTTTTGCAAGGCACTGTAGATTCATTCTGGGGATTTTGAGGAAGTGAAATAGGCTTCCACGTCTACAGATTCTCATGGGGGACAAACATCATTAACCAAACGCGGAATCGATCAGGAAACACCAAGACTGAAATCTCATGTTTCTAATGAGCAACAGAAAAACACACGTGCCAATTGGCTTGTTCAGTGGCTCTTTACACTAAAGCCTGCATTCTTTCTAGTCTTCAAGAAACAAGACAACATTGGTGTCCAATGAAAAGTCAGTAAAGGGTCATGACTTGGTGTTAAAGATGATTTAATTGTCTTTACAAAAATTACACGCACAACATGGAGGACGACAGTGAGTTGCTAAAACAGCCATGCTGGAATTCATGACATTGATGAAAGATTTACTTTATAAGTCTAACTTTGTCTTTCAATTCTCTAAACTTGGGGTTGCCTTTAATCTTCTTGTTGAAGAGTGCTAGCAGCTCCTCTTCTGATTTGAAATTTCTCTCTCCGCTGAATGAGTAGTAAGCTGACAAAACCTGGAAGGAAAAACGGTGCCATTAATGAAAACAGCGACAATTACAATCATGACCATGTCATATCACTATTCTAGCCCTATGGGCATAATGTAAAACATGCTGTTCCAGTAGTATGTATGAACTATATTTGATCAAAGGTGAGAATAAAAAGGGAGATGCCAGAAAAGCTGACCTCTATCTGTGTGATGCACAATATTCATACATGTCTGATTCAGATGAACATACCTTCTTCCTGAGTTTTTTCACTGCAAGTCCTTCTTCAGGAGATTGTCTTAAGACTGCCTTTATCGTTCCCTTCCAATTGAACTTGCCTGAAAGTCAAACAAGAGCATTAGTTGATCATGACTAACTCGAATCAAATTGTATTGGTCACATGGTGTAGACTTTACAGTGAAATGCTTTCTTAGGAGCCCATTCCCAACAGTGCAGTTAAAAATACAAATATTTGCTAAATAAAAAAGGAAATAGGAACACAATAAAAACAATAACGAGGCTATATACAAGGAGTACCAGTACCGAGTCAATGTGCAGGGGTACGAGGTAGTTGAGGTACAGTATTTACATGTGTGTAGGGGTAAAAGTGACTAGGCAATCAGGATATATAATAAACAGAGTAGCAGCAGCGTGTGAAAGTGTGTATGTGTGAGTGTGGCGTCAATATGCGTGTTTTGTGTGTGTGAGTGTATGTAGTGTGTGTGTTGGAGTGTCAGTGTGAGTGTGTGGGTAGAGTCTAGTGAGTGTGCATAGAGCCAGTGCAAGGGAGTCCGTGCAAAACAATTAAGATGAATAAATAATAGAGGAGGTCAATGTAAATTGTCCGGGTAGCCATTTGATTAACTGTTTAGCAGTCTTATGGCTTGGGGGTAGAAGCTGTTCAGGTGCCTTTTGGTCACAGACTTGGCGCTCCGGTAGTAGAGAGCACAGTCTATGAGTTGGGTGGCTGGAGTCTTTGACTACATACAGGACAATTTGAAATTGAAGGTGCTTTTGTTGGATATCAAATAATCACTGTTTCTAACTATTTTTGAAAGCACATTTACGTAGGCCTACTATGTAGCAGAGGAACGTGTCAACACTGTCCCCTGGTGGCTTCATTCAGAAAATGTAAAACCAGAGGTAATGCACTAAGTCCAATGTATATCCCAATTCTCCACTCTTCTCCCGAAGTGTGCACCCTTCTCGGCATGGATTTAACGAAGTTGAAAACTCCCTCCAGCCAATGCTTCTCAATCCACGAAAGAGGCATGTGTGGTGTGCAAGCGCACACTTCGGGAAAAAAGTGTGGTGAATTGGGATGAAGTTTTTTCTTACTATGAAAAATGTGCAGGACAATGAACACATTCTCAGAAGAACTGGTACCTTTCGAACCTGCAACACCCTCTGCCTCCTCCTCAGCCGCCTCTGTGTTTCGGTCATCTGGAAGGTAGAATAAAAATAAACTGAATCAAAGAATGTAATGTGCCAAGTACATTTTACATTAGCAATAGTAGGAGAACAGTAGCAACCGGGAGAAGCACACTCACTCGAGAAAAGAACCCCCTGAAAATGTGTAATATATACCTTCGGAACAGTCTTTTTTACTTGTCTTCCGTTTCTTGGTGGTCACCTCGCCTCCAGCATCCTGGCCTTTTTGCTCCCCGTCTTCCTCAGAACTCCTCTTCCTTTTCTTGTCCTTTCGTTTGCCTGCACTGGCTTCCTCCTCGGTGCTACCGTTCTCCAGGGCTTTTTCTTTCTTCCCGCTCTTCTTTTGTCTTGCCTCTTTGCGCTCCCGCTTGTTCAATTTTTTCTTCTCTGGTGGTGGCTCCTCCGATGTGCCATTCTGATGGCTCCCATTAGACTCGATTTTGCTGTCAGCAACAGACTTCCCGGGTTCCTCTGTCTGTTTCGGGGCTTCGGGAGCTGGCTAAAATCAAAAGTTAATTTGAAACAATGTTACCCTGATTTGTAAAAATACACATTGATTCGGTTTTATAAATCATATACACCGAGTGTACAAAACATTAGGAACATCTTCCTAATATTGAGTTGCACCCCCTTTTGCCCTCAGAACAACCTCAATTCGTCGGGGCATTGACTCTGCAAGGTGTCGAAAGCGTTCCATAGGGATGCTGGCCCATGTTGACTCCAATGCTTCCCAAAGTTGTCTGGATGTCCTTTGGGTGGTGGACCATTCTTGATACACACAGGAAACTTGTGTAAAAAGCCCAGCAGCGTTGCAGTTCTTGACAAACTGGTGCGCCTGGCACCTACTACCATATTCCCATTCAAAGGCACTTCAATATTTTGTCTTGCCCATTCACCCTCTGAATGGCACATATACAGTCTGTCTCAATTGTCTCAAGGCTTAAAAATCCTTCTTTAACATGTCTCCTACCCTTCATCTACACTGATTGAAGTGGATTTAACAAGTGACGTCAATAAGGAATCATAGCTTTCACCTGGATTCACCTGGTCAGTCTATGTCAGGACTGCCCAACCCTGTTCCTGGAGAGGTACCGTCCTGTAGGTTTTTGCTCCAACCCTAATCTAGCACACCTGATTCTAATAATTAGCAGGTTGATAAGATTAATCAGGTTAGTAACACCTGGGGTTGGAGTGAAAACCTACAGGAGGGTAGCTCTCCAGGAACAGGGTTGGGAAACCCTGGTCTATGTCATGGAAAGAGCAGCTGTCCCTAATGTTTTGTTAACTCAGTGTACAGTACTAACTTGACATCTGTCCAGCGGTGTCAAGTGTCAAAATTGGGATAAAAGCGTTTGCTAAATGGACCTAATTATGTTAACACCCTACTCACGTTGCTGGTTGCTGCTGAAAAGATGTCCCACACCTGGTCATGCAGCGTGGGATTGTGGATCTTCAGACTGTTCTTCATCCAGTTCTGATGGAGTGAGCAGCATGTGACAGCATTATTACAATAGTGATTTAACATTTGTGCAACGCTTCAGCAAGCCAAGCATAAAATAGCAGTAAACTGACACTATGGACCAGCACAAAGTCAAGTACAACTGACAATAGAGAAAGAACCATGATATCCTAAGCAACAATAGAAATAACCAACCTGGAACTTTGACTTCTTTCGTGGGACGTTATCATATGAACTGACTTGACTTAGAACATCTTTCAGCATGGCACTGATTCCTGGTTTGTTCATGGCTTCTTGGATTCTCTATGGAAAGATCTCATCCATTAATCATCTACACAAAGTGCTGATAAACAAAGAGGGAAATCAGATGATCTATTTCTCACTTGAATCCATTGTTGCTGTTTGACATCCCCTTTGTTGGACTTAGCCTCATAGCCTTTGCCTCCATACTTCTGATCCTCAGTGATGCATTTGATGTGGTTCTTGTAGTCATTTCCCCTGTTGGAGGAAGAAATAGAATAGCTAGGTACCGATCAGAATAATTTACCTACTCAACATGTGATGTTGGCTTGAACCAGTATCTGTGTGTTAGAGACATCTCAAACACCCAAAAAGCACAGATCCAAACTCCCATTCACCAGCTCCGCAAGCATTATGTCAAAATAAATTTGTTGATCACCAAATATGGAGTTTCGCTAAGCAGTTACGGTCGGTATCTATCCTGTTTCCTAATCACTTTATTCCTAGTTATACAGTGCCTTCAGAAAGTATTCATACCCCTTGACTTATTCCACATTTTGTTGTGTTATAGCCTGAATTCAAAATGGAGTCAATTTATTATTTTCCTCACCCAACTACACACAAAACCCCATATTCACAAAGTGAAAACATGTTTGGTAATTTAATTAAATACAGAAATCTCATTTACATGTATTCACACCCCTGAGTTAATACATGTTAGAATCACCATTGGCAGCAATTACAGCTGTGAGTCTTTCTGGGTAAGTCTCAGAGCTTTGCACACCTGGATTGTACAACACTTGCCCATTATTATTTTAAAAATAACATTTTCAAGTCTTGCCATAGATTTTCAGCAGATTTAGGTCAAAACTTTTGGAACTCTGCCACTCAGGGACATTCACTGTCTTCTTGGTAAGTAACAGTAGGTTATTGTCCTACTGAAAGGTGAATTCATCTCCCAGTGTCTGGTGGAAAGGAGACAAACAGGTTTTCCTCTAGAATTTTGCCTGTGCTTAACACCATTCAGTTAATTTTTTATCCTGAAAAACTCCCCAGTCCTTAACGATTACAAGCAAACCCATAACATGATACTGCCACCCCTATGCTTGAAAATATGGAGAGTGGTACTCAGTCATGTCTTCTATTGGATTTGCTCTAAACATAAAACGTTGTATTCAGGACAAAAAGTAAATTGCTTTGCCACATTTTTGGGAGTATTACTTTAGTGCCTTGCTGCAGACAGGATGCCTGTTTTGGAATATTTTTTATTCTGTACAGGCTTCCTTCTTTTCACTCTGTCATTTAGGTTAGTATTGTGGAGTAACTAAATAAAAATAATAATAATAGGTTATTTAGCAGACGCTCTTATCCAGAGCGACTTACAGGAGCAATTAGGGTTAAGTGCCTTGCTCAAGGGCACATCGACAGATTTTTCACCTAGTCGGCTTGGGGATTAGAACCAGCGACCTTTCGGTTACTGGCACAACGCTCTTAACCACTAAGCTACCTGCCTCACAGTATCTACAATGTTATGATCCATCCTCAGTTTCCTCCCATCACAGCCATTAAACTTTAACTTTTAAAAGTCACCATTGGCCTCATGGTGAAATCCCTGCGCGGTTTCCTTCCTCTCTGGCAACCGAGGTAGTAGGAAGGAAGCCCGTATCTTTGTAGCGACTGGGTATATTGATATACCATCCAAAGTGTAATTAATAACTTCACCATGCTCAAGGATATTCCATGTCTGCTTTTTTTAGTTTTTACCCACCTACCAATAGGTGCCCTTTTTTGCGAGGCATTGGAAAACCTGCCTGGTCTTTGTGGTTGAATCTGTGTTTGAAATTCACTGCTCGACTGACTTGCAGATAATTGTATATGTCTGGGGTACAGAGAGGAGGTAGTCATTCAAAAGTCATGTTAAACACTATTATTTCACACAGAGTGAGTCCATGGAACCTATCATGCGAGTTAAGCAAATGTGTACTGAACTTATTTAGGCTAAGTATTTTTTGGGGGGGGGATAAAATATTGATTTAGGCATTTGCTACTAAAGCCCATAGAAACACATTGAATAAGACATTCAAAAATGGGGTTAGATATGTGTCAAATACATTTTTTTTTTACACATATTTAACCCTCTTTTTTGGGTAGGCACAATACTTCCATTAGTTTTTTTAAACCAGTACCGGTTACCTTCAGACGAGTCCCTTGACACACCGTGTTTGTGAGAGTCTCCCCTTTCCATAGAGAGTGGTCATAATAGTTTGTAGGTCAAACCATTCGGACGCTTCAGACGTTTAAGTGAGAAGACCGATTTTCGGGATGTCTCATGGTCTGACAAACACCTCTCTAGCGTTGCCACCTTTCACTCCAGATGCGGAAATGCGACACTGGTGGACAAATTGGATTGAGACACATTTACTTGGATGGCTCACAACTTCCTCCAGCTAAATCAAGACAAGTCTGAGGTACTTATTGTTGGAACCAAAGCAGAGGGAGAGAGAGACAATCTGGCCGCACATTTCAATTCACAGGAAATAAAGAAAACACCTGGTAAAAAACCTAGGTGTCATTTTAGATTCTGAATTAAATTTCGAATCACACACTAGGAATGTGACCAAAATAGCTTTTTACCATCGGAGGAACACTGCCACGGTGCGGCCGTTTCTCTCTCAGGCCAATACAGAGACTTATCTATGCTTTTATTACAAGCAGGCTTGACTACTGTAACGCTCTCCTGTCTGGTCTACCCAAGAATGCCATTGGTCAACTGCAAAACACACAGAATGCTGCAGCATGGGTACTGACCAAGACCAGACGGAGAGCACACATTACACCAGTTTTAAGGTCTCTTCAAACTCACAAGCAGCCAGTGAATTAATTTTAAGATTCTTCTATTGGTTTTTAAATCAATCCACTATTGTGCAACCCAATACATGTCAGACATGCTTTTAAGTTATATACCCAGTAGGTCCCTCAGGTCCTCTGGCACTGGTCTTTTAACTATCCCAAAGCCTAGGACCAAGAGGCATGGCAAGGCATCATTTAATTATTATGTCCTCAGCCTCTCAAATAGCCTGCCAGAGAACCTGAGGGGGGCCAAAACTTTGCTTTTCCTTAGACTGCTTTTTAGGTTCAGTTGTTTTTTTTAATCTTAAGTTTGTTGTGTAGTAAACATTTCAGCTCTTATTTTCATTGTTTTTTATTAGTTTTCTCCTGTGAAGCACATTGTGTTGCATTCCATGTCTGAAATGTTGTATAAATAAAGCTTGATTTGATACCCCGTGTATATAGCCAAGTGATCGTTACTCATTGTCTATTTATTATTACGTGTTACTACTTTTCTATTATTTCTATTTTCTTTCTCTGCATATTTTGGAAGGGCCCGTAAGTAAGCGTTTCACCGTTACTCTACACCTGTGTTTTACGAAGCATGTGATGAATACAATTTGATGTTTTATGTACTTCCAAATAAGGTCTAAATAAAAATGTACAAGCAACCGAAAAATTGCCTCTTCGGCAGCCCCAAAGTATTGAGCTGTTGTATACCTCCGACCTGTGCGTGGCAGTAATGAGGTGCAAAATACGCATTTCTTTTCGGTAGCTTGTACATTTTTATTTAGACCTTTTTTGAAAGTACATACCAGCCGTAACCGGAGTATATGTATATAGTTACTCACCGAAACTCCATATGTACCGGTACCCCCTGTATATAGCCTCCCTGCTGTTATTTTATTTGACTGCTGCTCTTTAATTATTTGTTATTTTTTACTCATCCATTTTTTATTTAACACTTATTTTTCTTTAAACTGAATTGTTGGGTAAGGGCTTGTAAGTAAGCATTTCACTGTAAGGTCTACAACTGTTGTATTCGGCGCATGTGGTAAATACAATTGGATTTGGTGATCAACCAAACTGCGATGTACCCAACATAGCAAGAAGAGAAAAAACATTCACAAGTACTTACCAAAAGTCTTTTCCACAGTCAATGCATGACAAAATTTCACATCCACGGCACATGTTCACATGTTTATCTACTTGGGCTTTCTTTAGTGATTCACCACACGCATTGCACGTGAAGAAGACCATGTTGGACTATCTGTTAGATGACTAAGTTACGTACTAGCTAACGTTAGCGGATACTACCGTTCTTTTGTAGCTCAATTAATATTACCGACTAACGGAAGTCAATGAACTCAGCAAAACAAATTCCTTTTGGATAACGTTGGCTTGCTTGCTTTATACTATGGCAAATTACGTTTTAATCGATACAGAGACACGAGCCAACGCTTCCTGAACTAACTTACCCGGCGGTAGCTAGCTTCCTCTAGTCAGGCGAGGAACAAGATTGCTACTTACTAAATTACAACGGTATTTCAAACTAAAATTGCGTCATATGAATTATACGAGGCTACTACATAGGTCATTAGCTGTAGTAGCGATACAAAGACGTTGGAAAATATCCACATGTAGGTTCGTCAGTGCAAACGTTTCAAAACACGCGACTTCTTTCAAGACAGGAAGTGTTACATTATTTACATTCCGAAAAGGCGGCAGATGGTTTTGAGGAGTTCCACTTCATGACATGAATCTTAAACATTTTCTAATGGCCCTGGTCTCTAAAAATGCAACTTTAGTTGAAACTAGTTTTTGTGGTCGTTCAAACGTAAACGTATATTGTATGTGTTCGTATTCCTCATTCTTCTTCGATGAGATTTAACGGCCACCTACTAGACTGGAGTACAACTCCCATATACTTCGCTTGAAAAAATGTGGTATTCCTCGTTCTGGTCTTCTTCTTTGGGATTGGGTTGGCAGATCGCATCCAACTTTTAAGGTGTATACACTGCCACCTACTGTACTGTGAGGCCAGTCACAGCCTACCTACATTAAGTTAGTCCTGTTCCTCTAGGAAAAAATTGCCCCACCAACTAACCCTACACCTACATACCACTATTTCATAAAAACAAAATCAACACCCCATTGACCCTAATTAATCCTACACCAGGCCAACTGCCTTGTAACTCTACTGCAGTAAAACCTCATACACCCAAGTACTTCTCTGCAGCTGCCACCACAACATCTATTTTCTGTGATTTACATTCCATTTCTGCAGTACAGTTGACAACCATGGCAATGAATGCTAAGAAGCCAACCTTACTGAAGCACACATTTGTATCACTCTGTATTGGCCTAGGCCTACTACTCACCCTTGACCAATCATCCTCTACTCTCTTCACTGCCTCAGCATACGACACCTTCTGTTCAACTCTGACAATCTCAAACCACCTCTCTCGCACCAGACACTTCTGATCCCCAGCAACAGGGGCACCCCCACAATTGACACTACACCTACAGTGTGAAATGGTTATTTACTCACCATTTCCTTGCTGATTTTCCTTGGGCTGGTCATTGCTGTCTCATCTGAACTCATCTTTGTGTATGCCAATTGTCAAATCTGACAAGTAAACAGAGCAATATTAAAGATTTTGTTAGCATAAATAAGTACAGTACAATGACTTGCACATTTAATTAACACCTGAATTTGATTAATACTTTCTCCATTATCTACATTGAATATCTTCTCAGATTATGCTTTTACTTATCCAGTTATGTTACGTTAGTGCATATTACATTGACACATTTAGTGGTCCACATTTAGAAGTCTACACTCTATCCAGATGAAGAGAATGACAAGGAGGTGTAGCCAGTTAGACTATTAGGATGTTCCCCTATTTTGAAAGTTTGTCACTCACCGTTTACTGACTCGGTTGGAGTTGCATAAGCGCAGCATGCATTTGTTGCTGGAAGCTGTTAGAAAGACACCCACACCACAGCAGCCTTGTATTTGCATGAAAGAAAAACAGAGTCAATTAAAATCATGAATTTAGTACCTTGGTGATTCAAGCCCTTTCCCCTTAATATTTTAGCAAAGGCCTATCTCCACACATCTTGGAGTAGGTTAGCTACAGAATGTTTGTCATTGATTGAGACAGGTGTCTGCAGTTTGGGGTGGACCCACCTGTCTCAATTAATGAGAGTAGACTTGAAATAGAAAAGATGGCGTCGTACATATTGTTGGATTACTTCACGGAGCAAAACAATTATTTAAATAGTGGAGCATTTTCTAAATTCTAACGGACTAGTCCCTGCAACTGGGCACAAATATTTTATGAGACTCCTGTTTCCATAAATCGAGGACTGAGACAGTATTACTAAGGTTGGTCAAATTCTCTATGCTCAAAACAGTACATAACCTCTAACTACCAGTATAATGGATACCAAAAATGTTTGGTTAAATCATTATCTGGTGTTACATTCTGTAACTAGGAGTAGTTGAAAGACTGAGCAAACTTTGTTCTCCTTAGAAGAGACATGGCTTCTCTGCCTTACAGTGCTCTGTACTTGCCAGACTTCTTTCAGATCAATTATTTCAAAGTGGGTGTGGGGCCACAAGGGTAGTGTCACTGACTAGAGTAGATGATGTTTCCACCCTGCAGACTTTTTGCCATTCTAGGCCCAATCTCAAATAGACATCTAGACCCTATGTACTTGTGGAAACCTGTGAGGTTTTGATTGGTATAAGCAATATGGCAAAGCTTCAACCTAGCCTATCAGAGGAGGTCCTCTGTAGCTCAGCTGGTAGAGCACGGCGCTTGTAACGCCAAGGTAGTGGGTTCGATCCCCGGGACCACCCATACACAAATGTATGCACGCATGACTGTAAGTCGCTTTGGATAAAAGCGTCTGCTAAATGGCATATTATAATATTATTATTATTTATTACAACAAGGTGGAGCTATTACCATATTGATCCTTTCATAGCTCCACAAGTACATATGGTCTGTGGGTCCATTTGGGATTGGGCCTTAGTGTGAAACCAGTCTCCAATTGTGGACCCAGCTGCTCTCTATACTCCTACCTGTATAAAATGTTGTGGTTGATTTGGTAAACCCTTCTACATAATATTACAGTTACACTTGTGGTAGCCTAGCGGTTAGAGCGTTGGGCCAGTAACCAAAAGGTTGCTAGTTCTAATCCTCGAGTTGACAAAGTGAAAAATCTGTCAATGTGCCCTTAAGCATACCGGAGTACCCTATTCTGCAATAACTGTATGTGCTAGTATTATTTATGTAATTGATAAATGTGGATGGGTATGCTACTTAATTCCATGATTACGGTATTGTACAAGGTAGCCTATAGGCTACAATAATAACGTCATTGAATGTGTTATAGTATAACTTATTTCATTGATGAATTAAATAGTACATTCATTGAATACTGAATGTCTTGCCATCTCTGGGAGCATGTTAATGAAGGATTTTCAGCTGTTGAACTATGGCAATGTCGAACTAATTTCTAAATCTGTCTTTTAGTCAAGAAAAGATGATTAGCCAGAGCAACCAATCAGCTTCACTGCAGCTGTTCAACCCACTACACCCACCGCTCTCCCTCCTCAAGCAACCACATCGTCTTCTCCAGTTAAACTAATTTGCTGCCACACAGAAAAGGACTGTACATACCCCTGTGCCAGTGGTGGTCGGTGCTGTTTAAGATGAGGGAGGATTATTATTTTGTTTATGAGAATGGCCATATTTCTATTACAGCATATTGGATGACTGTCATTCATATTCCATTCACCCAGCTCAATGTAAAATCGATAGGTTTAGGCTACTACATGATACTCGAATTTCCCCTGTACCCGTTGCTACAACCTACGAATGAAAGTTTACAACGTAAATCATTTTGATTAATCAAGGTGACAGTGACACATTCAATATCACATTGCACACTCTTGCCTGCATCTACCTGATCTAGGGAGTAATCATTATCCCTGTTTTGTTCCGCTTGCTTCCGTTTAAGAAACGTTTTAACAGAATAGGCGGAATGAATACACCCCTGATCACACGCAAACACAGTTCACTTTCATAGCAGCCACATAAAAACAACGTGGTCAACACATCAGCTGTCTGACCTGGCGAAAAAACCTTTCCAAACCTTCATATCATGACTGCTATAACCGCTACACACAGCCTACATCGTTGTCACGTCATAGTCAACATAGCTAGCTACTAGAACTAAAGCGTTAGTGGACAACATGTCAGTTCATGCTGCAAGAGCTCTGATATGTTGGAGGATGTCCTCCGGAAGTTGTCGTAATTATTGTGTAATCAATGGAAGGGGGTGAGAACCATGAGCCTCCTAGGTTTTGTATTAAAGTCAATGTATCCATAGGAGGATGGAAACTAGCTGTCCTCCGGCTACACAATGGCGCTAACCTACAGAGTGCTGCTGAGGCTACTGTAGACCTTCATTGCAAAACAGTGTGTTTTAATCTATTATTTGGTGACATGTTAATATATTTAGTATAGTTGTATGTAAAAAGGATAACTTTTTAAATGTTCACAAAATTCACTGAGGAGGATGGTCCTCCTCTGAGGAGCCTCCACTGCCTTGTGCCCATCTCAGTGCAACATGATCAATCCAAGACCTCAGCTGGATGCCTACAATGTGAGAAATGTAAACAAGATGCTACAGGTGTGTGTGATGTGTACCTCTGTGTCAATGTTGAAATGCCATAAATGGAAGATTGCAAAGGAGATAGTGATGTGAGTGAGAGCGTTTGAATGATTTTGTTTGATTTTGTTTTGTACTGTTGAAAAACAGATGTGGGCAGTAGTACCCAAAATATGTATTTGTTTGTTTTATTTTTTTGCCCCCAAACACTGGTACAGTTATTTTCAAGACCTGGGGAACCACAATCTGGTGTTTTAATATACATTAAAAAATGATTTGCAGTACTTTTCAAATAAAAACTAAATAATTTCTACTTGTGTCATAAAACACTTGATTCTCATAAACAGGAAGAGTTCTCTAGAAGCCAAAATGTCAAGGTAGTCAAAACCCCCCCAAAAATGCTTTACACTTTAAAATCACCTAGAGCTATATTATTCATCTTCAAGCTTCTCAACTGAGGGAGGGTGATATGGCTTTTTCTTTGCAACTCTGCCTAGAAGGTCAGCAAAATCATCAACTTGGATTAGCAAACACAACGTGCCATTGGAACACAGGACTGATGGTTGCTGATAATGGGCCTCTGTACGCCTATGTAAATATTTCATAAAAAATCTGCCGTTTCCAGCTACAATAGCCATTTACAACATGAACAATGTCTACACTGTATTTCTGATCAATTTAATGTTATTTTAATGGTCATAAAAAAATCTTTAGAAAACAAGGACATTTCTAAGTGACCCCAAACTTTTGAACGGTAGTGTATATTTTATAGTTGAGATTCTTCAAATAGCCACCCTTTTGCCTTGACAGCTTTGCACACTCTTGGCATTCTCTCAACCAGCTTCATGAGGTAGTCACCTGGAATGCATTTCAATGAACAGGTGTGCCTTCTTAAAAGTTAATTTGTGGAATTTCCTTCCTTCTTAATGCGTTTGAGCCAATCAGTTGTGTTGTGACAAGGTAGGGGTGGTATACAGAAGATAGCCCTATTTGGTAAAAGACCAAGTCCATATTATGGCAAGAACAGCTCAAATAAGTAAAGAGAAGCGACAGACTATCATTACTTTAAGACATGAAGGTCAGTCAATACAGAACATTTCAAGAACTTTGAACGTTTCTTCAAGTGCAGTCGCAAAAACCATCAAGCGCTATGATGAAACTGGCTCTAATGAGGACCGCCAAAGGAATGGAAGACCCAGAGTTACCTCTGCTGCAGAGGATAAGTTCATTAGAGTTACCAGCCTCAGAAATTGCAGCTCAAATAAATGCTTCACAGAGTTCAAGTCACAGACACAACTCAATATCAACTGTTCAGAGGGGACTGTGTGAATCAGTCCTTCATGGTCGAATTACTGCAAAGAAACCACTACTAAAGGACACCAATAAGAAGAAGAGACCTGCTTGGGCCAAGAAACACGAGCAATGGACATTAGACCGGTGGAAATGTGTCCTTTGGTCTGGAGTCCAAATTTGAGATTTTTGGTTCCAACCGCTGTGTCTTCGTGAGACGCGGTGTGAGTGAACGGATGATCTCCGCATGTGTAGTTCCCACCGTAAAGCATGGAGGAGGAGGTATTATGGTGTGGGGGTGCTTTGCTGGTGACACTGTCTGATTTCTTTAGAATTCAAGGCACACTTGACCAGCATGGCTACCACAGCATTCTACAGCGATACGCCATCCCATCTGGTTTTGGCTTAGTGGGACTATCATTTGTTTTTCAACATGACAATGACCCAACACACCTCCAGGCTGTGTAAGGGCTATTTTACCAAGAAGGAGAGTGATGGAGTGCTGCATCAGATGACCTGGCCTCCACAATCCCCCAACCTCAACCTAATTGAGATGGTTTGGGATGAGTCGGACGGCAGAGTGAAGGAAAAGCGGCCAACGAGCTCAGCAAAAGAACGCACACCGGCGAGAGACCCTACCTCTAACACCTGCGGCAAGAGCTTCACCCGCTCAGCTGACCTGAGGAGACACTGTAGCATGCATTGCAAGGCCACGCCCGACGACGCCGGCCCTGACATAGAGGACCCAGAGCAGCCTGGCAGTAGCAGCACTGAAGTGGAGGAGGAGGTCCATTCCACATGCCTGTCAGCCACAATATAGACCCTGTGCCTAGGCAGCCACCACCACCCTTCACTACCGTGATGGGGCTCGACATGCCGAAGCACCGTTGACTAGCATCCACCTCAGCCCGTCTATCTCAACGTCCTTCCCCGAGCTGCGCTCCATTGTGCCCCAACACCTCCTCTCCTCCTCCCAGCAGCAGGAGAAGTCCCCTCTTCTAGCAGACTCCCTGAAACTGGGCAAAGCTCACCTACCCCAGGAGGCCAGACAGTTACTGTGAGGCCCTCCTTGGGGCCAGCCTCACCAGTGGTGCCCCCTACAGGGCAAGTGAGGGACCCTTCTTTTCCAGTGTAACACTATAGTGTCTGGCCATGAAAACACTGCAGAATGACATGGAGCAGTGAAAGTAGGAGCAAGTAGGAGTGTGTCTAACGTGGCTTCCTTTCTTCGTTTCCTCTCCTTCATCTGCACTGATTTTGAAGACACTGTTGTAGGGAAAGCCGCATGAGGATACCTATTGGTGATCATCTTTCATCTGTTCAGTTCTTTCACATCATTGTAGATGAAGGGAAGGGGATGAGAAAAGGAGGCCACTAGTCTATTCAGTACTGGACATAGAATTCCCTTATGAAGGAAGACTGCTCAGCACTATGATATTATCTAACTTGAATCTATTCAGTACTGGACATATAATTCCCTTATGAAGGAAGACTGCTCAGCACTATGATATTATCACTCATGTATTTTCTTTATAGGATGTATTGTTTAAGAACAACTTGTTATAAAGATGGAAAAAAAGCTAAGTTATGTTTGTATATTCTTTATGGATAATGTAATAAAATAAAAAGTGCCAAATTATATTGCTTTTTTGGTTGTTTTAAAATATGTAGTAGGATATTGAATTTTCATGCAGTAAGGCTACAATTGTGTACTTTGTAAGCCTTCTCTACCCATAACTTATGAGGTAATGCAGGAAATCTTTCCAACCACCCACATAGAGAAAATATATTTATAGTTCATTAGGGCTTCAATAAATGTCCCCTTTAGTTGCTCCAAGCGAGTGGCTACGTTATCTCTTCAGAAACAGGGATTTAGTCTTCAGTCTGAGTTCTCTGACCTCCCCATGACACTACTATCTCCAGCAAGATAATATTAGGCATGAACATGAAGTCATGAGAATAATCACAACTAAGGTCTATGGATTGAGAATAGGTGCGGAGCAGAGAAGATCTCAAAAAGCTTGAGATCAGTATTGCAATGGTGTTTTATTTATTGACTATAAGTTCACAATTTCAGATGAATGGGAACAATAGCAAAAGCATGGCAAAATGTCTATCAGCAGGCCTTCCCGCCCACAGTGCTACAACAGGTGCACCAAATCTACAGTGCCTTCAGAAATGTACATAAGTATTCACACCCCTGAGTCAATACTTTGTAGAAGCATCTTTGGCAGTGATTACAGCTGTGAGTCTTTCTGGGTAAGTCTCTAACAGCTTTCCACACCTGAATTGTGCAACATTTGCCCATTTTCTTTTTTTATTATTTTCAAAATTCTTCAAGCTCTGTCAAATTGGTTGTTGATCATTGCTAGACAAACATTTTCAGGTCTTGCCATAGAATTTCAAGTAAATTTAAGTCAAAACTGTAACTGCTATCTGTGCCACTAGAGATCCTGGTTCGAATCCAGGCTCTGTCGTAGCCGGCCGCGACCGGGAGACCCATGGGGCGGCGCACAATTGGCCCAGCGTCGTCCAGGGTAGGGGAGGGAATGGCCGGCAGGGGATGTAGCTCAGTTGGTAGAGCATGGCGTTTGCAACGCCAGGGTTGTGGGTTCGATAAAATAATGTATGTGCTAACTGTAAGTCGCTCTGGATAAGAGCGTCTGCTAAATGACTAAAATGTAATGTAAAATGTAACTCGGCCACTCTAGAACATTCACTGTCGTCTTGGTAAGCAACTCCAGTGTACTGTAGATTTGGCCTTGTTTTTTAGGTTAATGTCCTGCTGAATGGTGAATTGATCTCCCAGTGTCTGGTGAAAAGCAGACTTAACCAGGTTTTCCTCTAGGATTTTGCTTGTGCTTAGCTCCATTCCATTTCTTTTTTATCCTGAAAAACTCCCCAGCCCTTAACAATTACAAGCATACCCATAACGTGATGCATCCACCACTATGCTTGAAAATATGGAGGTGGTACTCAGTAATGTGTTGTATTGGATTTTCTCAAACATAACACTTTGTATTCAGGACAAAATGTTAATTGCTTTGCCAATTGTTTTGCAGTATTACTTTAGTACCTTGTTGCAAGCAGGATGCATGTTTTGGAATATTTTTTATAGGCTTCCTTCTTTTCACTCTGTCAATTAGGTTAGTATTGTGGAGTAACTACAATGTTGTTGATCCATTCTCAGTTTTCTCCTATCACAGCCATTCAACTCTGTAACTGTTTTAAAGTCACCATTGGCCTCATGGTGAAATACCTGAGCGGGTTCCTTTCTCTCAGGCAACTGTTAGGAAGGACACCTGTATCTTTGTAGTGACTGGGTGTATTGATATACAATCCAAAGTGTAATTAATAATTTCACCATGCTCAAACGGATATTCATTGTCAGCTTTAAAAAAAATTTTTTATCTACCATTAGATGACCTTCTTTGCGTGGCATTGGAATTTTTTTTTTATTCATTTGTAAAAATGTTCAGCTCATTATCAATGTTTCTTTCTTTTGATTAGATTTAAAATAGGCTTTCAAAGTCTAGATGTAAAACCATTCTCTCCCTAGACCTGCTCCCATGTGTTGTCTCGTGTGTAGCCTATGCATGGGATGCAGGCTAATGTTGTTACATCACTTGGGCTGCCAGCAGCAGCATCCGCTCCGAGGGACCGCCTTTGAGGAGCATCAACGAGAGCTTGGCCATATTGTGCATCCACCTCATCGTAAATCGGCTGAGTCACACCTATACCGGCGGTCTCAGTTTTAACAATAAAATAGGACAACAAAATCAACAAGGATTAAAATAAAAAAACGTTAGCAGGTAAGGGTTGATGTATTAGTCAATGGCATATACAGGTTTATCGTTCTTATTATCATAAATAGTGCTAATTGCAAGTAACATCCAAAGGATACTACAAATGATGTTTTATTTGCGAGCGCTCCTTCTGGTATTCTATAATGAAATTAACATAGATATGCAACGTGGATTGTTTTGTTATCAATTGCAGTGTGTTTGCTATCCAGGTGTGTTTTTGTTTCATCTCAGGAATGATTGGCTACGTTAAGATAAAACGAAAACAATCATATGCCATTCATAATTTAGACGACGCATGTATTCGTCAGACAATCACTATTAAACGCCCTGTCCTTCTCCGAACAGGTTTTTACACCGTATCGTCTCGGAAAATGGTTAAATTGGGGAATAATTTCAGTGACAAAAACAACGCCAAAGCCGTCTCAGAAGATGGATTCGACACCATTCCCCTCATAACACCCTTGGATGCCAGTCAACTGCAGTTCCCTGTACTCGACAAGGTAATATTTATTCAAGTGAATTGAAAGCCTATTGACGCAATATACTCTACCCATCGTCAATGTTTTAATGGAGTCCGTTTTCTTCATAGTCTGAAATAATATGAATGTGACCAAATAAGGATCCAATAGAAATAAACGTGTCATTGTAATCACTATTTTGTCAATAGCCTCAAATAAACATCTATCAGTCTATTCTCCATTACACACATTAAGGAAATAGCCTACAATTGATTCCGTGTTACACCTTCATGCAGGCCTATGATCAACATTATTTATTTACATCTTGGCATTTGTCTTTGTGTTTCAGGTGGTGGTAAAGACCAAAACAGACTATGATGGGGAGCACAAGAAGAGCAAGCTGCACTCCCCCAAGATAGCAGAATTCTCAATAAGCATCATCGAAGGGGTATCTGAACGACTTAAAGTAAGACATGTTTTCTTCTTCTTCTTCTTCACTCAAGCCCTCAACCCTTGATTAATTCAACTGTTGCCATGGCAATGGCCTTGTAATGGTTATGTCTCACTCAGTTTACATAGAGGTCTTTGAGAAGCAAATTGTTAGGCTACAGACCACCTTAAAAAGCCATACCTGCTCACTATCTAAGAGTGGTCCATCAAAAACATTGGTGCGAATGCATTCCATGACATCCCATAGCACAATTGATTTCTATCTCTGTAGTGCTCATGTGCTCTTTGTGGTATTTTCCAGCTCACTATGCTGATATCTTTGAATCTGAAGTCTTAAGGCATAATGTGTTATCAGATAGGGCAAGACATTTACTTTTCTGTAGGTAATATGCACACTGTAGTTGAAAGGGACTACGTGGGTTCTTTCTTCTCTGGCACCATGCTGGTTTTGCATAGCAGCCCTTGATATCAATTCTTTAATGATTTCCGCAAGATGTTTCTAACTCTAGTAGAGAAATATGACATCATCTACATCCTGGAAAATCAGAAGGAACTCTTATTAAACCTCAGTGTCAATAAAAATTGATGATATCATACACTATGTTTGGGCCTGTGACCAAGACAAGATCAGGTCCCTTATTTATAAAGTGTCCCAGAGTAGGATTGCTGATCTAGGACCAGTTTAGCCTTTTTTTATTATAAAGGTCCTAGTACAGCACTCCTTCTCTGAGACGCTTTATAAATACGGGCCCTGGCCTCATCATTGAGGCTGGCATATTTTACAAAGTGATTTTCCCGACACCTCTCTCCCACTCCCCGCCAACTCCTTCCTCGAAGTGCCTGTAGCCATTGCATAACACCCTGGAGATGTCAGTGCAATGTACTTGTACTATTTTAAAGACATCCTGGATCAGCATGCCTCCTCCTCCTACTGAGACACTATATAAATATGGGCCATGAAATAATTGGATTGGTGGAGGTGATATGGTAATAACTCCACCTATCCCTGTGGTTGGCAAATGGAGATTCTGGCATATTTCTTACACCCATCTAGTTCAGTAATCTACCACAGAGTAGTATCTAGGGGCTAGCCGTCTAGGGATTGATTTGGGTTTGGGCATAGTGTGACCCATCAGTAACCCAGAGGCGATGTTTGTGTCTCTCATCTTCCCAGGTCACTCTGCTGGTGATTTGTGCTTTGGCATTTCTGGTCTGCGTGGTGTTTCTGGTGGTCTATAAAGTCTACCAATATGAGCAGCCCTGTCCAGATGGCTTCATGTATATGGTAAGCAACTACAGTAAGCATCCCACTGGGCACACACTGGTTGAATCAACGTTGTTTCAACGTAATTTGTCAACGTATTGTGACGTGGAATCAACGTGGAAAATGCATTGGATTTGAAAAAAGTAATCAACCTGGGCCCGGTTTCCCGATAGCGATGGAATTTAGGCTTAATAGTGTTTTAACTATGCATCATAAAAATAACAGCAGAAGATGTCACACCCGTTTCCCAAAACACCACGCAGTGCACTCGTTACAAAGTGAAACTTAACTGCGTCGTTACAGGAGCTGTCCCGTGCTGAAAATGATTCCACAATAAAGGCTAAAGAGCTCACTGTAGCTCTTAAATTATTAATGATTATTCAGTCTTTTTTTTTTTTGTCTTTTTTTTTACACAATTTTCCCATCAAGAGAATAAATGTTCTGTAGCCTATTATGTATTTAAGTGTTTGTATTATGTTTGCCAAGTTTATGTATTCTAAGTGTTTACTCGTACCATTTTGTATGCAATGTTTGATGTAAATTCTGAATTTTTCAGTTTGTTTAAATTGTGAGCAAGAATTAATAAAGCTAATGTCGCTCGTTCCCTCGTTCGCTAGACAATATCGACGTGACCTAAAAATAGGATATGATGACAATGTTTTTTGTAATTGCTCAACAAATCATTGTAGCCTAATGGCAGGCAGGAATTGGGCTTCAAGTTGGCCTACAGATATTCTACAATTAAATCACTAAACAATTTAAAATAATTAAACATGAAGTAG